>NC_086452.1:67393607-68133607 GCF_028390025.1 Pseudophryne corroboree | reverse complement strand
CACATCATGCTGAATTGAATAGCTCTGGGAGCTTCCTCCCGGCGCTATTCAATTCCCTTTGAATGGAATCGACTCCAAAGTGACTATTGAAAAATGACTGCTCACCATGAAGAGAATGCTCCACAAATATTAGAGCTTTAACATGCATTCTTGTTGATCTGCTGTGGTGACCAGGATCGGTATGAAATACCTACAATCAAAATCCCGACGAACAAAATCCCGACAGCAATTGACCGACGGTCAAAATCCCAACAAGGTCAAAATCCCGATATGGACAAAATACCGACAAGGTCAAAATTCCGACATTTAAAATGTTGACAGGTCAAAAGGCCGACATAAGATTTTCATTGTTTTTTTGTGTGTCGACATAGGTCGACATGGACACCATATAAGTGTCCCGCGTCCCCTCACATGGCTCCCTGCACTCGCCATGCTTCTTAGACACTATTATATTCCCCCTCCACGTCCACTGGGATGGTAAAGTTTGCACAAGTCGGTTTCAATTAAAAAATCATGAAAAACTCATGTCAACTTTTTGACCTGTCGACATTATAAATGTTGGTATTTTGACCATGTCGGGATTTTGACCATCGGTCAACTGCTGTCGGTATTTTGACCGTCGAGATTTTGATTTTCGGTAAATTGACTACATCCCGTGGTGACCACTTAAAGTAATGGTGAACGATTCTTGTCCCTCCAGTTCTTTGAACTCAACCGCGCTGCCATGGCAAGACTACAAATAGCACTAGTGACCGGAAGTGTCGGGCCCAGAGGTGCAACCGGCGGGGTTGTGGCAGACGCCAGGGAGGAAGTCACTTATGTATTTATATGTCACCTATGGGGTATATTCAATTGAAGGCGAAAAATGTTGTCTGTCAAAAAATCGTCAGTTTTCGACTTTTTAAGGTCGAATCCTGATTCGACCTATTCAATATATCCCTACATTGAATTCGACTTGTCGAAAAGCACGTGGATCGGCGGAATAGCTGCCGATCCACGTGCTTGTGTTGAAAACCTTTTCGACCATCTCAGTCCGATATCAAAAGATATTGGGCTGAGATGTGGACGCAGAGGAGGAGAGGGGGGAGGAGCTTCAGGGAGACGGGGGGACAGCCGGCGGGCATACAGGGGAGATCAGCGCTACAGTAGCGCTGCAGCTGGATGTCACTCAGCCACCCGACCTCACTGTAGCTTCCACCTGGCTCCAGCACGCTGCCGGAGCCAGGTGGAAGCTGCTGTGAGGTCGGGCGGCTGAGTGATATCCTGCTGCAGCGCTACTGTAGCGCTGATCTCCCTGTATGCCCGCCGGCTGTCTCCCCGCGGCTTGCCCCCCTTCTCCTCCTCTGTGTCCTATCTCAATTCGACTTGAAAAAGTTTAATTAACATGGGATTGAATAGGGGTTGTCGGATCCATTCCGACAAATACATGTCGGAATGGATCCGACTTTAATTGAATATACCCCAATGTGTTTTATCACTCATATAATGTCCTAAAGAAGTGGTATATGACCCCGAACCTTGACTTTTGAATATATGTTTATACACCTGATTTCAAGTCTCTGAGAGCCGCCTCATGTTTTTTGGATGTACATTGGGGATATTGTCCCCAGGGGAAGACAGCAGAGCCAGGTAGCCCTATTAGGATTTGTGAGTGCCGGGGACTGTGTGCTCGATCTCCTCCAGCGCACTCAAGATTCCTCCAAGGGCTTACTTGCTAGGGTGCCCTCCACTAGGGTACAGCGTCTCCAATACATCCAGCAAGAATGAGGCGGCACTCAGAGAATTATGGGTGGAATTCAAATGTTTGAAAAGTCAGTTGGATGTCTGTTTTTTCCTGTCTATTAGATAGGAAATAAACAGACTCCCAAATGACTTTTCAAACATTTGAATCTCCCCCATGGTGTCAATCGTGTATGAAAAAAATCACAGCATCAACGTTTGGGGATGTGCTTCCCTTCATCAGGATTGATCACGTATCTCCACTCAGTTGTGGTGGTAATCCTGATAAAAGATTGCTTCAGTGTGACTCCAAATAGATATTTCTGCTGGACACAGTCCATACTTGCCTATCTGACCCTCTCCATGAGGGAGAAAATGCTCTGTTCCTGGACTTTCCTGGTAATGTATGATTGCCATCACCTGTGGTGAGCTAGTTAATTAATAAAAAAGGTGTTTCACCACAGGTGATGGCAATCATACATTACCAGGAAAGTCCAGGAACAGAGCATTTTCTCCCTCATGGAGAGGGTCAGGTAGGCAAGTATGACACAGTCTCACCCAAAGGTTTAAAATACAGGAAAAGTTGGGGCTGCATTGCTTTTTGAAACATAATGTTATTTTCTAATACAATGATACTTTGTATATTATACGTTATGTTCTCCTGTGTACTTTAACTTTATGTATTGTAATGTTATTTGTGTGTATTTTATGTGTTGGTGCATACCTCCCAACATGACCCTCTCCAGGAGGGACACAATGCTCTGCTTCTGGACTTTTCTCTTAATTTATGATTGCCATCACCTGTTTTTAACAGGTTAATGGATAAGAAAGATGTCACAGCACAGGTGATGGCAATCATAAATTAAGGGAACAGTCCAGAAGCAGAGCATAATGTCCCTCATGGAGAGGGTCATGTTGGGAGGTATGTTGGTGCGCTTGATTGGTTTTCCATTACAGGTGTTGGTGCCTGATTAGGCATGCTATTTAAATGTTTGTAATGTGTGAAACGTTGAAATAAAGAAGTGATTTTATTCGGTCTCCTAGTGCCACCTGTTTCCTCTTATGAGGATAGTTTTGCTATATATATATATATATATATATATATATATATATATATATATATTTATTTTATACTGTATCTATCAAGTTATCTAGTGAGGACTTTTCAGTTATACGACTCAGTACTGCTTGTACGTAACAGGCATTAACGATAGTGATTTTCCTATCGCTGCAATATAGAGTATAATAAAATATAATTAAGAGACCCAAAGACTGGGTCAGTACAAATTACAAACACAACTTCCTCCCGAATATCACTATAATTCACATACAGAGTAGTTGGACATCACACATTGAATATTATATAGTTTTATGACATCTTTCATTATTTTACAACAAAAATAATTTCTTGCTGTTAACAAAGGAAAACATTCTATAAAACCAAATAATATTATTACCACAATACACCATGAAAGTAATTAACGTCTCTGAACAATGATACTCACATTGTGTGCCTCCTGTGGGATTGGTGCGCAATTCACAGTAATCATCAGGACGCAGAGCAGAAGTAGAATCGCCAAATTCGCCATCTAGTCCTCTGGCCACAGCACAGGCTCCTCTGACTCTTATCCTCGTCTCAGGCTGCCACTGGGAGCAGATTATTCAGCAAGTTGTAACTAGTGGGATTGCCCTATAATTAATTGCATCATTGTAAACCAGTTCTGCTGCTATGGCATACCTCCCAACATGACCCTCTCCAGGAGGGACAGAATGCTCTGCTCCTGCACTTCCCTCTTAATCTATGATTGACATCACCTGTGCTGAAACACCTGTCTTATCCATTAACCTGTTCAACACAGGTGCCAGCAATCATTTATTTAGAGAAAAGTCCAGAAGCAGAGCATTGTGTCCCTCCTGGAGAGGGTCATGTTGTGAGGTATGCGATAGACCACAGGTTCTCAAACTCAGTCCTCAGGACCCCACACAGTGCATGTTTTGCAGGTCTCCTCACAAAATCACAAGTGAAATAATTAGCTCCACCTGTGGACCTTTCAAAATGTGTCAGTGAGTAATTAATACACCTGTGCAGCTGCTGGGTTACCTGCAAAACATGCACTGTGTGGGGTCCTGAGGACCGAGTTTGAGAACCACTGCAATAGACAATAATATTATTCATCTTTCTCTGCAGATCTGGTTCACATTCCCCTGTTTAGACTACCTCCTTTCACACTTACATGGGAATCCCGGGTTTTTGGACGTAAACGCGCATCGACCAAGGATTTCTGTATGTGTGAATGCAAAACTACCCGGGACTAAGGGCTCTATTTACTAAGCCTTGGATGGAGATATAGTCGCTGGAGATAAAGTACCAGCCAATCGGCTTCTAACTGCCATGTCACATGCTGTGTTGACAGTGAAAAATGACAGGAGCCGATCGGCTGTTACTTTATCTCCAGCAACTTTATCTCCATCCAAGGCTTAGTAAATAGACCCCTAAGTCATGGGTCCATGACCCTGCTCCTGACCAACATCACAGAGCTGAGTCCCGGGAATTTGCTGGCTTGCTGGACCCAGCAAATTTCGAGTCACATGTCTGAAAGCGATACTGCACATTGTTAAATTGTGAAGATGATTATATTACTGATCTCCATAGAGATCTGCTGAACATTGCTCAGTTCCATCTACCCCCCGACCAGCAGCTGTTTAAACATACCTCCCAACCTGACCCTCTCCAGGAGGGACAGATTGCTCTGCTCCTGGACTTCCCTCTTAATTTATGATTGCCATCACCTGTGCTGAAACACCTTTCTTATCCATTAACCTGTTCAACACAGGTGCCGGCAATCATAGATTAAGAGATAAGTCCAGAAGCAGAGCATTGTGTCCCTCCTGGAGAGGGTCATGTTGGGAGGTATGGTTTAAGTGAGATGGGGGGCCTGTGTGCAGGGTCTGTGTGGGCCCCATCCTCTCTATTAGTACAGGAGGCTCAGGCTTTGTGCCACAGTCTACTGCGCATATGCAGGTCTCCGGTAACATGGTGCCCAGACCTCTCTCCCTGGACTTCCCTACTGCACATGTGCAAATCACTAGGAAAATGGCTGCCGCACCATTGTCCCTGGTACTTCTGAGGCTCTGCATTGTCGGGCCGCTGGCTGGTGCAGGGCTCCAGAAACAGCAGAGAAGTGGCTCCAGAAACAGAGAGAAGTGGCTCCAGAAACAGCAGAGAAGTGGCTCCAGAAACAGCAGAGAAGTTAATATAACTATAAATGGGTGCAGGGAAGGCCCTCCTGGACCCTGGGGCTGGTGTGCATCACACCCCCTGCACCCATTATAGATACACTATTGTCTCTGACAATTATACACTAATAGACTGTGTTTTTAAAAGTGTTACAGACTTTGGAGTCTATTCATGAAGCAGTGAAAAGTATGGAGAACTGAGCCTGTGGAGAAGTTGCCCATGGCAACCGATCAGCTGCTCCGTACAAATTATAAATGTTACTTCAATGCTGATTGGCTGCCATGGGCAACTTCTCCACTGGCTCACTTCTCCACACTTTACACTGCTTCATGAATAGACCCCTTTGGTCGTCTATTTACTAAGCCTTGGATGGAGATAAAGTGGATGGAGATAAAGTACCAACCAACCTGCTCCTTACAGTCATTTTTCAAACACAGCCTGTGACATGACAGTTAGGAGCTGATTGATTGCTACTTTATCTCCTTCCATGGCTTAAGCTGGCCATTCAACTACAGATTTAGTGTCAGATCTGGCTGGTTGGAATGAAAATCTGGTAATGGATGAGAGCAAATGACAACTGACCATTTGCTCCCAAACACTGTAAAACAGACAAAAATGGTAAATCTGACAAATTGGTTAAATCCACGTCCGTTTTGACAGTTTTACGGCATTTATGGGCAGCTGTCATTTGTGCTCATCCATTACCAGGTTTTCATTCCAACCGTCCAGATCTGACAATAAATCTTTAGCTGTATTGGCAGCATTATACTGGGTACACACTAATAGATATATCTGCAGATCAATTGATCTGCAAATATATCTATGGACGGACGGGGCAGTGTGTCGAGCTTACACACTGCCTGATCTGTCGGGACTGACGTCATGAACTGGCAGGTATTTACACCCACCTGCCTAGTTCAGTCGTCAGTCACCACCGGCTGCTGCAGCTTGTGTACGGGCGGGCGAGAGTTCCTTTCTAACAACCGAAACCTGTAACTTTCACCTGAGTACGTAGTTACCAGACTTTAAGCATTATTCGGAGGTGGACGCACGGCCGATGTTTGTGCAGTTGAGTGATTATTTGCTACTGCACCTGCATGAAAAGTCCTGAAAACCCCTGCGGCACATGTGTTCCCCTGAGTGTACGTACAGATCACTGTTGCGCACAGAGTCGCTGGCATTAGAACTGGTGGAGCAGCACCATGGGAGTTCCTTGGCAGTGTCTGGGAGGTGGCCTGAAGATGGTAAAGGCTGCTGCATGGGTGTATTATGGCAAGGTTACAGGAAGGCTTAGACTGGCCCACAGGGGTACAGGGGAACCCACCGGTGGGCCCCGCTGTCTGGGGGGGCCACCTCCTTCTCTAAGGATCAGGTTCCAGAATGTGCACTTAAATTATACATCATACATATGTTACCTTATACTGGACTATGGTGTATTTTCTACACAGTAGCGGATCTTGCCACGGGCAAGCAGGACTTTTGCCCGGGGCACCGCCTTCCGGAGGGCACTGAGGCCATCCGGAGGGTGCCGCACCATGGCAAGATCCGCTACTATGCCCCCCGCTTTGTCCCCCGCTGTGAAGGGAACTAGACGCTACACATCTAGTTTCCCTTTGTGGAGAGGACCTTTGCTGTGCGGTGCGTGATGACATCACCGCACATCATTGTGGGAGCGACACAGACGCTAGGGGTCATATTTGACCTCTAGTGTCTGTCTATGCTGTGCTATGGGAGAGACGGATCCGAGGAGAGGAGCGGCGCCGGCGGAGGTCTGCAGCGGTAGGGAATCAGGAGCGGGGATTGTAAGTATTCTTTTTTTTGTGTGTGTGTAAGCGGTGCTACTCTACAGGGGGCACAAATGGGGGCACAACTCTACAGGGGGCATAACTGACCTCGCCCCCTGTATGAAGCCACGCCCCTATTTTCCGTCGGCGGCGCCAAAAGGGCTAGAGCCAGCCCTATTTCTACAGTGCACTGCTGTTATTAATCTGTTATTAATCTGGTACATTACCATGCATGCAGCAGCTGAATTTACTGTATATATTTATGAATGGTACCAGATATTGCACTTTCTAATGGTTAGTCAAACCAATGAGGTGGCAAGCCACCCCCCCTCTGCGGACTGGTCACACCCCTAAACACAGGGCCGTCTTAACAACAGTGTAGGCCCCTGGGCACAGCAATGCACTGTGGCCCCTGCCCATCCTCCAGTGGTAGGAGTGGGGGTGCTATCAGCGGCAGCTGTGAGGTCCCACGGGTGGTAGGAGGTGTTGTATCTTCCGCTCAGCACATAGGACCTGGATCAGTAATTTCTGCTAATTACTGTACTTCTTTACTGCACAGATGGTGGGAGATGGGGCGAGAGGGAGAACACTAAACTGTAGAAGGGGCATTGGGCTGAATGAAGGCTCCCTGGTACATGACTTCCAGGGTGGTAAGGGTTGTTTAATACACAGGGGAGAGGTGGATAGTAGAGATGAGCGCCTGAAATTTTTCGGGTTTTGTGTTTTGGTTTTGGGTTCGGTTCCGCGGCCGTGTTTTGGGTTCGAACGCGTTTTGGCAAAACCTCACCGAATTTTTTTTGTCGGATTCGGGTGTGTTTTGGATTCGGGTGTTTTTTTCCAAAAACACTAAAAAACAGCTTAAATCATAGAATTTGGGGGTCATTTTGATCCCAAAGTATTATTAACCTCAAAAACCATAATTTACACTCATTTTCAGTCTATTCTGAATACCTCACACCTCACAATATTATTTTTAGTCCTAAAATTTGCACCGAGGTCGCTGTGTGAGTAAGATAAGCGACCCTAGTGGCCGACACAAACACCGGGCCCATCTAGGAGTGGCACTGCAGTGTCACGCAGGATGTCCCTTCCAAAAAACCCTCCCCAAACAGCACATGACGCAAAGAAAAAAAGAGGCGCAATGAGGTAGCTGTGTGAGTAAGATTAGCGACCCTAGTGGCCGACACAAACACCGGGCCCATCTAGGAGTGGCACTGCAGTGTCACGCAGGATGTCCCTTCCAAAAAACCCTCCCCAAACAGCACATGACGCAAAGAAAAAAAGAGGCGCAATGAGGTAGCTGTGTGAGTAAGATTAGCGACCCTAGTGGCCGACACAAACACCGGGCCCATCTAGGAGTGGCACTGCAGTGTCACGCAGGATGGCCCTTCCAAAAAACCCTCCCCAAACAGCACATGACGCAAAGAAAAAAAGAGGCGCAATGAGGTAGCTGTGTGAGTAAGATTAGCGACCCTAGTGGCCAACACAAACACCGGGCCCATCTAGGAGTGGCACTGCAGTGTCACGCAGGATGGCCCTTCCAAAAAACCCTCCCCAAACAGCACATGACGCAAAGAAAAAAAGAGGCGCAATGAGGTAGCTGACTGTGTGAGTAAGATTAGCGACCCTAGTGGCCGACACAAACACCGGGCCCATCTAGGAGTGGCACTGCAGTGTCACGCAGGATGTCCCTTCCAAAAAACCCTCCCCAAACAGCACATGACGCAAAGAAAAAAAGAGGCGCAATGAGGTAGCTGACTGTGTGAGTAAGATTAGCGACCCTAGTGGCCGACACAAACACCGGGCCCATCTAGGAGTGGCACTGCAGTGTCACGCAGGATGGCCCTTCCAAAAAACCCTCCCCAAACAGCACATGACGCAAAGAAAAAAAGAGGCGCAATGAGGTAGCTGTGTGAGTAAGATTAGCGACCCTAGTGGCCGACACAAACACCGGGCACATCTAGGAGTGGCACTGCAGTGTCACGCAGGATGTCCCTTCCAAAAAACCCTCCCCAAACAGCACATGACGCAAAGAAAAAAAGAGGCGCAATGAGGTAGCTGACTGTGTGAGTAAGATTAGCGACCCTAGTGGCCGACACAAACACCGGGCCCATCTAGGAGTGGCACTGCAGTGTCACGCAGGATGTCCCTTCCAAAAAACCCTCCCCAAACAGCACATGACGCAAAGAAAAAAAGAGGCGCAATGAGGTAGCTGACTGTGTGAGTAAGATTAGCGACCCTAGTGGCCGACACAAACACCGGGCCCATCTAGGAGTGGCACTGCAGTGTCACGCAGGATGTCCCTTCCAAAAAACCCTCCCCAAACAGCACATGACGCAAAGAAAAAAAGAGGCGCAATGAGGTAGCTGACTGTGTGAGTAAGATTAGCGACCCTAGTGGCCGACACAAACACCGGGCCCATCTAGGAGTGGCACTGCAGTGTCACGCAGGATGTCCCTTCCAAAAAACCCTCCCCAATCAGCACATGATGCAAAGAAAAAGAAAAGAAAAAAGAGGTGCAAGATGGAATTGTCCTTGGGCCCTCCCACCCACCCTTATGTTGTATAAACAAAACAGGACATGCACACTTTAACCAACCCATCATTTCAGTGACAGGGTCTGCCACACGACTGTGACTGATATGACGGGTTGGTTTGGACCCCCCCCAAAAAAAGAAGCAATTAATCTCTCCTTGCACAAACTGGCTCTACAGAGGCAAGATGTCCACCTCATCTTCACCCTCCGATATATCACCGTGTACATCCCCCTCCTCACAGATTATCAATTCGTCCCCACTGGAATCCACCATCTCAGCTCCCTGTGTACTTTGTGGAGGCAATTGCTGCTGGTCAATGTCTCCGCGGAGGAATTGATTATAATTCATTTTAATGAACATCATCTTCTCCACATTTTCTGGATGTAACCTCGTACGCCGATTGCTGACAAGGTGAGCGGCGGCACTAAACACTCTTTCGGAGTACACACTTGTGGGAGGGCAACTTAGGTAGAATAAAGCCAGTTTGTGCAAGGGCCTCCAAATTGCCTCTTTTTCCTGCCAGTATAAGTACGGACTGTGTGACGTGCCTACTTGGATGCGGTCACTCATATAATCCTCCACCATTCTATCAATGTTGAGAGAATCATATGCAGTGACAGTAGACGACATGTCCGTAATCGTTGTCAGGTCCTTCAGTCCGGACCAGATGTCAGCATCAGCAGTCGCTCCAGACTGCCCTGCATCACCGCCAGCGGGTGGGCTCGGAATTCTGAGCCTTTTCCTCGCACCCCCAGTTGCGGGAGAATGTGAAGGAGGAGATGTTGACAGGTCGCGTTCCGCTTGACTTGACAATTTTGTCACCAGCAGGTCTTTCAACCCCAGCAGACCTGTGTCTGCCGGAAAGAGAGATCCAAGGTAGGCTTTAAATCTAGGATCGAGCACGGTGGCCAAAATGTAGTGCTCTGATTTCAACAGATTGACCACCCGTGAATCCTTGTTAAGCGAATTAAGGGCTCCATCCACAAGTCCCACATGCCTAGCGGAATCGCTCCCTTTTAGCTCCTTCTTCAATGCCTCCAGCTTCTTCTGCAAAAGCCTGATGAGGGGAATGACCTGACTCAGGCTGGCAGTGTCTGAACTGACTTCACGTGTGGCAAGTTCAAAGGGCATCAGAACCTTGCACAACGTTGAAATCATTCTCCACTGCGCTTGAGACAGGTGCATTCCATCTCCTATATCGTGCTCAATTGTATAGGCTTGAATGGCCTTTTGCTGCTCCTCCAACCTCTGAAGCATATAGAGGGTTGAATTCCACCTCGTTACCACTTCTTGCTTCAGATGATGGCAGGGCAGGTTCAGTAGTTTTTGGTGGTGCTCCAGTCTTCTGTACGTGGTGCCTGTACGCCGAAAGTGTCCCGCAATTTTTCTGGCCACCGACAGCATCTCTTGCACGCCCCTGTCGTTTTTTAAAAAATTCTGCACCACCAAATTCAAGGTATGTGCAAAACATGGGACGTGCTGGAATTTGCCCATATTTAATGCACACACAATATTGCTGGCGTTGTCCGATGCCACAAATCCACAGGAGAGTCCAATTGGGGTAAGCCATTCCGCGATGATCTTCCTCAGTTGCCGTAAGAGGTTTTCAGCTGTGTGCGTATTCTGAAAAGCGGTGATACAAAGCGTAGCCTGCCTAGGAAAGAGTTGGCGTTTGCGAGATGCTGCTACTGGTGCCGCTGCTGCTGTTCTTGCGGCGGGAGTCCATACATCTACCCAGTGGGCTGTCACAGTCATATAGTCCTGACCCTGCCCTGCTCCACTTGTCCACATGTCCGTGGTTAAGTGGACATTGGGTACAACTGCATTTTTTAGGACACTGGTGACTCTTTTTCTGACGTCCGTGTACATTCTCGGTATCGCCTGCCTACAGAAGTGGAACCTAGATGGTATTTGGTAACGGGGGCACACTGCCTCAATAAATTGTCTAGTTCCCTGTGAACTAACGGCGGATACCGGACGCACGTCTAACACCAACATAGTTGTCAAGGACTCAGTTATCCGCTTTGCAGTAGGATGACTGCTGTGATATTTCATCTTCCTCGCAAAGGACTGTTGAACAGTCAATTGCTTACTGGAAGTAGTACAAGTGGGCTTACGACTTCCCCTCTGGGATGACCATCGACTCCCAGCGGCAACAACAGCAGCGCCAGCAGCAGTAGGCGTTACACGCAAGGCTGCATCGGAGGAATCCCAGGCAGGAGAGGACTCGTCAGACTTGCCAGTGACATGGCCTGCAGGACTATTGGCATTCCTGGGGAAGGAGGAAATTGACACTGAGGGAGTTGGTGGGGTGGTTTGCGTGAGCTTGGTTACAAGAGGAAGGGATTTACTGGTCAGTGGACTGCTTCCGCTGTCACCCAAAGTTTTTGAACTTGTCACTGACTTATTATGAATGCGCTGCAGGTGACGTATAAGGGAGGATGTTCCGAGGTGGTTAACGTCCTTACCCCTACTTATTACAGCTTGACAAAGGGAACACACGGCTTGACACCTGTTGTCCGCATTTCTGGTGAAATACCTCCACACCGAAGAGCTGATTTTTTTGGTATTTTCACCTGGCATGTCAACGGCCATATTCCTCCCACGGACAACAGGTGTCTCCCGGGGTGCCTGACTTAAACAAACCACCTCACCATCAGAATCCTCCTGGTCAATTTCCTCCCCAGCGCCAGCAACACCCATATCCTCCTCATCCTGGTGTACTTCAACACTGACATCTTCAATCTGACTATCAGGAACTGGACTGCGGGTGCTCCTTCCAGCACTTGCAGGGGGCGTGCAAATGGTGGAAGGCGCATGCTCTTCACGTCCAGTGTTGGGAAGGTCAGGCATCGCAACCGACACAATTGGACTCTCCTTGTGGATTTGGGATTTCAAAGAACGCACAGTTCTTTGCGGTGCTTTTGCCAGCTTGAGTCTTTTCAGTTTTCTAGCGAGAGGCTGAGTGCTTCCATCCTCATGTGAAGCTGAACCACTAGCCATGAACATAGGCCAGGGCCTCAGCCGTTCCTTGCCACTCCGTGTGGTAAATGGCATATTGGCAAGTTTACGCTTCTCCTCCGACAATTTTATTTTAGGTTTTGGAGTCCTTTTTTTACTGATATTTGGTGTTTTGGTTTTGACATGCTCTGTACTATGCCATTGGGCATCGGCCTTGGCAGACGACGTTGCTGGCATTTCATCGTCTCGGCCATGACTAGTGGCAGCAGCTTCAGCACGAGGTGGAAGTGGATCTTGATCTTTCCCTAATTTTGGAACCTCAACATTTTTGTTCTCCATATTTTAATAGGCACAACTAAAAGGCACCTCAGGTAAACAATGGAGATGGATGGATTGGATACTAGTATACAATTATGGACGGGCTGCCGAGTGCCGACACAGAGGTAGCCACAGCCGTGAACTACCGCACTGTACTGTGTCTGCTGCTAATATATAGACTGGTTGATAAAGAGATAGTATACTCGTAACTAGTATGTATGTATAAAGAAAGAAAAAAAAACCACGGTTAGGTGGTATATACAATTATGGACGGGCTGCCGAGTGCCTGACACAGAGGTAGCCACAGCCGTGAACTACCGCACTGTACTGTGTCTGCTGCTAATATATAGACTGGTTGATAAAGAGATAGTATACTCGTAACTAGTATGTATGTATAAAGAAAGAAAAAAAAACCACGGTTAGGTGGTATATACAATTATGGACGGGCTGCCGAGTGCCGACACAGAGGTAGCCACAGCCGTGAACTACCGCACTGTACTGTGTCTGCTGCTAATATATAGACTGGTTGATAAAGAGATAGTATACTCGTAACTAGTATGTATGTATAAAGAAAGAAAAAAAAACCACGGTTAGGTGGTATATACAATTATGGACGGGCTGCCGAGTGCCGACACAGAGGTAGCCACAGCCGTGAACTACCGCACTGTACTGTGTCTGCTGCTAATATATAGACTGGTTGATAAAGAGATAGTATACTCGTAACTAGTATGTATGTATAAAGAAAGAAAAAAAAACCACGGTTAGGTGGTATATACAATTATGGACGGGCTGCCGAGTGCCGACACAGAGGTAGCCACAGCCGTGAACTACCGCACTGTACTGTGTCTGCTGCTAATATATAGACTGGTTGATAAAGAGATAGTATACTCGTAACTAGTATGTATGTATAAAGAAAGAAAAAAAAACCACGGTTAGGTGGTATATACAATTATGGACGGGCTGCCGAGTGCCGACACAGAGGTAGCCACAGCCGTGAACTACCGCACTGTACTGTGTCTGCTGCTAATATATAGACTGGTTGATAAAGAGATAGTATACTCGTAACTAGTATGTATGTATAAAGAAAGAAAAAAAAACCACGGTTAGGTGGTATATACAATTATGGACGGGCTGCCGAGTGCCGACACAGAGGTAGCCACAGCCGTGAACTACCGCACTGTACTGTGTCTGCTGCTAATATATAGACTGGTTGATAAAGAGATAGTATACTCGTAACTAGTATGTATGTATAAAGAAAGAAAAAAAAACCACGGTTAGGTGGTATATACAATTATGGACGGGCTGCCGAGTGCCGACACAGAGGTAGCCACAGCCGTGAACTACCGCACTGTACTGTGTCTGCTGCTAATATATAGACTGGTTGATAAAGAGATAGTATACTCGTAACTAGTATGTATGTATAAAGAAAGAAAAAAAAACCACGGTTAGGTGGTATATACAATTATGGACGGGCTGCCGAGTGCCGACACAGAGGTAGCCACAGCCGTGAACTACCGCACTGTACTGTGTCTGCTGCTAATATAGACTGGTTGATAAAGAGATAGTATACTACTAATATTATATACTGGTGGTCAGGTCACTGGTCACTAGTCACACTGGCAGTGGCACTCCTGCAGCAAAAGTGTGCACTGTTTAATTTTAATATAATATTATGTACTCCTGGCTCCTGCTATAACCTATAACTGGCACTGCAGTAGTGCTCCCCAGTCTCCCCCACAATTATAAGCTGTGTGAGCTGAGCAGTCAGACAGATATATAATATATATAGATGATGCAGCACACTGGCCTGAGCCTGAGCAGTGCACACAGATATGGTATGTGACTGACTGAGTCACTGTGTGTATCGCTTTTTTCAGGCAGAGAACGGATATATTAAATAAACTGCACTGTGTGTCTGGTGGTCACTCACTATATAATATATTATGTACTCCTGGCTCCTGCTATAACCTATAACTGGCACTGCAGTAGTGCTCCCCAGTCTCCCCCACAATTATAAGCTGTGTGAGCTGAGCAGTCAGACCGATATATATAATATTATATATAGATAATAGATGATGCAGCACACTGGCCTGAGCCTGAGCAGTGCACACAGATATGGTATGTGACTGAGTCACTGTGTGCTGTGTATCGCTTTTTTCAGGCAGAGAACGGATTATAAATAAAAGTGGTGGTCAGTCACTGGTCACTATCAGCAAAACTCTGCACTGTACACTACTGAGTACTCCTAATGCTCCCCAAAATTAGTAAATCAAGTGTCTAAACGGAGAGGACGCCAGCCACGTCCTCTCCCTATCAATCTCAATGCACGTGTGAAAATGGCGGCGACGCGCGGCTCCTTATATAGAATCCGAGTCTCGCGATAGAATCCGAGCCTCGCGAGAATCCGACAGCGTCATGATGACGTTCGGGCGCGCTCGGGTTAACCGAGCAAGGCGGGAAGATCCGAGTCGCTCGGACCCGTGAAAAAAAACATGAAGTTCGGGCGGGTTCGGATTCAGAGAAACCGAACCCGCTCATCTCTAGTGGATAGTGGAGCGGGCTTAATAGTCATCATTTTCTGGTGTGAGGGCAGCTTGCTTAACTGCAAATATCTCCAGTTCCTGGAAATAGATTTCTTAGCTTTCAATGGGGTAAAACACTAGAGAGTCCCACTTTTCAGGAGGTACTGGGGACACCTTTCGGGAGGTACTGGGGACACCTTTCAGGAGGTACTGGGGACTTGGGGATCAGAGTTCAGGAGCCGGAGCAATCAACCAACAAAACATAAAACTGCAAATTGGGTGTGTACAGAGCAGGGACCAGCTGCTTGAAAGCTGATATCTCTGGTTCTGGGCATAGTAGAGACAAGCTGCCAGTGTCCACCAAAAGGGAAGAGTCCCAGCTTTTGGAGTATACCCTCAGAAAAACAGACAGAACCCGAGATATCTGGCTGGGAAGAGCAAGTAACAGTCTTGGATGGGGTCCGCTGCTTTGAAGTCAGATATCTCAGGTTCCCTAAGGCCGATTTAAAAAAATCGGGTACCCCTTGAAAGAGGGGACCCTCAGCTATCAGCCTAGGACCCTTATACTCCTGGGGCCCTTAGGCAAGTGCCCATTGAGCCTATACGAAAAGACGGCCCTGCCTAAACATGGGTCCCTACCACTGCATTCCCCCGCTGGGCCCTACATGCCCCAGTCTGACACTGGTCACAGGCATGTCAGTAAAGTTGTCTCCCAAACGCAGATCCGCAGCCGCAGAGGCCATGTTTAAAGGAATGTAAGAAGAGACTCTGCGTCTGCCAGGGGCACCACAATGTTTTTAAGGGTGGGGGAGGGCAAGATTTAAATAAATTTTAGCGCCCCTAGATCACTGAATGGTAAAGGTGAGAAGGGTTTAGGGGTAGTCCCAGGGGAGGGGCCAGCCCACAGTAACTAGCCACACACTGTAGGGGTTGGAGCTGAGTGCAGGGATGTGGAGGGACCTGGGGGTGGATTGTCTCCGCCCTGACACTGCCCGTGGTAACCCTACATAGCAGCTGCTCTGTGCCCATTGAAGCAGTATATTGACTGGCACCTCTCAAATGTCCCCTCCTCCCAATTCCGAAAACTATGGCACGTGCCACAGGCTGGTGCAAGGGTCAGTGGTGCATATGATGGTGCATACAATGGTGGAGCGTTCAGAACCACTGGGAGATTTGTACTGTCCATGGGCACTAAGATTATCCGTCTCAGGGCTTGCACAGTCGGGGCACACTAGTATACAAGGGGAAGGCTAAAACTAGTATTTGCATATTAGCACAACTGGGACTCTACAAAACGTCACATCCACACATGCATTAGCGTCCACTTCTGAATCAGTCCCTTTATACTCAGCAGAGTCTATTCTGGCAGTTTCTGTAAACTAGTAGCAGCTCTTATACAATCCTACAATCTATAATCATATATTTCCGCAGATGGCGGCTCAGAGTGACACCGAGTGGTTCATGCGCTTTGCTCTGCAGCTGAAAGTACAGTGATCCCTGTCCAGCTGCAATCAGGAGATGCCAGGACCAGTTACCATCATCCGGCTGACTCTGCTCGATGGAGGCTTCACCTAATACTAAAAATTCACACACCCTCTGGTTAATGTGACCTTTCCCAGATTGACAGACGATAAACAACAACTCAGTCACGTCTATCGCAATCTCAAAAAGGCAACTGGTTTCAGATTATTGAGCTCCCATTAAAACATATTAGAGGCCGTGTACTGTAATATGTGAAATATAAAGATATAGGCTGGACACACAAAGGGGTTAATGTTTTATTCTCTGGTTTTTCAACACTACTGATTTCTGGCAGTTTTGCAGCAGAATGTAAAGCAGTGATTTTCTGTAAAGGTCATACACGCTGCGCATTGACTTAAAAAAAAAAATAAAAAAAAAATCAGAGCTCTAAAATCCTTTGTTTTGAAGAACTTGTGGGCTGTTGTGGCCTGGATTTCGGATGTGAGTGTCTGGGGACAGATGCAAATCATCTCTGCTTTATTTAGGAACCACATTCATTTCAGTACACAATTTCAATGTGGCTACCACCAGGACCGCCCTCAGGGGGGACTGCTAGGACTGGGGTCCCGGACCCGGACAGAGAAGGGGGCATGCCAGTGGCCAGGCCGGCAAGCAGTGTGAAGCTGATCCGTACATCTGTTCCGGCTAGCGGGCACATCTGGGGGACGTTAGCCGTGAGCACTGCAGCAACATAGAGTTGGTGTCTGATGTAACCCCACTAGCACCCCAGGTCATCACTACACACAAGCTTGGCATTTTTTAAGGGTCCTGCTCCTTAGGTAAGTGGTCATACCCCCCGCACTGTAACCTGTCAACAACCTCCACCTTCCCCAGGGACATACACTATCCATTACTCATATTAGCAAAACTATTATAATGAATATATATTTCTTAGACGGTTCTGCTGGATTTGGCACAGAAGCGTGAGATGTCTTTCATGGACTGATTAAAACATGTTATCAATCATTTTCTTAGCTACTTAATGAGCATCCACAAAAACATCTCAGCTAATGCGGCTCTTTTGCGTGATCAGAATGAAGAAGCGGGCGCCGACACATTGGGGAGTAGAATTAGCAGTAGTTCTGCAAAACAAAGAGAACTTCAGAGGGAGCCTGCGGTTCACAAGAGGTTAATTCCGCCCGTGGAGGGGGATCAGTGGATAATAGCCCTTGTTTGAAGCGCTGCCTAATGACAGCCATATTACCATTTAATTAGTAATAAGATATAGGGCTTGTGACAAATTAAGCAGAGAGGGATTTTTCTGGCAGGTGCAGGAATCTGATCTATCACTGTATAAATTCTCCGCTTTGAGACGTGGGGAGCCCCTTAGTATGCACCAGGCGGCCTGTATAATAAACCACAGTAATTATACAGCGTTCTGATATGTAATGCCTGACTGCGTCGTTGTGTTATCACAGAGCCTCCAGCTCTCATCTAAACCTCCCGAGAGAAGACAGGAGGATTATGACAAGAGAAAGGTATTTTATGAGATCCCTGCCATGCACCTCACATCCGTGTACAGCTAAAGGTTCATCACTCTCCGTTCCTGGGAACATTCTGCTATTGGATCTGTGTTTCTTTATAGAGATTTGTAATTAGATGTGGATGAGAGAACACCGTATAATTGGTTAGAAGGTTCCTTTGTTCCCTATCTATAGAGCTGGAAAGCTGTACAAAGTGCAACCTGTTACACCAATGGTTATAAAGTGTACGCGCTATCCAGATAACCAAAGCAGCCATTTTCTGAGGCAATGTTTAGCCTTTCCATATGAACAGGAGTCATCATTGAGGCAGGAGGATCAGTGGTGCAGGGAAAGAGTCTCCCCATGCACCGTGCAAGCTGGCGCTATCAGAAGCAGTAGGAGTGCAGTAATATCTGCTGAACGGGAAATGCTGGTACTTCAGAGGTCATATAGGGGGAGATGTATCAAACCTTGGAGAGAGATAAAGGGGTCTGTGTACTATAGGCCAGTACTCACTGGGCGATGCGGGAGATGTGTGCTGAGCGTTTTGGGGGGGAGACGGGGGGGGGGGCGCTCATTTCACCCAGTGGGTGAAATGAGCGACCCGCTAGATTGGCCTGCACGGCAGGGGAATCTAGCACCAGCGATAGCGATACGCGGGGCTGCGCATCGCTATCGCTGCAGGGGGTACACACGGAGCGATCAGGCTTAAAATCTAAGCAATCTAGTCAGATTGCTTAGCTTTTAAGCAGCAATCGCTCCGTGAGTACTGTCTGAAGACTTGGAGAGAGATAAAGTGGCAACAAACCAGCTCCTAGCTGCCATGTTTCAAACACAGCCTGAAGCATGGCAATTAGGAGTTAATTGGCTTGTACTTTATCTCTCTCCATGTCTTAGTACATAGGGGGTAATTCCAAGTTGATCGCAGCAGGATTTTTGATAGCAATTGGGCAAAACCATTTGCACTGCAGGGGAGGCAGATATAACATGTGCAGAAAGAGTTAGATGTGGGTGGGTTATTTTATTTCTGTGTAGGGTAATAGTGGCTGCTTTATTTTTACACTGCAAATTAGATTGCAGATTGAACACACCCCACCCAAAGCTAACTCTCTCTGCACATGTTATATCTGCCTCCCCTGCAGTGCACATGGTTTTGCCCAATTGCTAACAAAAATCCTGCTGCGATCAACTTGGAATTACCCCCATAGACAGGCCCGGATTGGCCACCAGGTTTACCGGGGAATCCCCCGGTGGGCCGATTGGAGTGTGTGGCCGCCTGTCCTCTGTGGCCCCGCCCCCTCCACCTGCTTATACATTTTGAGCACCGCTGGCCGCTTCTCAGGAGAGCCGGCCCGCCCCCCCTCCGCGTCACCAGGCAGCTTGTTAGTGCCGCAGGCATTGGCCACTATCAGGAGAGCCGGCCCGCCCCCTCTCACGTGACCCTGCGGCTTGTGAGAGCCGCGGCCACTGGCCGCTATTAGGGGAGCCGGCCCGCCACCCCCCTCCGCGTCACCAGGCTGCTTGCTTATGAATTGTGAGCGCGGCATTGCGCTGCGGCCACTGGAGGTTACCTAGAGAGCTTGCCTGCCCCCACCCTCCTGACTGACCACAGACGCCATCGGTGCGGACCTTGCGCGGGAAGAGAAGGTGCGGCCACGGTTGGTGCTCGTCCTGCAGCAGGAGAGGTGAAGCGAGTATGACTACACTACTTCCCTAAATGCATGTTCCTTTCCTGTGTTGGTGCTGTGAAATGTCCTGACTGGGAGCAACATGCTGTTACAGTATTATGTCTGGGGGTATAGAGTAGGGTATGGGGTGTAATATATCTCGGGGGTATGAGGTCTAATTTTATGTCTGAGGATATGAGGTTTTGAGTGTAATATTATATCTGGGAATTCTAGGTATGGGGTGTAATGTTATGTCTGGAGGTATGAGGTGTAAAATGTCTTTGGGTATGAGGTGTAATATGTCTGGGGTGTGAGGTGTACAATTATATCTGGGGTTATGAGGTGTAATATGATGTATGGGGGTATGAGATGTAATATGTCTGTGGGTATGAGGTGTTCTATAATATTTGGAGGTGTGAGGTGTGATATGTCTGGAAGTCTTATTAAATGTATGCATTGTGGCCCTCATTCCGAGTTGTTCGCTCGCTAGCTACTTTTAGCAGAAATGCAAACACAAAGCCGCCGCCCTCTGGGAGTGTATTTTAGCATAGGAGAATTGCTAACGAAAGATTAGCAATTGCTAACGAAAGATTAGCAATTCTGTTAATATTAGCAGAATTGCTAACGAAAGCAATTTCCTTGCAGTTTCTGAGTAGCTCCAGACCTACTCCTAGATTGCTAGTTCCTGGTTTGACGTCACAAACACGCCCAGCGTCCGACCAGCCACTCCTCCGTTTCTCCAGCCATAAACTGTGTTTTTACCTGGCACGCCTGCGTTTTTTAGCACATTCCCTGAAAACATCCAGTTTCCGCCCAGAAACACCCACTTCCTGTCAATCAGCAGAGCGATTGAAAAGCTTTGTTCGCCTGTGAGTAAAATAGCATAGTTTTGTGTAAATTTGTTTAGCGCGTGCGCCCTGAGATGCATACGCATGCGCAGTACTGCCGGATTTTAGACTATTAGTAATTCTGCTAAAATTAGCAGCAAGCGAACAACTCGGAATGAGGGCCTGTGTCCAGTAATGTAAACCACAATGTGGTTGGAGCGGCATTCCTAGAATGTGACCGATCACGCATGTTGCATTCCTCGCTCATTGTCAGCCTCTGCTCAGTGGATCTTCAGAGAAAGGAAACTGCAAACTGGTTAAATTGTCCTGGCTCACCCCCAAATCAGAATCGTATCCAGAGGCGTCATGAGGCGGGTGCGACCCGCACCTGGGTGTCACCCTTTAATGGGGTGACACCGAACAAGAGCCGCACACCTCGCACCTGCTGCATCCCCTTCATGAAACTGTCACTGACACAGTCTATGTGTGTGTCAGAGATCACGGACCCGGCCGCGGCGCACTCGCACCTGCTTGGGGGGGTTTGAGTGTGATCGTAACTGTGCCGCGGCAGATGGAATCTTCTTGTAGGCGGGGGATTGTAACTGCAGTGTTCTATTTGCCGTCCGGCACCAAGCACTACAGTTACGATTGCACCCCCCGCCGACTCAAAATCATATACCCCCGCCTGCAACAAGAAGACTCCACCGCGGCACAGTTATGTTCGCATCCCTCCCCCTTACTGACTCAAACATCACCCCCCCCCCCCCCCCCCCTGCTGGAAGACTCCATGACGTCATCACGCCTCCGCTCCGCTGCTTGCGCTACTGGGACTCTGGGAGGGAGAAGTGGGAGTAGGCTAAAGACAGAGCTGCTATGCTCAGTGCTACCGTTACTTCAGGAAGCCTAGGGAGGACCTGCCTTGAATTTGATTGCGCACCTCAATATCAATCTTCTGCTGTCACTCCCTGGCTGGCTGAAAGTCATTTCAGCTGCCAGTTGAATGTGGAAAGTTTAATCAGTGGCGTCACGACAGAGTCATCAATGACACATACATCCGCATCCCTATCTCATCCACTGACATGATAGAGACACGTTGGCGTCCATACCCGCTCCTCCACGGCACCAAGCAGCGCAGTCACGCCTACACCCCCGCCAACTCCATGAGCCCTGCTCAAATACACCTGCCTGAACACCGCCACCGCCGGGCCCGTACTGACAGTCTCTCAGCCAGGAAGCCGGTCGCTGTACGTCACTCCTCGTGATGTCAATTTCGGCTCATACCGTGTGCTATAATGTGAATTTTAGCTCATACCGTGTGCTATAATGTGAATTTTGGCTCATACCGTGTGCTATAATGTGAATTTTGGCTCATACTGTGCGGCATAATGTGAAAGGGGCACCAGAACTAGATAGTATAAGGGGTCCTGCTAATGTGGTGCATAATGTGTATAAGGGGTATATGTTGTGGTAAACTACACTAAAGGACACACCCCCTTTTGAGTGGCCATGGCCCTTTTCTGAAGGGGCACTCATAATTGCAACCTTCATTTTATCATACCCCCACTTCAAAATTTCCACTTCAACCAGTGTGTGTGTGTGTGTGTGTGTGTAGGCTGGCACTGACCCGTGTGTGTGTGTAGGATGGCCATGATGAGGGATATTCTGTAGCGGAGATCATCTAACTTGTTATTCTGTGCTAGGGAAAGAAGATCTGTCTGAGGGGACTATTCTACGCTAAGGGAGATGATCTGTCTGAAGAGAGGGGAGTTATTTAGTTCTAAAAAGCACAAAAAAGGTTAAGTGGTCAGTGTCAGACAATGTATGTATAGGGTTAAGTGGTCAGTGTAAGATAGTGTATAGATAGTATAGAAAAGGGAGTGGATAGCGCAGTGCCGTAACTAGGCATTTTAGCGCTGTGTGCAAGAAACGGCATTGGCGCCCCCCCCATGCAAGATAGGGGCAGTGCAAAAATTTGAAAAATATATAGGGGCGTGGCTTCATGGGGAAGGGGCGTGGCCACAAAATAATACCAATTCATACCAGGTACCAGATAGAGCCACTTTTACACATTACAGCAGACAGATGACAGATTCCCCTTTTTACACATTACGGCAGACTGAGTCCCCTTTTTTACACATTACGGAAGACAGCGTCCCCCTTATTACACATTACGGCAGACAGCGTCCCCCTTATTACACATTACGGCAGACAGCGTCCCCCTTATTACACATTACGGCAGACAGCGTCCCCCTTATTACACATTACGGCAGACAGCGTCCCCCTTATTACACATTACGGCAGACAGCGTCCCCCTTATTACACATTACGGCAGACAGCGTCCCCCTTATTACACATTACGGCAGACAGCGTCCTCCTTATTACACATTACGGCAGACAGCATACACATAGACACACAGTATCTATATAGCCAACACACTCATACTATACACACACATACCTCTTCACATTAAGAAAAACAGCCATTACGCATCAGCCTGGAGCCACCATAACTTACAATAAATGCTGCCGCAGCTCCTCCCCCCTCGGATCACCGGCCAGCATCATTAAAGCCCCCTCTTCCCCCTCTCCGCGGCGCACCCCCCCCTCCCCGTCACATACCTGCAAAGTGTAGATCAGTCCGACTCTCACTCTCATTAGACGATCACTCTGCACCTCTGCACCCAGGCAGCCCGGGCCGGGAATGCCTGAGAGCCGGGGCTGTGTGCTGCAGCTCCCCTTCAGGCAGGCAGGCAGCCAGCCGGGCCCAGCACGCGTACAAGAAGCCAGCCAGCTGTGACCCGTTATTCCTGCGCTCCCGGAAACCCCCCCCCTGCGTGCGCAAGTGTCTGCAGAGGCAGCGGTGCGGGCGAGAGACAGGCGCCGGCGGAGGCCTGACAGCGCGTCTTGCGAGGAGGGGGGGGAGAGGACGGAGGAGGAGAGGCGCTCAGGGACCAAGAGAGACGGCGCTGGACTCCTATAGCGAATGCTGCGGCCGGCCGGGGAGGGGTGGGGGGTGTACTGTTGATGGTGCGCCTTCAGTGCATGTGCGCTGTGGGCAAGGCACCATCGGCACACACCTAGTTACGGCACTGGGATAGCGCTGTCTGTGGTGTGACATTCTATAATGATTATGAAGAAATAACCATAAACCAGGTGATTCATTGCGCCCTACAGGCGCTCTTCACACCGTCCTTTGGGGCTACGCCCCCTTAACCCTTGCACACCCTTGTGGCGTGCAATATTTTTATAATATCGAATATTACCTCCAATCATAATTGTGTGAGTGATTAAATATTGCATGGACAAAGGGGCGGTTGTGGGGGTGCTGCGGGTGGGGGAGGGTGCATGGGCGCCGCGGGTGGGGGTCCTGGAGCCACGGCGGGTGGAGTAGGAGAGGTTGTGGGTGGTGGAGGGGCGGGTGCGGTGGTGCGGCGGGTGGGGGAGGGGCAGGTAATGCTTCTCCTCCTGGAAGCAGCTAAGCTGCTGTCCTCCCTTTGGCTTTGGCTCTCCCGGAGACCCGCACAGCAGCCAGTCACTATTGTTAGCACCAGTGTCCCAACGCACCGCATTACAGGGAAGAAGATGCACTCAATAAACTACAGCTCCCAGCAGGCCTTAGCGCCGGAATGCTTCGGTGCTAAGGGCTGCTGGGAGTAGTAGTTTATTTTGTGCGACTACTTCCCTGTAAAGCGGTGCGTTGGGACACTGGCGCTAACAATAGTGACTGGCTGGCAGAACTGACTGACTGGCTGAATCAATGTAAAAGGGGAGAGTGCTGTGCAGTGTCAGTGACACTACACACCCACTGCACTGCACAGCACTGTCACCTTTATGTCACCTTTTACATTGGGCCTAATTCAGACCTGATCGTAGTCCTGCAAAATTTTGCAGGGCTACGATCAGGCACACTGACATGTGGGGGGACGCCCAGCACAGGGCTAGTCGCACAGCGGTGATGTTTTTGCACTTCAGGAGTAGCTCCCGGCTGGCGCAGCTTTTGCGTGCTGGCCGGGAGCTACTCGTCGCTGCCTGGGTCGCAGAGGCTGTGTGTGATGTCACACAGTCGCTGCGGCCCGCCCCCCCGCACGATCCAGCCACGCCTGAGTTGGTCGGACGGCGGTCACAAAATGGCGGCCAAATGCCACCGTGTCGCCCCCTCCCGTGCAGTGAATGCCTAGGCAATGACAACCAACGGCTGTCAGCCATGTGCCGGCACACTGCGACGCCGGTGCATACACACTTCTGACCTGATCGCTGCGATGAATGGCAGTGTGTGATCAGGTCAGAATGACCCCCATTGATTCAGCGTCCAGACATTACCCACCGCCATATCACCCTCTCTATCTGTTACACTAGCCATCTCGGGGCTTCCAGGCCGGCAGCCCAGGTGCTGTGTTACAGAGTCAGGGCCTCTGGGGATCTGGCCGCGGCTAGGGAGTGGGGATTGTTGATGTCGGAGGGGGCAGCTGGACTGGCAGCAGTAAATAGGAAGCTGCAGTAAATGGATTTTTTGTTTTCCCCTATCTACAGCGCAGAGACTTGCTGCAGATGCAGTGGCATATCCTCCAGCTGTATCTTTTTGTCAGGTACAGTACCTTTTTTTATGCTCTGTACCGATTTTTGGCTCTCCGAACGTCCATTGAAAGTATAGGGAAAAGGGGCGTGGCCACGCCACTTTACCCATGGCCGCGCCCCCTTTTCGAGTTTGTAGTGATTTTTATGTGTAAATTGTTGGAGGGTATGTTGCTGCAGATGCAGTGGGCCTGTTTTGGAGTGTGGACCTGGAGCTGCAGTTCCATCAGCCCCATTGTTAATCCTGCTCTGGGAACACACAGCAGTCAAAGGGCAGAGCCTCCCATTGGATGTAACCTGTGCGGGAGGGCGTTTCTCGCCCAATCAGCTGTGGACTGGGTGTGATAGACCTGCTGCTAACCCAATGAGAGCTCTTAGCCACGCCCAGCGTTAGACACACAGGCACAGAGTCACAGATCTGGGCTATTATATAGGAGATAATGTATATTATCTTATTAACACATATTTAAGTAGAATGTTAACATTTATTGTTAAATGGATGTGACAATACTGCTAGTTAAGTGACCGGTGTCAGACAATGTATAGATGGTGCTAAGTGAACGGTGTCAGACAATGTTTAGATGGTGCTAAGTTAATGGTGTCAGACAATGTATAGATGGTGCTAAGTGAACGGTGTCAGACAATGTATAGATGGTGCTAAGTGAACGGTGTCAGACAATGTATAGATGGTGCTAAGTGACCGGTGTCAGACAATGTATAGATGGTGCTAAGTGACCGGTGTCAGACAATGTATAGATGGTGCTAAGTGACCGGTGTCAGACAATGTATAGATGGTGCTAAGTGACTGGTGTCAGACAATGTATAGATGGTGCTAAGTGACCGGTGTCAGACAATGTATAGATGGTGCTAAGTGACCGGTGTCAGACAATGTATAGATGGTGCTAAGTGACCGGTGTCAGACAATGTATAGATGGTGCTAAGTGAACGGTGTCAGACAATGTATAGATGGTGCTAAGTGACCGGTGTCAGACAATGTATAGATGGTGCTAAGTGACTGGTGTCAGACAATGTATAGATGGTGCTAAGTGACTGGTGTCAGACAATGTATAGATGGTGCTAAGTGACTGGTGTCAGACAATGTATAGGTGGTGCTAAGTGACCGGTGTCAGACAATGTATAGATGGTGCTAAGTGAACGGTGTCAGACAATGTATAGATTGTGCTAAGTGACTGGTGTCAGACAATGTATAGATGGTGCTAAGTGACTGGTGTCAGACAATGTATAGATGGTGCTAAGTGAACGGTGTCAGACAATGTATAGGTGGTGCAAAGTGATCAGTGTCAGACAATGTATAGATGGTGCTAAGTGAACGGTGTCAGACAATGTATAGGTGGTGCTAAGTGACTGGTGTCAGACAATGTATAGGTGGTGCTAAGTGACTGGTGTCAGACAATGTATAGATGGTGCTAAGTGACCGGTGTCAGACAATGTATAGATGGTGCTAAGTGACTGGTGCCAGACAATGTATAGATGGTGCTAAGTGACTGGTGTCAGACAATGTATAGGTGGTGCAAAGTGATCAGTGTCAGACAATGAATAGATGGTGCTAAGTGAACGGTGTCAGACAATGTATAGGTGGTGCTAAGTGACTGGTGTCAGACAATGTATAGATGGTGCTAAGTGAACGGTGTCAGACAATGTATAGATGGTGCTAAGTGACTGGTGTCAGACAATGTATAGATGGTGCTAAGTGACTGGTGTCAGACAATGTATAGATGGTGCTAAGTGACTGGTGTCAGACAATGTATATGTGGTGCTAAGTGACTGGTGTCAGACAATGTATAGATGGTGCTAAGTGAACGGTGTCAGACAATGTATAGATGGTGCTAAGTGACTGGTGTCAGACAATGTATAGATGGTGCTAAGTGAACGGTGTCAGACAATGTATAGGTGGTGCAAAGTGATCAGTGTCAGACAATCTATAGATGGTGCTAAGTGACTGGTGTCAGACAATGTATAGGTGGTGCAAAGTGATCAGTGTCAGACAATGTATAGATGGTGCTAAGTGACCGGTGTCAGACAATATATAGATGGTGCTAAGTGACCGGTGTCAGACAATATATAGATGGTGCTAAGTGACTGGTGTCAGGCAATGTATAGATGGTGCTAAGTGAACGGTGTCAGACAATGTATAGATGGTGCTAAGTGACTGGTGTCAGACAATGTATAGATGGTGCTAAGTGACTGGTGTCAGACAATGTATAGATGGTGCTAAGTGACCGGTGTTAGACAATATATAGATGGTGCTAAGTGACCGGTGTCAGACAATGTATAGATGGTGCTAAGTGACCGGTGTCAGAGAATGTATAGACGGTGGAAATTGACCGGTGTCAGACAATGTATAGGTGGTGCTAAGTGAGCGGTGTCAGACAATATATAGATGGTGCTAAGTGACCGGTGTCAAACAACGTATAGGTGGTGCTAAGTGACTGGTGTCAGACAATGTATAGATGGTGCTAAGTGACTGGTGTCAGACAATGTATAGATGGTGCTAAGTGACCGGTGTCAGACAATATATAGATGGTGCTAAGTGACCGGTGTCAGACAATGTATAGATGGTGCTAAGTGACTGGTGTCAGACAATGTATAGATGGTGCTAAGTGAACGGTGTCAGACAATGTATAGGTGGTGCTAAGTGACTGGTGTCAGACAATGTATAGATGGTGCTAAGTGAACGGTGTCAGACAATGTTTAGATGGTGCTAAGTGAACGGTGTCAGACAATGTATAGATGGTGCTAAGTGAACGGTGTCAGACAATGTATAGATGGTGCTAAGTGAACGGTGTCAGACAATGTATAGATGGTGCTAAGTGACTGGTGTCAGACAATGTATAGATGGTGCTAAGTGAATGGTGTCAGACAATGTATAGGTGGTGCTAAGTGAACGGTGTCAGACAATGTATAGGTGGTGCTAAGTGACTGGTGTCAGACAATGTATAGATGGTGCTAAGTGAACGGTGTCAGACAATGTATAGATGGTGCTAAGTGACTGGTGTCAGACAATGTATAGATGGTGCTAAGTGACTGGTGTCAGACAATGTATAGATGGTGCTAAGTGACTGGTGTCAGACAATGTATATGTGGTGCTAAGTGACTGGTGTCAGACAATGTATAGATGGTGCTAAGTGAACGGTGTCAGACAATGTATAGATGGTGCTAAGTGACTGGTGTCAGACAATGTATAGATGGTGCTAAGTGAACGGTGTCAGACAATGTATAGGTGGTGCAAAGTGATCAGTGTCAGACAATCTATAGATGGTGCTAAGTGACTGGTGTCAGACAATGTATAGGTGGTGCAAAGTGATCAGTGTCAGACAATGTATAGATGGTGCTAAGTGACCGGTGTCAGACAATATATAGATGGTGCTAAGTGACCGGTGTCAGACAATATATAGATGGTGCTAAGTGACTGGTGTCAGGCAATGTATAGATGGTGCTAAGTGAACGGTGTCAGACAATGTATAGATGGTGCTAAGTGACTGGTGTCAGACAATATATAGATGGTGCTAAGTGACTGGTGTCAGACAAAGTATAGATGGTGCTAAGTGACCGGTGTCAGACAATATATAGATGGTGCTAAGTGACCGGTGTCAGACAATGTATAGATGGTGCTAAGTGACCGGTGTCAGAGAATGTATAGACGGTGGAAAGTGACCGGTGTCAGACAATGTATAGGTGGTGCTAAGTGAGCGGTGTCAGACAATATATAGATGGTGCTAAGTGACCGGTGTCAAACAACGTGTAGGTGGTGCTAAGTGACTGGTGTCAGACAATGTATAGATGGTGCTAAGTGACTGGTGTCAGACAATGTATAGATGGTGCTAAGTGACCGGTGTCAGACAATATATAGATGGTGCTAAGTAACCGGTGTCAGACAATGTATAGATGGTGCTAAGTGACTGGTGTCAGACAATGTATAGATGGTGCTAAGTGAACGGTGTCAGACAATGTATTGGTGGTGCTAAGTGACTGGTGTCAGACAATGTATAGATGGTGCTAAGTGAACGGTGTCAGACAATGTTTAGATGGTGCTAAGTGAACGGTGTCAGACAATGTATAGATGGTGCTAAGTGAACGGTGTCAGACAATGTATAGATGGTGCTAAGTGAACGGTGTCAGACAATGTATAGATGGTGCTAAGTGACTGGTGTCAGACAATGTATAGATGGTGCTAAGTGAATGGTGTCAGACAATGTATAGGTGGTGCTAAGTGACCGGTGTCAGACAATGTATAGATGGTGCTAAGTGACTGGTGTCAGACAATGTATAGATGGTGCTAAGTGAATGGTGTCAGACAATGTATAGGTGGTGCTAAGTGACCGGTGTCAGACAATGTATAGGTGGTGCTAAGTGACTGGTGTCAGACAATGTATAGATGGTGCTAAGTGAACGGTGTCAGACAATGTTTAGATGGTGCTAAGTGAACGGTGTCAGACAATGTATAGATGGTGCTAAGTGAACGGTGTCAGACAATGTATAGATGGTGCTAAGTGACTGGTGTCAGACAATGTATAGATGGTGCTAAGTGACTGGTGTCAGACAATGTATAGATGGTGATAAGTGAACGGTGTCAGACAATGTATAGATGGTGCTAAGTGAACGGTGTCAGACAATGTATAGATGGTGCTAAGTGAACGGTGTCAGACAATGTATAGATGGTGCTAAGTGAACGGTGTCAGAAAATGTATAGATGGTGCTAAGTGAACGGTGTCAGACAATGTATAGATGGTGCTAAGTGAACGGTGTCAGACAATGTATAGATGGTGCTAAGTGACTGGTGTCAGACAATGTATAGATGGTGCTAAGTGACTGGTGTCAGACAATGTATAGATGGTGCTAAGTGACCGGTGTCAGACAATTTATAGATGGTGCTAAGTGACCGGTGTCAGACAATGTATAGGTGGTGCTAAGTGAGCGGTGTCAGACAATATATAGATGGTGCTAAGTGACCGGTGTCAGACAATGTATAGGTGGTGCTAAGTGAGCGGTGTCAGACAATATATAGATGGTGCTAAGTGACCGGTGTCAAACAACGTATAGGTGGTGCTAAGTGACTGGTGTCAGACAATGTATAGATGGTGCTAAGTGACCGGTGTCAAACAACGTATAGGTGGTGCTAAGTGACTGGTGTCAGACAATGTATAGATGGTGCTAAGTGACTGGTGTCAGACAATGTATAGATGGTGCTAAGTGACTGGTGTCAGACAATGTATAGATGGTGCTAAGTGACTGGTGTCAGACAATGTATAGATGGTGCTAAGTGAACGGTGTCAGACAATGTATAGGTGGTGCTAAGTGACTGGTGTCAGACAATGTATAGATGGTGCTAAGTGAACGGTGTCAGACAATGTTTAGATGGTGCAAAGTGACCGGTGTCAGACAATGTATAGATGGTGCTAAGTGAACGGTGTCAGACAATGTATAGATGGTACTAAGTGAACGGTGTCAGACAATGTATAGATGGTGCTAAGTGACTGGTGTCAGACAATGTATAGATGGTGCTAAGTGACCGGTGTCAGACAATGTATAGGTGGTGCTAAGTGACCGGTGTCAGACAATGTATAGATGGTGCTAAGTGAACGGTGTCAGACAATGTATAGGTGGTGCAAAGTGATCAGTGTCAGACAATGGGGTGTCAGACAATGTATAGGTGGTGCTAAGTGACTGGTGTCAGACAATGTATAGGTGGTGCTAAGTGAGCGATGTCAGACAATATATAGATGGTGCTAAGTGACCGGTGTCAAACAACGTATAGGTGGTGCTAAGTGACTGGTGTCAGACAATGTATAGATGGTGCTAAGTGACTGGTGTCAGACAATGTATAGATGGTGCTAAGTGACTGGTGTCACACAATGTATAGATGGTGCTAAGTGACTGGTGTCAGACAATGTATAGATGGTGCTAAGTGAACGGTGTCAGACAATGTATAGGTGGTGCTAAGTGACTGGTGTCAGACAATGTATAGATGGTGCTAAGTGAACGGTGTCAGACAATGTTTAGATGGTGCTAAGTTAATGGTGTCAGACAATGTATAGATGGTGCTAAGTGAACGGTGTCAGACAATGTATAGATGGTGCTAAGTGAACGGTGTCAGACATTGTATAGATGGTGCTAAGTGACTGGTGTCAGACAATGTATAGATGGTGCTAAGTGAATGGTGTCAGACAATGTATAGGTGGTGCTAAGTGACCGGTGTCAGACAATGTATAGATGGTGCTAAGTGACTGGTGTCAGACAATGTATAGATGGTGCTAAGTGAACTGTGTCAGACAATGTATAGGTGGTGCTAAGTGACTGGTGTCAGACAATGTATAGATGGTGCTAAGTGAACGGTGTCAGACAATGTTTAGATGGTGCTAAGTGAACGGTGTCAGACAATGTATAGATGGTGCTATGTGAACGGTGTCAGACAATGTATAGATGGTGCTAAGTGACTGGTGTCAGACAATGTATAGATGGTGCTAAGTGACTGGTGTCAGACAATGTTTAGATGGTGCTAAGTGAACGGTGTCAGACAATGTATAGATGGTGCTAAGTGAACGGTGTCAGACAATGTATAGATGGTGCTAAGTGACTGGTGTCAGACAATGTATAGATGGTGCTAAGTGACTGGTGTCAGACAATGTATAGATGGTGCTAAGTGAACGGTGTCAGACAATGTATAGATGGTGCTAAGTGAACAGTGTCAGACAATGTATAGATGGTGCTAAGTGAACGGTGTCAGACAATGTATAGATGGTGCTAAGTGAACGGTGTCAGACAATGTATAGATGGTGCTAAGTGAACGGTGTCAGACAATGTATAGATGGTGCTAAGTGAACGGTGTCAGACAATGTATAGATGGTGCTAAGTGAACGGTGTCAGACAATGTATAGATGGTGCTAAGTGACTGGTGTCAGACAATGTATAGATGGTGCTAAGTGACTGGTGTCAGACAATGTATAGATGGTGCTAAGTGACCGGTGTCAGACAATATATAGATGGTGCTAAGTGACCGGTGTCAGACAATGTATAGGTGGTGCTAAGTGAGCGGTGTCAGACAATATATAGATGGTGCTAAGTGACCGGTGTCAGACAATATATAGATGGTGCTAAGTGACCGGTGTCAGACAATGTATAGATGGTGCTAAGTGACCGGTGTCAGAGAATGTATAGACGGTGGAAAGTGACCGGTGTCAGACAATGTATAGGTGGTGCTAAGTGAGCGGTGTCAGACAATATATAGATGGTGCTAAGTGACCGGTGTCAAACAACGTATAGGTGGTGCTAAGTGACTGGTGTCAGACAATGTATAGATGGTGCTAAGTGACTGGTGTCAGACAATGTATAGATGGTGCTAAGTGACCGGTGTCAGACAATATATAGATGGTGCTAAGTAACCGGTGTCAGACAATGTATAGATGGTGCTAAGTGACTGGTGTCAGACAATGTATAGATGGTGCTAAGTGAACGGTGTCAGACAATGTATTGGTGGTGCTAAGTGACTGGTGTCAGACAATGTATAGATGGTGCTAAGTGAACGGTGTCAGACAATGTTTAGATGGTGCTAAGTGAACGGTGTCAGACAATGTATAGATGGTGCTAAGTGAACGGTGTCAGACAATGTATAGATGGTGCTAAGTGAACGGTGTCAGACAATGTATAGATGGTGCTAAGTGACTGGTGTCAGACAATGTATAGATGGTGCTAAGTGAATGGTGTCAGACAATGTATAGGTGGTGCTAAGTGACCGGTGTCAGACAATGTATAGATGGTGCTAAGTGACTGGTGTCAGACAATGTATAGATGGTGCTAAGTGAATGGTGTCAGACAATGTATAGGTGGTGCTAAGTGACCGGTGTCAGACAATGTATAGGTGGTGCTAAGTGACTGGTGTCAGACAATGTATAGATGGTGCTAAGTGAACGGTGTCAGACAATGTTTAGATGGTGCTAAGTGAACGGTGTCAGACAATGTATAGATGGTGCTAAGTGAACGGTGTCAGACAATGTATAGATGGTGCTAAGTGACTGGTGTCAGACAATGTATAGATGGTGCTAAGTGACTGGTGTCAGACAATGTATAGATGGTGATAAGTGAACGGTGTCAGACAATGTATAGATGGTGCTAAGTGAACGGTGTCAGACAATGTATAGATGGTGCTAAGTGAACGGTGTCAGACAATGTATAGATGGTGCTAAGTGAACGGTGTCAGAAAATGTATAGATGGTGCTAAGTGAACGGTGTCAGACAATGTATAGATGGTGCTAAGTGAACGGTGTCAGACAATGTATAGATGGTGCTAAGTGACTGGTGTCAGACAATGTATAGATGGTGCTAAGTGACTGGTGTCAGACAATGTATAGATGGTGCTAAGTGACCGGTGTCAGACAATTTATAGATGGTGCTAAGTGACCGGTGTCAGACAATGTATAGGTGGTGCTAAGTGAGCGGTGTCAGACAATATATAGATGGTGCTAAGTGACCGGTGTCAGACAATGTATAGGTGGTGCTAAGTGAGCGGTGTCAGACAATATATAGATGGTGCTAAGTGACCGGTGTCAAACAACGTATAGGTGGTGCTAAGTGACTGGTGTCAGACAATGTATAGATGGTGCTAAGTGACCGGTGTCAAACAACGTATAGGTGGTGCTAAGTGACTGGTGTCAGACAATGTATAGATGGTGCTAAGTGACTGGTGTCAGAGACAATGTATAGATGGTGCTAAGTGACTGGTGTCAGACAATGTATAGATGGTGCTAAGTGACTGGTGTCAGACAATGTATAGATGGTGCTAAGTGAACGGTGTCAGACAATGTATAGGTGGTGCTAAGTGACTGGTGTCAGACAATGTATAGATGGTGCTAAGTGAACGGTGTCAGACAATGTTTAGATGGTGCAAAGTGACCGGTGTCAGACAATGTATAGATGGTGCTAAGTGAACGGTGTCAGACAATGTATAGATGGTACTAAGTGAACGGTGTCAGACAATGTATAGATGGTGCTAAGTGACTGGTGTCAGACAATGTATAGATGGTGCTAAGTGACCGGTGTCAGACAATGTATAGGTGGTGCTAAGTGACCGGTGTCAGACAATGTATAGATGGTGCTAAGTGAACGGTGTCAGACAATGTATAGGTGGTGCAAAGTGATCAGTGTCAGACAATGGGGTGTCAGACAATGTATAGGTGGTGCTAAGTGACTGGTGTCAGACAATGTATAGGTGGTGCTAAGTGAGCGGTGTCAGACAATATATAGATGGTGCTAAGTGACCGGTGTCAAACAACGTATAGGTGGTGCTAAGTGACTGGTGTCAGACAATGTATAGATGGTGCTAAGTGACTGGTGTCAGACAATGTATAGATGGTGCTAAGTGACTGGTGTCACACAATGTATAGATGGTGCTAAGTGACTGGTGTCAGACAATGTATAGATGGTGCTAAGTGAACGGTGTCAGACAATGTATAGGTGGTGCTAAGTGACTGGTGTCAGACAATGTATAGATGGTGCTAAGTGAACGGTGTCAGACAATGTTTAGATGGTGCTAAGTTAATGGTGTCAGACAATGTATAGATGGTGCTAAGTGAACGGTGTCAGACAATGTATAGATGGTGCTAAGTGAACGGTGTCAGACAATGTATAGATGGTGCTAAGTGACTGGTGTCAGACAATGTATAGATGGTGCTAAGTGAATGGTGTCAGACAATGTATAGGTGGTGCTAAGTGACCGGTGTCAGACAATGTATAGATGGTGCTAAGTGACTGGTGTCAGACAATGTATAGATGGTGCTAAGTGAACTGTGTCAGACAATGTATAGGTGGTGCTAAGTGACTGGTGTCAGACAATGTATAGATGGTGCTAAGTGAACGGTGTCAGACAATGTTTAGATGGTGCTAAGTGAACGGTGTCAGACAATGTATAGATGGTGCTATGTGAACGGTGTCAGACAATGTATAGATGGTGCTAAGTGACTGGTGTCAGACAATGTATAGATGGTGCTAAGTGACTGGTGTCAGACAATGTTTAGATGGTGCTAAGTGAACGGTGTCAGACAATGTATAGATGGTGCTAAGTGAACGGTGTCAGACAATGTATAGATGGTGCTAAGTGACTGGTGTCAGACAATGTATAGATGGTGCTAAGTGACTGGTGTCAGACAATGTATAGATGGTGCTAAGTGAACGGTGTCAGACAATGTATAGATGGTGCTAAGTGAACAGTGTCAGACAATGTATAGATGGTGCTAAGTGAACGGTGTCAGACAATGTATAGATGGTGCTAAGTGAACGGTGTCAGACAATGTATAGATGGTGCTAAGTGAACGGTGTCAGACAATGTATAGATGGTGCTAAGTGAACGGTGTCAGACAATGTATAGATGGTGCTAAGTGAACGGTGTCAGACAATGTATAGATGGTGCTAAGTGACTGGTGTCAGACAATGTATAGATGGTGCTAAGTGACTGGTGTCAGACAATGTATAGATGGTGCTAAGTGACCGGTGTCAGACAATATATAGATGGTGCTAAGTGACCGGTGTCAGACAATGTATAGGTGGTGCTAAGTGAGCGGTGTCAGACAATATATAGATGGTGCTAAGTGACCGGTGTCAGACAATATATAGATGGTGCTAAGTGACCGGTGTCAGACAATGTATAGATGGTGCTAAGTGACCAGTGTCAGAGAATGTATAGACGGTGGAAAGTGACCGGTGTCAGACAATGTATAGGTGGTGCTAAGTGAGCGGTGTCAGACAATATATAGATGGTGCTAAGTGACCGGTGTCAAACAACGTATAGGTGGTGCTAAGTGACTGGTGTCAGACAATGTATAGATGGTGCTAAGTGACTGGTGTCAGACAATGTATAGATGGTGCTAAGTGACCGGTGTCAGACAATATATAGATGGTGCTAAGTAACCGGTGTCAGACAATGTATAGATGGTGCTAAGTGACTGGTGTCAGACAATGTATAGATGGTGCTAAGTGAACGGTGTCAGACAATGTATTGGTGGTGCTAAGTGACTGGTGTCAGACAATGTATAGATGGTGCTAAGTGAACGGTGTCAGACAATGTTTAGATGGTGCTAAGTGAACGGTGTCAGACAATGTATTGATGGTGCTAAGTGAACGGTGTCAGACAATGTATAGATGGTGCTAAGTGAACGGTGTCAGACAATGTATAGATGGTGCTAAGTGACTGGTGTCAGACAATGTATAGATGGTGCTAAGTGAATGGTGTCAGACAATGTATAGGTGGTGCTAAGTGACCGGTGTCAGACAATGTATAGATGGTGCTAAGTGACTGGTGTCAGACAATGTATAGATGGTGCTAAGTGAATGGTGTCAGACAATGTATAGGTGGTGCTAAGTGACCGGTGTCAGACAATGTATAGGTGGTGCTAAGTGACTGGTGTCAGACAATGTATAGATGGTGCTAAGTGAACGGTGTCAGACAATGTTTAGATGGTGCTAAGTGAACGGTGTCAGACAATGTATAGATGGTGCTAAGTGAACGGTGTCAGACAATGTATAGATGGTGCTAAGTGACTGGTGTCAGACAATGTATAGATGGTGCTAAGTGACTGGTGTCAGACAATGTATAGATGGTGATAAGTGAACGGTGTCAGACAATGTATAGATGGTGCTAAGTGAACGGTGTCAGACAATGTATAGATGGTGCTAAGTGAACGGTGTCAGACAATGTATAGATGGTGCTAAGTGAACGGTGTCAGAAAATGTATAGATGGTGCTAAGTGAACGGTGTCAGACAATGTATAGATGGTGCTAAGTGAACGGTGTCAGACAATGTATAGATGGTGCTAAGTGACTGGTGTCAGACAATGTATAGATGGTGCTAAGTGACTGGTGTCAGACAATGTATAGATGGTGCTAAGTGACCGGTGTCAGACAATTTATAGATGGTGCTAAGTGACCGGTGTCAGACAATGTATAGGTGGTGCTAAGTGAGCGGTGTCAGACAATATATAGATGGTGCTAAGTGACCGGTGTCAGACAATGTATAGGTGGTGCTAAGTGAGCGGTGTCAGACAATATATAGATGGTGCTAAGTGACCGGTGTCAAACAACGTATAGGTGGTGCTAAGTGACTGGTGTCAGACAATGTATAGATGGTGCTAAGTGACCGGTGTCAAACAACGTATAGGTGGTGCTAAGTGACTGGTGTCAGACAATGTATAGATGGTGCTAAGTGACTGGTGTCAGACAATGTATAGATGGTGCTAAGTGACTGGTGTCAGACAATGTATAGATGGTGCTAAGTGACTGGTGTCAGACAATGTATAGATGGTGCTAAGTGAACGGTGTCAGACAATGTATAGGTGGTGCTAAGTGACTGGTGTCAGACAATGTATAGATGGTGCTAAGTGAACGGTGTCAGACAATGTTTAGATGGTGCAAAGTGACCGGTGTCAGACAATGTATAGATGGTGCTAAGTGAACGGTGTCAGACAATGTATAGATGGTACTAAGTGAACGGTGTCAGACAATGTATAGATGGTGCTAAGTGACTGGTGTCAGACTATGTATAGATGGTGCTAAGTGACCGGTGTCAGACAATGTATAGGTGGTGCTAAGTGACCGGTGTCAGACAATGTATAGATGGTGCTAAGTGAACGGTGTCAGACAATGTATAGGTGGTGCAAAGTGATCAGTGTCAGACAATGGGGTGTCAGACAATGTATAGGTGGTGCTAAGTGACTGGTGTCAGACAATGTATAGGTGGTGCTAAGTGAGCGGTGTCAGACAATATATAGATGGTGCTAAGTGACCGGTGTCAAACAACGTATAGGTGGTGCTAAGTGACTGGTGCCAGACAATGTATAGATGGTGCTAAGTGACTGGTGTCAGACAATGTATAGATGGTGCTAAGTGACTGGTGTCACACAATGTATAGATGGTGCTAAGTGACTGGTGTCAGACAATGTATAGATGGTGCTAAGTGAACGGTGTCAGACAATGTATAGGTGGTGCTAAGTGACTGGTGTCAGACAATGTATAGATGGTGCTAAGTGAACGGTGTCAGACAATGTTTAGATGGTGCTAAGTTAATGGTGTCAGACAATGTATAGATGGTGCTAAGTGAACGGTGTCAGACAATGTATAGATGGTGCTAAGTGAACGGTGTCAGACAATGTATAGATGGTGCTAAGTGACTGGTGTCAGACAATGTATAGATGGTGCTAAGGGAATGGTGTCAGACAATGTATAGGTGGTGCTAAGTGACCGGTGTCAGACAATGTATAGATGGTGCTAAGTGACTGGTGTCAGACAATGTATAGATGGTGCTAAGTGAACTGTGTCAGACAATGTATAGGTGGTGCTAAGTGACTGGTGTCAGACAATGTATAGATGGTGCTAAGTGAACGGTGTCAGACAATGTTTAGATGGTGCTAAGTGAACGGTGTCAGACAATGTATAGATGGTGCTATGTGAACGGTGTCAGACAATGTATAGATGGTGCTAAGTGACTGGTGTCAGACAATGTATAGATGGTGCTAAGTGACTGGTGTCAGACAATGTTTAGATGGTGCTAAGTGAACGGTGTCAGACAATGTATAGATGGCGCTAAGTGAACGGTGTCAGACAATGTATAGATGGTGCTAAGTTACTGGTGTCAGACAATGTATAGATGGTGCTAAGTGACTGGTGTCAGACAATGTATAGATGGTGCTAAGTGAACGGTGTCAGACAATGTATAGATGGTGCTAAGTGAACAGTGTCAGACAATGTATAGATGGTGCTAAGTGAACGGTGTCAGACAATGTATAGATGGTGCTAAGTGAACGGTGTCAGACAATGTATAGATGGTGCTAAGTGAACGGTGTCAGACAATGTATAGATGGTGCTAAGTGAACGGTGTCAGACAATGTATAGATGGTGCTAAGTGAACGGTGTCAGACAATGTATAGATGGTGCTAAGTGACTGGTGTCAGACAATGTATAGATGGTGCTAAGTGACTGGTGTCAGACAATGTATAGATGGTGCTAAGTGACCGGTGTCAGACAATATATAGATGGTGCTAAGTGACCGGTGTCAGACAATGTATAGGTGGTGCTAAGTGAGCGGTGTCAGACAATATATAGATGGTGCTAAGTGACCGGTGTCAGACAATGTATAGGTGGTGCTAAGTGAGCGGTGTCAGACAATATATAGATGGTGCTAAGTGACCGGTGTCAAACAACGTATAGGTGGTGCTAAGTGACTGGTGTCAGACAATGTATAGATGGTGCTAAGTGACTGGTGTCAGACAATGTATAGATGGTGCTAAGTGACCGGTGTCAGACAATGTATAGATGGTGCTAAGTGAACGGTGTCAGACAATGTATAAATGGTGCTAAGTGACTGGTGTCAGACAATGTATAGATGGTGCTAAGTGAACGGTGTCAGACAATGTATAGATGGTGCTAAGTGACCGGTGTCAGACAATGTATAGATGGTGCTAAGTGACTGGTGTCAGACAATGTATAGATGGTGCTAAGTGAACGGTGTCAGACAATGTTTAGATGGTGCTAAGTGAACGGTGTCAGACAATGTATAGATGGTGCTAAGTGAACGGTGTCAGACAATGTATAGATGGTGCTAAGTGAACGGTGTCAGACAATGTATAGATGGTGCTAAGTGACTGGTGTCAGACAATGTATAGAAGGTGCTAAGTGAATGGTGTCAGACAATGTATAGGTGGTGCTAAGTGACCGGTGTCAGACAATATATAGATGGTGCTAAGTGACTGGTGTCAGACAATGTAAAGATGGTGCTAAGTGACCGGTGTCAGACAATGTATAGATGGTGCTAAGTGACCGGTGTCAGACAATGTATAGATGGTGCTAAGTGAACGGTGTCAGACAATGTATAGGTGGTGCTAAGTGACTGGTGTCAGACAATGTATAGATGGTGCTAAGTGAACGGTGTCAGACAATGTTTAGATGGTGCTAAGTGAACGGTGTCAGACAATGTATAGATGGTGCTAAGTGAACGGTGTCAGACAATGTATAGATGGTGCTAAGTGAACGGTGTCAGACAATGTATAGATGGTGCTAAGTGACTGGTGTCAGACAATGTATAGATGGTGCTAAGTGAACGGTGTCAGACAATGTATAGATGGTGCTAAGTGACTGGTGTCAGACAATGTATAGATGGTGCTAAGTGACTGGTGTCAGACAATGTATAGATGGTGCTAAGTGAACGGTGTCAGACAATGTATAGATGGTGCTAAGTGACCGGTGTCAGACAATATATAGATGGTGCTAAGTGACTGGTGTCAGACAATGTATAGATGGTGCTAAGTGACCGGTGTCAGACAATGTATAGATGGTGCTAAGTGAACGGTGTCAGACAATGTATAAATGGTGCTAAGTGACTGGTGTCAGACAATGTATAGATGGTGCTAAGTGAACGGTGTCAGACAATGTATAGATGGTGCTAAGTGACCGGTGTCAGACAATGTATAGATGGTGCTAAGTGACTGGTGTCAGACAATGTATAGATGGTGCTAAGTGAACGGTGTCAGACAATGTTTAGATGGTGCTAAGTGAACGGTGTCAGACAATGTATAGATGGTGCTAAGTGAACGGTGTCAGACAATGTATAGATGGTGCTAAGTGAACGGTGTCAGACAATGTATAGATGGTGCTAAGTGACCGGTGTCAGACAATATATAGATGGTGCTAAGTGACTGGTGTCAGACAATGTATAGATGGTGCTAAGTGACCGGTGTCAGACAATGTATAGATGGTGCTAAGTGAACGGTGTCAGACAATGTATAAATGGTGCTAAGTGACTGGTGTCAGACAATGTATAGATGGTGCTAAGTGAACGGTGTCAGACAATGTATAGATGGTGCTAAGTGACCGGTGTCAGACAATGTATAGATGGTGCTAAGTGACTGGTGTCAGACAATGTATAGATGGTGCTAAGTGAACGGTGTCAGACAATGTTTAGATGGTGCTAAGTGAACGGTGTCAGACAATGTATAGATGGTGCTAAGTGAACGGTGTCAGACAATGTATAGATGGTGCTAAGTGAACGGTGTCAGACAATGTATAGATGGTGCTAAGTGACTGGTGTCAGACAATGTATAGATGGTGCTAAGTGAATGGTGTCAGACAATGTATAGGTGGTGCTAAGTGACCGGTGTCAGACAATATATAGATGGTGCTAAGTGACTGGTGTCAGACAATGTAAAGATGGTGCTAAGTGACCGGTGTCAGACAATGTATAGATGGTGCTAAGTGACCGGTGTCAGACAATGTATAGATGGTGCTAAGTGAACGGTGTCAGACAATGTATAGGTGGTGCTAAGTGACTGGTGTCAGACAATGTATAGATGGTGCTAAGTGACTGGTGTCAGACAATGTACAGATGGTGCTAAGTGAACGGTGTCAGACAATGTATAGGTGGTGCTAAGTGACTGGTGTCAGACAATGTATAGATGGTGCTAAGTGAACGGTGTCAGACAATGTTTAGATGGTGCTAAGTGAACGGTGTCAGACAATGTATAGATGGTGCTAAGTGAACGGTGTCAGACAATGTATAGATGGTGCTAAGTGACTGGTGTCAGACAATGTATAGATGGTGCTAAGTGAACGGTGTCAGACAATGTATAGATGTTGCTAAGTGAACGGTGTCAGACAATGTATATTTGGTGCTAAGTGAACGGTGTCAGACAATGTATAGATGGTGCTAAGTGAACGGTGTCAGACAATGTATAGATGGTGCTAAGTGACTGGTGTCAGACAATGTATAGATGGTGCTAAGTGAACGGTGTCAGACAATGTATAGATGGTGCTAAGTGACCGGTGTCAGACAATGTATAGATGGTGCTAAGTGACCGGTGTCAGACAATGTAAAGATGGTGCTAAGTGACCGGTGTCAGACAATGTATAGATGGTGCTAAGTGACTGGTGTCAGACAATGTATATTTGGTGCTAAGTGAACGGTGTCAGACAATGTATAGATGGTGCTAAGTGAACGGTGTCAGACAATGTATAGGTGGTGCTAAGTGACCGGTGTCAGACAATATATAGATGGTGCTAAGTGAACGGTGTCAAACAACGTACAGGTGGTGCTAAGTGACTGGTGTCAGACAATGTATAGATGGTGCTAAGTAAACGGTGTCAGACAATGTATAGATGGTGCTAAGTGAACGGTGTCAGACAATGTATAGGTGGTGCTAAGTGACTGGTGTCAGACAATGTATAGATGCTGCTAAGTGAACGGTGTCAGACAATGTATAAATGGTGCTAAGTGACTGGTGTCAGACAATGTATAGATGGTGCTAAGTGAACGGTGTCAGACAATGTATAGATGGTGCTAAGTGACTGGTGTCAGACAATGTATAGATGGTGCTAAGTGAACGGTGTCAGACAATGTATAGGTGGTGCTAAGTGACCGGTGTCAGACAATGTATAGATGGTGCTAAGTGAATGGTGTCAGACAATGTATAGATGGTGCTAAGTGACCGGTGTCAGACAATGTATAGATGGTGCTAAGTGACCGGTGTCAGACAATGTATAGATGGTGCTAAGTAACTGGTGTCAGACAATGTATAGATGGTGCTAAGTGACTGGTGTCAGACAATGTATAGATGGTGCTAAGTGACCGGTGTCAGACAATGTATAGATGGTGCTAAGTGACCGGTGTCAGACAATGTATAGGTGGTGCTAAGTGACCGGTGTCAGACAATATATAGATGGTGCTAAGTGAACGGTGTCAAACAACGTACAGGTGGTGCTAAGTGACTGGTGTCAGTCAATGTATAGATGGTGCTAAGTAAACGGTGTCAGACAATGTATAGATGGTGCTAAGTGAACGGTGTCAGACAATGTATAGGTGGTGCTAAGTGACTGGTGTCAGACAATGTATAGATGGTGCTAAGTTAACGGTGTCAGACAATGTATAAATGGTGCTAAGTGACTGGTGTCAGACAATGTATAGATGGTGCTAAGTGAACGGTGTCAGACAATGTATAGATGGTGCTAAGTGACTGGTGTCAGACAATGTATAGATGGTGCTAAGTGAACGGTGTCAGACAATGTTTAGATGGTGCTAAGTGAACGGTGTCAGACAATGTTTAGATGGTGCTAAGTGAACGGTGTCAGACAATGTATAGATGGTGCTAAGTGAACGGTGTCAGACAATGTATAGATGGTGCTAAGTGACTGGTGTCAGACAATGTATAGATGGTGCTAAGTGAATGGTGTCAGACAATGTATAGGTGGTGCTAAGTGACCGGTGTCAGACAATATATAGATGGTGCTAAGTGACTGGTGTCAGACAATGTAAAGATGGTGCTAAGTGACCGGTGTCAGACAATGTATAGATGGTGCTAAGTGACCGGTGTCAGACAATGTATAGATGGTGCTAAGTGAACGGTGTCAGACAATGTATAGGTGGTGCTAAGTGACTGGTGTCAGACAATGTATAGATGGTGCTAAGTGAACGGTGTCAGACAATGTTTAGATGGTGCTAAGTGAACGGTGTCAGACAATGTATAGATGGTGCTAAGTGAACGGTGTCAGACAATGTATAGATGGTGCTAAGTGAACGGTGTCAGACAATGTATAGATGGTGCTAAGTGACTGGTGTCAGACAATGTATAGATGGTGCTAAGTGAACGGTGTCAGACAATGTATAGATGGTGCTAAGTGACTGGTGTCAGACAATGTATAGATGGTGCTAAGTGACTGGTGTCAGACAATGTATAGATGGTGCTAAGTGAACGGTGTCAGACAATGTATAGATGGTGCTAAGTGACCGGTGTCAGACAATATATAGATGGTGCTAAGTGACTGGTGTCAGACAATGTATAGATGGTGCTAAGTGACCGGTGTCAGACAATGTATAGATGGTGCTAAGTGAACGGTGTCAGACAATGTATAAATGGTGCTAAGTGACTGGTGTCAGACAATGTATAGATGGTGCTAAGTGAACGGTGTCAGACAATGTATAGATGGTGCTAAGTGACCGGTGTCAGACAATGTATAGATGGTGCTAAGTGACTGGTGTCAGACAATGTATAGATGGTGCTAAGTGAACGGTGTCAGACAATGTTTAGATGGTGCTAAGTGAACGGTGTCAGACAATGTATAGATGGTGCTAAGTGAACGGTGTCAGACAATGTATAGATGGTGCTAAGTGAACGGTGTCAGACAATGTATAGATGGTGCTAAGTGACTGGTGTCAGACAATGTATAGATGGTGCTAAGTGAATGGTGTCAGACAATGTATAGGTGGTGCTAAGTGACCGGTGTCAGACAATATATAGATGGTGCTAAGTGACTGGTGTCAGACAATGTAAAGATGGTGCTAAGTGACCGGTGTCAGACAATGTATAGATGGTGCTAAGTGACCGGTGTCAGACAATGTATAGATGGTGCTAAGTGAACGGTGTCAGACAATGTATAGGTGGTGCTAAGTGACTGGTGTCAGACAATGTATAGATGGTGCTAAGTGAACGGTGTCAGACAATGTTTAGATGGTGCTAAGTGAACGGTGTCAGACAATGTATAGATGGTGCTAAGTGAACGGTGTCAGACAATGTATAGATGGTGCTAAGTGAACGGTGTCAGACAATGTATAAATGGTGCTAAGTGACTGGTGTCAGACAATGTATAGATGGTGCTAAGTGAACGGTGTCAGACAATGTATAGATGGTGCTAAGTGACCGGTGTCAGACAATGTATAGATGGTGCTAAGTGACTGGTGTCAGACAATGTATAGATGGTGCTAAGTGAACGGTGTCAGACAATGTTTAGATGGTGCTAAGTGAACGGTGTCAGACAATGTATAGATGGTGCTAAGTGAACGGTGTCAGACAATGTATAGATGGTGCTAAGTGAACGGTGTCAGACAATGTATAGATGGTGCTAAGTGACTGGTGTCAGACAATGTATAGATGGTGCTAAGTGAATGGTGTCAGACAATGTATTGGTGGTGCTACGTGACCGGTGTCAGACAATATATAGATGGTGCTAAGTGACTGGTGTCAGACAATGTAAAGATGGTGCTAAGTGACCGGTGTCAGACAATGTATAGATGGTGCTAAGTGACCGGTGTCAGACAATGTATAGATGGTGCTAAGTGAACGGTGTCAGACAATGTATAGGTGGTGCTAAGTGACTGGTGTCAGACAATGTATAGATGCTGCTAAGTGAACGGTGTCAGACAATGTATAAATGGTGCTAAGTGACTGGTGTCAGACAATGTATAGATGGTGCTAAGTGAACGGTGTCAGACAATGTATAGATGGTGCTAAGTGACTGGTGTCAGACAATGTATAGATGGTGCTAAGTGAACGGTGTCAGACAATGTATAGGTGGTGCTAAGTGACCGGTGTCAGACAATGTATAGATGGTGCTAAGTGAATGGTGTCAGACAATGTATAGATGGTGCTAAGTGACCGGTGTCAGACAATGTATAGATGGTGCTAAGTGACCGGTGTCAGACAATGTATAGATGGTGCTAAGTAACTGGTGTCAGACAATGTATAGATGGTGCTAAGTGACTGGTGTCAGACAATGTATAGATGGTGCTAAGTGACCGGTGTCAGACAATGTATAGATGGTGCTAAGTGACCGGTGTCAGACAATGTATAGGTGGTGCTAAGTGACCGGTGTCAGACAATATATAGATGGTGCTAAGTGAACGGTGTCAAACAACGTACAGGTGGTGCTAAGTGACTGGTGTCAGTCAATGTATAGATGGTGCTAAGTAAACGGTGTCAGACAATGTATAGATGGTGCTAAGTGAACGGTGTCAGACAATGTATAGGTGGTGCTAAGTGACTGGTGTCAGACAATGTATAGATGGTGCTAAGTTAACGGTGTCAGACAATGTATAAATGGTGCTAAGTGACTGGTGTCAGACAATGTATAGATGGTGCTAAGTGAACGGTGTCAGACAATGTATAGATGGTGCTAAGTGACTGGTGTCAGACAATGTATAGATGGTGCTAAGTGAACGGTGTCAGACAATGTTTAGATGGTGCTAAGTGAACGGTGTCAGACAATGTTTAGATGGTGCTAAGTGAACGGTGTCAGACAATGTATAGATGGTGCTAAGTGAACGGTGTCAGACAATGTATAGATGGTGCTAAGTGACTGGTGTCAGACAATGTATAGATGGTGCTAAGTGAATGGTGTCAGACAATGTATAGGTGGTGCTAAGTGACCGGTGTCAGACAATATATAGATGGTGCTAAGTGACTGGTGTCAGACAATGTAAAGATGGTGCTAAGTGACCGGTGTCAGACAATGTATAGATGGTGCTAAGTGACCGGTGTCAGACAATGTATAGATGGTGCTAAGTGAACGGTGTCAGACAATGTATAGGTGGTGCTAAGTGACTGGTGTCAGACAATGTATAGATGGTGCTAAGTGAACGGTGTCAGACAATGTTTAGATGGTGCTAAGTGAACGGTGTCAGACAATGTATAGATGGTGCTAAGTGAACGGTGTCAGACAATGTATAGATGGTGCTAAGTGAACGGTGTCAGACAATGTATAGATGGTGCTAAGTGACTGGTGTCAGACAATGTATAGATGGTGCTAAGTGAACGGTGTCAGACAATGTATAGATGGTGCTAAGTGACTGGTGTCAGACAATGTATAGATGGTGCTAAGTGACTGGTGTCAGACAATGTATAGATGGTGCTAAGTGAACGGTGTCAGACAATGTATAGATGGTGCTAAGTGACCGGTGTCAGACAATATATAGATGGTGCTAAGTGACTGGTGTCAGACAATGTATAGATGGTGCTAAGTGACCGGTGTCAGACAATGTATAGATGGTGCTAAGTGAACGGTGTCAGACAATGTATAAATGGTGCTAAGTGACTGGTGTCAGACAATGTATAGATGGTGCTAAGTGAACGGTGTCAGACAATGTATAGATGGTGCTAAGTGACCGGTGTCAGACAATGTATAGATGGTGCTAAGTGACTGGTGTCAGACAATGTATAGATGGTGCTAAGTGAACGGTGTCAGACAATGTTTAGATGGTGCTAAGTGAACGGTGTCAGACAATGTATAGATGGTGCTAAGTGAACGGTGTCAGACAATGTATAGATGGTGCTAAGTGAACGGTGTCAGACAATGTATAGATGGTGCTAAGTGACTGGTGTCAGACAATGTATAGATGGTGCTAAGTGAATGGTGTCAGACAATGTATAGGTGGTGCTAAGTGACCGGTGTCAGACAATATATAGATGGTGCTAAGTGACTGGTGTCAGACAATGTAAAGATGGTGCTAAGTGACCGGTGTCAGACAATGTATAGATGGTGCTAAGTGACCGGTGTCAGACAATGTATAGATGGTGCTAAGTGAACGGTGTCAGACAATGTATAGGTGGTGCTAAGTGACTGGTGTCAGACAATGTATAGATGGTGCTAAGTGAACGGTGTCAGACAATGTTTAGATGGTGCTAAGTGAACGGTGTCAGACAATGTATAGATGGTGCTAAGTGAACGGTGTCAGACAATGTATAGATGGTGCTAAGTGAACGGTGTCAGACAATGTATAAATGGTGCTAAGTGACTGGTGTCAGACAATGTATAGATGGTGCTAAGTGAACGGTGTCAGACAATGTATAGATGGTGCTAAGTGACCGGTGTCAGACAATGTATAGATGGTGCTAAGTGACTGGTGTCAGACAATGTATAGATGGTGCTAAGTGAACGGTGTCAGACAATGTTTAGATGGTGCTAAGTGAACGGTGTCAGACAATGTATAGATGGTGCTAAGTGAACGGTGTCAGACAATGTATAGATGGTGCTAAGTGAACGGTGTCAGACAATGTATAGATGGTGCTAAGTGACTGGTGTCAGACAATGTATAGATGGTGCTAAGTGAACGGTGTCAGACAATGTATTGGTGGTGCTACGTGACCGGTGTCAGACAATATATAGATGGTGCTAAGTGACTGGTGTCAGACAATGTAAAGATGGTGCTAAGTGAACGGTGTCAGACAATGTATAGATGGTGCTAAGTGACTGGTGTCAGACAATGTATAGATGGTGCTAAGTGACTGGTGTCAGACAATGTATAGATGGTGCTAAGTGAACGGTGTCAGACAATGTATAGATGGTGCTAAGTGACCGGTGTCAGACAATGTATAGATGGTGCTAAGTGACCGGTGTCAGACAATGTATAGATGGTGCTAAGTGACTGGTGTCAGACAATGTATATTTGGTGCTAAGTGAACGGTGTCAGACAATGTATAGATGGTGCTAAGTGAACGGTGTCAGACAATGTATAGGTGGTGCTAAGTGACCGGTGTCAGACAATATATAGATGGTGCTAAGTGAACGGTGTCAAACAACGTACAGGTGGTGCTAAGTGACTGGTGTCAGACAATGTATAGATGGTGCTAAGTAAACGGTGTCAGACAATGTATAGATGGTGCTAAGTGAACGGTGTCAGACAATGTATAGGTGGTGCTAAGTGACTGGTGTCAGACAATGTATAGATGCTGCTAAGTGAACGGTGTCAGACAATGTATAAATGGTGCTAAGTGACTGGTGTCAGACAATGTATAGATGGTGCTAAGTGAACGGTGTCAGACAATGTATAGATGGTGCTAAGTGACTGGTGTCAGACAATGTATAGATGGTGCTAAGTGAACGGTGTCAGACAATGTATAGGTGGTGCTAAGTGACCGGTGTCAGACAATGTATAGATGGTGCTAAGTGAATGGTGTCAGACAATGTATAGATGGTGCTAAGTGACCGGTGTCAGACAATGTATAGATGGTGCTAAGTGACCGGTGTCAGACAATGTATAGATGGTGCTAAGTGACCGGTGTCAGACAATGTATAGATGGTGCTAAGTAACTGGTGTCAGACAATGTATAGATGGTGCTAAGTGACTGGTGTCAGACAATGTATAGATGGTGCTAAGTGACCGGTGTCAGACAATGTATAGATGGTGCTAAGTGACCGGTGTCAGACAATGTATAGGTGGTGCTAAGTGACCGGTGTCAGACAATATATAGATGGTGCTAAGTGAACGGTGTCAAACAACGTACAGGTGGTGCTAAGTGACTGGTGTCAGTCAATGTATAGATGGTGCTAAGTAAACGGTGTCAGACAATGTATAGATGGTGCTAAGTGAACGGTGTCAGACAATGTATAGGTGGTGCTAAGTGACTGGTGTCAGACAATGTATAGATGGTGCTAAGTTAACGGTGTCAGACAATGTATAAATGGTGCTAAGTGACTGGTGTCAGACAATGTATAGATGGTGCTAAGTGAACGGTGTCAGACAATGTATAGATGGTGCTAAGTGACTGGTGTCAGACAATGTATAGATGGTGCTAAGTGAACGGTGTCAGACAATGTTTAGATGGTGCTAAGTGAACGGTGTCAGACAATGTTTAGATGGTGCTAAGTGAACGGTGTCAGACAATGTATAGATGGTGCTAAGTGAACGGTGTCAGACAATGTATAGATGGTGCTAAGTGACTGGTGTCAGACAATGTATAGATGGTGCTAAGTGAATGGTGTCAGACAATGTATAGGTGGTGCTAAGTGACCGGTGTCAGACAATATATAGATGGTGCTAAGTGACTGGTGTCAGACAATGTAAAGATGGTGCTAAGTGACCGGTGTCAGACAATGTATAGATGGTGCTAAGTGACCGGTGTCAGACAATGTATAGATGGTGCTAAGTGAACGGTGTCAGACAATGTATAGGTGGTGCTAAGTGACTGGTGTCAGACAATGTATAGATGGTGCTAAGTGAACGGTGTCAGACAATGTTTAGATGGTGCTAAGTGAACGGTGTCAGACAATGTATAGATGGTGCTAAGTGAACGGTGTCAGACAATGTATAGATGGTGCTAAGTGAACGGTGTCAGACAATGTATAGATGGTGCTAAGTGACTGGTGTCAGACAATGTATAGATGGTGCTAAGTGAACGGTGTCAGACAATGTATAGATGGTGCTAAGTGACTGGTGTCAGACAATGTATAGATGGTGCTAAGTGACTGGTGTCAGACAATGTATAGATGGTGCTAAGTGAACGGTGTCAGACAATGTATAGATGGTGCTAAGTGACCGGTGTCAGACAATATATAGATGGTGCTAAGTGACTGGTGTCAGACAATGTATAGATGGTGCTAAGTGACCGGTGTCAGACAATGTATAGATGGTGCTAAGTGAACGGTGTCAGACAATGTATAAATGGTGCTAAGTGACTGGTGTCAGACAATGTATAGATGGTGCTAAGTGAACGGTGTCAGACAATGTATAGATGGTGCTAAGTGACCGGTGTCAGACAATGTATAGATGGTGCTAAGTGACTGGTGTCAGACAATGTATAGATGGTGCTAAGTGAACAGTGTCAGACAATGTTTAGATGGTGCTAAGTGAACGGTGTCAGACAATGTATAGATGGTGCTAAGTGAACGGTGTCAGACAATGTATAGATGGTGCTAAGTGAACGGTGTCAGACAATGTATAGATGGTGCTAAGTGACCGGTGTCAGACAATATATAGATGGTGCTAAGTGACTGGTGTCAGACAATGTATAGATGGTGCTAAGTGACCGGTGTCAGACAATGTATAGATGGTGCTAAGTGAACGGTGTCAGACAATGTATAAATGGTGCTAAGTGACTGGTGTCAGACAATGTATAGATGGTGCTAAGTGAACGGTGTCAGACAATGTATAGATGGTGCTAAGTGAACGGTGTCAGACAATGTATAGATGGTGCTAAGTGACTGGTGTCAGACAATGTATAGATGGTGCTAAGTGAACGGTGTCAGACAATGTATAGGTGGTGCTAAGTGACCGGTGTCAGACAATATATAGATGGTGCTAAGTGACCGGTGTCAAACAACGTATAGGTGGTGCTAAGTGACCGGTGTCAGACAATGTATAGATGGTGCTAAGTGAACGGTGTCAGACAATGTATAGATGGTGCTAAGTGACTGGTGTCAGACAATGTATAGATGGTGCTAAGTGAACGGTGTCAGACAATGTATAGATGGTGCTAAGTGACCGGTGTCAGACAATATATAGATGGTGCTAAGTGACCGGTGTCAAACAACGTATAGGTGGTGCTAAGTGACCGGTCTCAGACAATGTATAAATGGTGCTAAGTGACCGGTGTCAGACAATATATAGATGGTGCTAAGTGACTGGTGTCAGACAATGTATAGATGGTGCTAAGTGACCGGTGTCAGACAATGTATAGATGGTGCTAAGTGAACGGTGTCAGACAATGTATAGATGGTGCTAAGTGACTGGTGTCAGACAATGTATAGATGGTGCTAAGTGACTGGTGTCAGACAATGTATAGATGGTGCTAAGTGAACGGTGTCAGACAATGTATAGATGGTGCTAAGTGACCGGTGTCAGACAATATATAGATGGTGCTAAGTGACCGGTGTCAGACAATGTATAGATGGTGCTAAGTGACCGGTGTCAGACAATGTATAGATGGTGCTAAGTGACCGGTGTCAGACAATGTATAGATGGTGCTAAGTGACTGGTGTCAGACAATGTATAGATGGTGCTAAGTGAACGGTGTCAGACAATATATAGATGGTGCTAAGTGACCGGTGTCAGACAATGTATAGATGGTGCTAAGTGACTGGTGTCAAACAATGTATAGATGGTGCTAAGTGAACGGTGTCAGACAATGTATAGATGGTGCTAAGTGAACGGTGTCAGACAATGTATAGATGGTGCAATGTGAACGGTGTCAGACAATGTATAGATGGTGCTAAGTGAACGGTGTCAGACAATGTATAGATGGTGCTAAGTGACTGGTGTCAGACAATGTATAGATGGTAGTGATGTGCACCGAAATTTTTTCGTGTTTTGTGTTTTGGTTTTGGGTTCGGTTCCGTGGCCGTGTTTTGGGTTCTGACGCGTTTTGGCAAAACCTCACCGAATTTTTTTTGTCGGATTCGGGTGTGTTTTGGATTCGGGTGTTTTTTTCAAAAGACCCTAAAAAACAGCTTAAATCATAGAATTTGGGGGTCATTTTGATCCCATAGTATTATTAACCTCAATAACCATAATTTCCACTAATTTTCAGTCTATTCTGAACACCTCACACCTCACAATATTATTTTTAGTCCTAAAATTTGCACCGAGGTCGCTGGATGGCTAAGCTAAGCGACCCTAGTGGCCGACACAAACACCTGGCCCATCTAGGAGTGGCACTGCAGTGTCACGCAGGATGGCCCTTCAAAAAAATACTCCCCAAACAGCACATGACGCAAAGAAAAAAAGAGGCGCAATGAGGTAGCTGTGTGACTAAGCTAAGCGACCCTAGTGGCCGACACAAACACCTGGCCCATCTAGGAGTGGCACTGCAGTGTCACGCAGGATGGCCCTTCAAAAAAATACTCCACAAACAGCACATGACGCAAAGAAAAATGAAAGAAAAAAGAGGTGCAAGATGGAATTGTCCTTGGGCCCTCCCACCCACCCTTATGTTGTAAAAACAGGACATGCACACTTTAACGAACCCATCATTTCAGCGACAGGGTCTGCCACACGACTGTGACTGAAATGACTGGTTGGTTTGGGCCCCCACCAAAAAAGAAGCAATCAATCTCTCCTTGCACAAACTGGCTCTACGGAGGCAAGATGTCCACCTCATCATCATCGTCCGATTCATCACCCCTTTCACTGCGTACATCCCCCTCCTCACAGATTATTAATTCGTCCCCACTGGAATCCACCATCTCAGGTCCTCGTGTACTTTCTGGAGGCAATTGCTGCTGGTGAATGTCTCCATGGAGGAATTGATTATAATTCATTTTAATGAACATCATCTTCTCCACATTTTCTGGAAGTAACCTCGTACGCCGATTGCTGACAAGGTGAGCGGCGGCACTAAACACTCTTTCGGAGTACACACTGGAGGGAGGGCAACTTAGGTAGAATAAAGCCAGTTTGTGCAAGGGCCTCCAAATTGCCTCTTTTTCCTGCCAGTATACGTACGGACTGTCTGACGTGCCTACTTGGATGCGGTCACTCATATAATCCTCCACCATTCTTTCAATGGTGAGAGAATCATATGCAGTGACAGTAGACGACTTGTCAGTAATCGTTGGCAGGTCCTTCAGTCCGGACCAGATGTCAGCATCAGCAGTCGCTCCAGACTGCCCTGCATCACCGCCAGCGGGTGGGCTCGGAATTCGTAGCCTTTTCCTCGCACCCCCAGTTGCGGGAGAATGTGAAGAAGGAGATTTGACGGGTCGCGTTCCGCTTGACTTGACAATTTTGTCACCAGCAGGTCTTTGAACCTCTGCAGACTTGTGTCTGCCGTAAAGAGAGATCCAAGGTAGGTTTTAAATCTAGGATCGAGCACGGTGGCCAAAATGTAGTGCTCTGATTTCAACAGATTGACCACACGTGAATCCTGGTTAAGCGAATGAAGGGCTCCATCCACAAGTCCCACATGCCTAGCGGAATCGCTCTGTTTTAGCTCCTCCTTCAATGCCTCCAGCTTCTTCTGCAAAAGCCTGATGAGGGGAATGACCTGACTCAGGCTGGCAGTGTCTGAACTGACTTCACGTGTGGCAAGTTCAAAAGGTTGCAGAACCTTGCACAACGTTGAAATCATTCTCCACTGCGCTTGAGACAGGTGCATTCCACCTCCTTTGCCTATATCATGGCCAGATGTATAGGCTTGAATGGCCTTTTGCTGCTCCTCCATCCTCTGAAGCATATAGAGGGTTGAATTCCACCTCGTTACCACCTCTTGCTTCAGATGATGGCAGGGCAGGTTCAGGTGTTTTTGGTGGTGCTCCAGTCTTCTGTACGCGGTACCTGTACGCCGAAAGTGGCCCGCAATTCTTCTGGCCACCGACAGCATCTCTTGCACGCCCCTGTCGTTTTTTAAATAATTCTGCACCACCAAATTCAAGGTATGTGCAAAACATGGGATGTGCTGGAATTTGCCCAGATGTAATGCACTCACAATATTGCTGGCATTGTCCGATGCCACAAATCCCCAGGAGAGTCCAATTGGGGTAAGCCATTCTGCGATGATCTTCCTCAGTTGCCGTAAGAGGTTTTCAGCTGTGTGCCTATTCTGGAAAGCGGTGATACAAAGCGTAGCCTGCCTAGGAACGAGTTGGCGTTTGCGAGATGCTGCTACTGGTGCCGCCGCTGCTGTTCTTGCAGCAGGAGGCAATACATCTACCCAGTGGGCTGTCACAGTCATGTAGTCCTGAGTCTGCCCTGCTCCACTTGTCCACATGTCCGTGGTTAAGTGGACATTGGGTGCAACTGCATTTTTTAGGACACTGGTGAGTCTTTTTCTGACGTCCGTGTACATTCTCGGTATCGCCTGCCTAGAGAAGTGGAACCTAGATGGTATTTGGTAACGGGGGCACACTACCTCAAGAAATTGTCTAGTTCCCTGTGAACTAACGGCGGATACCGGACGCACGTTTAACACCAACATAGTTGTCAAGGCCTCAGTTATCCGCTTTGCAACAGGATGACTGCTGTGATATTTCATCTTCCTCGCAAAGGACTGTTGGACAGTCAATTGCTTACTGGAAGTAGTACAAGTGGTCTTCCGACTTCCCCTCTGGGATGACGATCGACTCCCAGCAGCAACAACAGCAGCCCCAGCAGCAGTAGGCGTTACACTCAAGGATGCATCGGAGGAATCCCAGGCAGGAGAGGACTCGTCAGACTTGCCAGTGACATGGCCTGCAGGACTATTGGCTTTCCTGGGTAAGGAGGAAATTGACACTGAGGGAGTTGGTGGTGTGGTTTGCGCGAGCTTGGTTACAAGAGGAAGGGATTTACTTGTCAGTGGACTGCTTCCGCTGTCACCCAAAGTTTTTGAACTTGTCACTGACTTATTATGAATGCGCTGCAGGTGACGTATAAGGGAGGATGTTCCGAGGTGGTTAACGTCCTTACCCCTACTTATTACACCTTGACAAAGGCAACACACGGCTTGACACCTGTTGTCCGCATTTCTGTTGAAATACTTCCACACTGAAGAGCTGATTTTTTTGGTATTTTCACCAGGCATGTCAATGGCCATATTCCTCCCACGGACAACAGGTGTCTCCCCGGGTGCCTGAATTAAACAAACCACCTCACCATCAGAATCCTCCTTGTCAATTTCCTCCCCAGCGCCAGCAACACCCATATCCTCATCCTGGTGTACTTCAACACTGACATCTTCAATTTCACTATCAGGAACTGGACTGCGGGTGCTCCTTTCAACACTTGCAGGGGGGCGTGCAAATGGTGGAAGGCGCAAGCTCTTCCCGTCCAGTGTTGGGAAGGTCAGGCATCGCAACCGACACAATTGGACTCTCCTTTGGGATTTGTGATTTCGAAGAACGCACAGTTCTTTGCTGTGCTTTTGCCGCAAGTCTTTTCTTTTTTCTAGCGAGAGGATGAGTGCTTCCATCCTCATGTGAAGCTGAACCACTAGCCATGAACATAGGCCAGGGCCTCAGCCGTTCCTTGCCACTCCGTGTCGTAAATGGCATATTGGCAAGTTTACGCTTCTCCTCAGACGCTTTTAATTTTGATTTTTGGGTAATTTTTTTACTGATCTTTTGTGTTTTGGATTTTACATGCTCTGTACTATGACATTGGGCATCGGCCTTGGCAGACGACGTTGATGGCATTTCATCGTCTCGGCCATGACTAGAGGCAGCAGCTTCAGCACGAGGTGGAAGTGGATCTTGATCTTTCCCTATTTTTTTAACCTCCACATTTTTGTTCTCCATATTTTGCGCACAACTAAAAGCCACCACAGGTATACAATGTAGATGGATGGATAGTATAGTATTACTTATACTTATGGACGACGAGTGACGACACAGAGGTAGGTACAGCCGTGGCCTACCGTACTGCTGCTTAGTGCTTATATATAAATATAATATACTGTATAACGGACCTGGTGGACAGTGTCAGCAGCAGACTGCTAAACTAGTATGAAGAAAGAAAAAAAAACACCACAGGTATACAATGTAGATGGATGAATAGTATAGTATTACTTATACTTATGGACGACGAGTGACGACACAGAGGTAGGTACAGCCGTGGCCTACCGTACTGCTGCTTAGTGCTTATATATAAATATAATATACTGTATAACGGACCTGGTGGACAGTGTCAGCAGCAGACTGCTAAACTAGTATGAAGAAAGAAAAAAAAAAACACCACAGGTATACAATGTAGATGGATGGATAGTATAGTATTACTTATACTTATGGACGACGAGTGACGACACAGAGGTAGGTACAGCCGTGGCCTACCGTACTGCTGCTTAGTGCTTATATATAAATATAATATACTGTATAACGGACCTGTTGGACAGTGTCAGCAGCAGACTGCTAAACTAGTATGAAGAAAGAAAAAAAAAAACACCACAGGTATACAATATAGATGGATGGATAGTATAGTATTACTTATACTTATGGACGACGAGTGACGACACAGAGGTAGGTACAGCCGTGGCCTACCGTACTGCTGCTTAGTGCTTATATATAAATATAATATACTGTATAACGGACCTGGTGGACAGTGTCAGCAGCAGACTGCTAAACTAGTATGAAGAAAGAAAAAAAAAACACCACAGGTATACAATGTAGATGGATGGATAGTATAGTATTACTTATACTTATGGACGACGAGTGACGACACAGAGGTAGGTACAGCCGTGGCCTACTGTACTGCTGCTTAGTGCTTATATATAAATATAATATACTGTATAACGGACCTGGTGGACAGTGTCAGCAGCAGACTGCTAAACTAGTATGAAGAAAGAAAAAAAAAAAACACCACAGGTATACAATGTAGATGGATGGATAGTATAGTATTACTTATACTTATGGACGACGAGTGACGACACAGAGGTAGGTACAGCCGTGGCCTACCGTACTGCTGCTTAGTGCTTATATATAAATATAATATACTGTATAACGGACCTGGTGGACAGTGTCAGCAGCAGACTGCTAAACTAGTATGAAGAAATAAAAAAAAACACCACAGGTATACAATGTAGATGGATGGATAGTATTACTTATACTTATGGACGACGAGTGACGAGTCGACACAGAGGTAGGTACAGCCGTGGCCTACCGTACTGCTGCTTAGTGCTTAATTATATATATAATATACTGTATAACGGACCTGGTGGACACTGCAGTGTCAGCAGACTGCTAAACAAACTAGCATGAAGAAAGAAAAAAAAAAAACACCACAGTGTTTTTCAGGCAGACAAACGTATACTGGACTGGTGGTCACTGTCAGCAAAACTGTGCACTGTACTCCTGCTATAACTGCTCCCCAGTCCCCACAATTAGGCAGTGTGAGCAGTGCACTCAGCACAGATATATCATGCAGCAGTGCAGCACACTGAGTGAGCACAGATATGGTGGAGCGTTTTTTTTCAGGCAGAGAAACAACGGATTAAACTCAAAACCCTGCACTGTACTCCCTAACAGCTGCTCCCCGTCCCCAATCCTCCCCACAATTATAACTAACTAAGTTCTAATATAATACAACGGACTCGGAGAGGACGCCAGCCACGTCCTCTCCCTATCAATCTCAATGCACGTGTGAAAATGGCGGCGACGCGCGGCTCCTTATATAGAATCCGAGTCTCGCGAGAATCCGACAGCGGGATGATGACGTTCGGGCGCGCTCGGGTTAACCGAGCAAGGCGGGAGGATCCGAGTCGCTCGGACCCGTGTAAAAAAAAGGTGAAGTTCGGGCGGGTCGGATTCCGAGGATCCGAACCCGCTCATCACTAATAGATGGTGCTAAGTGAACGGTGTCAGACAATGTATAGATGGTGCTAAGTGAACGGTGTCAGACAATGTATAGATGGTGCTAAGTGACCCGTGTCAGACAATGTATAGATGGTGCTAAGTGACTGGTGTCAGACAATGTATAGATGGTGCTAAGTGAACGGTGTCAGACAATGTATAGATGGTGCTAAGTGAACGGTGTCAGACAATATATAGATGGTGCTAAGTGACCGGTGTCAGACAATGTATAGATGGTGCTAAGTGAACGGTGTCAGACAATGTATAGATGGTGCTAAGTGAACGGTGTCAGACAATGTATAGATGGTGCTAAGTGACCGGTGTCAGACAATGTATAGATGGTGCTAAGTGACTGGTGTCAGACAATGTAAAGATGGTGCTAAGTGAACGGTGTCAGACAATGTATAGATGGTGCTAAGTGACCGGTGTCAGACAATGTATAGGTGGTACTAAGTGACCGGTGTCAGACAATGTATAGGTGGTGCTAAGTGACTGGTGTCAGACAATGTATAGGTGGTGCTAAGTGACCGGTGTCAGACAACGTATAGATGGTGCTAAGTGAACGGTGTCAGACAATGTATAGATGGTGCTAAGTGACTGGTGTCAGACAATGTATAGGTGGTGCTAAGTGACCGGTGTCAGACAACGTATAGATGGTGCTAAGTGACCGGTGTCAGACAATGTATAGATGGTGCTAAGTGACTGGTGTCAGACAATGTATAGGTGGTGCTAAGTGACCGGTGTCAGACAACGTATAGATGGTGCTAAGTGACTGGTGTCAGACAATGTATAGATGGTGCTAAGTGACTGGTGTCAGACAATGTATAGATGGTGCTAAGTGAACGGTGTCAGACAATGTATAGATGGTGCTAAGTGACCGGTGTCAGACAATGTATAGATGGTGCTAAGTGACTGGTGTCAGACAATGTATAGATGGTGCTAAGTGAACGGTGTCAGACAATATATAGATGGTGCTAAGTGACCGGTGTCAGACAATGTATAGATGGTGCTAAGTGAACGGTGTCAGACAATGTATAGATGGTGCTAAGTGAACGGTGTCAGACAATGTATAGATTAGAGATGAGCGCCTGAAATTTTTCGGGTTTTGTGTTTTGGTTTTGGGTTCGGTTCCGCGGACGTGTTTTGGGTTCGACCGCGTTTTGGCAAAACCTCACCGAATTTTTTTTGTCGGATTCGGGTGTGTTTTGGATTCGGGTGGTTTTTTCAAAAAACCCTAAAAAACAGCTTAAAACATTGAATTTGGGGGTCATTTTGATCCCATAGTATTATTAACCTCAATAACCATAATTAACACTCATTTTCAGTCTATTCTGAACACCTTACACCTCACAATATTATTTTTAGTCCTAAAATTTGCACCGAGGTCGCTGGATGACTAAGCTCAGCGACCCTAGTGGCCGACACAAACACCTGGCCCATCTAGGAGTGGCACTGCAGTGTCACGCAGGATGTCCCTTCCAAAAAACCCTCCCCAAACAGCACATGACGCAAAGAAAAAAAGAGGCGCAATGAGGTAGCTGTGTGAGTAAGATTAGCGACCCTAGTGGCCGACACAAACACCGGGCCCATCTAGGAGTGGCACTGCAGTGTCACGCAGGATGTCCCTCCCAAAAAACCCTCCCCAAACAGCACATGACGCAAAGAAAAAAAGAGGCGCAATGAGGTAGCTGACTGTGTGAGAAAGATAAGCGACCCTAGTGGCCGACACAAACACCGGGCCCATCTAGGAGTGGCACTGCAGTGTCACGCAGGATGTCCCTTCCAAAAAACCCTCCCCAAACAGCACATGACGCAAAGAAAAAAAGAGGCGCAATGAGGTAGCTGACTGTGTGAGAAAGATAAGCGACCCTAGTGGCCGACACAAACACCGGGCCCATCTAGGAGTGGCACTGCAGTGTCACGCAGGATGTCCCTTCCAAAAAACCCTCCCCAAACAGCACATGACGCAAAGAAAAAAAGAGGCGCAATGAGGTAGCTGACTGTGTGAGAAAGATAAGCGACCCTAGTGGCCGACACAAACACCGGGCCCATCTAGGAGTGGCACTGCAGTGTCACGCAGGATGTCCCTTCCAAAAAACCCTCCCCAAACAGCACATGACAAGATTAGCGACCCTAGTGGCCGACACAAACACCGGGCCCATCTAGGAGTGGCACTGCAGTGTCACGCAGGATGTCCCTTCCAAAAAACCCTCCCCAAACAGCACATGACGCAAATAAAAAAAGATGCGCAATGAGGTAGCTGTGTGAGTAAGATTAGCGACCCTAGTGGCCGACACAAACACCTGGCCCATCTAGGAGTGGCACTGCAGTGTCACGCAGGATGTCCCTTCCAAAAAACCCTCCCCAAACAGCACATGACGCAAAGAAAAAAAGAGGCGCAATGAGGTAGCTGACTGTGTGAGAAAGATAAGCGACCCTAGTGGCCGACACAAACACCGGGCCCATCTAGGAGTGGCACTGCAGTGTCACGCAGGATGTCCCTTCCAAAAAACCCTCCCCAAACAGCACATGACGCAAAGAAAAAAAGAGGCGCAATGAGGTAGCTGTGTGAGTAAGATTAGCGACCCTAGTGGCCGACACAAACACCTGGCCCATCTAGGAGTGGCACTGCAGTGTCACGCAGGATGTCCCTTCCAAAAAACCCTCCCCAAACAGCACATGACGCAAAGAAAAAAAGAGGCGCAATGAGGAAGCTGACTGTGTGAGAAAGATAAGCGACCCTAGTGGCCGACACAAACACCGGGCCCATCTAGGAGTGGCACTGCAGTGTCACGCAGGATGTCCCTTCCAAAAAACCCTCCCCAAACAGCACATGACGCAAAGAAAAAAAGAGGCGCAATGAGGTAGCTGTGTGAGTAAGATTAGCGACCCTAGTGGCCGACACAAACACCTGGCCCATCTAGGAGTGGCACTGCAGTGTCACGCAGGATGTCCCTTCCAAAAAACCCTCCCCAAACAGCACATGACGCAAAGAAAAAAAGAGGCGCAATGAGGTAGCTGACTGTGTGAGAAAGATAAGCGACCCTAGTGGCCGACACAAACACCGGGCCCATCTAGGAGTGGCACTGCAGTGTCACGCAGGATGTCCCTTCCAAAAAACCCTCCCCAAACAGCACATGACGCAAAGAAAAAAAGAGGCGCAATGAGGTAGCTGACTGTGTGAGAAAGATAAGCGACCCTAGTGGCCGACACAAACACCGGGCCCATCTAGGAGTGGCACTGCAGTGTCACGCAGGATGTCCCTTCCAAAAAACCCTCCCCAAACAGCACATGACGCAAAGAAAAATAAAAGAAAAAAGAGGTGCAAGATGGAATTGTCCTTGGGCCCTTCCCACCCACCCTTATGTTGTATAAACAAAACAGGACATGCACACTTTAACCAACCCATCATTTCAGTGACAGGGTCTGCCACACGACTGTGACTGAAATGACGGGTTGGTTTGGACCCCCACCAAAAAAGAAGCAATTAATCTCTCCTTGCACAAACTGGCTCTACAGAGGCAAGATGTCCACCTCATCATCATCCTCCGATATATCACCGTGTACATCCCCCTCCTCACAGATTATCAATTCGTCCCCACTGGAATCCACCATGTCAGCTCCCTGTGTACTTTGTGGAGGCAATTGCTGCTGGTCAATGTCTCCGCGGAGGAATTGATTATAATTCATTTTAATGAACATCATCTTCTCCACATTTTCTGGATGTAACCTCGTACGCCGATTGCTGACAAGGTGAGCGGCGGCACTAAACACTCTTTCGGAGTACACACTTGTGGGAGGGCAACTTAGGTAGAATAAAGCCAGTTTGTGCAAGGGCCTCCAAATTGCCTCTTTTTCCTGCCAGTATAAGTACGGACTGTGTGACGTGCCTACTTGGATGCGGTCACTCATATAATCCTCCACCATTCTATCAATGGTGATAGAATCATATGCAGTGACAGTAGACGACATGTCCGTAATGGTTGTCAGGTCCTTCAGTCCGGACCAGATGTCAGCATCAGCAGTCGCTCCAGACTGCCCTGCATCACCGCCAGCGGGTGGGCTCGGAATTCTGAGCCTTTTCCTCGCACCCCCAGTTGCGGGAGAATGTGAAGGAGGAGATGTTGACAGGTCGCGTTCCGCTTGACTTGACAATTTTCTCACCAGCAGGTCTTTGAAACCCAGCAGACTTGTGTGCGCCGGAAAGAGAGATCCAAGGTAGGTTTTAAATCTAGGATCGAGCACGGTGGCCAAAATGTAGTGCTCTGATTTCAACAGATTGACCACCCGTGAATCCTTGTTAAGCGAATTAAGGGCTCCATCCACAAGTCCCACATGCCTAGCGGAATCGCTCTGTCTTAGCTCCTCCTTCAATGTCTCCAGCTTCTTCTGCAAAAGCCTGATGAGGGGAATGACCTGACTCAGGCTGGCAGTGTCTGAACTGACTTCACGTGTGGCAAGTTCAAAAGGTTGCAGAACCTTGCACAACGTTGAAATCATTCTCCACTGCGCTTGAGACAGGTGCATTCCACCTCCTATATCGTGGTCAGTTGTATAGGCTTGAATGGCCTTTTGCTGCTCCTCCAACCTCTGAAGCATATAGAGGGTTGAATTCCACCTCGTTACCACCTCCTGCTTCAGATGATGGCAGGGCAGGTTCAGGCGTTTTTGGTGGTGCTCCAGTCTTCTGTACGTGCTGCCTGTACGCCGAAAGTGTCCCGCAATTTTTCTGGCCACCGCCAGCATCTCTTGCACGCCCCTGTCGTTTTTTAAAAAATTCTGCACCACCAAATTCAAGGTATGTGCAAAACATGGGACGTGCTGGAATTTGCCCAGATGTAATGCACGCACAATATTGCTGGCGTTGTCCGATGCCACAAATCCACAGGAGAGTCCAATTGGGGTAAGCCATTCCGCAATGATCTTCCTCAGTTGCCGTAAGAGGTTTTCAGCTGTGTGCGTATTCTGGAAACCGGTGATACAAAGCGTAGCCTGCCTAGGAACGAGTTGGCGTTTGCGAGATGCTGCTACTGGTGCCGCCGCTGCTGTTCTTGCGGCGGGAGTCCATACATCTACCCAGTGGGCTGTCACAGTCATATAGTCCTGACCCTGCCCTGCTCCACTTGTCCACATGTCCGTGGTTAAGTGGACATTGGGTACAGCTGCATTTTTTAGGACACTGGTGACTCTTTTTCTGAGGTCTGTGTACATTTTCGGTATCGCCTGCCTAGAGAAATGGAACCTAGATGGTATTTGGTACCGGGGACACAGTACCTCCAACAAGTCTCTAGTTGGCTCTGCAGTAATGATGGATACCGGAACCACGTTTCTCACCACCCAGGATGTCAAGGCCTCAGTTATCCGCTTTGCAGTAGGATGACTGCTGTGATATTTAATCTTCCTCGCAAATGACTGTTGGACAGTCAATTGCTTGGTGGAAGTAGTAAAAGTGGTCTTACGACTTCCCCTCTGGGATGACCATCGACTCCCAGCAGCAACAACAGCAGCGCCAGCAGCAGTAGGCGTTACACGCAAGGATGCATCGGAGGAATCCCAGGCAGGAGAGGAATCGTCAGAATTGCCAGTGACATGGCCTGCAGGACTATTGGCATTCCTGGGGAAGGAGGAAATTGACACTGAGGGAGTTGGTGGGGTGGTTTGCGTGAGCTTGGTTACAAGAGGAAGGGATTTACTGGTCAGTGGAGTGCTTCCGCTGTCACCCAAAGTTTTTGAACTTGTCACTGACTTATTATGAATGCGCTGCAGGTGACGTATAAGGGAGGATGTTCCGAGGTGGTTAACGTCCTTACCCCTACTTATTACAGCTTGACAAAGGGAACACACGGCTTGACACCTGTTGTCCGCATTTCTGGTGAAATACCTCCACACCGAAGAGCTGATTTTTTTGGTATTTTCACCTGGCATGTCAACGGCCATATTCCTCCCACGGACAACAGGTGTCTCCCCGGGTGCCTGACTTAAACAAACCACCTCACCATCAGAATCCTCCTGGTCAATTTCCTCCCCAGCGCCAGCAACACCCATATCCTCCGCATCCTGGTGGACTTCAACACTGACATCTTCAATCTCACTATCAGGAACTGGACTGCGGGTGCTCCTTCCAGCACTTGCAGGGGGCGTGCAAATGGTGGAAGGCGCATGCTCTTCACATCCAGTGTTGGGAAGGTCAGGCATCGCAACCGACACAATTGGACTCTCCTTGTGGATTTGGGATTTCGAAGAACGCACAGTTCTTTGCTGTGCTTTTGCCAGCTTGAGTCGTTTCATTTTTCTAGCGAGAGGCTGAGTGCTTCCATCCTCATGTGAAGCTGAACCACTAGCCATGAACATAGGCCAGGGCCTCAGCCGTTCCTTGCCACTCCGTGTGGTAAATGGCATATTGGCAAGTTTACGCTTCTCCTCCGACAATTTTATTTTAGGTTTTGGAGTCCTTTTTTTTCTGATATTTGGTGTTTTGGATTTGACATGCTCTGTACTATGACATTGGGCATCGGCCTTGGCAGACGACGTTGCTGGCATTTCATCGTCTCGGCCATGACTAGTGGCAGCAGCTTCAGCACGAGGTGGAAGTGGATCTTGATCTTTCCCTAATTTTGGAACCTCAACTTTTTTGTTCTCCATATTTTATAGGCAGAACTAAAAGGCACCTCAGGTAAACAATGGAGATGGATGGATTGGATACTAGTATACAATTATGGACGGACTGCCACGGTTAGGTGGTATAAAAAAACCACGGTTAGGTGGTATATATTGTAATACAATTATGGATGGACGGACTGCCTGCCGAGTGCCGACACAGAGGTAGCCACAGCCGTGAACTACCGCACTGTACACTGGTTGATAAAGAGATAGTAGTATACTCGTAACAACTAGTATGACTGACTATGACGGTATAAAGAATGAAAAAAAAACCACGGTTAGGTGGTATATATTGTAATACAATTATGGATGGACGGACTGCCTGCCGAGTTCCGACACAGAGGTAGCCACAGCCGTGAACTACCGCACTGTACACTGGTTGATAAAGAGATAGTAGTATACTCGTAACAACTAGTATGACTGACTATGACGGTATAAAGAATGAAAAAAAAACCACGGTTAGGTGGTATATATTATAATACAATTATGGATGGACGGACTGCCTGCCGACTGCCGACACAGAGGTAGCCACAGCCGTGAACTACCGCACTGTACACTGGTTGATAAAGAGATAGTAGTATACTCGTAACAACTAGTATGACACTATGACGGTATAAAGAATGAAAAAAAAACCACGGTTAGGTGGTATATATTATAATACAATTATGGATGGACAGACTGCCTGCCGACTGCCGACACAGAGGTAGCCACAGCCGTGAACTACCGCACTGTACACTGGTTGATAAAGAGATAGTAGTATACTCGTAACAACTAGTATGACACTATGACGGTATAAAGAATGAAAAAAAAACCACGGTTAGGTGGTATATATTATAATACAATTATGGATGGACGGACTGCCTGCCGAGTGCCGACACAGAGGTAGCCACAGCCGTGAACTACCGCACTGTACACTGGTTGATAAAGAGATAGTAGTATACTCGTAACAACTAGTATGACTGACTATGACGGTATAAAGAATGAAAAAAAAACCACGGTTAGGTGGTATATATTATAATACAATTATGGATGGACGGACTGCCTGCCGACTGCCGACACAGAGGTAGCCACAGCCGTGAACTACCGCACTGTACACTGGTTGATAAAGAGATAGTAGTATACTCGTAACAACTAGTATGACACTATGACGGTATAAAGAATGAAAAAAAAACCACGGTTAGGTGGTATATATTATAATACAATTATGGATGGACGGACTGCCTGCCGACTGCCGACACAGAGGTAGCCACAGCCGTGAACTACCGCACTGTACACTGGTTGATAAAGAGATAGTAGTATACTCGTAACAACTAGTATGACACTATGACGGTATAAAGAATGAAAAAAAAACCACGGTTAGGTGGTATATATTATAATAATACAATTATGGATGGACGGACTGCCTGCCGACTGCCGACACAGAGGTAGCCACAGCCGTGAACTACCGCACTGTACACTGGTTGATAAAGAGATAGTAGTATACTCGTAACAACTAGTATGACTATGACGACGGTATAAAGAAAGAAAAAAAAATACCACGGTTAGGTGGTATATAATTATACAATTATGGATGGACGGACTGCCTGCCGAGTGCCGACTGCCGACACAGAGGTAGCCACAGCCGTGAACTACCGCACTGTACTGTGTCTGCTGCTAATATAGACTGGTTGATAAAGAGATAGTATACAACAATATACTACTATACTGGTGGTCAGGCACTGGTCACCACTAGTCACACTGGCAGTGGCACTCCTGCAGCAAAAGTGTGCACTGTTTAATTTTAAATTAATATAATATTATGTACTCCTGGCTCCTGCTATAACAACCTGCAGTGCTCCCCAGTCTCCCCCACAATTATTATAAGCTTTTATACATTGATGTGCAGCACACTGGGCTGAGCTGAGTGCACACAGACTGAGTCACACTGTGTGACTGCTGTGTATCGTTTTTTTCAGGCAGAGAACGGATATAGCAGAGAACGGATATATTAAATAAAAGTTAACTTAACAACAACTGCACTGGTCACTGTGGTAAACTCTGTCTGCACAATCTCTCTCTCTCTCTCTCTCTTCTAATCTATTCTAATGGAGAGGACGCCAGCCACGTCCTCTCCCTATCAATCTCAATGCACGTGTGAAAATGGCGGCGACGCGCGGCTCCTTATATAGAATCCGAGTCTCGCGAGAATCCGACAGCGTCATGATGACGTTCGGGCGCGCTCGGGTTAACCGAGCAAGGCGGGAAGATCCGAGTCGCTCGGACCCGTGAAAAAAAACATGAAGTTCGTGCGGGTTCGGATTCAGAGAAACCGAACCCGCTCATCTCTAGTATAGATGGTGCTAAGTGACCGGTGTCAGACAATGTATAGATGGTGCTAAGTGACTGGTGTCAGACAATGTATAGATGGTGCTAAGTGAACGGTGTCAGACAATGTATAGATGGTGCTAAGTGACCGGTGTCAGACAATGTATAGGTGGTACTAAGTGACCGGTGTCAGACAATGTATAGGTGGTGCTAAGTGACTGGTGTCAGACAATGTATAGGTGGTGCTAAGTGACCGGTGTCAGACAACGTATAGATGGTGCTAAGTGAACGGTGTCAGACAATGTATAGATGGTGCTAAGTGACTGGTGTCAGACAATGTATAGGTGGTGCTAAGTGACCGGTGTCAGACAACGTATAGATGGTGCTAAGTGACCGGTGTCAGACAATGTATAGATGGTGCTAAGTGACTGGTGTCAGACAATGTATAGGTGGTGCTAAGTGACCGGTGTCAGACAACGTATAGATGGTGCTAAGTGACTGGTGTCAGACAATGTATAGATGGTGCTAAGTGACTGGTGTCAGACAATGTATAGATGGTGCTAAGTGACCGGTGTCAGACAATGTATAGATGGTGCTAAGTGACTGGTGTCAGACAATATATAGATGGTGCTAAGTGACCGGTGTCAGACAATGTATAGATGGTGCTAAGTGACTGGTGTCAGACAATGTATAGATGGTGCTAAGTGACTGGTGTCAGACAATGTATAGATGGTGTTAAGTGACTGGTGTCAGACAATGTATAGATGGTGCTAAGTGACTGGTGTCAGACAATATATAGATGGTGCTAAGTGACCGGTGTCAGACAATGTATAGATGGTGCTAAGTGACTGGTGTCAGACAATGTATAGATGGTGCTAAGTGACTGGTGTCAGACAATGTATAGATGGTGTTAAGTGACTGGTGTCAGACAATGTATAGATGGTGCTAAGTGAACGGTGTCAGACAATGTATAGATGGTGCTAAGTGAACGGTGTCAGACAACGTATAGATGGTGCTAAGTGACCGGTGTCAGACAATGTATAGATGGTGCTAAGTGACTGGTGTCAGACAATGTATAGGTGGTGCTAAGTGACCGGTGTCACACAATGTATAGATGGTGCTAAGTGACTGGTGTCAGACAATGTATAGATGGTGCTAAGTGACCGGTGTCAGACAATGTATAGGTGGTGCTAAGTGACCGGTGTCAGACAATGTATAGATGGTGCTAAGTGACTGGTGTCAGACAATGTATAGGTGGTGCTAAGTGAACGGTGTCAGACAATGTATAGATGGTGCTAAGTGACCGGTGTCAGACAATGTATAGATGGTGCTAAGTGACTGGTGTCAGACAATGTATAGATGGTGCTAAGTGACTGGTGTCAGACAACGTATAGATGGTGCTAAGTGAACGGTGTCAGACAACGTATACTGTAGATAGATTTAAGGTGTCAGATATATAGAGGTTCTATGTAAATTTATTACAGACTCATACCTCCCAACATGACCCTCTCCAGGAGGGACACAATGCTCTGCTTCTGGACTTTTCTCTTACTGTATGATTGCCGGCACCTGTGTTGAACAGGTTAATGGATAAGAAAGGTGTTTCAGCACAGGTGATGGCAATCATAAATGAAGAGAAAAGTCCAGGAACAGAGCATTGTGTCCCTCCTGGAGAGGGTCATGTTGGGAGGTATGCAGACTGGCTGTGTTTGCTGAGTGTTTGCAGCTGCTTAGAGGCAGAATCCATCATTGTGACTGGGCCGTGAGCCTTTGTGTGGTCACCACTCAATGGGGGAAATTCAAATATTTGAAAAGTCAGTTGGGTGTCTGTTTCTTTTCTTCCTATCTAATAGACCGGAAAAAAACAGACACCCAACCGACTTTTCAAACAATTGAATATCCCCCATTGTCTGTATTTCTGTCTTTTTACTGAGCTCGGTACAGATTGGAAAATGACTCTATCAGAGCCTCAGTGGAGAAACATACATCACAGGCCAGAACATCCAGGGGCAGACTTTGATGTGGGAAGGCAGCAGTGACTATACAGGGTTAATAGGAAACCTTGTGATGGCCAGAACAGGAGAGACTTTCGGCACCAGATGTGAAGATGCCCCCTGATACAACTACATACAACTTAGTGCCTGAGTATATTTTCCCTCCATTAACCCGGTAAGTGGCTGCCAGTTAGACTTTGGCAGAGGGTGGCCCTCATCTAACTGTATATGTACAGTAATAACGCTTTAATTTCCTAATAACAGTGAGTTTTTAGTCCACTAAGGTGCCATTGAGGGTAAGCAGGCGGCTTTAGTTGGCATATGCAGCAGTGGATGTTTTATTAGATATGCTGGCTCAGCTCTGCATGTTTAGCTGTGCAGATGGGGCAGGTTGTAGTGTCTACGATCAGCTCTATATGATCCAGTGAAATAAATAAGGCTGTTTCAAGTCAAGCTTTAATACAAGTTGATACGGATCTGTAAACTCGCCAGCCATCTGTCCAGGAACCAACTCATCACGTTTCTTTCCAAATTGCTCTACATGGAAGTTTGTTAAAAATCAGAGCACAAAACATAAAATGAAACGAGCTCTCTGTGTTCTTTGTCAACTAGAAATTGGATTTCATTAAGTACAATAAAAAAATAATTATTTCTGATTATTTTAAGACTATCGTCATTCGTCAAGAATTCTCTGACCGAATGCTAGAAATATTTCATGCAAACCTGTGGGATTAAAGCTGCGCTGATGCCTAGGCCATAGGATAATACATTCATGAGGTTCTTCACCCCCCGTGCCGGATAACCAGATAGGCAAAGTACGTACCAGTCTATGGGCCCTGCACCTATTAATGTAATGTAACCAACTTAAAGCACATATATCATAAACTTCACATTTACATTACAATTTCCAGATCATAGACTGTTGGTTGGTAAAATGAAAAACGTATTAGGAGAGGATTTCCGAGGGGGCTCCGAGATTTCGACTGCCTTGAAGCCTCCACACGGTTTAATCCGGCACTGCTCACCACTACCCCTTTGTTGCAGCTGTTTTACAGAACCAACAATAAATCATGGCGGCAGAGGGTATGGGAGGTGTGGGATCAATCACAAACCACAACCTCTTACAAGCTGGAGCCTCCTTATAAAGAATTCTAGCTGTAATACAGAGGTTCCTCTTATACGTGGTTGCTGTAAAGTCACATGACATCCATTATTTGCGCTAATTATGGGTAAGTCCCATAGAATAATTTAGCGTATTTTCCTGCTTTGTTATGTCAGGTTCCTATTTTTTGGATTCAGTATGATATCCCGGCTGATAGTCTAAAATCCCCTTAGTGCCAAAACTACCCCCCCCCCCCAAGGTGGAGCCTAAACCCAACCCCCATCCCGCAACCTAACCCCCTTTCCCCAGGTGGTGCAAAAACCTAACTCCACACCCGGCCCTAACCCGCCCGCTATTCTTACGATTGGGATGCCAGCTGTCGGGATTCTGGCGCCGGTCTTCTGACTCTGCTGAGATTCTAGCGTCGGCATTCTGAAGGCTGTCAGGATTCCGATGTCTGCATTTTGGCTGCCGGGATCCCGACAGCTGGCATCTTGACCACATCCCTGTTTTTCATGAAGCTTCTTTCTCTATTACTCAAAAACTATTAAATAGTTTATTACATTATACAGTAGTATGTACAAACATATCAGTTTAATAAATACTGTAATGTAAAACCATATCAGTTTCCGGCCTAACAGTATTTCGACTTCCTCCTATCCTGCAGATGGGTTTACTATGAAACACCTACAATCAAAATCCCGACGGTCAAAATCCCGACATGGTCAAAATACTGACAAGGTCAAACTACCATTATTTAAAATACAGACAAGGTCAAAATACCGACATTAACAACGTCGACAGGTCAAAAAAAGTCGACCCGAGGTTTTACAACTTTTTGTGTATGTCGACATAGGTCGACATGGACTCCGTATAAGTGTACCGCGTCCCCTCGCATGGCTCGCCATGCTTTGGACACATTATTATATTCCCCCTCCAAGTCCACTGGGATGGTAAAGTCGGTTTCAATGAAAAAAAAATCATGAAAAACTCATGTTGACTTTTTGATCTGTCGACATTTTAAATGCCGGTACTTTGACCTTGTCGGTTTTTTAACCATGTCGGGATTTTGACCTTGGCGTGATTTTGACCATCGGTCAATGGCCCTCATTCCGAGTTGATCGCTCGCTAGCTGCTTTTAGCAGCATTGCACACGCTAGGCCGCCGCCCTCTGGGAGTGTATCTTAGCTTAGCAGAAGTGCGACCGAAAGGTTAGCAGTCCTGCTACAAAAATGTCATGCAGTTTCAGAGTGGCTCGATACTTACTCCTAGCTTGCGATGAATGCAGTCTGATTAGTTCCTGGTTTGACGTCACAAACACGCCCTGCGTTCGGCCAGTCACTCCCCCGTTTCTCCAGACACTCCCGCGTTTTTACCTGGCACGCCTGCGTTTTTTAGCACACTCCCGGAAAACGGTCAGTTTCCGCCCAGAAACACCCACTTCCTGTCAATCACACTACGATCACTCGAGCGATGGAAAAAACGTCGCTCGGCCTTGTGTAAAACTGCATAGTTTTGTGTGAAAGTACTTAGCGCATGCGCAGAATTGCCGATTTTCACCCTAATCGCTGCGCTGCGAAAAACGGCAACGAGCGATCAACTCGGAATGAGGGCCAATGGCTGTCGGGATTTTGACCGTCGGGATTTTGATTGTAGGTAAATTGACCGCATCCCCTGCAGATGTCTAGTTCATGTGGGTTTCACCTATTTCTCTGTACCAATTATATACCGTATTTGCCGGCGTATAAGACGACTGGGCGTATAAGACGACCCCCAACATTTCCACTCAAAATATAGAGTTTGTTATATACTCGCCGTATAAGACTACCCCCTTCCACACACCAAATAAAACGTAAAAGCACATCAGATTTGTGACATACTGTATATTATGACCTGATAAGAGATTTGGATAGGGAGTATTTATCAAGGTATGCATAAGAAGGGGGGAGGGGGCGAGGAGAAAGTTGTAAAATGTATAAAAGTATACCCCTGTGTGCATTTAGTGTTACCGGTTTCACATGAGTGCCATTAGTATTAGTGCCATTACAGTACCTGTCATTGTCACCATTGTACGGCCACAACACGACTGCAGCGCCTCCGGCCAGTCCCTGCATCTCCCTGTAATTGGCACTAGTGACCCGCCGCGGCCGCACTGGATATCGCGCGATACTGGATGGTGAGTAGAATGAGGTGGGCGGGCATCGGGAGGCCACTATGGGCACCGGGCGAGTATCGGAAGGCCACTATGGCAGCTATGTCTATCCCAACTGAAGTGCACCCGGCGTATAAGACGACCCCCCCACTTGGAGGCATGTTTTTCAGGGCAAAAAAGTAGTCTTATACGCCAGCAAATACTGTAACTTGTGATGTCACCAGAATTTCACTTCACAAAGACCTGTGACCCCATTACTATTTCATGGTCTTCACCTACTGCAGCGGAGTCCCAGAAAGCGAGCGACTCAACAGCACTTGGTTTTAGATCGGTACTCACAGGATTTTATTAATAGGATTAACAGGAGCCCAGACATACTGATTCCAGACATATCAAAGTGAAGTGTCACAGACAGGATACCAGATTGTAGGGATAATGGGACATAGTCTAGGGAAGGTTCAGAGGGTAGTTAGGAATTAGGATCAGGTCAGCTTAAGGTCAATTCAGAGGTCCATAGTCAAATTGCACATAAACACTCCCAGGTAAGTCTCCTGAAAAGGACTTTTAGAAGTTTTAACTATTAACTTATTGCACAAATTCAGGAAGTGCTACGCTCTGCAAATGTCATGTGTGAAATCATATTTATAAAGCACCTCAAAGTGTCTGCAGCGACGTACAGTGATAAGAACACAATTACAGGAATACTACAAAAATGCATTGGATAACCGTCAACACATTGATTAAACAGTCAAGGGGTAGAGAGCATGATAGAAGACTCACTATGGGCGAGATGTACTAAGGGAAATATGCAGTAAAACCCCCGCCGCCAGGCTTTCACCGCCCAGGGTATCGCCATCTTTGGATGGCATCGCCGGCCGCCGCAACCCGCCATCTCCGCCGCCCCCTGCTGCAGATTGCCGACCCCCCTCCCCCCGGCATACCTTCCTCCAGGCAGCCTGGACCCAGAAGGTAAACTCCTCCTCCCCCTAGCAACGCAGCTGGAGGTCCTTCTGGCTGCAGGGGGAGGAGGAGGCGCCGGGGACAACCTGCTGCTGCTTCCCTGCGTGGGGGGAGTGTGAAGAGCCCAGGGAGGTGACGAAGTTAATACATCCCGCCCTATGGCTTGAAGAAATAAGCAATGATAGTGCAGGGGTGGTAGTAGGGAGCAGACAGCACTCAATGAGCCAGTACCCACTAAGTGGGCAGACACGATCAAAGTTACCTGTGGGAAAAAATGTGCACTAGTGATAGGGTAAGTGTTGGGAGGGAGTAATGGGAAGAGAGCCCTGTCCATGCGGGATTATAGTTTAAGAAGGAGGAGAGTAACAAGGAGGCGAACTGGAAGATAGGGTAGGTCAGAGGAACTGAGTAGAGAGTTATGACGGCTGATAAGCTTGTGAGGGAGTGAGTTCCAGAGTAGAGGAGCAGCATGAGAGAGAACAAGAGAGAGAGGAGAGGATCACAGCGGAAGTGAAGTGGCTGTATTGGTCAGTGTCGGTACCGTAAGGAGCTTGGCTGGGCCCAGGTGCTTTTCGGGGGGTGGGGATTCTATTCACTGGAGGCGTGGCCAAGCGCCCTCAGAAAAAAAATATTATCGGCGCAGCACACTAACAGGGTGGGGTGCCATGAGCCCCTCAGCCAGGGGCAAGTACAGAGGGGGCTGCTATAAGTGAGATCCCCCCCCACACAGGCAGTATCAGCAGCAGCCCCCACATATGGTGCTGCGGCCTGCTACTGATAGGTAAGCGCGGGGTTGGCGGCGGACTCAGGCCGATGCCAGGCCACTCCAACAAGCCTAGGCCTGGGTAATTAATAAACCCCACACACACCTTGGTGGCCCTGTTTAGGGTGAGGGGCAGGGTTGGGCTGACCCACAGGGGAACAGGGGAAACCTCCGGTGGGCCCTACTGCCTGTGGTCCCACCTCCTCCTCTAGGGATTAGGTCCCAGACTCTATCCCAGTACACTTTACTGATACATTATACATATGTTACATTATACTGCACCGGACTATGGTGTATTTTCTCCAATGCATTATTGTTATTAATCTGGTTCATTATCATGCATGCACTAGCAGTATTTATTATATACATTTATCAAGGGGCCCAGCCCATGTACTCTAATGGTTAGCTGAGCCTCTGTGGTGGTTGGCCACACCTCCACTAATTCTTGGCCACACCCTGTAAGCATGGGCCCCTACCACTGCATCCGACACTGGTAAGTAGAGATGAGCGGGTTCGGTTCCTCGAGATCGAACCCCCCTAACTTCACCCATTTTACACGGTTCCGAGGCAGCCTCGGATCTTCCCGCCTTGCTCGGTTAACCCGAACGAGGCCAAACGTCATCATCCCGCTGTTGGATTCTCGCGAGATTCGTATTCTATGTAAAGAGCCGCGCGTCGCCGCCATTTTCACTCGTGCATTGGAGATTGAACGGAGAGGACGTGGCTGCGTTCTCTCCCTGAAAAGCTCCGTAATCTGTGCCCAGTGAGCTGCAAATATCTGTGCTCAGTGTGCTGCAAATTTATGTGCTCAGTGTGCTTAAAATATCTACGTTCTCTGCCTGAAAACGCTCCATATCTGTGCTCAGTGTGCTGCAAATATCTGTGCTCAGTGTGCTTTATTGTGGGGACTGGGGACCACCAGTATATAATTATAGTAGTACAGTACAGTAGGCCATTGCTGTATCTTGCAGCTCTGTGTCACTGGCAAGTATCCATTCCATATCTGTGCTGCATTTTTGTGAGCAGTATATAGTATTACAGTGCAGCATTTTGGTGACCCAACAGTATATAGTTGTGTACAGTAGGCCATTGCTGTATCTTGCAGCTCTGTGTCACTGCAAGTATCCATTCCATATCTGTGCAGCATTTTTGTGAGCAGTATATATAGTATTACAGTGCAGCATTTTGGTGACCCAACAGTATATAGTTGTGTACAGTAGGCCATTGCTGTATCTTGCAGCTCTGTGTCACTGCAAGTATCCATCCATTCTATTTTCTTCCAGTGATTTGGACCAATAATACCATTGATTAGAACGAATAATTCCAGTGATTTTGTCATTTTCTTCCAGTGATTTGGACCAATAATACCATTGATTAGAACGAATAATTCCAGTGATTTTGTCATTTTCTTCCAGTGATTTGGACCAATAATACCATTGATTAGAACAAATAATTCCTGTGATTTTGTCATTTTCTTCCACCGATTTGGACCAATAATACCATTGATTAGAACAAATAATTCCAGTGATTTTGTCATTTTCTTCCAGTGATTTGGACCAATAATACCATTGATTAGAATTAATAATTCCTGTGATATTGAGGTGTTTGTGTCGCTTAGCTTAGCCATCCAGCGACCACAGTGCACCTCTTTTTCTCTTTTCATTGCATCATGTGCTGTTTGGGGCCAATTCTTTTAAGTGCCATCCTGTCTGACACTGCAGTGCCACTCCTAGATGGGACAGATGTTTGTGCCGCCCTCTTGGGTCGCTTTGCTTAGTCATCCAGTGACCTTGGTGCAAATTTTAGTACTAAAAATAGTATTGTGAGGTGTGAGGTGTTCAGAATAGACTGGAAATGAGTGGAAATTGTGGTTATTGAGGTTAATAATACTACAGGTTGAGTATCCCATATCCAAATATTCCGAAATACGGAATATTCCGAAATACGGACTTTTTTGAGTGAGAGTGAGATAGTGAAACCTTTGTTTTTTGATGGCTCAATGTACACAAACTTTGTTTAATACACAAAGTTATTAAAAATATTGTATTAAATGACCTTCAGGCTGTGTGTATAAGGTGTATATGAAACATAAATGAATTGTGTGAATGCAGACACACTTTGTTTAATGCACAAAGTTATAAAAAATATTGGCTAAAATTACCTTCAGGCTGTGTGTATAAGGTGTATATGAAACATAAATGCATTCTGTGCTTAGATTTAGGTCCCATCACCATGATATCTCATTATGGTATGCAATTATTCCAAAATACATAAAAATCCCATATCCAAAATACCTCTGGTCCCAAGCATTTTGGATAAGGGAGACTCAACCTGTATAGGATCAAAATTACCTCCAAATTCTATGATGTAAGCTGTTTTTGAGGGGTTTTTGAAAAAAAAAACACCCGAATCCGACAAAAAATTTTCAGGGAGGTTTTGCCAAAACGTGTCCGAATCCAAAACACGGCCGCGGAACCAAATCCAAAACCAAAACACAAAACCCGAAAAATTTCCGGTGCACATCTCTACGCAGTGGTAAGGGGTATAATTTGTATGCTGTGATGGAAAGGTAGTCGGTAACCCAGTTTGCAGAAGGGGAGTGCCAACACAGAGCAGAGAATGAATGAGTCAGGTGGCATTAGAGAGGAACAGGTGATTGGAAAACCAGAGAAGAGGAGATTGTGATCGTGCAGACAGGAAATGAGAAGTGCACGGGTGAGAGTTTAGTGGTGTCCACAGTGAGGAAAGGTCTAATTCTAGTGATATTGCAGAGGTAGGAGGTAGAAGAGGCAAGTTTGATATACTAAATGTGGATGAGGACTATAGTCCGTGAATACCTATGAAAAACATATAACAGATGTTTTCTGTAACCTCTTACTTGCCAATGTTTTTTTACCATAAAAAAAAAGAAGCTCAGAAATTATTGGGGGTTTTCATGATTGAATGATTTTTGTTTTTTTTACGTCTGCAAAATATAATTTCTTCGAACATAACGACCATAACCATTGGAACCATCAAGACCAAAGGTTGCCAGCCTGATGGTTAAAACCTCGTTCACACTGCCATCAAAAATCCGGGTTATTGCACGTGAACGCGCAGTAATCCTGGTTTATGTGCAGTGTGAACGGGGTCCAGGACAAATTCCCGGGTCGCCTGACCCGGTATTTCAACCCGGGAATAAAGAAGGGTTATTCCCGGGTAAATACTGGGTCAGGCGCAGTGTGAACAATGTACCCTGGTCGATGCGATCCGGGACCCTACCACACTGTAGGAGCAGGCGGTGCTTGTAGATCATTCGGCATGCATTGGAGAGTCATATATGCTAAGTCTGAAGTGAGACCCAGTAAGGCAATATTGGGTCTCAGAGGTAAAGACATGACCTGAGAAGACCACCAAGAAGACGTTCAAAAAGTGCATTACATCAGATCTGCCTATAATACGCATTCCTCCAGACAACCCTATGTCATGTTTTAGACCTAGAGTCACCTGTGTGGTTTTATATGGGGTGACAGTGTTCCCTTTATAAAGAATAAGATTCATTTCTTTAGAGAGCAGATGTTCTATTCCCATTACCACCCCTGTGTCTGTGATAAATGTATCAGGCTGGCTGGTGTTTTGCTTTGTATATTATTCTATTTATCACACTGTGATATATGAGTCTTCGTCCCATCTTGAATCCATCCTGTATGTTTTATCTTTTACTTGTCTTTAGAGGCGCTTCTTCCATTTTCTTTCCATCCCCGACCTGACCTGATTTATTCCCCCTCCGTCCCATTTCATTTAGCTGCCATCCGACCTCTTTCTTCCAATCTCTTGTGCCCATCAAAGCATCTACTGTACCATGTTTCCCATTCTAGAGTCTGGCCATTAATCTTCTGAATCTCCTGGAAGACAATGTACATTCATTTCCAGTCTTTCCCCACTTCTTCCCACATTTACAACCAGCCTCATCTATCTATGTTTCCCTAATCCGGCTCTTCATCTGCCGGCCCAGGACAGATTAATGGGAAGCTAGATCACCTGGTTATGTTACAAAAAGAGCTTTACAAGTTGCTGCCTTTACAGAGTAATTCCTGATCTGCCACATCACCGGCTCAGCAAAGCTTCTTTATTCATGTCAGCGCACATACAGTATATCCCTTCAAACGTATCTTCACTTACAACTGAGTAGGTGTAATTGTGCTGTAACAGAGAGCACTCGTGCACAGTTCAAGAGACGTGAAGACGCAACTGCAGGGGGCAACCAGGGAGGGTAATTCAGACCTGATCGCTAACAAGCGATTTTTGCACTGCTGCGATCAGATAGGCGCCGCCCACAAGGGAGTGTATTTTAGCTGTGCAAGTGTGCGAAGGCATGTGTAGCAGAGCTGTACACACAGATTTTGTGCAGTCTCTGAGTAGCCCAGGAGTTACTCAGCCGCTGCGAACACTTCAGCCTGTACAGGACCGGAAATTGACATCAGGAACCCTCCCTGCAAACGCTTGAACACGCCTGCGTTTTTCCAACCACTCCCAGAAAACAGTCAGTTGTCACCCACAAACGCCTTCTTCCTGTCAATCGCCTTGCGAACGCCCGTACAAATGGATCCTTCGCACAAACCCATCACTGAGCGGCGATCCGCTTTGTACCCATGTGACGTGCCTGCGCAGTGCGGTGCATACGCATGCGCAGCTTAGACCTGATCGCCCGCTGTACGAAAAAACGCAGCCTAGCGATCAGTTCTGAATTACCCCCCCCAGGTCGGCTCAGCACAGGCGGGGGGGAGAGGGGGCAAGTTGCGAGGAAATAAGTGGACTAAATGGGCATTATGATGTAATTGTTGCCACTCTAAACAATGCTACAATTACCAGTATTGTGAACAGGGCCAGATTAAGGGAGGGCGTGAGGGGCAGTCGCCCTGAGGCTACCACACCAAAGGGGTTCCCACACAGGGTCGGTGTGACCCTGCAATTGTCTCCCAAGTCCCATCATCATCATCACATGACACATCAAGTTCGTGACTGTAATAACGGGACTCAAAAGACGCTCTGCGCTGTATGCACGGCGCCGGAAGCATTCAGGAGGAGCCGATCATGGGAGGTGAGCACTCAGGGGCACTTTTCGGATCACTGTATATTATTAAGGGGATACTGCGAGAGAGTGGGGTGCACTCTGTAGCATATAGGGTGGCATATTGAGTGGGGCACCATGTGGCAAAGAGGGTGCACTGTGGGGCAGGGTGTAAAAATTTTTGGTGGGGCCCCCACAAGCCTTAATGTGGCCCTAATTGTGAAGCAGGGGGTGGGTCGCAATGATGTGATTCAGGGCAAATCGCGATGTTGGCAGCCTGAACCGCCCACCTTTGTTCAGTTAGTGAGCGGGTGGCGGACGATTCTGTAAGACATTCCCTCTCTCCTTGGCAGCCAGGAGTGCCACCCAATTTTTGGGAGCCTCCCAGCGTTTCTTGGAGATTAGGCAAGTAGGCTGTCGGCTAAGCATACTGTAAGTGTAGATACTAGAGATGTGCAGCTGGCACTTTTCCTGTTTTGTGTTTTGGTTCTAATTCTACTTTCGTGTTTTGGTTTTGGCTTGGTTTTGCCAAAACCACCCTTTCGTGTTTTGGTTTTGGATCTGGATGATTTTTTGAAAAAACATAAAAACAGATAAAATCACAGAATTTGGGGGTAATTTTGATCCCACGGTATTATTATTAACCTCAATAACATTCATTTCCACTCATTTCCAGTGTATTGTGAACACCTCACAATATTGTTTTTAGGCCAAAAGGTTGCACCGAGGTGGCTGTATGACTAAGCTAAGCGACACAAGTGTGCGGCACAAACACCTGGCCCATCTAGGAGTGGCACTGCAGTGGCAGACAGGATGGCAGATTTAAAAAAATAGGCCCCAAACAGCACATGATGCAAAGAAGAAAAAGAGGTGCAAGATGGAATTGTCCTTGGGCCCTCCCACCCACCCTTATGTTGTATAAACAGGACATGCACACTTTAACAAGGCTTGAATGGCCTTTTGCTGCTCCTCCATCCTCTGAAGCATATAGAGTGTTGAATTCCACCTCGTTACCACCTCTTGCTTCAGTTGATGGCAGGGCAGTTTCAGGCGTATTTTCTGGCGCTCCAGTCTTCGGCACGCGGAGGCTCAATGCCGAAAGTGGCCTGCAATTTTTCAGGCCACCGACAGCATCTCGTGTACACCCCTGTCATTTTTCGAAAAAAATCTGCACCACCAAATGAACTGTAAGTGCAAAACATGGGACGTGCTGGAATTTGCCCACATGTAATGCACGCACAATATTGGTAGCGTTGTCTGATATCACAAATCCCCAGGAGAGTCCAATTGGGGTAAGCCATTCTGCAATGATGTTCCTCAGTTTCCGTAAGAGGTTGTCAGCAGTGTGCCTCTTACGGAAAGCGGTGATACATAGCGTAGCCTGTCTAGGAACGAGTTGGCATTTGCGAGATGCTGCTACTGGTGCCGCTGCTGTTGTTGCTGCGGGAGGCCATACATCTACCCAGTGGGCTGTTACAGTCACAGTCCTTAGTCTGCCCTGTTCCACTTGCCCACATGCCCGTGGTTAAGTGGACACTGGATACTACCGCATTTTGTAGGACACTGGTGACTCTTTTTCGGACGTCTGTGTACATTCTCGGTATCGCCTGCCTAGAGAAGTGGAACCTAGATGGGATTTGATACCGGGGACACAGTACCTCAAACAATTCTCTAAGTCCCAATGAACTAATGGCGGATACCGGACGCACGTCTAACACCAACATAGTTGTCAAGGCCTCAGTTATCCGCTTTGCAAAAGGATGACTGCTGTCATATTTCATCTTCCTCAAAAAGGACTATTGGACAGTCAATTGCTTACTGGAAGTAGTACAAGTTGTCTTCCGACTTCCCCTCTGGGATAACGATTGACTCCCAGCAGCAACAACAGCAGCAGCAGCAGCAGCAACAACAGCAGGCGTACCACTCAAGGATCCTCTGGAGGAATCCCGGTTAGGAGAGGAATCCTCAGTCTTGACAGTGAGATGACCTGCAGGACTACTGACGTTCCTGACTGAGGAGGAAGTTGACGTTGAGGGTGTTGGTGGTGTGGCTTGCAGGAGCTTGGGTACAGAAGGAAGAAGGTATTTAGGTGTCAGTGGACTGCTTACGCTCTTACCCAAAGTTTCACAACTTGACACTGACTTATGATGAATGCGCAGCAGGTGACGTATAAGGGAGGATGTTCCTAGGTGGTTAACATCCTTACCCCTACTTATTACAGACTGACAGAGGCAACAGATGGCTTGACACCTGTTGTCTGGATTTGTGGAGAAATAATTCCACACCGAAGAGGTGGCTTTTTTGATAGTTTGCCCAGGCATCACAATGGGCTTCTTCATCCCACGGACAACAGGTGTCTCCCTCAGTGCCTGACTTAAACAAACCACATCACCATCAGAATCCTCATCGTCAACTTCCTCCTCAGCGCCAGCAACACCCATATCCTCATCCTGGTGTACTTCAACAGTGACATCTTCAATTTCAGTATCAGGAACTGGACTGTGGGTGCTCGTTCCAGCACTTGCAGGGGGCGTGCAAATGGTGGAAGGAGCCACCTCTTCCCGTCCAGTGTTGAGAAGGTCAGGCAACGCAACCGCCGACACACTTGGTCTCTCCTTGGGGATTTGTGATACCATCTCAGAATGCACAGTTCTTTTCTGTGCTCTTTCCACCTTAACTCTTTAAATTTTTCTAGCGGGAGGATGAGGGCTTCCATCGTCATGTGAAGCTGAACCACTAGTCATGAACATAGGCCAGGGCCTCAGCTGTTCCTTGCCACTCCGTGTCGTAAATGGCATATTGGCAAGTTTACGTTTCTCCTCAGACCATTTAAATTTCTTTTTTTGGGTCTTTTTACTGAACTTTGGCTTTTTCGATTTTACACGCCCTCTACTGTCACAATGGGCATCAGCCTTGGCAGATGACATTGATGGCTAGTGGCAGCAGCTTCAGCACTAGGAGGAAGTGGTTCTTGATCTTTCCCTATTTTATCCTCCAAATGTTTGTTCTCCATTATTTTTCTGGAGTTATATAACACAATATGCGGCACAGGAGAGCGTACCCCTACACCTCACAGGGCAAACCCTGTAAAAATTATTTGGATTAAATATTAATAACCCCTTTATTTGGAGTAAATGATATACAGCACAGGACAGCACCACTGAATTTATATGGCAGCACCACTGGACTGGATTTATACGGAATTATATGGATTTATATGGAATTATACGGCAATATTCCGAGAATTATACTGCAATATCACAGGATTTATATGCCAGTATCACAGGAATTATACGCCAGTATCACTGGAATTATATGGTAGTATCACAGGAATTATATGCCAGTATTCAGAGAATTATATGGCAATATCACAGGAATTATACGGCAATGCCACAGGAATTATACGCCAGTATCACGGGAATTATATGGCAGTATCACAGGAATTATATGGCAGTATTCCGAGAATTATACGGCAATGTCACAGGAATTATACGCCAGTATTCCGAGAATTATATGGCAATATCACAGGAATTATACGCCAGTATTCCAAGAATTATATGGCAATATCACAGGAATTATACGCCAGTATCACAGGAATTATATGGCAGTATCACAGGAATTATACGCCAGTATTCCGAGAATTATACGGCAATGTCACAGGAATTATACGCCAGTATCACAGGAATTATATGGCAGTATCACAGGAATTATACGCCATTATCACGGGAATTATATGGCAGTATCACAGGAATTATACACCAGTATTCCAAGAATTATATGGCAATATCACAGGAATTATACGACCGTATCACCGGAATTATATGGCAGTATCACAGGAATTATACGCCAGTATTCTGAGAATTATACGGCAATATCACAGGAATTATATGTCAATATTCCGAGAATTATACGGAAATGTCACTGGAATTATACGCCAGTATCACGGGAATTATCTGGCAGTATCACAAGGATTATACATTAGTATTCTGAGAATTATACGGCAATGTCACAGGAATTATACGGCAATATTCTGATAATTATATGGCAATATCACAGGAATTATACGCCAGTATTCAGAGAATTATATGGCAAAATCACAGAAATTATACGCCAGTATCACAGGAATTATATGGCAATATCACAGGAATTATAGGCGAGTATCACAGGAATTATATGGCAGCATCACAGGAATTATATGCCAGTATTCCGAGAATTATACGGCAATGTCACAGGAATTATACGCCAGTATCACAGGAATTATATGGCAGTATCACAGGAATTATACACCAGTATTCCGAGAATTATATGGCAATATCACAGGAATTATACGACAGTATCACCGGAATTATATGGCAGTATCACAGGAATTATACGCCAGTATTCCGAGAATTATACGGCAATATCACAGGAATTATACGCCAGTATTCCGAGAATTATACAGCAATATCACAGGAATTATATGGCAATATTCCGAGAATTATGCGGAAATGTCACTGGAATTATACGCCAATATCACGGGAATTATCTGGCAGTATCACAGGGATTATACGCCAGTATTCCGAGAATTATTCGCCAATGTCACAGGAATTATACGCCAGTATTCCGAGAATTATATGGCAATATCACAGGAATTATACGGCAATGTAACAGGAATTATACGCAAGTATCACAGGAATTATATGGCAGCATCACAGGAATTATATGCCAGTATTCCGAGAATTATACGGCAATGTTACAGGAAATATACGCCAGTATTCCGAGAATTATATGGCAATATCACAGGAATTATACGGCAATGTCAAAGGAATTATACGCCAGTATCACGGAAATTATATGGCAGTATCACAGGAATTATACACCAGTATTCCGAGAATTATACAGCAATGTCAGGAATTATACGCCAGTATCACGGTAATTATACGGCAATATCACGGGAATTATATGGCAGTATCACAGGAATTATATGCCAGTGTTCCGAGAATTATACGGCAATGTCACAGGAATTATACGCCAGTATCACGGGAATTATACGGCAATATCACGGGAATTATATGCCAGTATCACGTGAATTATACGGCAGTAACAGTGGATATATGGCAGCAGAGGACACCACCACTGTGACTGGTCACTGGACTGATGCTGCACAAGACACTACCCCTGGTCTGATGCAAGGCAACACCGCAAAAATGCAAGGGACTTATACAGCAGCACTGGGGACATATAGCAGCAGAGGACACCAACACTGTGACTGGCTGGACTGATGCAGCATAAGACACTGACTACACTGGACTGGACTGAGCAGCACAACACAGCACTAGACTCGCCACTCCACTTTCCCGCCCCCACACAGACACTGAGGATGGAGACACGTCCTCTCATTACACTCTCCGAGACTGGAGTGAAAATGGGCGCGACGCTCGGCTCCTTATATGGAATCCAAATCCCGCGAGAATCCGACAGCGGGATGATGACGTTTTGCCTCGTTTGAGTTTCCGAGTCAGGCGGGAAAACCCAAGTCTGGCTCGGAAGGAACAGGACTCAAATGGTGAAGTTCGGTACAGATCGGTTCTCTGGGAACCGAACCCGCTCATCTCTAGTAGATACAGCTCTTGCAAGTATACAGTCATGATAATGACTAGTAAAAAACCAAACCATATGGATGCATGGCAGGCACACCATAAAATGTGTGCATGTTGGGAGGATATAAGCATTTTACCCAAAGTCAGCCCTAGGCATAGGCAAACTAAGCAAATACCTAGGGGCATTCAAGCCTGCACAGGGCGACAGAGGTTTGCAACTGGGGCACCTGACTTGGATGGTGGCTCTGCAACTCTGAGCTAACTCTCAGATCAGTTTGGGCATTTCATACTGCCGGGAGCCTGCAGCAGCGGGAGCAACCAGGGAGCAGACAGTCAGAGAGGGCAGCAGCAGCAACAAAAATGGATGCTGGAGGAGGGCTGCTGTGCATGTGTAATGTGAATAGGGAGCAATGTAGTGCAACATAATGTGAATAAGTGATACTATGGTGAGGGGTAACGTGAGGGGTACCCCTTACTCCTGTGTGGCATAACATGAATAAGGGACACTAACATGTGATGTAATGTGAATAAGGTTGCACTACCATGTGACATAATTTGATTGGAGGTGCTATTGTGTGGTTATGCCCCTTCCCAGCAAGATCCCACCCCCTTTTGGGGGAATGCGCTGTCCCTATTGAAAATATGGGGGTGGGGACGCCAATGCTCTTGATGGTACAGCTCTGTGAATGAGGATTTCTATGGGTGAGGGGTAATGGGTGTTGCTGGCTGCCAGTCTGATCTGTGCTGCAGGGTGATGGGTGCTGTGCTGGGTCAGAGGCGGAACTAGCAGTGGTGCTTGGGGGCAACAGACAAAAATTGGTAAGAGCCGGCTCTGATTTTACCTTGAACACAAAGTATGATTCTGAGTTGGGAACAGCGACGACTGTATTACCAACTAGTGGAGGCACATACAAACATACATGTTAAGATGTATGTAATATATGTGCTGGTTTGTTTTATCCCAGGACGGCAGCACTGTGTATAACAGGCGCTGTGCGCAAATCGGGACTCAGCATTAGGTATCATTCTCCTTCTAAGCCCGCCCCCAGACTCTCATTGGCTAGGTTTCACAGGAGTAGGGGCAGACTTTGAAGGACATTGAAGCCGAATGCTGCGTCCTCGGTACAGCGACAGCTGTGATAGACAGCGCACTGCTGAGCCCTAGAAATCTGCAGCCAGCATAAATATTACATGCATCTCTGCATGTATGTTTATATGTGCTAACCGTCTCTCCCCTGCACTATGAGGGTCATTCCGACCCATTCGCACGCAGCGGTTCTTTGCTGGGGTGCAAACGGATCTGGACTGCAGGTGCACGGCACCCGAAATGTGCACGCGCGTCATTGCCTGGCGACGGTCATTGCCGGGCAGCGCCGCCGCCAGCGCTGAAAGTGATCGCAGCGGCGAACGCAAAAAGATTGATGGAAGGGAGGCGTTCCGGGGCGTCTACTCACCGTTTTTCGGGCATGGAGATCTGAACGCAGGCGTGTCCAGGCGTTTGGAGGGCGGATGTCTGACGTCAATCCCGGGACCTTCGTCGCTGGATCCGTCGCACAGGGTAAGTAGGTCTGACCCTGGTCTTGTTTTGCAGAAAACTTTTTTAGCATAGCAGGGCTGCACAAGAGATCGCAGCCCAGCTATGCTAAAATACACTCCCCCATAGGCGACGTCAAGTTGATCGCACGAGCAGCAAAAAGTTGCTACGTGCTATCAACTCGGAATGACCACCTATGTGGTGTGAGCTGCAGCCGTCACTGGTTGGGATCAAATCAACAAACAGCAGTTAACTTTGAATCTTGGCAAAACCATGCTGCATTGCAGGTGGGGAGAATGTAACGTGCAAAGAAAGTTAGATGCTAGAGGGGCGTGTTGTGTACGAATAAAGCTGCCCAACACATGGGCTACATGCAAAAGCAGCCAGTATTTACTAGAGATGAGCGCCGGAAATTTTTCGGGTTTTGTGTTTTGGTTTTGGGTTCGGTTCCGCGGCCGTGTTTTGGGTTCGACCGCGTTTTGGCAAAACCTCACCGAATTTTTTTTGTCGGATTCGGGTGTGTTTTGGATTCGGGTGTTTTTTTTCAAAAAACCCTAAAAAACAGCTTAAATCATAGAATTTGGGGGTCATTTTGATCCCAAAGTATTATTAACCTCAAAAACCATAATTTACTCTCATTTTCAGTCTATTCTGAATACCTCACACCTCACAATATTATTTTTAGTCCTAAAATTTGCACCGAGGTCGCTGTGTGAGTAAGATAAATGACCCTAGTGGCCGACACAAACACCGGGCCCATCTAGGAGTGGCACTGCAGTGTCACGCAGGATGGCCCTTCCAAAAAACCCTCCCCAAACAGCACATGACGCAAAGAAAAAAAGAGGCGCAATGAGGTAGCTGACTGTGTGAGTAAGATAAGCGACCCTAGTGGCCGACACAAACACCGGGCCCATCTAGGAGCGGCACTGCAGTGTCACGCAGGATGGCCCTTCCAAAAAACCCTCCCCAAACAGCACATGACGCAAAGAAAAAAAGAGGCGCAATGAGGTAGCTGACTGTGTGAGTAAGATAAGCGACCCTAGTGGCCGACACAAACACCTGGCCCATCTAGGAGTGGCACTGCAGTGGCACGCAGGATGGCCCTTCCAAACCCCCCCCCCCAAACAGCACATGACGCAAAGAAAAAGAAAAGAAAAAAGAGGTGCAAGATGGAATTGTCCTTGGGCCCTCCCACCCACCCTTATGTTGTATAAACAGGACATGCACACTTTAACCAACCCATCATTTCAGTGACAGGGTCTGCCACACGACTGTGACTGATATGACGGGTTGGTTTGGACCCCCCCCAAAAAAGAAGCAATTAATCTCTCCTTGCACAAACTGGCTCTACAGAGGCAAGATGTCCACCTCATCATCATCCTCCGATATATCACCGTGTACATCCCCCTCCTCACAGATTATCAATTCGTCCCCACTGGAATCCACCATCTCAGCACCCTGTGTACTTTGTGGAGGCAATTGCTGCTGGTGAATGTCTCCACGGAGGAATTGATTATAATTCATTTTAATGAACATCATCTTCTCCACATTTTCTGGATGTAACCTCGTACGCCGATTGCTGACAAGGTGAGCGGCGGCACTAAACACTCTTTCGGAGTACACACTTGTGGGAGGGCAACTTAGGTAGAATAAAGCCAGTTTGTGCAAGGGCCTCCAAATTGCCTCTTTTTCCTGCCAGTATAAGTACGGACTGTGTGACGTGCCTACTTGGATGCGGTCACTCATATAATCCTCCACCATTCTTTCAATGGTGAGAGAATCATATGCAGTGACAGTAGACGACATGTCCGTAATCGTTGTCAGGTCCTTCAGTCCGGACCAGATGTCAGCATCAGCAGTCGCTCCAGACTGCCCTGCATCACCGCCAGCGGGTGGGCTCGGAATTCTGAGCCTTTTCCTCGCACCCCCAGTTGCGGGAGAATGTGAAGGAGGAGATGTTGTTGACAGGTCGCGTTCCGCTTGACTTGACAATTTTCTAACCAGCAGGTCTTTCAACCCCAGCAGACTTGTGTCTGCCGGAAAGAGAGATCCAAGGTAGGCTTTAAATCTAGGATCGAGCACGGTGGCCAAAATGTAGTGCTCTGATTTCAACAGATTGACCACCCGTGAATCCTTGTTAAGCGAATTAAGGGCTCCATCCACAAGTCCCACATGCCTAGCGGAATCGCTCCATGTTAGCTCCTCCTTCAATGTCTCCAGCTTCTTCTGCAAAAGCCTGATGAGGGGAATGACCTGACTCAGGCTGGCAGTGTCTGAACTGACTTCACGTGTGGCAAGTTCAAAGGGCATCAGAACCTTGCACAACGTTGAAATCATTCTCCACTGCGCTTGAGACAGGTGCATTCCACCTCCTATATCGTGCTCAATTGTATAGGCTTGAATGGCCTTTTGCTGCTCCTCCAACCTCTGAAGCATATAGAGGGTTGAATTCCACCTCGTTACCACTTCTTGCTTCAGATGATGGCAGGGCAGGTTCAGTAGTTTTTGGTGGTGCTCCAGTTTTCTGTACGTGGTGCCTGTACGCCGAAAGTGTCCCGCAATTCTTCTGGCCACCGACAGCATCTCTTGCACGCCCCTGTCGTTTTTTTAAAAATTCTGCACCACCAAATTCAAGGTATGTGCAAAACATGGGACGTGCTGGAATTTGCCCAGATTTAATGCACACACAATATTGCTGGCGTTGTCCGATGCCACAAATCCACAGGAGAGTCCAATTGGGGTACGCCATTCCGCGATGATCTTCCTCAGTTGCCGTAAGAGGTTTTCAGCTGTGTGCGTATTCTGGAAACCGGTGATACAAAGCGTAGCCTGCCTAGGAAAGAGTTGGCGTTTGCGAGATGCTGCTACTGGTGCCGCCGCTGCTGTTGTTGCGGCGGGAGTCCATACATCTACCCAGTGGGCTGTCACAGTCATATAGTCCTGACCCTGCCCTGCTCCACTTGTCCACATGTCCGTGGTTAAGTGGACATTGGGTACAGCTGCATTTTTTAGGACACTGGTGACTCTTTATCTGAGGTCTGTGTACATTTTCGGTATCGCCTGCCTAGAGAAATGGAACCTAGATGGTATTTGGTACCGGGGACACAGTACCTCCAACAAGTCTCTAGTTGGCTCTGCAGTAATGATGGATACCGGAACCACGTTTCTCACCACCCAGGATGTCAAGGCCTCAGTTATCCGCTTTGCAGTAGGATGACTGCTGTGATATTTCATCTTCCTCGCAAAGGACTGTTGGACAGTCAATTGCTTGGTGGAAGTAGTACAAGTGGTCTTACGACTTCCCCTCTGGGATGACCATCGACTCCCAGCAGCAACAACAGCAGCGCCAGCAGCAGTAGGCGTTACACGCAAGGATGCATCGGAGGAATCCCAGGCAGGAGAGGAATCATCAGAATTGCCAGTGACATGGCCTGCAGGACTATTGGCATTCCAGGGGAAGGAGGAAATTGACACTGAGGGAGTTGGTGGGGTGGTTTGCGTGAGCTTGGTTACAAGAGGAAGGGATTTACTGGTCAGTGGACTGCTTCCGCTGTCGGCCCAAGTTTTTGAACTTGTCACTGACTTATTATGAATGCGCTGCAGGTGACGTATAAGGGAGGATGTTCCGAGGTGGTTAACGTCCTTACCCCTACTTATTACAGCTTGACAAAGGGAACACACGGCTTGACACCTGTTGTCCGCATTTCTGGTGAAATACTTCCACACCGAAGAGCTGATTTTTTTGGTATTTTCACCAGGCATGTCAACGGCCATATTCCTCCCACGGACAACAGGTGTCTCCCCGGGTGCCTGACTTAAACAAACCACCTCACCATCAGAATCCTCCTGGTCAATTTCCTCCCCAGCGCCAGCAACACCCATATCCTCCTCATCCTGGTGTACTTCAACACTGACATCTTCAATCTGACTATCAGGAACTGGACTGCGGGTGCTCCTTCCATCACTTGCAGGGGGCGTGCAAATGGTGGAAGGCGCATGCTCTTCACGTCCAGTGTTGGGAAGGTCAGGCATCGCAACCAACACAATTGGAGTCGGACTCTCCTTGTGGATTTGGGATTTCGAAGAACGCACAGTTCTTTGCGGTGCTACTGCTTTTGCCAGCTTGAGTCTTTTCATTTTTCTAGCGAGAGGCTGAGTGCTTCCATCCTCATGTGAAGCTGAACCACTAGCCATGAACATAGGCCAGGGCCTCAGCCGTTCCTTGCCACTCCGTGTGGTAAATGGCATATTGGCAAGTTTACGCTTCTCCTCCGACAATTTTATTTTAGGTTTTGGAGTCCTTTTTTTACTGATATTTGGTGTTTTGGATTTGACATGCTCTGTACTATGACATTGGGCATCGGCCTTGGCAGACGACGTTGCTGGCATTTCATCGTCTCGGCCATGACTAGTGGCAGCAGCTTCAGCACGAGGTGGAAGTGGATCTTGATCTTTCCCTAATTTTGGAACCTCAACATTTTTGTTCTCCATATTTTAATAGGCACAACTAAAAGGCACCTCAGGTAAACAATGGAGATGGATGGATACTAGTATACCATTATGGATAGACTGCCGAGTGCCGACACAGAGGTAGCTACAGCCGTGGACTACTGTACTGTGTCTGCTGCTAATATAGACTGGTTGATAAAGAGATGTAGTATGTATGTATAATGAAGAAAGAAAAAAAAACCACGGGTAGGTGGTATACAATTATGGGTGGACTGCCGAGTGCCGACACAGAGGTAGCTACAGCCGTGGACTACTGTACTGTGTCTGCTGCTAATATAGACTGGTTGATAAAGAGATGTAGTATGTATGTATAAAGAAGAAAGAAAAAAAAAACCACGGGTAGGTGGTATACAATTATGGACGGACTGCCGAGTGCCGACACAGAGGTAGCTTCAGCCGTGGACTACCGTACTGTACTGTGTCTGCTGCTAATATAGACTGGTTGATAAAGAGATGTAGTATGTATGTATAAAGAAGAAAGAAAAAAAAACCACGGGTAGGTGGTATACAATTATGGATGGACTGCCGAGTGCCGACACAGAGGTAGCTACAGCCGTGGACTACTGTACTGTGTCTGCTGCTAATATAGACTGGTTAATAAAGAGATGTAGTATGTATGTATAAAGAAGAAAGAAAAAAAAACCACGGGTAGGTGGTATACAATTATGGATGGACTGCCGAGTGCCGACACAGAGGTAGCTACAGCCGTGGACTACTGTACTGTGTCTGCTGCTAATATAGACTGGTTGATAAAGAGATGTAGTATGTATGTATAAAGAAGAAAGAAAAAAAAACCACGGGTAGGTGGTATACAATTATGGACGGACTGCCGAGTGCCGACACAGAGGTAGCTACAGCCGTGGACTACCGTACTGTACTGTGTCTGCTGCTAATATAGACTGGTTGATAAAGAGATGTAGTATGTATGTATAAAGAAGAAAGAAAAAAAAACCACGGGTAGGTGGTATACAATTATGGATGGACTGCCGAGTGCCGACACAGAGGTAGCTACAGCCGTGGACTACTGTACTGTGTCTGCTGCTAATATAGACTGGTTGATAAAGAGATGTAGTATGTATGTATAAAGAAGAAAGAAAAAAAAAACCACGGGTAGGTGGTATACAATTATGGACGGACTGCCGAGTGCCGACACAGAGGTAGCTACAGCCGTGGACTACCGTACTGTACTGTGTCTGCTGCTAATATAGACTGGTTGATAAAGAGATGTAGTATGTATGTATAAAGAAGAAAGAAAAAAAAACCACGGGTAGGTGGTATACAATTATGGATGGACTGCCGAGTGCCGACACAGAGGTAGCTACAGCCGTGGACTACTGTACTGTGTCTGCTGCTAATATAGACTGGTTAATAAAGAGATGTAGTATGTATGTATAAAGAAGAAAGAAAAAAAAACCACGGGTAGGTGGTATACAATTATGGATGGACTGCCGAGTGCCGACACAGAGGTAGCTACAGCCGTGGACTACTGTACTGTGTCTGCTGCTAATATAGACTGGTTGATAAAGAGATGTAGTATGTATGTATAAAGAAGAAAGAAAAAAAAACCACGGGTAGGTGGTATACAATTATGGATGGACTGCCGAGTGCCGACACAGAGGTAGCTACAGCCGTGGACTACCGTACTGTACTGTGTCTGCTGCTAATATAGACTGGTTGATAAAGAGATGTAGTATGTATGTATAAAGAAGAAAGAAAAAAAAACCACGGGTAGGTGGTATACAATTATGGATGGACTGCCGAGTGCCGACACAGAGGTAGCTACAGCCGTGGACTACTGTACTGTGTCTGCTGCTAATATAGACTGGTTGATAAAGAGATGTAGTATGTATGTATAAAGAAGAAAGAAAAAAAAACCACGGGTAGGTGGTATACAATTATGGACGGACTGCCGAGTGCCGACACAGAGGTAGCTACAGCCGTGGACTACCGTACTGTACTGTGTCTGCTGCTAATATATACTGGTTGATAATGAGATGTAGTATGTATGTATAAAGAAGAAAGAAAAAAAAACCACGGGTAGGTGGTATACAATTATGGATGGACTGCCGAGTGCCGACACAGAGGTAGCTACAGCCGTGAACTACCGTACTGTGTCTGCTGCGACTGGATGATAAATAATGATATAAAAAATATATATATATCACTACTGCAGCCGGACAGGTATATATTATATAATGACGGACCTGCTGGACACTGTCTGTCAGCAGAATGAGTTTTTTATAGAATAAAAAAAAAAACACCACACAAGTCACACGACGAGTGTTTAGCTTTTTCAGGCAATCACAATATAGTATACTACTAACTATACTGGTGGTCAGTGTGGTCAGGTCACTGGTCAGTCACACTGGCAGTGGCACTCCTGCAGCAAAAGTGTGCACTGTTTAATTTTAATAATATGTACTCCTGGCTCCTGCTATAACCTATAACTGGCACTGCTCCCCAGTCTCCCCCACAATTATAAGCTGTGTGAGCACAGTCAGATATATACATAGATGATGCAGCACACTGGGCTGAGCAGTGCACACAGATATGGTATGTGACTGAGTCACTGTGTATCGTTTTTTTCAGGCAGAGAACGGATTATGTTAAATAAAACTGCACTGTCTGGTGGTCACTGTGGTCAGTCACTACTAAACTCTGCACTCTCTACAGTACTCCTAAGCTCCAGTAAATCAAGTGTCTCTGTCTCAAATCAATCTCACTCTCTCTCTTCTAATCTAAATGGAGAGGACGCCAGCCACGTCCTCTCCCTATCAATCTCAATGCACGTGTGAAAATGGCGGCGACGCGCGGCTCCTTATATAGAATCCGAGTCTCGCGAGAATCCGACAGCGTCATGATGACGTTCGGGCGCGCTCGGGTTAACCGAGCAAGGCGGGAAGATCCGAGTCGCTCGGACCCGTGAAAAAAAACATGAAGTTCGGGCGGGTTCGGATTCCGAGGAACCGAACCCGCTCATCTCTAGTATTTACCCTGCATTCAGAATAATAAATGTATTTGCACTCCTTACAATGCAAAGATAGTTTACTCCAGATACAGAGTTACTTTTTGTTTTTGCATTGCCCTCAGCTCAGCATTAACCCCACAATGATGTTATGAGATTGCCGCAGGCGTGTAGCTGAAAGTGGATAATACAAAGACCCTTCATCGCTTAAACTGGAGCATACCCGCCTACTTTTGAAAAAGAATTTCAGGGAGATTGTGAAAGTAACACCTATCAGCGCGGACGTGTACTACTACATCCGAGAGGCGCGTCATAAAAATGATTTACATCCAAATGTAAATAAGCCCCAAAATTAGTAAGATCTACTTGTTGAAGAAAAGACACTGATATTTTTCAGGATTTGTTTGTGTATTGCGTTTTACAATAGGTTCAATATACTGTAAGTGGCCACAGGAAACCTTATTTAAAACACATGTAGCCATAGGGATTATTGCGCCTTATAACCAATGCAGGGAAATGGCACTGATGATCCCATTTGAATGTATATATCTCTGATTTCTCTTTATCCCAAACATATAACAGCTACATAATGGGTGTAAGGTGCAATCGGGGAGATTGCTGGTCTATTCAGGGAGTCAGGGAGATTACTACTATTTCAGGGAGTCTCTTGCAGCATGCGGGAGGGTAGACGACTATGGACTGGAGGCCATATTCAGACGGAGAATCTGCATCTAGCAAGTATGATCTGGGGTGGTCCTATAATTTAGGCAAGTCCGATTTCTACATCTTTCCCATATATATACCAAGTAATTTGAACCAAAAATAAAGTTACTATAAAAAAAAGAACAACCTTAAATCCTTTTATTTTATTGGAATAAGTACGTCTAAAATGATTGTTGTTTTATTGGTGTCGTTATTACGTTATAGCAACTCCAATTCAAATTACATTTCGTTTTCTCACCTCTACCCACCCATGAAGAATAAACTGTGCAGAATGTTTAACAGATGCTGGTAGTGGCCAGTGACTGGCACAGCCTCTTGGTTTATGTTGGGTGGCAGAGAATGTCCCCCCATGGGTGTGGCAGGAAATCACAGTTCTCATGATTTTTAATAAGGTGTGAAATGTTCTTCACAGGTTTTGTTTCCAAACAGGCAGGTTTTTTTTGAGAAAATAAGAAGCGCTCAGAATCCTTCGGAGGCTCGCGGGATCCGGATCTCCCTCTAGAGCTCTCGGAAAGAGAGTTTAATATTCACAGCATGAATTTAACTACAATAGCAGCTCAGAGATTTCATGTTCTCTACTTTCCTCTCTAATAATTTTCTCGCTAATTGGAATCTCTCTGTCTTTCCCTGCTCAGTGCCAGGAGGGGCGGGCATGGATACTGGCAGTTCTGTGATGCAGGGCATGGGGAGATTGCAATTAAAATCCAGTCTCCAGCAACTTCTTGGTTTAGATGTTGTTAATTAAAATAATAACAACATTTGGGAGCTGTGTCCGGCTCCTGAGGGATAATAACTGGTCATGGTATTGAGGCTACAAAACTTCTATGCAAATTGTCTAATTTTCTATGCAAATCAGGGGCTATTTGCTTATTAATAAGAGTCATGTTATGCAAATGTGATTAATGCTTCGGGGAGGAATATCTGGAGAAGTGTTTCGCCAACAGTAATCACTGCTTTCAGCAACTTTTTATCTTATGGTCCCGAAGAAAATAAAATTCTAGGAAGACCATATTGACTGTCACCACCTCATAAATACTCCTTGCACAAAGACATGGATATCTACTAAGCACAATCGCAATACAGAGCCCATCCGTTCACCTGGCTGTCCTTGATGGTGTAAAACAATTGACATGGAAACCATTAATGGATTCACCCATCGATGGTCATTCCTGCTCTGCAACGTACTACGTTGCTAGCCAATCAGTGCCTGGGGCGGGGTTTTGTGGGAGCATCAGGGGGTGGAGCTAAGCTCCGTACCCGCCTTTAAGTGGTGGAGAACCACTGATTCTCTGCCATCAATGGCAAAACCATCCAACATCGGTCATTAACCTTGAATGGTTTGTAATCATCGTTGGCCATCCCTACTTCCTTTCTTCGAGTCTTCTTTCTCCGTCCTCCATTAGAAGAGAATGTGCCCTTGAGTGTCTCACGTAGAGAGACTGTATGATACAGCGGAGCCACCATAAATACCACTGTATTACCATCACTACCCACTAAAGGCCACCGCCACCACTAAATGTATATACAGGTGTGTGCTACTCCAAAGTGCACACCAACTGCATTAACCCCATAAGCACCCGGCTGGATCTGTTTGCATGTGTTGTATGTGTATACCTGCATTAACCCTGTGTTAAGGACATATAGATTGCAGCCCTATGTCTGTGTGAACAGCTAGAGGGAGCATATATAGGGGGATTTTTTTTTAAATGTTTGAAAAACAGTTGGAAGTCTGTTTTTTCCTATCTAATAGACAGGAAAAAACAGACACCCAACTGACTTTTCAAACATTTGAATTCCACCCACAGTATGAGAGCATGTGTAGTATACAGTATAGCCCCCCTGTAAAGGAAATACAGTATTAAAACAAATACACAACACCGTCTGTTTTTAATATTTTATTTCTCTTATGGTGGCCTTTAAGCTCTTTTGCATGGCCGCCATCTCCCCAGGGCTGTCCCCGGCGTCTTCATCTGTGATATTCACCTGGGGGGCAGTGACCATGTAAGCTCTTTTCTATTGGGCGCCGCCTATCCAGGACACCGGAGTCTTCAGGAGCACTTGCCAGCTACTCCTCCGCCATTGGGCTGCCTGCCCCCTGTCTTGCGCTGGCTAATAAAGCCAGGCCAAGGGGGCAGGGCGATGCTACTGGCTCACCGCGGCCGTCTTCAATTTTAAAAATGTTGCTGTGTGTGAGCCAATGATGGCTCATGGTGCTATATTTGAAATGGACAGCTCAACCAATCATGAGCGCTCCTCTCTTGGTATTCAGTGCATGCCGTACCGACACCAACGCTGCCGTCTTTATCAGGTAAAGTATGTCCACCTGCACCCCCTACCCGACCACCGCTGCACCCTTACGTAAGTCCTGCCCAGTGGTCCATATCCCGGCCCATACAGCTGAAGCGCTGAACGGATGACCTATCGCACCAATATGGAACCAAGCAAGTATACTGAACAAGAGAATATACAGAAAGTCACAAAAAGTGTAGTTAAGTTAGCACTGAGAGATAAGAGTAGGTCTTTGGGGTTAGCAAGGGGATATTGGACCTGAAAATACAAGCGCCCATACAACATTAGTACGAGAAGCCTTATGCATTGAGCTATAATACCCAGTGAGCTATAATACCCCAGTTTAGAAAAACCAGAGTCAATGTTGCACCCACTGAAAACAGACTTCAAGCTCTGCTGCAACTGACATAATGGGTTGGATGCATGACCCATCACATTTTGCTTGCGCTGCATCCGGCCACTCTTCGCAAGTATAACAGCGTTTATTAACACCGTATGCTTTTAATAAAATCACAAAGGATAGTTCTCCTGATAAGAGCTGTCCTTTGCGATAGAAGGACTTCCTGGTTTAGAAAGCGGGAGTCCTTCTGCACATACGCACAGTGACGCACGTGCAGCTGGGGGTCCTGAATGGACTGATTGGATCCCTCTCGGGGGGAATCACAGAAAGATGCCCATGGAATTCTATAAGGCAACGCCGCCCACAGCATCCATGCCCTAGAATGTATTGCATTCCAGAGTTTGGTACATACTTGGTAAGCGGCCAAACTTCCGCATTTTTTAAAGGTTTGGGCGCATTTTAGAGTTGATATATCCCACCCAGTGTGAGCTAACTGCAGCAAAGGTGAATGGTGGGAGGATAATTTGTTATAGGTAGAAGGGATGGGTTTTGGAACCAGAAAGGGTCTCTAACGGGGAAGTGTTTGCTGCCATCACAGCTGAGGAGAATTTCCATGGCCTGCCAGGTTAAACAGGAGCTTTTGAACAAACAGCATTAGCTGAGCCACGGCAAAATCCTACATGTTAAAAACCCCTGACTTGACGATTCCAATCATTTTTGGGTCAGAAAATGCAAATCCAGGATTTCCTGCATGTTGTGTTTTCCTGTTCCACCGACCCAGTCAGCGGCAAAACAGGGAATTGGTTTGAGACTTATGGGTCCCATTAGCTGCATCAAGTTCTGTCTTGCTAATTGGCTGCAGACCACACAACACCTGGTAAGCAGAATCTCACATTTTACATGACTACAAGCCATTGTATCAGTCATGCCCTGTCACAGGTGGCACCCATATAGCATGCGCTACTGACACAGGAGACATGCTACTGTTACAAGCCCGGTGTGCGACTTGCATCTGTGACGGATCCCAGTTTTTGACAGGTAACCAGGTCATCGCATCCTCTGGCTGTAAGGGTCAGCAGTCCCCACTGGATGCTGGGCAGCCGGGATGCCAGACAGCCACTGTGTCTCTGGTTGTCTAGTCAATCCAGAACTCAAGACTGCGTGCTGAGATGCAGCTGCAGAGTGTTTCTAATAATTGTGGGCTGTCTATTTCCTGTGTCTCTGACTGAGTGCTCACCCTGTTATAAGGCAGCCAACCCTACTGACCTGTGCCAGTTATAGCTTATACCCTGTAAGTCGTTGGACTCTGTCCCAGGTTCCTGCAGATACTCTGTCTGTCCAGAGAATTCTCTGCCTAGATCCTGAGGATACTCTTCCTGGTTATACCTAGCCTTTCTGTCGTGCCTGTTCCCTGCCACTTCTGCCTGTTTACTTGCTCGTTTACCACTCCCATTCCTGAATTCAGCTCACAGCAGTCTCCATCCTCATTGTACGGTGCATACCATCTGCACCGTGCCTGCATTCGGTGCCTGCTACGGTGTCATATTCACTCAGCTGCAGTTAGTTCAGTATCTGCCAGTTAACCCCTTTGTATCCAGTACTCTGTACCCTGTCATCGATACTCTAGTCAATACCCTGCGGTCTCCAGTCAATAGAGTAGGCCCCTGCTGAGTTTTAAGTCCTGGTGGCATCCTAAGTACCTGTGTGTACATCTAAAGCTAAGGGACTAGTGGATGGCTGTTATAGGTGGAAGACCCTTTAGTTGGCTCTAGGGATCTAGGGGACATAATTGGCTGGAGTTCTATATCACCTACACAGTATTTACATGCTCAGTGGAGCAGGCCCAATTGCCCAGCAGAATGAGTGCTGCAAGCATGGTGGTACAGGGCGGTACTGCGTACCGGTAAGAAATTGGCAGCCGGTATACAGTACAGCCGGGCCGCCTCCTTGCAACCACTGTGTCGGGAAGAGGTGAGCGCAGCATGCGCCTCTCCTCTCCTGCATTTCTCCTGCCCAGTCAGTCCGGTCACTCTCCCTCTGGTGGCAGCGTCAATAATGTGTATCACAATCAAGCGCTGGTCCAATCAGAGATCGCAGACCGGCTGCCAATCAGGAGCTGCCGCTGCCAGACCACGAGCTCTGATTGGCTCACGGACCGGCGCCTGATTTGAGATACACTCTGCCACAGGAGACTGGACTGAGAGCAGGAGAGGGGCAGGAGAGGCGTGTGCTGCACTCTCCTCTCCCCGACACAGTGACACTGCAAAGCCGGCCCCAGGCAGCAGCAACGGTGAATTTCACTGCTGGGGTATATGTGTATCTGGCACTATTTGGTGGCATATGTGTATCTGGCACTGTGGGTGGTATATGTGTATATGGCACTGTGGGTGGTATATGTGTATATGGCACTGTGGGGGCATATGTGTATCTGGCACTACACTACCGGGGGCATATGTGTATCTGGCACTGTGGGGGAATATCTGGCACTGTGGGGGTATATCTGGAACCGTGGGGGCATATGTATATCTGGCACCGTGGGGGCATATTAGTATCTTGCACGGTGGGGGCATATCTGGCACCTTAGGGGCATATGTGTATCTGGCACTGTGAGGGCATATTTGGTACTGTCGGGGCATATGTGTATCTGGCACTGTAAGGGCATATCTGGCACTGTGGGGGCACAACTGGCACTGTGGGGCATATTTGTATCTGGCACAGTGAGTGCATATCTGGCACTGTGGGGGCATATGTTTATCTGGCACTGTACTACTGGAGGCATATGTGTATCTGGCACTATTGGGGGCATATGTGTATCTGTCACTTTTGGGGGCATATGTGTATCTAGCACTGCACTATTGGGGTCAATATATGTATCACGTCCCTGTCCCCCCCATATGTGTATCACATCCCCATTTTCATTGGCTACGCCCCCTGTGGCATGTGGCCACACCCAGTACGAATTTTTTTTCTACTTGCACCACTGAGCAGACTGTATATATGATCCATAGAGTCTATTTCTGCCTAACCTTGCCTTATCTCTATCCGGTCTTCCGATTTCGAACCTCGCATGTCTTCTGATAAACCACCTCATCTGCCACAAATATCCCACCTCACCTGCCACCAAATTTTCCTTTCATGTCGCTCCTCCGTTTGCTATCCCCCCTCCCTGTGACACCCATAAAACATCTAAATGTCCAGCCTCATTCACACACTATACCTCCCACCCAATTCCTACTACCAATGAACTTATACCTCACCTCCTCCGTTTACCTCTTTCCACTCCCGCCTTCACGATTACTCGCGTATTGCATCTAAAATCTAGAATGCCCACCTAACTCAATTAGATTTCCACCCAGCCTTCCAATCTTCAAGCATGTCTTTAAGACTCATTATTTAATTCAAACCTACAACCCCTGTTCCTTACATTGCAGCCTCTGCATTACCCAACCCTCAACCTCTTTGTATATGAAAAAGATAGATTTACATTTAAATACACTTTTAAGCCCAACTGTACACCAGGCCCTATGCTAGTTGCAGCGCCTATAATGCCTACTTTTGTGTTGAATCTCACATGTGCATTACTTTGTACATCTTTATACAACATGCATAGAGTTAATTTATACTCTGTGAAGCTCTGACCCTCTTTATGGCTACAGAAATGGGGGGATTACATGACAGCTAAATGGAAATGTGGGGCTTCTGACAGAATAATCATTTTTCCACTGAATGTGCCCTGTGAAAACCAGTAATAATTCCCCTGAATTACACATTCAATAACTTCCATGTCACCTCTGGCTATTTTCAAGGAAACTGAATGGCGAAGGAATTGCTGTGACTCCTGCATATTCTCCTGATAAATAGCTCTGGGTAATACAGTTTGATATCCACCTATTTTCAGTAAGTGCGCCCTCTGATTGCTTTATTCTTTACTGTGATTGACAGCTGTGCAGGATCACTGGGATAGACTTGCTGAGTTTAGGTTCTATTGGTTTATAAGGTGTGGTGGACTCCTGGCATAATGATGACCAGGGCTGGTGTCATGTTTTCTGTGCTCCAGGCAAAGCTTCAGCATATTGCCCTTATCCAAAATGCTTGGGACCAGAGGTATTTTGGATATCGGATTTCTCCGTATTTTGGAATAATTGCATACCATAATGAGATGATATGGTGATGGGACCTAAATCTAAGCACAGAATGCATTCATGTTACATATACACCTTATACACACAGCCTGAAGGTCATTGTAGCCAATATTTTTTGTAACTTTGTGCATTAAACAAAGTGTGTGTACATTCACACAATTCATGTATGTTTCAAATACACCTTATATACACAGCCTGAAGGTCATTTAATACAATATTTTTAATAACTTTGTGTATTAAACAAAGTTTGTATACATTGAGCCATCAAAAAACAAAGGTTTCACTGTCTCACTCTCACTAAAAAAAAAGTCCGTATTTCGGAATATTCCGTATTTCGGAATATTTGGATATGGGATACTCAACCTGCAGCACTGATACTGATACAGATATTGAGCACTGTTCAGGATACTAGAACTGACACGGAGCAGCAAGATACAGCAATGGACATTTGTACTGTAGTATACTGGTCACCACAATGCAGCACTGATACTGAGCACAGATATTGAGCTGATATTTAGCTGATATTGGGCTATTCAGGCAGAGAATGTAGCCACGTCCTCTCCGCTCAATCTACAATGGACGAGTGAAAATGATGGCGACGCGAGCCTCTTTATATGGAATCCAAATCTCACGAGAATCCGACAGTGGGATGATGACGTTTTGCCTCGTTCGGGTTTTGCGAGTAAGGCGGGAAGAACCGAGGCTGCCTCAGACCCGTGTAAACAACGTGAAGTTCGGGAGGGGGGGGGTCGGATCTCGATGAACCGAACCCGCTCATCTCTAATATATATATACTGCAGCCTTATGCAGAATTCTGTTCAGACTCCATGCCAAGGAGCATATATGCAGGGTTTCTAGAAGGGGGGGGGGGGTGATGTTAGTGTATTAGAATGCTTAATATTTGTAGTCACTCCCTTACTAATCTGTATAAGCCTGAATCTTCAGTGATGGTCCCTACGACCAGGGGGATGCTGGGAATTGGGTGGTCCAGTGTGCAGTGTGTCTGGAGTTGGTGATGGAATAAACAGCACAGCAATGGACTCACATGTCTCTGTGTCCTTATGACTGGATTTACAAACATATGAACAAAACATGGTGCCAGAAGAAGTTTAACTTGGACTGCTAGTGCTCTCAGAGTGTGAAAGAATCTTGCAGAAGTCTGTAAGGCTGTGATACTCAGTGTCTGCAAAGCCTGCCGTGTGCTCCTCTCTTCAAACAGTGAGTAAGCATGGATAAACTGGCTCCTCCAACCGGCATGCTGATGTCTGGTGACTTGTCTGAAAACTGGAAAAGATTTGAGCAAAGGTTTAATATATATCTTGCTGCATGTGGAGCTGATACAGAGGCTGACAAAACTAAGGCAACCATTTTCCTCCATGTGATAGGAGAGAATGTGCTGGACATTTATAATAGTTTTCAGTTTGCTGAGGGGCAGAATATGGTGCTATCTTCTATAATGCAAAAGTTTGAAGATTACTTTGTGCCAAGGAAAAATGTGACATATGAAAGTTATAGGTTTTTCACATGTGATCAGAAGTCTGTAGATGGATTTGATCAGTATGTTACAGAGCTGCAATCACTCAGTAAAACCTGTGAGTTTGGTGATTTAAAGGATTCGCTGATTAGAGATCGTATTGTCTGTGGAATACCTGATAATGGCCTCAGAGAGAGACTGCTGAGAGAGCAAGACCTAACACTAGACAAGGCAGTGACTATGTATAGATCTGCAGAAATAACTAGATTTCAAGCCAAAAAGTTACACAAGGAAGTTGATGCTGCTGTCCATGTAGTGCAGAAAACAGAGCCAAGCAAACCTCCATTCTCAAGAATGAAGCAGTCTAAGCCACAGTCTAATAAGGAAATGTGTAGTAGATGTGGAAATGCTCACAATACTAAAATTTACCCTGCTTATGGTAAAACCTGCATGAAATGTGGTAGACTTAATCACTTTGCCAAATGCTGTAAAATGAAAAGGGAAACAACCAATGTGCATGCTGTTAAACAAACCGAGGAATTATTTGTGGATTGCATTGAACTTTGCAGTGCAGATAAGAAAGAATGGATTGTCCCTTTAACTGTGAACGAGATTGTCATTCCCTTTAAGCTTGATACTGGCGCGCAGGTGAATTTAATATAGTTTCAAGACTATAAGACTTTTAGAATAAAACCTAAAATTCATCCAGCCAAAGTGAAAGTTACAGGGTACACTGGGGAGGAAATTCCTGTGAAAGGTACATGCTTAGTGACACTGATATATAAGGGACAACAGTTTAAAACATCTCTACTGATTGTGGATAAAAATGTGCAACCGATTCTAGGATTAAGTTCCTGTGAGAAACTAAGCTTGCTAAAGAAAGTTTTTATGGTGACTTCACAAGTAGAAGATGACTGCAAATCGATGTTTACAGAATACAGAGACTTGTTTGAAGGTCTAGGTTGTTTGCCTGGAGAGCATAAAATAAATATAGACACACAAGTTTCTTCAGTGATACACCCCTGTAGAAAAGTGCCGTTTGCGCTGAGAGAAAAACTGAAACAAGAGTTAAATCGCATGGAAGCCTTGGGTGTGATACGGAAAGTTGATGAGCCTACTGAATGGGTAAGCGCCTTAGTAATTGTTGAAAAGAAAAATGGACAACTCAGAATATGTCTAGACCCCAGAGATTTAAACAAAGCTATTAAACGAGAACATATCAAACTACCAACCAGAGATGAAATCATGTCGCAATTTGCGGGAGCAAAATGGTTCAGTAAATTGGACGCATCTTCAGGATTCTGGCAAATGAAGCTAGATGAGGCCAGCTCAAAGCTTTGTACATTTAATACACCAGAAGGTCGATACAGATTTCTTCGACTACCATATGGAATATTGTCAGCTCCAGAAGTATATCACAAAAATATACACATGATTTTTGAACATATTTCAGGTGTTGAAACAGTGATGGATGACATTATTGTCTGGGGATCTACAAAGAAAGAACATGATTCTAGATTGAGACAAGTAATGGAACTTGTCAAGAAAGTGAATCTAAAGCTAAACAAGGACAAATGTGAATTTGGTGTGAATACACTTACCTTTATGGGCGACGTGGTCTCGGATCAAGGTGTAAAACCAGACCCAAGGAAAATATCAGCCATAGTGAACATGGAACGTCCTAACAACAAAGACAACGTCAGAAGATTCCTAGGAATGATTACTTACTTAGGAAAGTTTATTTCTCAACTCTCTGAATGAACAGCCTCTCTTAGATGGTTGTTGGACAAAGATAACGAGTGGATGTGGTCACATGAACAAGAAGAAAGTTGGCAAAACTTAAAACAGATCATTACAGAGCAACCAGTGCTAAAATTATTTGATCCTGCGAAAAGAATAAGAATTTCAGCAGATGCTTCTCAATTTGGCCTAGGCTCAGTGCTGTTACAAGAACATGAGGATACATGGCAACCAGTAATCTATGCATCAAGAGCACTGACAAGTGCTGAAACAAGGTATGCTCAGATAGAAAAAGAACTTCTAGCGATCACATATGCATGTGAGCGATTTCATCAGTTTGTGTATGGTCAAACATTTACAGTGGAAACTGACCACAAGCCATTGGTAGCTATTATGACTAAATCATTACATGACTGTCCCACGAGAATTCAACGAATGCTTATCAGACTACAGAAATATGATGTACACTTGCTGTACTGTCCCGGCAAATACATGTACATTGCTGATACACTTTCTCGTGCTGTGGGCAAAAGTGAAGGTTCCAAAAGTCTGATGGATGAAAAGATAGAAGCCTATGTTAATTTGATCGTAGCTTCTCTACCAGTGTCTCTTGCAAGACAAGAACAGATTAAGAAAGAAACTGAGACAGATGACACAATGAAAGTGTTGAAAGATATCATTCTGAAAGGTTGGCCAGCAGAAAAACATGCGTGCCCGCTGTCTATCCATGATTATTGGATGTACCGCAGTGACCTTACAGTTGTCGATGATATTATTTACAAAGGCAATAGGTTTGTCATACCTGCACGACTAAGAAAACTATGCTGTGCAAGATACATGAAGGCCACTTAGGAGAAGAAAAATGTAAGCGGAGAGCGCGTGAAGCTATGTATTGGCCAGGAATGAACCAATACATAGCACAGACTACAGCTACATGTGAATTATGTCTTACGTATAGACCGAAACAACTGGTCGAGCCACTGAGTCCTCACGCAGTGCCAGAGAGACCGTACCAGAAAGTTGGCGCAGATTTGTTTGATTGTAATGGGAAAACGTACATTGTTGTGACTGATTATTACTCTAACTACCCTGAGGTGAAGACACTACATACAACTACTAGTATAGCCGTAATCAATTGCATGAAGTCAATCTTTGCAAGGCATGGTGTTCCTATGGAAGTGTTCACTGACAATGGTCCTCAGTTTTCCTGTGCTGAATTTAGACAATTTGCTGATGAGTGGGAATTTGTCCATACTACGTCAAGTCCCCACTATCCACGCTCAAATGGGTTGGTGGAAAGTTCAGTAAAAACTGTAAAGAGTCTCATGAAAAAAGCTCAAGAAGGTAAAGAAGATTTCTACAAAAGTCTTTTAATCTACCGCAGTACACCTTTGCAGAATGGACTTTCTCCTGCACAAATGCTGATGGGAAGGAGGATTAGAGCAAATCTCCCGATACATGATGAACTGCTTAATACACATAACTCAGCGTTGGTCAGACTGAGTAAGGAACGTCAACAGGCGAAACAGAAACTGTTCCATGACAGGCAAACAAAAAGCTTATCTGATCTAAAATCGGGTGACCAAGTCCGTCTCAGAGATCACGAGAAAGGTATTTAAGTGCAGAAAGGTATTGTGCAAGCACAAGTAGCACCAAGATCTTATACTATACGTACAGAGCGTGGAATGGAAGTAAGAAGAAATCAGGTGGATTTAAGATCTCAACCTAACCATAATGAAGACAACATGACTGAAGAATACCCTTCATCTGACATGTATGATGATCCTGATAATGGTGAACAAACCACGATTCTAGAAAGGTCCAACATGGTAGATGAAACACAGACTGTGTATGAAAGACCCAAAAGGGAAATACGCAGACCTGAGAGACTCATTGAAACGTGTTAGATGATGTTCTTAATATGACGTTGTTAATTGTGGAAGCGTACTGTTACTATGACGTTGTTAATTGTTGAAGCGTATTGTTGAAGCGTACAGGGCTTATCTTTAAAGAAAAGAGGATGTGATGTTAGTGTATTAGAATGCTTAATATTTGTAGACACTCCCTTACTAATCTGTGTAAGCCTGAATCTTCAGTGATGGTCCCTGGGACCAGGGGGATGCTGGGAAGTGGGTGGTCTAGTGTGCAGTGTGTCTGGAGTTGGTGATGGAATAAACAGCACAGCAGTGAACTCACATGTCTGTGTCCTTATGACTGGATTTACAAACATATGAACAAAACAGGGGGGGCACTGTTAAAGTTAGATTATGAACAAGGCAAGATACTAATAAAAAAAATAACAATAAGCTGTTGTGAGAGAACTTTTTCCCATGATTTCTTTTATGGCTAGTATTTGTGTTCAGCATAAAATGACTATAGATAAAGAGAAAAAAAATGAAAAGCATAAAAATCTCCATCAGCTTCTCCCTCACATCCCCCCTACCCATCTGCTTTTCCTCACATGCTCCCTGCCCACCAACTTTTCCCTCACATGCCCCATGGACAACAGCTTTCCTCTCATATGCCCCCCAACAACCAGCTTTTCTCTCTCATAGGGGGACATTTACTAAGCAGTGATAAGAGCGGAGAAGTGTGCCAGTGGAGAAGTTTCCCCATCAACCAATCAGCAGCTCTGTATAATTTTATAGCATGCAAATTATAGATGTTACTTCAGTGCTGATTGGTTGCCATGGGCACTTCTCAGCTGGCTCACTTCTCCGCTCTTATCACTGCTTAGTAAATGTCCCGCAAACTTTCCTGCCCACCAGCTTGGCCCATACATACCCCTCTGTCAACCACAACCAGATATTTTCTCACATGCTGCCTTTCCAGCAGCTTTCCCCTCACATGCCACCCTGCCCACCAGCTTTCATCTAATATGTCCCGCTAACCGCCAACTTTTCACTTACAGGCCTCCTTTCCCATCGGCTTTTTCATTAGATTCAAATCCCACTTCTACACCTAGCCATGCCCATATTGTACAAGTGCCTACACAACGTCTTTGTGGCCTTGCCCTCTTATTAGCATTTCCCTCACATGCATCACTACCCATCTGCTTTTCTCTTATATGCCCCTCTGCCCAACACTACCCACATTGCCCGATCTACTTACCTGGTTCTCTGTATTTGCTGTCAGCGGCACAGACATATTTACAACAGCCGCCTGTACTGTGTATCATGTGACTGTAGCAGTCACATGATGTTGACAATGAGAAAACAAAGTTCTGCACCTGATCTTGTGTCCCTGTAACTGGCAGGCTTGCAACTCCCATTACCTCTGCAGGCAATGTCTGGCTGGGTGGTTTGATTGTTTTGTTGACTGCACTAGGTGAAGTGGAGGGTGGCAGTGAACTTAGTGATGCCCCCAGGTTCCAGGGGCTCTAGGCATCTGGCTAATGGTAGCAACAGGCCTGCTCGATAATCTTCTCAGCAAATAAAAATGATATGTATGTCTTGCTATTTGTCCCGCAGTTTGTTCTGTAAATAAACCCACTTCCCCAGCCTCTCATCTGCTTCTTCTTCCTTCCTATTGTCCTGGCCCTGTTCGTTCAAATCTCAGAAAGTCTACATTTTCAACTATAATATATTCCATGCAAATATATGGAGGAGGGCTGGGAATGTAGCTTTACTGTTGTCATGTGACCAGGGGAGCTGAAAAGGGGACTGTTGGGTCCAAGTCCCCAGTCCAACCTTGAGGCCTGGCAGTTTTGAAGTCAGATGGGGCACCAGGTCCACTAGTAGGCCATTAGAGTTAAATTGTGTTCCGGGTGTTGACTGCACAGACCTAGAGCTCTATATTGCACCCTGCGGTTACAGCTCCCAGGCTGCGTGCCCAAGAAATATGGAGAAAAGCAGCGCTGGATATATCAATACAATTTACTATAAGTATTGAGTCAAATAAAAAAATAAACTTACCATATGAACCATTCATAATTTGACATAAACATTTATTAAATAAAAGCGTATATAATATAAGACTTTACAATTCTGCTATAATCTGCTCATCTAACGGAATTCAGTCAGCGAGCACCAATTCTATCATCTAAATAAAGTCATGTCCATTTATTAGTCAAGAACATTCAATATTAGCAGCCAATTTTGAAATTGTTGTATATATATCCAATACTTGTCTTAAAGCAGAGGTGGGGAACCTTTTTTCTACCGAGGGCCATTTGGATATTTATAAAATCCTTCGGGGGCCATACAAGTCTGCCCCCGCGCGCGCCAAAAAAATGGGTGTGGCCAGTTAAAATGGGACGTGACACACATATGCCCCCAATAGTGCAGTGCCAGATCCACAATTGCCTGTCACGATCCGGGTATCTGGACGCCATTTCTTACCCATCAGATGCCTCCTAAGGCTGGCTCAGCGCTCCAGGACCGGATCCCATCTGTTATCCTAATGTTCACATTCCTGCATCCTCTCCTGTCTCTCTGAGACGCTGTCACAGTAACGCCTTATTACATCTGGCATGGCGTCTCCCGCGGCCTCCGCCGCCGTCCCTGAGCTTCTGCATGCAGAGTGTCAGAGTGGCGATTACGTCAGCCGCGGCCTCCGCTGTGTCCGCGTGGTTGGATGTGCACTTGTCAGCCTGGCGTCTCCTGTCTCCAGTGGCCGGCGCCGCCATTACTGTTTTCATTACCACATGGATTACAAACCAAACTTCCCTCCAAGTGTCTGCATGGGCGCAGCCATCTTGGATTCTGTCAGCTGATCATTTCCTCCAATCTGTTGTCAGTATTGTTAATCTGCATAATTGCCTAGCCAATCCCTTCCTTGCTGCAGGTATAAATACACTGTGCCTGAGCAAGGAAGGCGTCAGTGCTTTGGTTGTCAAACCTAGTTCCTGTTTGTCTCTCTCCTGTGATTGTCTTCCAGGTTCCAGCTCCTGTCTCAAGACTTCCACCATAGAGACCCGCACCAGCATTCCACCTGCGGTGTAGCCTGACTCTCCAATCCATTGTGGATTCATCTATTTCCAGCTACAACATTACCTGCTTCCAGCTCAGCTTCCAGCAGAGTACAGCTTCCCTTAAAGGGCCGGTGTCCTTTCTACACTTTACCACTCTCCACCGGTATTATTATTTCTCCGCTCTCAAGTTCTACATTTCAGTTCATATTTCATCGCTCCCAAGTTCATTTATTATTTAACTGGTTCCAGCCAGTATCCACTCCGTGCTAACAACAGTCTGGTTCCAGCCAGTATCCACAGCAGCTGTTTTACCTTCAGCAACCCAGCTTTTCCTGGAACACCAGCTGGCACAATCCTGGGTTATCTCCATTGCTACAGTCGGGCCTGGTAAGGACTTTCCATCTAGAAGATCATAAGAACTATCTCACACTACCAGTGCCCTGTGGCTCCTGCCATCCTGTAGTACCCAGGAACTGTATTTATTATTTGCTGACTTTTACGTTTTCTTTTACTGCTGCTGTGTTGCGGAGTTGTCATAATAAACATCATTGACTTTTATCCAAGTTGTCATGGTCACGCCTTCGGGCAGTTATTATTCATGTTACTTACATGTCCAGGGGTCTGATACAACCTCCCAGGTTCCGGTACATCTCAGCCCCTACAACTGAGGCTGCCTCCCGTCAGCTCAGGCCCTCAGTTGTGACAGTAAGCACTGACCTAATGAATCCAGCCGGAGACCAGGATCAAGCGGCCAGGCCGATGCAAGAACTGGCAGCCCGACTAGAACATCAGGAGGCTGCACAGGGCCACATCATCCGCTGTCTCCAGGATCTCTCTACTCGGCTGGATGGGATTCAGACAACTCTCCGTGGATCAGGCGCATCTGGTGCGTCAACCACAGTGACTCCAGCTATAACCCCACCCACCTTACCCATTTCTGCTCCACGTCTTCATCTTCCAACGCCAGCAAAATTTGACGGATCTCCAAGATTCTGCAGGGGATTTCTCAACCAGTGTGAGATTCAGTTTGAGCTACAACCTGGCAATTTTCCCAGTGACCATACAAAAATTGCCTACATCATCTCTCTTCTCAGTGGCTCCGCCCTTGACTGGGCATCACCGTTATGGGAGAGGTCCGACACCCTGCTATCTTCTTACACTGCATTCGTGTCAACATTCAGGCGCATCTTCGACGAGCCAGGCCGGGTAACCTCAGCTTCATCCGAGATTCTCCGTTTACGCCAGGGGTCACGTACTGTAGGACAATATCTGATACAGTTCCAGATCCTGGCATCCGAACTGGCATGGAACGACGAGGCCCTGTATGCTGCATTCTGGCATGGCTTATCTGAGCTTATTAAAGATGAGTTAGCTACCAGAGACTTACCTTCTAAGTTAGATGAGCTAATCTCACTCTGCACGAAAGTTGATTTACGTTTCAGAGAGAGAGCAACTGAGCGTGGAAGATCATCTGCTCCAAAATCTTCTGCTCCTCCTCCTCGTCAACTGTCACCATCTAAAGATGAGCCCATGCAAATTGGCCGTTCCCGTTTAACTCCTGCTGAGCGCCGAAGACGTCTCTCTGAGTCTCTTTGTCTTTACTGTGCAGCTCCGTCTCACACCATCAATGCCTGTCCCGAACGTCCGGGAAAACTCCAAACCCTAGCTCGCCCAGGAGAGGGCCGGCTAGGAGTAATGATCTCCTCTCCATCTCCTCATGATTGTAATCTCCCAGTCTCGCTTCAAGTTGCTCAACGTTATCGGAACGTCATTGCTCTCCTTGATTCCGGAGCAGCTGGGAACTTTATTACTGAAGCCTATGTTAAACGGTGGTCCCTACCCGCCGAGAGACTTCCTTCCTCCTTTTCCTTAACTGCCGTGGATGGCAGTAAAATTTTTGATACTGTTATTGCTCTAAGGACTCTACCAGTTCGTCTGAGAGTGGGAGTTCTTCATTCCGAACTTATTTCACTTTTAGTGATTCCAAGAGCCACACATCCTGTGGTCCTGGGCCTTCCATGGCTCCGTCTTCACAATCCTACAATTGATTGGACGACTACGCAAATCCTGGCATGGGGTTCCTCCTGTGCAGAGACATGTTTGTTTAAAGTATTGCCTGTCTGTTCTTCCTCCCCCAGGTCGTCTGATGTTCCACCTCCTCCATATCAAGATTTCACGGATGTGTTCAGTAAAGCTTCTGCTGATATCCTTCCTCCTCATAGAGAATGGGACTGCCCGATTGATCTCGTTCCAGGGAAGGTTCCACCTCGAGGCCGAACTTATCCGTTGTCTCTGCCTGAGACGCATTATATGGAGGAATACATTAAAGAGAACCTAGCAAAGGGGTTCATTCGACCTTCTTCTTCCCCAGCCGGCGCAGGCTTCTTTTTTGTAAAAAAGAAAGATGGTGGTCTGCGGCCGTGCATCGACTACAGAGGTTTGAACGACATTACCATCAAGAACCGTTATCCTTTACCCCTGATTACTGAGCTCTTTGACAGAGTTAGCGGAGCTACCATCTTTACAAAGCTGGACTTGCGAGGTGCATACAATCTCATCCGGATCCGTGAGGGTGACGAGTGGAAGACCGCCTTTAACACCCGTGACGGACATTATGAGTACCTCGTCATGCCCTTCGGATTGAGCAATGCTCCAGCTGTCTTCCAGCATTTTGTCAATGAGATTTTCAGAGACATTCTATACCGTCATGTCGTGGTCTATCTAGACGATATCCTCATTTTTGCCAACGATTTAGAGGAACATCGTTTTTGGGTTAAAGAGGTTCTGTCCCGTCTCCGTGTCAATCATCTCTATTGCAAATTAGAAAAATGCGTCTTTGAAGTCAAGTCCATTCCGTTTCTAGGGTACATTGTGTCCGGTTCCGGACTAGAGATGGATCCTGAGAAACTACAAGCAATTCAGAATTGGCCGGTACCCTTAACCCTCAAAGGGGTCCAGAGGTTCTTAGGGTTCGCCAATTATTACCGAAAGTTTATACGAGACTTTTCCACCATTGTGGCGCCTATTACTGCTTTCACCAAGAAGGGTGCTAACCCGTCCAAGTGGTCTGAAGAAGCCATGCAAGCTTTTCATCTTTTAAAACAGAGGTTCATCTCTGCGCCTGTCCTGAAACAGCCTGACATCGACTCTCCTTTCATCCTAGAGGTGGATGCCTCCTCCGTTGGAGTAGGAGCGGTGTTATCTCAGAGGGCTAAAGATGGCCATTTACATCCTTGCAGTTTCTTCTCCCGGAAGTTCTCCCCAGCTGAGCGCAACTATGCCATTGGCGACCAGGAGTTGCTAGCCATCAAGCTCGCTCTAGAAGAGTGGAGGTATCTGTTGGAGGGAGCTTCTCATTTAATCACCATACTTACAGACCACAAGAACCTTTTATACCTGAAGGGCGCACAATGTCTCAACCCTCGTCAGGCCAGATGGGCACTTTTCTTTTCCAGGTTCGACTTTAAACTCCAGTTCTGTCCGGGCTCTCAGAATCGCAAGGCTGATGCCCTTTCCCGCTCATGGGAGCAAGAAAATGAGTCAGAGTCTTCAGACAAGCATCCTATTATAAATCCGTTGGCATTCTCCACGGTAGGGATGGACTCTACGCCCCCATCAGGGAAAAGTTTTGTGAAGCCGATGCTAAGGAAGAAGCTCATGCATTGGGCCCATGCTTCCCGTTTTGCCGGACATACAGGTATCCAAAAAACCCTGGAGTTTATCTCTAGGTCCTATTGGTGGCCAACTCTGAAAAAGGACGTCTTGGAGTTTATTGCATCTTGCCCAAAGTGTGCCCAACATAAAGTATCCCGCCAGTCGCCTGCGGGGCAACTGGTTCCACTATCCGTTCCCCGTCGACCATGGACCCACTTGTCGATGGATTTTATTACAGACTTACCCATGTGCAACAAGTTCAATACCATCTGGGTGGTAGTTGACCGGTTCACCAAGATGGCACACTTCATTCCTCTCACCGGTCTTCCGTCAGCTTCCAAGTTGGCTCAAGTATTCATACAAGAGATCTTCCGACTCCACGGTCTTCCTGAAGAAATTATCTCAGATCGAGGAGTTCAATTCACAGCCAAATTCTGGCGAAGTTTATGTCAAGTCCTCCAAGTCAAGCTAAAGTTTTCCACGGCTTACCATCCTCAGACCAATGGTCAAACCGAGAGGGTGAATCAGGACTTGGAGGCCTTCCTCCGCATCTATGTGTCCTCCTCTCAAGATGACTGGGTTCAATTACTTCCCTGGACCGAGTTCTGTCATAACAACCAGTATCATTCTTCATCTGCTTCAACACCATTCTTCACTAACTTTGGATTCCATCCTAAAGTTCCTGAGTTCCAACCGCTTCCAGCAACTTCTGTTCCCGCAGTGGATATCACCTTGCATCAGTTTGCCAATATCTGGAAGAGCGTACGATCAGCTCTGCTCAAGGCATCGTTCAGGTACAAGAAGTTTGCGGATAAGAAGCGTCGAGCAGTTCCTGCTCTCAAGGTGGGTGATCGGGTATGGTTATCCACGAAGAATTTGAGGTTAAGAGTTCCCAGTATGAAGTTTGCACCTCGCTATATCGGTCCTTTCAAGATTGAACAAGTCATCAATCCTGTTGCTTACAGACTCCAGTTGCCTCCCTTCTTAAAAATACCCAGGACATTCCATGTTTCCCTGTTGAAACCGCTGATCTTGAATCGGTTTCATTCCTCACTTCCTCCAACTCCGAAAGTCCAAACTCAACGAGGCGTTGAGTATGAAGTGGCCAAGATCCTGGACTCACGTCACCGTTACGGTCAACTACAATATCTTATTGACTGGAAGGGTTATGGTCCTGAGGAACGTTCATGGACCAATGCTTCTGATGTCCATGCTCCTGCCTTGGTCCGGAGATTCCATTCCAAGTTTCCTCAAAAGCCAAAGAAGTGTCCTGGGGCCACTCCTAAAGGGGGGGGTGCTGTCACGATCCGGGTATCTGGACGCCATTTCTTACCCATCAGATGCCTCCTAAGGCTGGCTCAGCGCTCCAGGACCGGATCCCATCTGTTATCCTAATGTTCACATTCCTGCATCCTCTCCTGTCTCTCTGAGACGCTGTCACAGTAACGCCTTATTACATCTGGCATGGCGTCTCCCGCGGCCTCCGCCGCCGTCCCTGAGCTTCTGCATGCAGAGTGTCAGAGTGGCGATTACGTCAGCCGCGGCCTCCGCTGTGTCCGCGTGGTTGGATGTGCACTTGTCAGCCTGGCGTCTCCTGTCTCCAGTGGCCGGCGCCGCCATTACTGTTTTCATTACCACATGGATTACAAACCAAACTTCCCTCCAAGTGTCTGCATGGGCGCAGCCATCTTGGATTCTGTCAGCTGATCATTTCCTCCAATCTGTTGTCAGTATTGTTAATCTGCATAATTGCCTAGCCAATCCCTTCCTTGCTGCAGGTATAAATACACTGTGCCTGAGCAAGGAAGGCGTCAGTGCTTTGGTTGTCAAACCTAGTTCCTGTTTGTCTCTCTCCTGTGATTGTCTTCCAGGTTCCAGCTCCTGTCTCAAGACTTCCACCATAGAGACCCGCACCAGCATTCCACCTGCGGTGTAGCCTGACTCTCCAATCCATTGTGGATTCATCTATTTCCAGCTACAACATTACCTGCTTCCAGCTCAGCTTCCAGCAGAGTACAGCTTCCCTTAAAGGGCCGGTGTCCTTTCTACACTTTACCACTCTCCACCGGTATTATTATTTCTCCGCTCTCAAGTTCTACATTTCAGTTCATATTTCATCGCTCCCAAGTTCATTTATTATTTAACTGGTTCCAGCCAGTATCCACTCCGTGCTAACAACAGTCTGGTTCCAGCCAGTATCCACAGCAGCTGTTTTACCTTCAGCAACCCAGCTTTTCCTGGAACACCAGCTGGCACAATCCTGGGTTATCTCCATTGCTACAGTCGGGCCTGGTAAGGACTTTCCATCTAGAAGATCATAAGAACTATCTCACACTACCAGTGCCCTGTGGCTCCTGCCATCCTGTAGTACCCAGGAACTGTATTTATTATTTGCTGACTTTTACGTTTTCTTTTACTGCTGCTGTGTTGCGGAGTTGTCATAATAAACATCATTGACTTTTATCCAAGTTGTCGTGGTCACGCCTTCGGGCAGTTATTATTCATGTTACTTACATGTCCAGGGGTCTGATACAACCTCCCAGGTTCCGGTACATCTCAGCCCCTACAACTGAGGCTGCCTCCCGTCAGCTCAGGCCCTCAGTTGTGACATTGCCCCCACAGTGCCAGGTATACAAATGCCCCTCACAGTGCCAGGTATATAGATGCCCCCACAGTGCCAGGTATACAAATGCCCCCACAGTGCCAGGCATACAAATGCCCCTCACAGTGCCAGGCATACAGATGCCCCCACAGTGCCAGGTATACAAATGCCCCTTACAGTGCCAGGTATACAGATGCCCCCACAGTGCCAGGTATACAGATGTCCCCACAGTGCCAGGTATACAGATGCCCCCACAGTGCCAGGTATACAGATGTCCCCACAGTGCCAGGTATACAGATGCACCCCCCCCCCCGTCCAGCTTACTGCTCCTTTCGGCGGGTACACGGAGGAGAGTGCGGCTATGTTGGGCGGCGGCGTGTAAGACTTGAAACCAGCCGCCGGATCGAGAGCCAATCAGAGCTCGCGGACCGGCAGCCGAGGCTCCTGATTGGCTGCCGGTCCGCGAGCTCTGATTGGCTCACGAACCAGCGGCTGGTTTCAAGTCCTACACGCCACCGCAGCCACCCGACAATAGCCGCGCTCTCCTCCGTGTGGTGACAGCTGAGACACGCTGCCGCCGGACTGAGCGGCAGCGTGTCTCACTGAGAGGAGCGGGTGGGCCGGACCAAACGGCTTTGCGGGCCTTGGCCCTCATTCCGAGTTGTTCGCTCGCAAGCTGCTTTTAGCAGCATTGCCCACGCTAAGCCGCCGCCTACTGGGAGTGAATCTTAGCTTAACAAAATTGCGAATGAAAGATTCTCTAAATTGCGAATAGAAATTTCTTTGCAGTTTCTGAGTAGCTCGACACTTACTGTGCCACTGCGATCAGTTCAGTCAGTTTCGTTCCTGGTTTGACGTCACAAACACACCCAGCGTTCGCCCAGACACTCCCCCGTTTCTCCAGCCACTCCCGCGTTTTTCCCAGAAACGGTAGCGTTTTTTCACACACACCCATAAAACGGCCAGTTTCCGCCCAGAAACACCCACTTCCTGTCAATCACGCTCCGATCACCAGAACGAAGAAAAAACCTCGTAATGCCGTGAGTAAAATACCAAACTTCTTAGCAAATTTACTTGGCGCAGTTGCAGTGCGAACATTGCGCATGCGCAATTAGCGGAAAATCGCTGCGATGCGAAGAAAATTACCAAGCGAACAACTCGGAATGACGGCCCTTATACGGCCCGCGGGCCGGAGGTTCCCCACCCCTGTCTTAAAGGATGGGACTACCTAGTGCAGTCCTGTCTTCCAACCATGGGACGTCTACTACCGATACACGGTGTAATAACTATTGCTATACCATCCCTACTGGATGCCTTACTTTAAGCCTGGAAAAAAGATCTCTTTCCTTACGATATTTGGGGATATTTTCAGCATAGACACTATTTAGGATGGCTAGGAGTGAATGAGGTCACGAGGAGAGGATTATCTTCCTTCAGGGTGCTCTGGCCTCTAAGGGGGAAATGTATCAAGCCTTTAAGAGAGATAAAGTGGATACGCTTTGCAAAACAACCAACCAGCTTCTGTCACTTATCTAGCACCGCATTTGAAATGACAGAAGCTGATGGTTGCTTTTAGAAACTGCTCTACTTTACCTCTTGATACAACTCCCCTTAAATCTGCCACCAATAGACACCAATTTATGGAGATGTTATTTAGTTACTGGTACCCCAAGACATATAAGGTGGGAGTAGATCACCCTGTACCGGCACAAGATTATTAGGCTGTCAAAGACATAACCGGAGGAGAAGTCCCAGCTGATCATTATAGCTTCTGGTTCCAAGCACTGTCTGATATTTAAACACTCCTAATGTAAGAAGCTCCTGAAACAATTTAGCAATGGAGCTAATAAATGCCTTTGTCTGTCCATTGGCGATCACCTGTTCCAACATTGGTTGAGGGATGATTCAAGCTGATCTTCCTTTACATGTGAGTGAACGACATTACTTTAGCTGTGACTGACAGATATTTTGAGCTCACATCCAAATGGATATCATGGCTGGAATCCAGGGATACAAATTCCTAAGGCGCTCAGGGACTCCTGACATCATCAGAGGTAGAAAGGAAAGCATTCTCAGGCCACCTTCACCTTGCAGGGTCTTCCACATGAAACAGACTATGTACTGACCTGTGCTCCTTGAATATACTGTATTCTTTCCTTTTCTTTGCCCCTTAGAGTATAAAGGGGAGAGGAAAAGGAAGATCAAGTATAAGCCATCATTGCTTTGCCGGTATATTTTGGGAGTTTGGTTCAAGGTAAATATTTTCGCCATTCTACAAGTGCCCACATCTTCTTCAATGCCGCCATCATAGCAACCTTTCACATGCTCCACCTCCTCTCTATGGTACAGTAGGTGGAAACTCCCCATCATTGAGTCAATTACATTGTCTGATAGGGTCAGATTAATAGAGGGTTCCAGGGTACTACAGGCACCCCCAAATAATTCAACAGGTTAACGACGTCCCTTACCACAAATCTTTACAATTCAGCAAGGTGTAATAGGTATATATATATATATATATATATAAAAGAATTTACCCTTCTCATGCGCTTCACAAGAGCAGCACCTCACAGTAGAACCCTTGTTAGCGGGAACGAAAACTATGTAGAAAAAGAATAACCCAGAGGGCGCTATAATATCACAGCTAATTGTCCATAAAACAAGTCCATTTAGGTTGGTGAATCGTTTTTTTTCATATTTCGATTGGACTCAATTGGGAAATCCAATCCGGAATCAATCTCCTGATCTCTTTCAAATCCAATGCTCTATTATGCTCAACCAATTGTTTCTCCTAGAAAATGGCCCCTCACCAGAGAAGTATAAACACACAAAAAATTAAATAAAACCTTAGATTAATACAATTCTGATGTTTATTAACAACATCCATAAAATAGTATGAATTTTCAACATTACATACAAGGTGTATTCAAAAGAACGACCAGGTTACATAGAGTGGATGTAAACATAAGTGCCCACCAACCACCCCAGGATGTGAGCTCAGTGGTGGGGACTTGCTAATGTATACCCAGGTGTCCTTAATCACCTTGTTAGTTTAAAACTCTATGCATTTCGTCCTTTCGGACTTCCTCAGGGGTATAAATAGAGCTAAATGATATTGGCCTGATGATGAACGGTGCCTGGTTTCCTTCAAACATGATGCCTGGCATTCACGGCAAAGAGTTCAATCTTTGTCTCATTGACCAGAAAATTTTGTTTCTCATGGTCTGATAGTTCTTAAGGTGCATTTTGGCAAACTCCAGGCGGACTGCCATGTGCTTTTTACTAAGGAGTGGCTTCCGTCTGGCCAATGTACCATACAGGCCTGTGTCACGATCCGGGTATCTGGACGCCATTTCTTACCCATCAGATGCCTCCTAAGGCTGGCTCAGCGCTCCAGGACCGGATCCCATCTGTTATCCTGATGTGTACATTCCTGTATCCTCTCCTGTCACTCTGGGACGCTGTCACAGTAAACGCCATATTACACCTGGCATGGCGTCTCCCGCGGCCTCCGCCGCCGTCCCTGAACTTCTGCATGCAGAGTGTCTGAGTGGCGATTACGTCAGCCGCGGCCTCCGCTGTGTCCGCGTGGTTGGATGTGCATCTGTCAGCCTGGCGCCTCCTGTCTCCGGTGGCCGGCGCCGCCATTACTGTTTTCATTACCACATGGATTACAAACCAAACTTCCCTCCAAGTGTCTGCATGGGCGCAGCCATCTTGGATTCTGTCAGCTGATCATTTCCACCAATCTGTTCTCAGTATTGATAATCTGCATAATTGCCTAGCCAATCCCTTCCTTGCTGCAGGTATAAATACACTGTGCCTGAGCAAGGAAGGCGTCAGTGCTTTGGTTGTCAAACCTAGTTCCTGTTTGTCTCTCTCCTGTGATTGTCTTCCAGGTTCCAGCTCCTGTCTCAAGACTTCCACCATAGAGACCCGCACCAGCATTCCACCTGCGGTGTAGCCTGACTCTCCAATCCATTGTGGATTCATCTGTTTCCAGCTACAACATTACCTGCTTCCAGCTCAGCTTCCAGCAGAGTACAGCTTCCCTTAAAGGGCCGGTGTCCTTTCTACACTTTACCACTCTCCACCGGTATTATTATTTCTCCGCTCTCAAGTTCTACATTTCAGTTCATATTTCATCGCTCCCAAGTTCATTTATTATTTAACTGGTTCCAGCCAGTATCCACTCCGTGCTAACAACAGTCTGGTTCCAGCCAGTATCCACAGCAGCTGTTTTATCTTCAGCAACCCAGCTTTTCCTGGAACACCAGCTGGCACAATCCTGGGTTATCTCCATTGCTACAGTCGGGCCTGGTAAGGACTTTCCATCTAGAAGATCATAAGAACTATCTCACTCTACCAGTGCCCTGTGGCTCCTGCCATCCTGTAGTACCCAGGAACTGTATTTATTCTTTGCTGACTTTTACGTTTTCTTTTACTGCTGCTGTGTTGCGGAGTTGTCATAATAAACATCATTGACTTTTATCCAAGTTGTCGTGGTCACGCCTTCGGGCAGTTATTATTCATGTTACTTACATGTCCAGGGGTCTGATACAACCTCCCAGGTTCCGGTACATCTCAGCCCCTACAACTGAGGCTGCCTCCCGTCAGCTCAGGCCCCCAGTTGTGACAGCCTGATTGGTGGATTGCTGCAGAAATGGTTGTCCTTCTGGAAGTTTCTCCTCTCTTCACAGAGGAATGCTGTAGCTCTGACAGAGTGACCATCGGCTTCTTGGTCACCTCCCTGACTAGGGCCCTTCTCCCCCGATCGCTTAGTTTAGACGGCCGGCCAGCTCTAGGAAGAGATCTCGTGGTTCCGAACTTCTTCCATTTACGGATGATGGAGGCCACTGTGCTCATTGGGACCTTCAAAGCAGCAGATATTTGTCTGTACCCTTTTCCACATTTGTGTCTCGAGACATTTCTGTCTGTGAGGTGTACAGACAATTCCTTTGACTTCATGTTTGGTTTGTGCTCAGACATGCACTGTCAAGTGTGGGACCTTATATAGACAGGTGTGTGCCTTTCCAAATCATGTCAAATCAACTGAATTTACCACAGGTGGACTCCAATTAAGCTGTAGGAACATCTCAAGGATGATCAGTGGAAACAGGATGTACCTGAGCTCAATTTTGAGCTTCATGCGAACGGCTGTACTTATGTACATGTGATTTTTTATTTTTAATAAATTTGCAAAAATCACAAAAAAAACTTTTTTCATGTTGTCATTATGGGGTATTGTGTGTAGAATTTTGAGGGAATAAACTAATTTATTCCATTTTGGAATAAGGCTGTAACATAACAAAATGTGGAAAAGTGAAGAGCTGTGAATACTTTCCGGATGCACTGTGTATGTGTATATAGATATAGATATATATACACACACATATATTGTACATATAAATATGTACACAATATGTACGCTGTAGGTGCCTGCACCTACCCGAAACATAGAAACATAGAATTTGACGGCAGATAAGAACCACTTGGCCCATCTAGTCTGCCCCTTTTTTTTATCCTTTAGGTAATCTCAACCCTTTTTGAACCTTAATTCTTTGTAAGGATATTCATATGCCTAATACTAATATCAGGGATCTATGGGAAGCTATGCAGAAAGCGTGGGTCAACATCTCTCCAGATGTCTTCCATTGTGGAATTGATGCCACATCGAGTTACTGAACTTTGCCAGGCTAGAGGTGTCCTACATGATTTTAGGCACCTATCCAATGATTTTGGCACAGAGCACAAAGTCTTTTCGGGTACACAAAAAGACTGCCTGCAGGCAGGGCTGTTTCTAGCCAATTTGGCTCCCAGTGCGAGATTTCAAAATGTGCCCCCTCCCCCCCCATTGACATAAAAAAAATGTGCCCCCACCCCCCTAGCTATAAAAAGAAAAACCATTGCTCCCGGCAAGGGGGTGTGGTCTCATTAAAATGGACGTGGTCTCATTAAAATGGGCGCTGCCTCATCTGATATCATCACGGCCACCACAGGGGGGAAAAATAAATAAAAAGTCCCCATTTTACACAGTACGGCAGGCAAGAGTCCCCATTTTACACATTACGGCAGGCACGTGTCCCCATTTTACACAGTGCGGCAGGCAAGAGTCCCTATTTTACACATTACAGCAGGCACGTGTCCCCATTTTACACAGTGCGGCAGGCAAGAGTCCCTATTTTACACATTACGCAGGCAAGACTCCCCATTTTATACATTACGGCAGGCAAGAGTCCCCATTTTACACAGTATGGCAGGCAAGAGTCCCCATTTTACACAGTGCGGCAGGCAAGTGTCCCCATTTTACACATTACGCAGGCAAGACTCCCCATTTTACACAGTACGGCAGGCAAAAGTCCCCATTTTACACATTACAGCAGGCATGTGTCCCAATTGTACACAGTGCGGCAGGCAGGTGTCCCCATTTTACACAGGACGGCAGGCAATTGTCCCCATTTTACCCAGGACGGCAGGCAAGTGTCCCCATTTTACACAGTACGGCAGGCAGGTGTGCCCATTTTACACAATACGGCAGGCAGGTGTCCCCATTTTACACAGTACGGCAGGCAGGTGTCCCCATTTTACACAGTACGGCAGGCAGGTGTGCCCATTTTACACAGTACGGCAGGCAGGTGTCCCCATTTTACACAGTACGGCAGGCAAGTGTCAAGTGGGGGGGGGGGGAGGAAGGGAGAGGGAGGGGGGAGAGAGACTACTTACACATGAAAAGGATCTTCCCGCTCTTCTGGTCGGGCCGCCTCTCCTTCCTCGCGCCAGCCGCCTCCTCCTTCCAGCTTGTCTGCTCCTTCTCACTCTTCCCGAGTACTCCTGCTCGGGGGGCGGGGCTTCGCGGAATGACGCCCCCCCGAGCAGGAGTGCTCGGGAAGAGGGGGGAGGAGACAAGGGGGTAAATTTACTAAGATGGGAGTTCTATTTAAGATGGGATGTTGCCCATAGCAACCAGTCAGAATCTAGTTCTCATTTATCTAGCACCTTCTAGAACATAATACCTGGAATCTGATTGGTTGCTATGGGCAACATCACATCTTAAATAGAACTCCCATCTTAGTAAATTTGCCCCAAGGAGCCGCAAAGTGCCGCGGCGGGCATCCCATGTGGTTGCACGGCTCGCCCGCCGCAAGAAATAGCACTGCCTGCAGGTACTTTGCCAGGGATATTGGTTAATGCAACCGCTGTCCCTGAGAAGTTTTTCCCTAAAAAAAAACCTCTCAGTGTGAAAAGAGCTAGTGAAAAAAATATACATATATTGTGTCAAGGTTGTCCGAAAATAACCGGGGCAACGTTTTTTGCTGAATACAGCCCAATATCCGCATTGCTGTAGAATATGAGGATATCAGCCGGGATGTAATGAAGTCCAAGTTCAGCGGCCGTACAGGATGCTGGCCAAACTTGGATGTTTGCCGTGCCTTGTAAATGACTGGCTCTTTTAAAAAATGTCCGAGTAAAGGTCCATGCACACGGAGCGATATAGCTGAGAGATTTTAACTAGATAGTCAAAATCGCACAGAAAGTTAGTGCATATCTCTCCATGTGTACACAGCCAGCGATAGCGATGCACGTCCCCGCCAGGTCGCTATCGCTGCTAAAAATAGACTGTGCAGGCAAGTCAATTTTGGCTAGGTCGCTGGGGAAAAAAAAGCGTCCCCTTGCTTAAATGAGTTAGCCAAAATCGCCCATAGCCAAAATCGCTGGAAAAGTTAGTCAAAATCTCCTACTGCTAGTTCAAGGGAAATCTCTCAGTCAAAATCTCTCATAGTCAAAATCTCTCCGTGTGTATGCACCTTTAGGCCGGCGTCCTGCACTGACTTCATTACATCCATGAACTTAGACACCTGCACCCTCCAAAACACCTCTAATTTCCTTAAAAAATACACTAGAAATTACATTATATCACCACTTCAAAGGTATACTGTAATATGAATCGTATACCTATGCTAGTAGTATTAATATTACCTTATATATACATCGATAGCTTTAAATAGAGAAGAGCTATGACAGGGACTCTCTTACAGCAATAGTGTCCCTCCTGAGATATTAAACCAGTGTAATTGGCTTCTCATATCATTCATCACTGATATTAACTGAGACTTGAGTGGAAACATACAACCAGCACAGATGTCAGGACACGTGAGCCTGCAATCCTGGTAATAAATGTAATCATTATATGTATATCTGAACAGACTGAGGCACAGCTGAGAATGATGACATGGAAGATACTGTGATTTAACAATATAAAGAGACTGATACTGCTGGAATTGATAAATTAGTGCAGGGAGTGATCAGGGAAGGGGGACGCAGTACTCGGATGGGCTATTACTACAGAAGGATATCCTGCCGGAACAAGATAAATGGGAGACATGCAATGAATAAACTCACACAAACTATTATCTCGAGCTTGTTTCACCAAGAGGTCCCCTGTCCAGTGTTTGGGGTCTATGGGGGTAATTCTGAGTTGATCGCAGCAGCAAATATGTTAGCAGTTGGGCAAAACCATGGGGGAAATTCCAAGTTGATCGCAGCAGGATTTTTGATAGCAACTGGGCAAAACCATGTGCACTGCAGGGGAGGCAGATATAATATGTGCAGAGAGAGTTAGATTTGGGTGTGGTGTGTTCAATCTGCAATCTAATTTGCAGTGTAAAAATAAAGCAGCCAGTATTTACCCTGCACAGAAATAAAATAACCCACCCAAATCTAACTCTTTCTGCACATGTTATATCTGCCTCCCCTGCAGTGCACATGGTTTTGCCCAGTTGCTATCAAAAATCCTGCTACGATCAACTTGGAATTACCCCCCATGTGCACTGCAGGAGGGGCAGATATAACATGTGCAGAGACAGTCAGATTTGGGCGGGGTGTAGTCAAACTGAAATCTAAATTGCAGTGTAAAAATAAAGCAGCCAGTATTTACCCTGCACAGAAACAAAATAACACACCCAAATCTAACTCTCTCTGCACATGTTATATCTGCCCCCCCCCCCCCCGCAGTGCACATCGTTTTGGCCAAATGCTAACAAACTTGCTGCTGCGATCAACTCAGAATTACCCCCTATATACTGAGGGGTCTGTTTACTAAGCCTTGGGTGGAGATAAAGTGGACGGAGATGAAGTACCAGCCAATCAGCTCCTAACTACCATGTCACAGGCTGGCTTGGACAGGAGCTGATTGGCTGATGCTTTAACTCCACCCACTTTATCTCCACCCACTTTATATCCACCTTGGAAAGAGATAAAGTGGGCGGAGATAAAGGGCGGGATGTACCAACCTGTTGCGGTACATCCCGCCACACATTGTGCTGACACTAATCGCCTATGTACTAACATATGCGATTAGTGTTGCGAAGGACAGCTCTTGCGATCAGCTGTCTTCACGATGCGCTGCTGCTTCTGGACTCGGGAGTCGATCTGTGCATGTGCAGACCAGCGGCGCCCATCGGGGATGCTGTGAACCCTCTCCGCATTGCATTGCGGAAGAAGCCCCATAGGCTTCTACAGGGCAACGTCAGCAAATGCTGGCGTTACCTTGTGCGAGACCCGGTGGACGGAGGTAAGTACATTTGAAAATGCAATAGAAAACCAGAAAACAGGGTTTTTACCTCATTTTCACTTTAGTACATCCCGCCCAAAGTACCAGCCAAACGGCTCCGTACTGCCATTTTTCAAACACAGCCATGGCACTGAGGAGCTGATTGACTGGTACTTTATCTCTGTTCACTTTATCTCTCTCCAAGGCTTAGTAAATATGGGGAGATGTACTAAGACTTGAAAAGTGATATATTTCACAGTGATAAAGAACCAGCCAATCAGCTCATAACTGTCGTGTTACAGGCTGTGTTTGAAAAATGACAGGAGCTGGTTGGCTGGTGCTTTATCACTGAGCAATTTATCACTCTCCAAGGCTTATAGACCCGAAATATCTCTCACTTAGGGGCTGATTAAAAGTTCAGCATTTGTCTGCACTATGCATGCGCATTATAATGTGTCGGCATCATGTAGAGTTGGACATAACTAACACTCGTCGCCCCACACCTGGAGAGATGGGTCAAGGGCATGGGGCAGGTTGACCACAGTAGGGGTGTACCAGGGGTGGATTGGGATGGAAAACCAGCCCGGGAAACTTATGGAAGCAGTCCTAATGGGGGTGCGGTCTGATGAGGAGATGGGGTCTGTTGAAGGGGCAGGATCCCTCCTCATAGGGCCTGATTGTACGTAAATGTGGCCTTCCTTGCATCTTTTGCTGCAGACTAGGGGCAGATTGAGAACTAAAAGTGGCCCTGTAAAATTTTGCAGACGTGGCCCGACACGGGCAGCACCAGAGGCAGCACCACTGGGTGTCAGAGTTGCTGTATTGCAGAGATGGAGTAACAGAATGAATGGGAACAATGCAGTGTACTGAGTGTAGTGGGCTGCCTGTCATGTGGGGGGTGGAGCCACATTACATACCCTCCAACTGCACCTTTTTGCCAGGTACAGTACCTTTTTTTTTATGGCCTGTACTGATTTTTGACTCTCCAAACTTCCATTGAAAGTATAGGAAAGGGGCCGTTACCACGCTCCCTTTACCCATGACCACGCCACCTTTTCTAATTTGTACAGATTTTTATGTGTAAGATGAGCGGGTTCGGTTTTACTCGGATTTACTCGGTTCTCAAAACGGTATCTTATTGGCTCACGGATGTCTCGTGTTTTGAATAGCCAATAAGATGCCGTTTTGAGAACCGAGTAAATCCGAGTAAAACCGAGTAAAACCCGAACCCACTCATCTCTAAAAATGTTGGAGGGTATGCACATTACAACACACAAAGCAGGCCCCACAGACACATCGGCCTACCAGGAAGCACCCTGGTGATCCCTATGGCCAATCCGCCCCTGGGGTGTACACACGTTAGTAAAGAATAGAAAAACACAAACTCTGTAGAGGCCACTTCTTAAGATATGCCTCTAGGAAGCCCCTCATCATGAGGTCCTCATGTTCTGCTCCTGAACCCCAGGTGTCATCATCTGCATGTATCTTTACAGGGTATAAATAAATGAATAAACAATACACCCCAACTCCCTTCCCAACTGAAGTCACCAACAGTAAGTGTGTGTGTGTGTGTGCTGAGTGGGGGACGAGATGTGTGCTGAGTGGTCTGTGCTAAGCCTGGAGAAGGGATAAAGCAGTGATAAGTGCAAGGTGATAACGCACCAGCCAATCAGCTCCTGTCATTTTTTAAATCCGTAATGACTGGCTGGTGTGTTATCACTTTGCACTTATCACTGGTTTATCACTGCGTTATTCCTTCTCCAGGTTAATACATCTGCCCCAGTGTTTTTTTATGGTTACTATTCTTCTAGAGAATTCTGACCTACAGTATGCTGACCAAACCAAGGTTGGTGGCAAATTATTATGCCAGGGCACCCATACTGCAACCATGTTCACCTGTCATGGGCGGCTCATGGATGTGCACAGGCTCCTAGGTCCTGGTGAGCCCACACTTAACACCCTGCACTCATAGACTATACTTACCCCTCTGCTGGGTGCCGCAGGCATCACCAGTATAATGTGAATTTTGTCAGCTCATTAAATGTGAACATTTTTGGCCATAAGAGTATATGACATATGCCTGACATAAACTGGGCTTTTATGCTGGTAGTGCCAACCTATGCACATCTTGCCGTATGTATGCCTCAGTGTATTAAGTGCAGGTGTTTCGAGCGGAAATGATGTCCAATATAATGCCGCTTTCAGATCGCAAATGCCGGATCCCACCCGGTAAGAGAAACGTATCCTTACCGGGTGGGATCCGGCATTTGCTCTGCTTTGGTGGCTTTCCGACCTGGCAATATACCGGGTCGGTTGCCATAGCAGCAGGGGGGCGCAGCAGCAGCAGGGGCGGGGGTGGAGGCGGCGGTGGGAGATAAGCTAATCTCCTGCGCCGCCTCTCCCTATGCTGTGAATGGGAGCCGTGTCGCATCGACACTGCTCCCATTCACACTGCGCCTGACCCGGTATTCAACCCGGTAATAACCCTTCTTTTTTACCGGGTTGAATTACCGGATCAGGCGACCCGCTAATTCGGCCAAAGTGCTTTCACATCGCACACTGACCCGTTTCGACACGGCAATATGGCGTGTCGATACCGGGTTATTTTTGCGATGTGAAAGGGGTATAAGTAAACCTCAGTATCAAGCTCTGTGTCACTACTGGCGATTTGGGGGAAATATAATCCGTGGTGTAAAGTGCAGGTATAAATTCTTCTACAAGTCGCCTGTTATGTTTCACCAGATTCCTCCTTCTCAGATGTGATAACTTCATTAAGTCTGCACGTCAGTTAGGACCACAAATCCCAGATGATACATTTAATGACCAGTCCAAGCTGTTCCAGCACTCTCCCTAAACCCATTAGCAAACTATGCAAATGATTATATTTGCATACTTAAATCAATCATGGTTTCTGTGCTTAGGCATGTCTCACTGACTCCCAGCTTCAGACAGAGACTTCATACGTGTGAGAAATATCCATACAATTCCCATGACACAGGTCATTACCAACATTTACCAGTGGATACATCAGTGTCTGCGACTCATCCGCAATAACCTGCTGGGTCTCTGCATTCATTAGGCTGACAAATGGTTGTGAACTAATTGTTGCTTAATAGTGATGCATATGTTCTGTTAAAGTGACACAATCCGCTATTCCTACAAGGTCACTCGGCCTGTAGAGTCCATGAAGAGATGTTATATGCCCATCGTATGCTCTACTTCATACTGTAGTGTGTTGTCTGTTATACACCTATATAACAGTTCTGTATACATTACAAATATGTGTCCTATGGGTGTGGTACCGTATAATAGACAGTGTCTAGTTACACAGTCAATAGATAGACACCACATGTTAGACAGTCAAAAGGCTGACGGGGTCAGAAGGAAGATAGGGTCAACAGGTTGACATGAAAATGGTCGACATAAAAAATGTAGACACCATTTTTTTGGCATTTTTGGGGTTTGTGTGGATAGTTTTGTCAGCTGGGACCCCCAAATGTAGAAAGGTATCCCCTCGCGGGGAACGCGTCAGGCTCAGCAGGCTTGGACTGGCCCACAGGGGTACAGGGGAAACCACCGGTGGGCCCCACTGCCAGGGGGCCCACCTCCCGCTCTAAGGATCAGGTTCCAGACTGTGCACTTGAATTATAAATTATAAATATGTTACCTTATACTGGACTATGGTGTATTTTCTACAGTGCATTGCTGTTATTAATTTGTTATTAATCTGGTACATTATCATGCATGCAGCAGCTGAATTTATTGTATATATTTATTAAGGGGCCCAGACGTTAGTGATGAGCGGGTTCGGTTCCTCGGAATCCGAACCCCCCCGAACTTCAGCCTTTTTACACGGGTCCGAGGCAGGTTCGAACCTTCCCGCCTTGCTCGGCTAACCCGAGCGCGCCCGAACGTCATCATCCCGCTGTCGGATTCTCGCGAGGCTCGGATTCTATCGCGAGACTCGGATTCTATATAAGGAGCCGCGCGTCGCCGCCATTTTCACACGTGCATTCAGATTGATAGGGAGAGGACGTGGCTGGCGTCCTCTCCGTTTATAGAGAAGAGAGTAGAGAGTTAGAGACACTATTTAGTATTTACTAATTTTGGGGAGCATATTAGGACTGGAGTACTACTACTTGCTGATAGTGTGACCATTGACCACCAGTTTAATTAATCCGTTCTCTGCCTGAAAAAAAACGATACACAGTGTGACACAGTCACATACCATATCTGTGCTCAGCCTCAGTGTGCTGCATCATCATATGTAATACTGTATATCTGACTGTGCTGAGTGCTCACTGCTCACACAGCTTAATTGTGGGGGAGACTGGGGAGCAGTTAGAGCAGGAGTACATAAATAATATATTTTAAGTACAGTGCACACTTTTGCTGCCAGAGTGCCACACTGCCAGTGTGACTGACCAGTGACCACACTGACCACCAGTATATTGTGATTGTCTGCTTAGGACGGAGTACTACTTGCTGATAGTGTGACCAGTGACCAGTGACCACCACCAGTTTAATTAATCCGTTCTCTGCCTGAAAAAAAAAACGATACACAGTGTGACACAGTCACATACCATATCTGTGCTCAGCCCAGTGTGCTGCATCATATGTAATACTGTATATCATTATCTGACTGTGCTGAGTGCTCACTGCTCACACAGCTTAATTGTGGGGGAGACTGGGGAGCAGTTATAGCAGGAGTACATATTTTAAGTACAGTGCACACTTTTGCTGCCAGAGTGCCACTGCCAGTGTGACTGACCAGTGACCACTGACCACCAGTATATTGTGATTGTCTGCTGACCACCAGTATATTGTGATTGTCTGCCTGAAAAAGTTAAACACTCGTCGTGTGGTGTTTTTATAAACGCATTCTGCAGACAGTGTCCAGCAGGTCCGTCATTACATAATATATACCTGTCCGGCTGCAGTACTAGTGTGATATATATATATATTTTAATTTTATCTCATTATCATCCAGTCTATATTAGCAGCAGACACAGTACGGTAGTCCACGGCTGTAGCTACCTCTGTGTCGGCAGTCGCTCGTCCATCCATAATTGTATACCACCTACCCGTGTTTTGTTTTTTCTATCTTCTTGATACTAGTAGCTTACTTTAGGAGTCTGCAGTGCTGACAGACAGTGTCCAGCAGGTCCGTCATTACATAATATATATACCTGTTCGGCTGCAGTACTAGTGTGATATATATATATATATATATTAATTTTATCTCATTATCATCCAGTCTATATTAGCAGCAGACACAGTACGGTAGTCCACGGCTGTAGCTACCTCTGTGTCGGCAGTCGCTCGTCCATCCATAAGTATACTAGTATCCATCCATCTCCATTGTTTACCTGAGGTGCCTTTTAGTTGTGCCTATTAAAATATGGAGAACAAAAATGTTGAGGTTCCAAAAATAGGGAAAGATCAAGATCGACTTCCACCTCGTGCTGAAGCTGCTGCCACTAGTCATGGCCGAGACGATGAAATTCCATCAACGTCGTCTGCCAAGGCCGATGCCCAATGTCATAGTACAGAGCATGTAAAATCCAAAACACCAAATATCAGTAAAAAAAGGACTCAAAAATCTAAAATAAAATTGTCGGAGGAGAAGCGTAAACTTGCCAATATGCCATTTACCACACGGAGTGGCAAGGAACGGCTGAGGCCCTGGCCTATGTTCATGGCTAGTGGTTCAGCTTCACATGAGGATGGAAGCACTCAGCCTCTCGCTAGAAAAATGAAAAGACTCAAGCTGGCAAAAGCACAGCAAAGAACTGTGCGTTCTTCGAAATCCCAAATCCACAAGGAGAGTCCAATTGTGTCGGTTGCGATGCCTGACCTTCCCAACACTGGACGTGAAGAGCATGCGCCTTCCACCATTTGCACGCCCCCTGCAAGTGCTGGAAGGAGCACCCGCAGTCCAGTTCCTGATAGTCAGATTGAAGATGTCAGTGTTGAAGTACACCAGGATGAGGAGGATATGGGTGTTGCTGGCGCTGGGGAGGAAATTGACAAGGAGGATTCTGATGGTGAGGTGGTTTGTTTAAGTCAGGCACCCGGGGAGACACCTGTTGTCCGTGGGAGGAATAGGGCCATTGACATGCCTGGTGAAAATACCAAAAAAATCAGCTCTTCGGTGTGGAAGTATTTCAACAGAAATGCGGACAACATTTGTCAAGCCATGTGTTGCCTTTGTCAAGCTGTAATAAGTAGGGGTAAGGACGTTAACCACCTCGGAACATCCTCCCTTATACGTCACCTGCAGCGCATTCATAATAAGTCAGTGACAAGTTCAAAAACTTTGGGCGACAGCGGAAGCAGTCCACTGACCAGTAAATCCCTTCCTCTTGTAACCAAGCTCACGCAAACCACCCCACCAACTCCCTCAGTGTCAATTTCCTCCTTCCCCAGGAATGCCAATAGTCCTGCAGGCCATGTCACTGGCAATTCTGAAGAGTCCTCTCCTGCCTGGGATTCCTCCGATGCATCCTTGCGTGTAACGCCTACTGCTGCTGGCGCTGCTGTTGTTGCTGCTGGGAGTCGATGGTCATCCCAGAGGGGAAGTCGTAAGACCACTTTTACTACTTCCACCAAGCAATTGACTGTCCAACAGTCCTTTGCGAGGAAGATGAAATATCACAGCAGTCATCCTGCTGCAAAGCGGATAACTGAGGCCATGGCATCCTGGGTGGTGAGAAACGTGGTTCCGGTATCCATCATTACTGCAGAGCCAACTAGAGACTTGTTGGAGGTACTGTGTCCCCGGTACCAAATACCATCTAGGTTCCATTTCTCTAGGCAGGCGATACCGAAAATGTACACAGACCTCAGAAAAAGAGTCACCAGTGTCCTAAAAAATGCAGCTGTACCCAATGTCCACTTAACCACGGACATGTGGACAAGTGGAGCAGGGCAGGGTCAGGACTATATGACTGTGACAGCCCACTGGGTAGATGTATGGACTCCCGCCGCAAGAACAGCAGCGGCGGCACCAGTAGCAGCATCTCGCAAATGCCAACTCTTTCCTAGGCAGGCTACGCTTTGTATCACCGGTTTCCAGAATACGCACACAGCTGAAAACCTCTTACGGCAACTGAGGAAGATCATCGCGGAATGGCTTACCCCAATTGGACTCTCCTGTGGATTTGTGGCATCGGACAACGCCAGCAATATTGTGTGTGCATTAAATATGGGCAAATTCCAGCACGTCCCATGTTTTGCACATACCTTGAATTTGGTGGTGCAGAATTATTTAAAAAACGAGAGGGGCGTGCAAGAGATGCTGTCGGTGGCCAGAAGAATTGCGGGACACTTTCGGCGTACAGGCACCACGTACAGAAGACTGGAGCACCCCCAAAAACGCCTGAACCTGCCCTGCCATCATCTGAAGCAAGAAGTGGTAACGAGGTGGAATTCAACCCTATATATGCTTCAGAGGTTGGAGGAGCAGCAAAAGGCCATTCAAGCCTATACAATTGAGCACGATATAGGAGGTGGAATGCACCTGTCTCAAGCGCAGTGGAGAATGATTTCAACGTTGTGCAAGGTTCTGCTGCCCTTTGAACTTGCCACACGTGAAGTCAGTTCAGACACTGCCAGCCTGAGTCAGGTCATTCCCCTCATCAGGCTTTTGCAGAAGAAGCTGGAGATATTGAGAGAGGAGCTAACACAGAGCGATTCCGCTAGGCATGTGGGACTTGTGGATGGAGCCCTTAATTCGCTTAACAAGGATTCACGTGTGGTTAATCTATTGAAATCAGAGCACTACATTTTGGCCACCGTGCTCGATCCTAGATTTAAAACCTACCTTGGATCTCTCTTTCCGGCAGACACAAGTCTGCTGGGGTTAAAAGACCTGCTGGTGAGAAAATTGTCAAGTCAAGCGGAACGCGACCTGTCAACATCTCCTCCTTCACATTCTCCCGCAACTGGGGGTGCGAGGAAAAGGCTCAGAATTCCGAGCCCACCCGCTGGCGGTGATGCAGGGCAGTCTGGAGCGACTGCTGATGCTGACATCTGGTCCGGACTGAAGGACCTGCCAACGATTACGGACATGTCGTCTACTGGCACTGCATATGATTCTCTCCCCATTGAAAGAATGGTGGAGGATTATATGAGTGACCGCATCCAAGTATGCACGCCAGACAGTCCGTACTTATACTGGCAGGAAAAAGAGGCAATTTGGAGGCCCTTGCACAAACTGGCTTTATTCTACCTAAGTTGCCCTCCCACAAGTGTGTACTCCGAAAGAGTGTTTAGTGCCGCCGCTCACCTTGTCAGCAATCGGCGTACGAGGTTACTTCCAGAAAATGTGGAGAAGATGATGTCATTAAAATGAATTATAATCAATTCCTCCGTGGAGACATTGACCAGCAGCAATTGCCTCCACAAAGTACACAGGGAGCTGAGATGGTGGATTCCAGTGGGGACGAATTGATAATCTGTGAGGAGGGGGATGTACACGGTGATATATCGGAGGATGATGATGAGGTGGACATCTTGCCTCTGTAGATCCAGTTTGTGCAAGGAGAGATTAATTGCTTCTTTTTTGGTGGGGATCCAAACCAACCCGTCATTTCAGTCACAGTCGTGTGGCAGACCCTGTCACTGAAATGATGGGTTGGTTAAAGTGTGCATGTCCTGTTTATACAACATAAGGGTGGGTGGGAGGGCCCAAGGACAATTCCATCTTGCACCTCTTTTTTCTTTCATTTTTCTTTGCGTCATGTGCTGTTTGGGGAGTGTTTTTTGGAAGGGCCATCCTGCGTGACACTGCAGTGCCACTCCTAGATGGGCCAGGTGTTTGTGTCGGCCACTAGGGTCGCTTAGCTTACTCACACAGCTACCTCATTGCGCCTATTTTTTTCTTTGCGTCATGTGCTGTTTGGGGAGTGTTTTTTGGAAGGGCCATCCTGCGTGACACTGCAGTGCCACTCCTAGATGGGCCAGGTGTTTGTGTCGGCCACTAGGGTCGCTTAGCTTACTCACACAGCTACCTCATTGCGCCTCTTTTTTTCTTTGCGTCATGTGCTGTTTGGGGAGTGTTTTTTGGAAGGGCCATCCTGCGTGACACTGCAGTGCCACTCCTAGATGGGCCAGGTGTTTGTGTCGGCCACTAGGGTCGCTTAGCTTACTCACACAGCTACCTCATTGCGCCTCTTTTTTTCTTTGCGTCATGTGCTGTTTGGGGAGTGTTTTTTGGAAGGGCCATCCTGCGTGACACTGCAGTGCCACTCCTAGATGGGCCAGGTGTTTGTGTCGGCCACTAGGGTCGCTTAGCTTACTCACACAGCTACCTCATTGCGCCTCTTTTTTTCTTTGCGTCATGTGCTGTTTGGGGAGTGTTTTTTGGAAGGGCCATCCTGCGTGACACTGCAGTGCCACTCCTAGATGGGCCAGGTGTTTGTGTCGGCCACTAGGGTCGCTTAGCTTACTCACACAGCTACCTCATTGCGCCTCTTTTTTTCTTTGCGTCATGTGCTGTTTGGGGAGTGTTTTTTGGAAGGGCCATCCTGCGTGACACTGCAGTGCCACTCCTAGATGGGCCAGGTGTTTGTGTCGGCCACTAGGGTCGCTTAGCTTACTCACACAGCTACCTCATTGCGCCTCTTTTTTTCTTTGCGTCATGTGCTGTTTGGGGAGTGTTTTTTGGAAGGGCCATCCTGCGTGACACTGCAGTGCCACTCCTAGATGGGCCAGGTGTTTGTGTCGGCCACTTGGGTCGCTTAGCTTAGTCATCCAGCGACCTTGGTGCAAATTTTAGGACTAAAAATAATATTGTGAGGTGTGAGGTGTTCAGAATAGACTGAAAATGAGTGGAAATTATGGTTTTTGAGGTTAATAATACTTTGGGATCAAAATGACCCCCAAATTCTATGATTTAAGCTGTTTTTTAGGGTTTTTTGAAAAAAACACCCGAATCCAAAACACACCCGAATCCGACAAAAAAAATTCGGTGAGGTTTTGCCAAAACGCGGTCGAACCCAAAACACGGCCGCGGAACCGAACCCAAAACCAAAACACAAAACCCGAAAAATTTCAAGTGCACATCTCTACCAGACGTTGCACTCTTTAATGGTTAGTAAAACCAGTGAGGTGGCAGGCCACACCCCCTCAGCAGACTGGCCACACCCCTAAGCATGGGCCCCTACCACTGCATTCCCCTGGTGGGCCCTATATGCCCCAGTCCGACACTGGGGTTCAGAGTCTACCTTTTTCATGTTTACCTTTTGACCCTGTCAACCTAATGTCTGTCTAACAAATAGGTGTCTAACTGTTGACTGTCTAACTACACACTATCTATCATACGGATACCGTTTTCTGTGATGTAACATCTTCTGGCTTTAGGTGATTAAAGATACCAGTGACCCCTTAAACGTACATTGAGTACATCTCTACCTAACTACCATGGATGTCAATGGAAATCAGCAACATAGTCCTGACCCTGTGTGGTCAGTACACAATGGGGGTAATTCCAAGATGATCGCAGCAGGATATTTTTTAGCAGTTGGGCAAAACCATGTGCACTGCAGGGGAGGCAGATATAACATTTGCAGAGAGAGTTAGATTTGGGTGGGTTATTTTGTTTCTGTGCAGGGTAAATACTGGCTGCTTTATTTTTACACTGCAATTTAGATTGCAGATTGAACTCACCACACCCAAATCTATCTCTCTCTGCACATGTTATATCTGCCCCCACCTGCAGTGCACATGGTTTTGCCCAACTGCTAAAAAATTTCCTGCTGCGATCAACTTGGAATTACCCCCAATGGTCATACTGTATATAGAGAATGAAGAAACACTAATGCAATATTGGGACAGGGATGGCAAACATTATGCAAAAGATCCAGGGGAGCTGTGCTATAATATAACATTTATTATACAACTGTGCAGTGACATCACATTATTTTATGGGCTGCACAGTGAAATCATCATGGTATGATACAGGCTACACAGTGACATCTGTAGGTTATGCAGTGACATGATCACATTATATTACAGACTGCACAGTGACATCATCAGGATATTTTACAGGTTGTGCAGTGACATCATCACATTATATGAAAGGATGCACAGTGACATCATCACCACATTATGGGGGTAATTCTGAGTTGATCGCAGCAGGATTTTTGTTAGCAGTTGGGCAAAACCATGTGCACTGCAGGGGAGGCAGATATAACATGTGCAGAGAGAGTTAGATTTGGGTGTGGTGTGTTCAATCTGCAATCTAAATTGCAGTGTAAAAATAAAGCAGCTAGTATTTACCCTGCACAGAAACAAAATAACCCACCCAAATCTAACTCTCTCTGCAAATGTTATATCTGCCTCCCCTGCAGTGCACATGGGGGGTCATTCCGAGTTGTTCGCTCGTTATTTTTTTTCGCAACGGAACGATTAGTCGCGAATGCGCATGCGCAATGTCCGCAGTGCGACTGCGCCAAGTAAATTTGCTATGCAGTTAGGAATTTTACTCACGGCTTTTTCTTCGTTCTGGTGATCGTAATGTGATTGACAGGAAGTGGGTGTTTCTGGGCGGAAACAGGCCGTTTTATGGGTGTGTGCGAAAAAACGCTACAGTTTCTGGGAAAAACGTGGGAGTGGCTGAAGAAACGGAGGAGTGTCTGGGCGAACGCTGGGTGTGTTTGTGACGTCAAACCAGGAACGACAAGCACTGAACTGATCGCAGATGCCGAGTAAGTTTGAAGCTACTCAGAAACTGCTAAGAGGTGTGTAATCGCAATTTTGAGAATCTTTCGTTCGCAATTTTACTATGCTAAGATTCACTCCCAGTAGGCGGCGGCTTAGCATGTGCAAAGCTGCTAAAAGCACAACTCGGAATGAGGGCCATGGTTTTGCCCAACTGCTAGAAAATTTCCTGCTGCGATCAACTTGGAATTACCCCCTTTATTACAGGCTGCACAGTGACATCATCACATTATATTACAGACTGCACAGTGACATCATCAGGTTATTTTACAGGTTGTTCAGTGACATCATCACATTATATTACAGGCTGCACAGTGACATCATCAGGTTATTTTACAGGTTGTTCAGTGACATCATCACATTATATTACAGGCTGCACAGTGACATCATCACATTATATTACAGACTGCACAGTGAGATTATCAGGTTATTTTACAGATTGTTCAGTGACATCATCACATTATATTACAGGCTGCACAGTGACATCATCACATTATATTACAGACTGCACAGTGACATCATCAGGTTATTTTACAGGTTGTGCAGTGACATCATCACATTATAATACAGGCTGCACAGTGACATCATCACATTATATTACAGACTACACAGTGACATCATCAGGTTATTTTACAGGTTGTGCAGTGACATCATCACATTATAATACACGCTGCACAGTGACATCATCACATTATATTACAGACTGCACAGTGACATCATCAGGTTATTTTACAGGTTGTTCAGTGACATCATCACATTATATTACAGGCTGCACAGTGACATCATCACATTATATTACAGACTGCACAGTGACATCATCAGGTTATTTTACCGGTTGTGCAGTGACATCATCACATTATAATACAGGCTGCACAGTGACATCATCACATTATATTACAGACTGCACAGTGACATCATCAGGTTATTTTACAGGTTGTGCAGTGACATCATCACATTATATTACAGGCTGCAGAGTGGCATAATCCCAGAATTTCAAAGGCTGCGCAGTGACCTCATGATATTTATGCAGGAGGTAAATAATACTATCTCCAGCAATTCCCCTGCACTGGAGATATTCGTGAGAGATTATTTTAGTCAATCTAAGATACTGAATAAGGATTTTCCATCCCATCCTATAGACTCTATTAAATGGTACAGTATATGTTAAATATATTATGGAAATCAGCCACAATTCATCATGTGAAATATAAACTGAGTTAACATACGATTAACACAGAGATCAGGCACAACTCGTTAACCATCAAGAGTTTTCTGCCCACAACAATCTCCTGACCTGGCAGCCTAAATAATGTGATCCATATTCTTATCCCTTTATTGGTTAGCTATTTACACTAATAAGTGCACTATTAGACATATTAGTGCATATTTAGTGAACACTTTTTTAATTATTAAAGGACTTATATGAGATACGCTGAGTGCAGCACATGCACCATTGATATTACTCCAGATAAGCCTTCTATAGGCTTTATTCTTGTTCAAGGGCGTAGCTACCATAGGTGCAGAGAGTGAAGCTGCTATGGGGCCCAGAGCTGAGAGGGGCCCTCCTTCCCTGTCAAAGTTACATTTGTTATATACATTTTTCACCATTGGTATATAAATAGGGGCCCTTACAAACCTTTGCCTTGGTGCCTACAATACGTCTAGCTACACCCTAGGACCTGCTCATGGTAATGTGGTATAAAATGAGTTGGAGGGCATTATAATGTTATATAATATGAAATAGTGCACTGTAATGTGGCACAATTTCAAGTGGAGGCACTATAGCGTGGCCATGTAGAACTGGGGCACTGTAATGTGGTATAATTTGAAGTGGAGGCACTAATATGAACATGTGTATGTGTATTGGAGTTTGTCTGTGTTCTTGTGTGTTTGTGTGTGTGTGTGTCATACTTACCGACATTGTGGCTGCCAGGTCAGAGCAGCGAGGATGGGGTGATGTAGCAGCGGGGGCGTGGCCAATGGTGCCGAGATAGGGGGGTAGAGGGTACAAATTACCCGGGCCCAGGTCTGATGTAGGCCCCTTCCCCACTACCTGACAGCAGGAGCTGCAGCTCTTCTCCTCTACCCAGCACTCGATGGATGCGCTTAAAATACAATTTTTTTCTGTATTTTTTTCTAAGGGTACATGACCACGCCTCCTTTGATTAGGCCACGCCTCCTGAAAAGCACATGGGCCCACTCAGGCTCTCTACTGTCTTGGGCGTGGCAAGGATGGCAGATGATGTATTGAGGGCGTGGCCGCATGATTGTGTCACTGTGTCCCCGCCCCTGCTATGCAATGCCAACATCATCAACATCGCTAGGCAGGGGGCGGGAGCGGGATGACGCGAATCGTGTCATCTGACCCCCAGGGCCGCCCACTTTGGACAGCGCATGGGGGGTTGCCTTGGGATGCGGGGGTTGCAAGCGGCTGGCCTCCTGGCTATTCCGGGAGAGTAGGCAAGTATGGTGTGTGTGTGTATATAGTTGGGATCCCAGAGGTCACAATGCCAACGCCGGAATCCCGACTAGCGGTGAAATGCCGCTGCTGGAATATCGGTGCAACAGGCTTTTCTCCATCTGTGGGGGTCATAGAGGGAGAACATAACCTGTGGCAAGTGCAGCGAGCCACCATACCCGCAGCATGCGAGCACAGTGAGCCTGCAAGGGGTCTTTCTAGCACTCACCCCGCTGTCGGTATACTGACTCCCTATATATACAGTATATATATTGTGTGTGTGTCACTGTATATATGTATGTTGTGGGAAACACAGAACTAATTGAATGTTCACACACGTCTTACTGAACCAGCCTGCTGTAGTTTATTCAGGATAGCACATACACAATGAGCACTGGTTCCAGCGTCACACCACCAAAAATATTACCACAAGCCTGTCACTGACTAGACACAGTGGTTTACTCGCTACCATTTTTTAAATTTTTTTTTTATAAAAACCACTCTGATTTTTTTATTATGCTCTTAGTACAGGCATGGCGCCATGACTTAATAAAAAAAGCTTATTATACAAAAAAAATTTTTTCAAAATGTTTAATGACTGTGACCTGCCCAGTGCTTATGATTAACTCCTCCTTTGTGTGTGTGTGTGTGTGTGTGTGTGTGTGTGTGTGTGTGTGTGTGTGTTTCTCTGAAAAGTGCATTTGCATCTTCCATTTTGTATTACTTTTCAGATTTTTTTAATTATAATGGGATCAGTACGTAATCCCGCTGGACGGGATCCCGGCGGTCGAAATCCCGACGCCGGAATCCCGACCGCACAGTCCCGACAGGGATGGCGAGCGGAACGCAGCCCCTTGCGGGCTCGCTTCGCTCGCCACGCTGCGGGCACGGTGCCTCGCTACGCTCGGCACACTATTATATTCTCCCTCTATGGGTGTCGTGGACACCCACGGAGGGAGAATATGTCGGGATTGTGGCGGTCGGGATTGTGGCGGTCGGGATTGTGGCGGTCGGGATTCCGGCGTCGGTATTTCGACCGCCGGGATCCCGTCCAGCGGGATGTTGACTGCCTCCCATTATAATAAGTAAGACTAATGTTTATCATTAACTTGGTGTTCTTATTTTCAATGTAATCTATGAGTGTACTTTGTATGTATTAATGTTCAGTCTATCTACATAGACTGTATATTCAGATGTAATAGTAATAATAAGCCTTAAAAAAAAATAGTTTTATTGAAATATGTAAAATAAATCAAATTAAAGCCTAATAACAGTATTAATGTTATAAAGCATCAAAACATGGATGATCGAGGTTTCTAATACATGATTCAATTTTTTTATTTTTTATTAAAACATTAATGTAAGAAAATTGGTTAAACCGAAAAAGTGTTTTTGTTTTAAACCTGGGGTTTGTCCAACCCTGCTCGCTACTCACCGGCCAACTACTGTAACTAGCATTGGTCACCCTGCCCCCAACACAAGACAATCTACTTATACCTCCTCCTCCCAAGTACTACTCACCAGCTAAACAATCACACTCCTGTGATCCACCTGTGTAGCTGTGCTGTATGCAGGGCCGGAGCTTCCACTAGGCAGCTTTAGGCAGCTGCCTAGGGGCACCAGGACCTGAGGGGGCGGCCAGCTACAGCTACCTGAAAAAGGTAGTGTGGTCCTACCTTTCACAGCCGCCACAATTCCCCCGACACTCGTATCTTACAGTAGCTGCGACTGCCAAGCTCCTGTATTGCAGCCTCCAGCTCTGCCTTCACCCGGCACAGGCAGTAACTTTGACAGCCCCTGGAGTCCTGGCTGGGGGTGACATGTGGTGCTGCTCTTCATTCCAGGCTTTTTCACAGACTACTCAGTCCCAGCTCTACATCGCAGCATGCAGGTAAGGTGGCTGCACAGTGCACTGCCTGCATTTGATAAGGAAAGTGGAGGAGAGCAGCAGTGTGTGTGTGTGTGTGGGGGGGGGGGATATGAGCAGCAGGCATGCACATGGCTGGATTAACAATGGGGCGGATGGAGCTGCAGCTCCAAGCCCCCCATTGAAAATAGGCCCAGAGGATCCTCTGCAGTGCAGGCAGTAGCCAGTGCTGACAGGAAAAAAACAATTTCCTATCAGCACATACAGCAGCTCACTGACCTCCGGCTGCCCATTCACCCCCACCCCAACTGGTCAGCCTGTGTCTTCTTGACCTCTTCGTGTTGCAAGGGGGCGGGGCTTCGGACGGGCACGGGGGCGGAGCCTTGGAAATAGCTCCGAGACAGCAGCCTCCTGTCAAGACCCTTCCCCTCTTTCATGAGGCATGTTATTATATAAGTTGCAGCAGGAGTGGTATGCTGCAGCAAAAGCATTTATGTTTTGATGGACGAGGGGGCGGGGCTTCGGACGGGCATGGGGGCGGAGTCTCGAAAATAGCTCCGAGGCTCCGCCCTCATGCCCGTCCAAAGTCCCGCCCCCTTGTCCATCCAAACATAAATGCTTTTGCTGCAGCATACCTTTCCTGCTGCAGCTTCCCAACAATAACATGCCTCATGAAAGAGGGGAAGGGTCTTGACAGGAGGCTGCTATCTTTTAGGAGAGCTGCTCCCTGGATGTCAGAGCTGAGGGGGCATGCAAAACCATGTGAGTAGCAGCCCACACCAGGCCCTGAGGTCTCCTATGTAAGTGGTGTCTATGTCAGTAAGTTTTGAGGTGTGTGTAAGTAAGTAGTGTCAGTAGGTTTTGCGTTGTGTGTGTGTCAGTAAGTAGTGTCAGTAAGTTTTGTATTGTGTCTGTCAGTAAGTTTTGCATTGTGTGTGTGTCAGTAAGTGGTGTCTGTGTAAGTTTTGTGTTGTGCCGTGTGTGTCAGTATGTTTTGCGTTGTGTGTGTGTGTGTCAGTCAGTCCTGCAAGTGTGGCGGTACGCTCCGGGACGGCGTACCTTTAAGAATGGGTCCGCCAGTACGCCATTCCCCCGCCACACTGTAAAACACCACCACCAAGCTCCTAGATCTTGCTCGGAGTTGCCGCCAGCACCTTCTTCCTTTTCCAGGAAAAGGACTGCTGGGAGCATGCCATCAACCTCCCACACCTGGCAGACTGGCAGAGAAAAAGTGACAGTGGCTGCCGGGCCAGCGGTGTGTGGGTGGTATTCAGTATACCAGTTGTTGGGATCTCGGTGCACATTATACCGGCGCTGGAATCCCGACAACCAGCATACCGACACCTTTTCTCCCTCTTGGGGGTCCACGACCCCCCTGGAGGAAGGATAGCGTTGTGCTTACGTGCGCCACCGTGCCCGCAGCGTGGCGAGTGCAGCGAGCCCTCAAAGGCCTCATTAGCGCTCGCCCTGCTGTCGGGAAGCCGGCGGTCAGGATCCCAGCGCCGGTATGCTGGCCGCCGGGGACCCGACCGCCGGCAACTCATACTATGCCCTGGTGAGTAATTCTAATGGTCTGGACCCCGCCCCACAAGTACAATGAGGCGGCACTCCCGAGTTTTGCTGGTGCAGTAATATTTATTGATCCAGAATCTTACTTAATAAATCTTACTGCACCTGCAAAACTCGGGAGTGACGCCTCATTGTACTCTGTCTACAGCTTGAAAAACTGAAGGAGGGCACTGGAGCAAATAATCACATCATAACAGGATGAGTGCTGGGTACACAGCTTATATATAATATTTTTTATTCTATAACCAGTGTCACATCCTGCTGTCCTTGTCTCTGTAGTCCGCAGGGACAGGGGGTATCTGTGCCATGGATTCACATAATATATAACCACTCCACCTAGTGTCACATGGTCACATCCCTTAATGACATATGACCATGCCCACGGCGCGCAGGCACAGTACCACTGAGAAAAAAAATGCTCTGTGCACCACTGGTGTCAGTAAGAAGAGTCTGTCAGTAAGTAGCGTTTGTGTCAGTACATTTTGCATGGTGTCTGTGTCAGTAAGTTTTGTGTTTGTGTGTCAGTAAAGTCTGTCAGTAAGTGGTGTCAGTGTCAAAAAGTTTTGTGCTGTGTGTGTGTGTCAGTAAGTAGTATTTTTGTCAGTATGTTTTGCATTGTGTGTGTGTCTGTCAGTAAGAGGTGTCTATGTCAGTTAGTTTTGTGTTGTGTGTGTGTGTGTCAGTAAGTAGTGTCTGTCAGTAGGTTTTGTACTGTGTGTGTCAGTAAGTAATGTCTGTCAGTAAGTGGTGGGTGTCTGTGTCAGTAATACCCCTTTCACACCACAAAAATAACCTGGTATAGACTGGGTATATTGCCGGGTCGACACGTTTCGATGTACGTTGTGAAAGGGGTCATTGGCGAATTCCGGGTTGCCTGACCCGGTAATGCAACCCGGGAATAAAGAAGGGTTATTCCCGGGTTAAATACCAGGTCAGGTGCAGTCTGAACGGGTCACCCAGGTTGATACAACCCGGGACCCGTTCACTGCATAGGGAGTGGCGGCTCGGAGATGATCTCATCTCCCAGCGCCGCCTCCGCACCCGCCCCTGATGCCGACTCCATCTCCGCCCACGATTGGCAACCTGAACCGGCAAATTGCCGGCTCGGGTTGGCGGTGTGTATGGTCAAATGCCGGGTCCCACCCAGGAATGGACCCATTTCCAATTCCCAGGTGGGACCCGGCATTGTGATGTGAGAGCAGTATAAGTATTGTGTTGTGTGTGTGTATGTGTGTGTGTCAGTAAATAATGTCTGTGTCAGTAAGTTTATCTGTGTTGTGCGTGTGTGTCAGTCAGTAATATCTATCAGTAAGTGGTGTCTGTGTCGGTAAGTTTTGTGTTGTAAGTGTGTGTGTTAGTAAATAGTGTCTGTCAGTAAGTGGTGATTGTGTCAGTAAGCTTTGTGTTGTGTGTGTGTCAGTAAGTAGTGTCTGTCAGTAAGTGGTGACTGTGTCACTCACATGGCATAGGCCACACCCCCTATTTAGACCACACCCACACCACACTGACCACACCCCCACATCACTAGTCACACCACTGCAGCGCTTGTCACACCTCCTGCCGAGGCACACAATAGGCCCTTCCTTAATTTCAGCTCCAGGCCCATATGTACCTTAATCTGGCACTGGGCATGCACACAGATGGTGGGGGGAATAGAACAGCAGACATTTATCAGAGATGGGGGAAAGGGTATGAGCAGCAGGCACCCACACAGACTGGGGAGAAGAGAGCAACCATGCAACAGCCTGGGGGTGGGGGAGACCAGCAGCATGCCATTCATCTGAACGGCGGGTAGGGGGAAGGGGCAGTAGACAGAAGTTTTGCCTAGGGTGCCGAGACACCTTGCACCGGCCCTGGCTGTATGTGCGGGGATATGTGAGGAATTAACCCTGTCTTTAATATAAGTCTGTAGACTACCACATAAAGCATTAGTCTCTTTCATAAGAGACTGGGACACACTATCCCAGTGGTTTCCAAACTTTTTTGAATCACGGCGCCCTAGAATTCATCATTTTTTTCACGGCACCCCTAGACCAAAAATGTCGTATTGAGAAATTTAGAAAGAAATATTACATTAAGTAGATCGCGTTTATATGTCATCCTTAGGGTCAGTTGTGTGGTGAGGGACAATATTTGCTTCTGTTTGGCCACATATTTTATGACTGGCAGCCACCAGCACTGGTTTTGCCTATTATATTGACCATGAATAATTTGCATTGGTCCTGGACCACCAACCCAGGGAACCCCTGCAAGTGTCCCGAGGCACCCCAGGGAGCCACGGCACACAGTTTGGGAACCTCTGCACTATCCTATTTGTCACATACCCCTCCCCTTAGCGTCACCAACCTAGGTAAAGCGAACCCTGTGAGGAACGCACTTTTACAGGAGAGAGTGTCTGCACTTTTACGTATGTCAACTGATCTATGTTCTACACACATTTTCAACTTTCTGCTTTATGGTAGCCCATCTAGCTTTGGGTCTATGGCAGGGCTGTTGTTTAGCCCAGGGAATGAGACTGTGGGCAGGATGTAATGCAGTGCAAGACGGCCGAAGCTCCGAGATTCCAGCCGAACTCTTACGTTTGTTTTTTTAAAGCAGCAAACATTTATAATGTGTGCATTTTTTTCCTTTGGGGTCCAATATGTTTTATTTTTTTATTGTGCAAAGTTTTTCATCTGTGTTTGCATCTTGGTTGCATGCACTGTGATGGTGTTCATACAGAGTTGCAGTACAGTACTCTGCAGTTGCTGTACAGGCACATGTTGGGTTTTCTAATCATCATGCAGATGTAACGTAGTATGGGCGTGTTGTTAAGAGTAGTTCCATATAGAGATGTTGAATTGCTGACACTGGAGACCATACTTATGACATACCTCCCAACTGTCCCAATTTCAGCGAGACAGTTCCGCTATTCGGACACTGTCCCGTTGTCCCTCCCACGGGTCGCAGTGTCCCACGGGCGGGGGGGCAGTTGGGGGAGGCTTTGATCACCTGTTGCTTTGCTCTGCAAAGCAGCCGGTGATCACTGATTAGATGCTGTGTGCACGTACACGACATCTAATCAATGATGGTCGGGGAGTGCTGGGCATGCCACCAAAATGCCGTAAACGGGTCCGTGGAGCTCGGCTACGCCCACTCGGCTGAGGTCACGCCCCTTACGAGGCATGCCACGCCGCCTTTTCGGGTTGCACGTGGCTTTGCCGCTCAGGGGTCCCTCTTCCTGCCCCTTCAAAGTTGGGAGGTATGCTTATGATCTGCACTTATTATAGGGCTGGTGAAAGTTTCAATGGTGCGACCGATAGTGGCATCTGAAGAGGCACAAAGCATGATCACAGCAACTGCAAACACTGACAGTAGGCATCTCAGGCCTTGCATATTTGGATGCACAGATGTACACTAGGGAACTGCATTGTAAAGTCACAGACGCAAAAGATGCAAGGAAGGCTGCAACTGCGTACAACTCAGAACCAGAACCTATGAAAAGATATCCCGCCCCCTCAACAGACCCCACACCACAACACACCTCACCCCAGTAGGACTGCTTCCAGAAATTTCCCGGCTGGTTTTCCATTCCAATCCTCCCTTGCAATAACACAATACATTTGTTCTTCCTGCTTACAACCTCACTGATGAACTCTAGGGTATGCCCTATAAGCAGGCTTTGGAGATGTTTTCTGACATACTGCATACCTCCCAACTTTCGGATCGCTGTAAGAGGGACTCCTCGCGCGGCGTACCCGCGTCGGCGCCGAAAAGGGGTGTGGCCTATCGTGAAGGGGGCGTGGCCTCGCTGGGATGCCGCTATCGCGGGCCACACCTCCAAATTTCGTCACAGTGGGGCATGCCCCACTGTGACGAAATTTGGAGGTGTGGCCCGCGATAGCCCCCAGTCCCTCTGCCTCACTGGAATAGACGCTGTGCGCATGCGCACAGCGTCTATTCACCGCTGCTTTGCTCTGAACTGAGCAGAGCAGCGAGTGATAGGGAGTGATAGGGAGTGATAGGGAGCCTCCCAACTGCCCCCCCCCCCCCACACCACGGGACACTGTGGCCCGCGGGAGGGACAGCGGGACAGACCCCAAAGAACGGAACTATCCCGCGAAAATCGAGACAGTTGGGAGGTATGATACTGGGCAGGATAAACAGTACATTTTCACTGCCATATGTAAAATCATAGTACCGTAAGGGGGGTATGCAATAAGCTACATTTTTTTCACCTAGGTGACAAAACAGAGCTTTTCGCTATTTTTGGGCGAATGGAGATTCACCCGTGCAATACCAGGGCCGGATTTTCACCTAGGCGGAAAATGCGGCAGGGGAGGAAAACACGAGGATTGGCTATTTTCAGAAGTGTAGCTAGGGTTTTCGGAGCCCAGGGCAAGATGGAAAATGGCGCCCCCCCCCAAAAAAAAAACACACCAAAAGAAGCATGTGCGCGAAAAAATGGGCGTGGCCACACACCAGAAGGGGTGTGCCCACACACCAGAAGGGGTGTGGCCACTGAAAATGGCCCACAGTGCCAGTTACCTTGCCCCACAGTGCCAGATACAATGCCCCACAGTGCCGGATACATGCCCCACAGTGCCAGATACATTGCCCCACAGTGCCAGATACATTGCCCCACAGTGCCAGTTACATTGCCCCACAGTGCCAGATACATTGCCCCACAGTGCTAGTTACATTGCCCCACAGTGCCAGTTACATTGCCCCACAGTGCCAGATACATGCCCCACTGTGCCAGATACATGCCCCACTGTGCCAGATACATGCCCCACTGTGCCAGTTACATGCCTCACTGTGCCAGATACATGCCCCACTGTGCTCCCCCGAGTCCCCCTCCCGGTCACTCACCGCTTGTGTTAATATGTGAGGGGAGGAGAGCGCAGCGCAGCGCCTCTCCTTCCCCTCACCGCTCCAGGTCTCCGGCGGCTGTGTGGTGCCGGTTCGCTAGCTAATCAGAGCTCGTGGACCGGCAGCCAATCAGGAGCCGGTCCGCAAGCTCTGACTGGCTAACGCCGGAGACCGGACACACGCAGCGCTGCTGGCAGCGGCGTTGAGGGGAGGGAGAGACGCTGCGCTCTCCTCCCCTCACATTTTGGCGTGACGGGGGTGAGTGGGGCATGATGCCCTGGCCGCTGGCGGCGCCCCCCTCTCCTGGGCCTGCCATGGCGCCCAGGGCATGTGCCCCACTCGCCCTACCCTAGTTACGCCTCTGGCTATTTCACAGGTTTTCCATCGAAAAGGCGCGCCATTTTCCCTGATTTTGAGGCATTTTTCACCAATGCCTTTTCACTTAAAAAAAAAAGGTGAAAAGGCATTGGGGATAATGCTTTCAAAACGGTTGAAAATGACCCTAAATGAATACTTAGTGGGGAAAAGTCATTAGCTCCGAAATGATCAGCGCTAATTCCATACCCCCTAAGTCTTTCTAGGGCCTTTTTTTGTCTCTTAAATTACCCCTACAAAGGTATGTGAGTGCAACTTTCAATACTAAAGGAACACGTGCCTGCAGTATCAACAGTTGATTAATATTTTTTCCTTTAGCAAACCCCCGCTAAACCATTAACTTCAACAACTTTTTAAAATGCATTTCCTAGGGTATCATCATTAAGTTGATCCCTAGCACATCTGTAATGAAATAAGTTTTGGAATTGGACACATATCCTCAGTACCATCTGGTGGCACCAAAGTTTCCACAACAGTGTCACCGGCCCATGCTTGTTTTGGTTGCTTCTCCCATTGTCTGTCACGAACCGGTCTCTCACCTTTGCGGGTTCTGGGGTTCATCCGTTGCCAGTGCGGTTGCTCGCGGTGCTGTGCGCCCGTGTGGGGACACGGCGTGATCAATGGCACAGGTAATGCAGAGTCTGGGAACTGTGAGTGCGGGGACCAAATGGCCTAAGGCACTGCGGTGTGTCTGCTGTATAGGAGGTGGCCATGTTGGAGACCAAATAGCTAATACAGAGCACTTGTGAAAACACCTGTGGGCAGGTGTAAGCCAATCCCGTGCTTGTGCTGCCTTTAAGTAGGCTGGGATTATGTTACTCTGGGCCAGTGCTTTGTTGTATCAAAGCTGTGCTCTAGCTCTGAGCTCTCTCCGTGCATTCCTGTGTGATTCCCGTGGTCCAGATATCGCCTCCGTTCCCAGAGGTCCGTCTGCAGCCTTCACTGCTGAAAGATCCACCGGCTCTCCGCTGTGCTGTCAGTTAATTGCACTCCTATTGGAAATAGTTGGATTCCCAGTGTCCTGCATGAGGTTACCTTGTCAGTCTGCCTATCATTCAAAGTCTGGAGGATTCGTTTCTCTCAGCTGTTCGTTTGTTCAACTCTGCATTTAACCCATTCATCACCTTGTCTTCTACTACAGTTTCACAGTGATCTCCGGAACCCGCAAGTAACCCAATTCAGTACTTTTTATTTGCTATGTTGTCATTACAAGGATAATTCATCACAGTCTCTCAGTTAACCCTCAAAACTCCATTGCAAATTCTTACAGTTATCTCTTCATGTCTGCATTATCCAGTTAATCACATTCTGCAGTTCAGCATCGAAGCTTGTTTATATTTGCTATGTTGTCATAACAAGGATAATTCTTCACAGTCTCTCAGTTAACTCTCAAAACTCCATTGCAAATTCTTACAGTTATCTCTTCATGTCTGCATTATCCAGTTAATAACATTCTGCAGTTCAGCATCAAAGCTTGTTTGTATTTGCTATGTTGTCATAACAAGGATAATTCTTCAGTCTCTCAGTTAACTCTCAAAACTCCATTGCAAATCCTTACAGTTATCTCTTCATGTCTGCATTATCCAGTTAATCACATTCTGCAGTTCAGCATCAAAGCTTGTTTATATTTGGACAATATAACATTTATTCATCAGCTTGTTTTGCATATGTTTCCATGAACATTTCTTTTATTTATTTTTGAGTTTTCTCTTGCATATTATTCCTGCAATACTTCAGTATAATATGATGATTAACAACTTGTCAGTTAACTCTTTACTGAATTGTTATTTTGAATAAATATATGAAACGGAACTTCCTTCGTCCTCCCTGCTTTCTTCATAGCCCAGCACCTACACCTGTGGTTGGTCCCGGGTTAACGGATTCACAAAAACACCCGGACCTGACAGTAAGCACTGGCCACATGGATCTGTCAAGTGACCAATTCGCAGGAGGCGGTGCTACGTCAGATATCCTTTCCCGTCTGGAAAACCAGGAGTCTATACAGACACAAATAGTGCAGTTTATGCAAACTATGGCAGACCGTTTAGAGACTCTTCATACGGCTATTAAAACGTTCCAAGTCCAGATTCCAACCCTGGATGTCCCAGTTACCACTACAGCTTCTCCTGTGACGCTGCCTACGTCCCGCTTGCAGTTACCCTCTCCGAGTAAGTTTGACGGAACCCCAAAACTTTGCAGAGGATTCCTGAATCAATGCGAGATCCAGTTCGAACTGTTGTCCTCCAGTTTCCCATCAGCTCGTTCTAAAGTTGCATATATTATTGCCCTCCTCTCCGGTCAGGCTCTGGAGTGGGCATCACCATTATGGGAGAGAGGTGATCCTATCCTCTCTAATTACAAGGAGTTCGTATCTTCCTTCTGTTAGGCGCCGAGGGTCCGCTCGTCAGTGCGGCCGGCGCCTAGCAACGGGGACGCCACTGTCGGATCGTGTTCCCCGTTGCTGGGTCTAAGTTTATATCATCACTGGTTTCCTGGCTGTGTAGCATGCAGCTGCACGGCATGTTGTAATTATCACTCATCTGTTTCCCTGGCCATGCAGCTTGTCAGCTGCATGGCATTTAATCCAATCAGCCTCCAAACAGCTGATTGGAAGACTCTCTGTTAAAAGCACTCCCAGGACTCCTCACAGACGCCGGTGATAGCTTCCTGTTTGCCTGATTCTGCTGCAGAGAGAGTTCCCAGTCCCGGTCTGTTCGTTTGTTCCTGTTCTCAGTGATCCAGTACTCGGAAGTTACCATCTGTTCCTGGAGTCTGACCGAGCACCTTTAACATCTGGTGGTGTTCGTGAGTCGCGGCGCAGCCGTGTGTTGCGGCTTGTCCGCTACTATTTATTATTGTGTTTATTTTGAGTTCTGGTGCTTTGCGGAGGATTCCGCTTCCACAAGATCCACTCTGGTGTCCAGCGGTGCCGGATAGGAGTGTCGGATCCGTGGATCCTTGGTTGTCCTTTTCCCTGGCGGCTAGTCCGCACATACCTTTTGATTTAGTTAAGTTAGCTTGTAACCCCTGGCTTGGTTGCTTAGTCAGAGGGCCCCTTGTTATCTCCCTGTCTCGGACTTCCCCTTGTCTCCCATTAAGACCTGCGGGGGCATCGGGGTTGGGCAGACATAATCCGCCCTTCGAACGCGGCTGCCATGGGCTCAAGCAACCATAGTCTCGCAGGGGATTTCTGATAACACGGGCGAGACAACGGAGTTAGGGCGCCAGGGGTTACTAGGCTCTCCAGCTCCCACAACCTGTATTTCATTCCTGTACTCAGATCTCTGCCATAAGATCTTCTCCAGTCTGGAGTACAGGAATCGTAACATTATCACCGGCCAGACAAAAGAAAAAATTTCAACAGGAGTTAATTTTTTCACTTATCCAGTAGGGAGAATTTTGTCGGCCTCATGAATCCCACCGGTGTTGGGCCAAATCCTGGCCAGTTTTTGGTTAGTCAGATTCAGGAACTTACCCAGATGGTTCAGGATCTGTCCCTCCGGGTGAGCTCACAGGAAGATCTGTTACGGACTTCCCCGAGGGTCATCCCTGAACCAAAAATGCATCTGCCTGACCGTTTTTCTGGGGATAGAAAACAGTTTTTTAATTTTAAAGAGTCTTGTAAACTGTATTTTCGTTTAAGACCAGTTTCCTCAGGTACGGAGGCTCAGCGGGTTGGAATTATAATTTCTCTGCTTCAGGGGGATCCTCAGACCTGGGCTTTTGGTTTAAAGACAGACGATCCGGCCTTATCGTCTGTAGACGCTTTTTTGAAATCTTTAGGGCTATTGTATGACGACCCTGATAGAGAGGCATCCGCAGAAAGTCAGTTGCGTGCTCTAAGACAGGGTAGGAATCCTGCAGAGAATTATTGTACGGAGTTTCGCCGTTGGTCGAACGACTGTGGCTGGAATGATCCTGCCCTGCGCAGTCAGTTTCGCCTCGGCTTATCTGAATCTATAAAAGACAGCCTCCTTCAGTATCCCGCTCCTGAGAACCTTGATAAACTCATGGAGCTCTCTATTAAAATAGATCGTCGGCTCAGAGAGCGGAGGACTGAGAAAGGGGCATCTGTAGTTTCTTTTCCCTGTGTTTCTTCCGTTCCGATAGACATGGAGGAGCCTATGCAGATTGGTCTCTCCAAATTGTCTCCGGAAGAAAGAACCAGGAGGCAAAATTCTGGTCTGTGTTTGTACTGCGGAGGTAAGGGACATTTTGCCCGTAGTTGCCCAAACAAGTCGGGAAACTTCCTGACCAAGTGAATAGTGAGGGGGTTCACTTTGGTCTACAGCTCATCTCCTCAAATAATTCACTATTGGTTCCTGCTAAAGTTTCTTATGACAGCCTCTGTTCCTCGGTCTCTGCTTTTGTGGACAGTGGAGCTGCAGGAAACTTTATGGACTTAACATGGGCCAAGGCCTTAGGTATTCCTCAGTTAACCTTAAGTAGGTGTATCACCATGCATGGTTTAGATGGGAGTCCCTTATCCAATGGGGTTATTTCTCTATGTACACCTCCTGTTTTGCTCTCGGTGGGAGCTCTACATTCTGAAAAGATTGAGTTTTTTCTTACCCATTGTCCAGCAGTTCCTGTGGTTCTGGGTCACCCTTGGCTGGCCTTTCATAATCCCATCATAGATTGGCAGTCTGGGGAGATTCTACAATGGAGTACCATCTGTGATAAAGAATGTATTACACTTCCTATCCGAGTAGCTGCTGCCAGGCCCGCACATATTCCTGGAGAGTACCAAGATTTTTTGGATGTGTTTTCCAAGGGCAATGCGGATATTTTGCCTCCCCATAGGCCTTATGATTGTACCATTGAGTTAATTCCTGGTGCCACGTTGCCTAAAGGAAGGTTATATGCATTGTCTGGTCCTGAAACTGTGGCCATGAATGAGTATGTGAAAGAAAGTCTTGAGAAAGGGTTTATCAGGCCATCTAAATCCCCTTTAAGTGCAGGTTTTTTCTTCGTAGAGAAGAAGGATGGTTCCCTCAGACCCTGCATTGACTTTCGAGCCCTGAATAAAATCTCAGTAAAGAATACTTACCCTCTGCCTCTGATCTCTGTCCTCTTTGATCAGCTACGTTCGGCTGTTATTTTTTCCAAGATTGACCTGAGAGGAGCATATAATCTCATTAGAATCAGATCGGGGGATGAGTGGAAAACGGCATTCAGTACTCAATCAGGTCACTATGAGTATCTGGTCATGCCTTTCGGCCTATCTAACGCTCCGGCAGTCTTTCAGGATCTCATTAATGATGTGCTCCGTGAGTTTCTGGGAAGATTCGTTGTGGTCTATTTAGACGACATTTTGATTTATTCTGACTCTATAGAACAACATGTTACCCAGGTGCGTCAGGTACTTAAGAAATTACGTGAAAATCACTTGTATGCCAAACCGGAGAAGTGTGAATTTCACGTCACGGAGATATCCTTTTTAGGGTACATTATTTCCCCTCGGGGATTCCGAATGGAACCTAAGAAGCTCCAAGCCATCCTGAGTTGGGCGCAACCCACCAACTTAAAAGCAATTCAGCGCTTTTTAGGGTTTGCGAACTACTACAGAAGGTTTATTCACTCTTTCTCTGACATAGTTGCTCCCATTGTGGCACTCACTAAGAAGGGAGCAGATCCTACCAATTGGTCATGTGAAGCTAAAGTATCTTTTCAGGCCTTGAAACAAGCCTTTGTCTCAGCCCCTGTCCTTAGACATCCCAACCCAGAATTGCCTTTCATCGTTGAGGTAGATGCCTCGGAGGTTGGTGTAGGGGCTATCCTTTCTCAGAAGGATCCAGATTCCCTTGAGTTACATCCTTGTGCCTTTATGTCCAGGAAATTCTCATCTGCTGAATCCAACTACGATGTTGGTAATCGGGAGTTGCTGGCTATTAAATGGGCTTTTGAGGAGTGGAGACATTGGCTTGAAGGAGCGACCCATACCATTTCTGTTTTGACAGATCACAAAAATCTTCAATACATTGAATCAGCTAAGCGACTGAATGCCCGACAGGCTCGTTGGGCTTTATTTTTCACTCGTTTCAAATTCATTATCACCTTCAGACCTGGTTCCAAGAATACCAAGGCAGATGCCCTCTCACGCAGTTTTCTTCCAGCTCAAGACAACAGTCCTGTTACTCTCATACTTCCGCCTTCAGTCATTCAGGCAGGTCTCACACAGGATGTTTTTTCTCAATTGAAGCTGCTTCAACATCAAGCTCCGGGAAATACTCCTGCTGGTCGTCTTTTTGTTCCTGAGTTTTTGAGAGCAACTGTTTTGGAGGAATTTCATGATAGCAAAGTTGCAGGGCATCTGGGAGTCGCTAAAACTTTTGAATTGGTATCCCGCGCAGTGTGGTGGCCTGGTCTTTCTAAAGACATTAAAGAGTTTGTTTTTTCGTGTCAGGTCTGTGCACAGCATAAAGTTCCCCGTTCTTTGCCTATTGGTCAACTTATGCCATTGAATGTTCCTCTTAGACCATGGTCGCATATCTCCATGGATTTTGTGGTGGATCTCCCTCTGTCAGCTGGATGCACAGTCATATGGGTGGTAGTGGACCGTTTTAGTAAGATGGCTCATTTTATTGGTCTTCCCCGATTGCCATCTGCCCAGGGATTGGCAGTCTTGTTCCTCCGTCATGTTTTCAGACTCCATGGGTTACCCACTGATATTGTTTCTGACAGGGGTCCACAATTCATTGCACAGTTTTGGAAGTCTTTTTGTGCTTCGTTAAAAATGAAATTATCATTAACCTCCGGTTATCATCCACAATCAAATGGACAGACTGAGCGAGTGAACCAATCCTTAAAACAATATTTGCGTTTGTACTCGGCCAAACTCCAAAATGACTGGTCTGAGTTTCTTCCATTGGCAGAGTTTGCTTATAATAATGCCTGTCATTCCTCTACCAATGTGTCTCCATTTTTTGCAGTTTTTGGTTTCCACCCCAGAGCTAATTCATTTTTCCAACATTCCTCTGTCTCCTCTCTGGCCCTGACCTCTCATCTTAAACTTATTTGGAAAAAAGTGCACATAGCTCTCAGAAAAGCAGCTTTCAAGGAAAAAGATTTTTCAGACAGGTTCCGGCGGCCGTGCACTTTTAGAGTAGGAGACAGGGTGTGGCTGTCGACTCGCAATATCAAACTTCGACAAACCTCAGCCAGATTGGGTCCTAGATTTATTGGACCATTTCTCATTATCAAAAAAGTCAATCCAGTTGCTTTCCGGTTACAGCTACCAAAAACGTTACGAATCGGAAATACCTTCCATTGCTCTTTGCTCAAACCATATGTTTCATCTAGCAGATTTCCTCGTAAAAAACCTCAGGGGAGATCACCAGTTAATGTACAGGGTCAGCAGGAGTTCGTGGTTGAGAAGGTTCTCGATTCCAAGCTGTCCCGGGGTCGGCTTTATTTTTTGGTGCATTGGAGAGGTTATGGTCCTGAGGAAAGGTCGTGGGTCCTAGATGAGGACCTTCATGCCCCAAGGCTCAAAAGGGCATTTTTTCAAGAATTTCCTCAGAAACCCGGATTTAGGGGTTCCTTGACCCCTCCTCAAGGGGGGGGTACTGTTAGGCGCCGAGGGTCCGCTCGTCAGTGCGGCCGGCGCCTAGCAACGGGGACGCCACTGTCGGATCGTGTTCCCCGTTGCTGGGTCTAAGTTTATATCATCACTGGTTTCCTGGCTGTGTAGCATGCAGCTGCACGGCATGTTGTAATTATCACTCATCTGTTTCCCTGGCCATGCAGCTTGTCAGCTGCATGGCATTTAATCCAATCAGCCTCCAAACAGCTGATTGGAAGACTCTCTGTTAAAAGCACTCCCAGGACTCCTCACAGACGCCGGTGATAGCTTCCTGTTTGCCTGATTCTGCTGCAGAGAGAGTTCCCAGTCCCGGTCTGTTCGTTTGTTCCTGTTCTCAGTGATCCAGTACTCGGAAGTTACCATCTGTTCCTGGAGTCTGACCGAGCACCTTTAACATCTGGTGGTGTTCGTGAGTCGCGGCGCAGCCGTGTGTTGCGGCTTGTCCGCTACTATTTATTATTGTGTTTATTTTGAGTTCTGGTGCTTTGCGGAGGATTCCGCTTCCACAAGATCCACTCTGGTGTCCAGCGGTGCCGGATAGGAGTGTCGGATCCGTGGATCCTTGGTTGTCCTTTTCCCTGGCGGCTAGTCCGCACATACCTTTTGATTTAGTTAAGTTAGCTTGTAACCCCTGGCTTGGTTGCTTAGTCAGAGGGCCCCTTGTTATCTCCCTGTCTCGGACTTCCCCTTGTCTCCCATTAAGACCTGCGGGGGCATCGGGGTTGGGCAGACATAATCCGCCCTTCGAACGCGGCTGCCATGGGCTCAAGCAACCATAGTCTCGCAGGGGATTTCTGATAACACGGGCGAGACAACGGAGTTAGGGCGCCAGGGGTTACTAGGCTCTCCAGCTCCCACAACCTGTATTTCATTCCTGTACTCAGATCTCTGCCATAAGATCTTCTCCAGTCTGGAGTACAGGAATCGTAACACCTTCCGGAGAATCTTTGACGAACCAGGCAGGACCACCTCAGCATCCTTGGAGATTCTCCGTCTACGTCAAGGTTCACGTCCTGTCAGTCAATATATTATTCAGTTTCGCACGTTGTCTTCAGAGTTAAACTGGAATGAGGAGGCCCTGATCGCCGCGTTTTGGAATGGACTTTCAGAAAGAGTCAAGGATGATTTAACTATCCGGGATGTGCCAATTAAACTGGATGAATTGATTTCTCTCTGTAACAAACTTGATCTACGTTACAGGGAGCGATGTTTAGAGAAATCCAGGGCAGAGCGATCCAGTCCACGTGATCATCCTAGACCTCGACAAGATTCTCCATCACAGTCTCCAGTAATGACTGAAGAACCTATGCAGATTGGGCGCTCTCGCCTCACAGAGGAGGAACGACTTCGTCGTCGACAGGGTAACCTCTGCATGTACTGTGGGTCCTCCGAACATTTAGTTAAATTCTGCAAACTCCGACCGGGAAACTCTCGCCTCCTAGCTTATTCAAGAGAGGTTAAGCTAGGAGTTACTTTAGAATCACGTTCTGGGAAAGAGCCAACCTTGTCTATTCAATTAGAAGTTCCAAGTTCTACAGTGAAAGTTTCAGCCCTCCTAGATTCCGGGGCAGCCAAGAACTTCATCTCCTCAGCCTTTGTCATACGGTCTAAAGTTCAAACCATGCCCCTGGAAGCAGCAGTTGCTGTTACAGCAGTGGATGGAAGTCGAATTCCAGATGGTATAATTACTCATCAAACCGTATGTCTCAAGATGAAAGTTGGTGAGCTCCATTCCGAATACCTCTCCTTCTACGTGATTCCCAAAGCCTCTCAAGATGTGATACTTGGTTTACCTTGGCTGCAGAAACATAATCCTCAACTTAATTGGCAAACCATGGAAGTCCTTTCATGGGGTAAATCTTGTACCAAGGACTGTGTAGCTACTATTGTACCTCTTCGGTCAATTAGCCTTTCCGATCTACCTCCGGTGTATCAATCCCTTGCGGATGTTTCCAGTAAGCAAGCAGCAGACTCTCTACCTCCTCATCGTGAATGGGACTGCCCAGTCGTCCTGGTTCCGGGCAAGACCCCTCCTAGGGGACAAATTCATCCGCTATCCATCCCAGAGACGCAAGCTATCCGGGATTGGTCCACTCCTACAACTCAAGGGGATTCAGCGATTTCTTGGCTTTGCTAATTTCTATAGGAGATTCATTAAGAATTATTCTACGTTAGCTGCTCCTATCACAGCCCTAACTCGCAAGGGAGCAAATCCTACGAACTGGTCTTCTGAAGCAATCAAAGCCTTCTCTGATTTAAAGCAAGCCTTTGTGTCAGCCCCCATTCTTCGACAGCCTGATTTGAATCGTCCCTTTCTACTAGAGGTGCATGCATCTACAGAAGCAGTAGGAGCTGTGTTGTCACAAGTCTTTGAAGATAAAAAGGTCCATCCCTGCGGATATTTCTCCCGTAAGTTCCTCCCGGCAGAACGTAATTATGCAATCGGTGAGCAAGAGTTACTTGCCATCAAGTTGGCATTTGAGGAGTGGAGATACCTTCTAGAAGGAGCTCAACATCGCATTACAGTTTATACTGATCATAAGAATCTTCTGTATCTGCAGTCAGCTCAGTGTTTGAATCCACGACAAGCTCGATGGGCGCTTTTCTTCTCACGATTTGATTTCAAACTCACCTATCGTCCAGGGTCTCAGAACAAAAAGGCAGATGCCCTTTCCCGGTCCTTTGCTTCTTCTGAATTAAATGATGCTACCACGAATCAAGCCATTGTGACTCCTACGTCCTTCTTAATGACTCGAACCTCTCCAGTTCCTCCGCCTGGCAAGACCTTTGTCGCCACAAGTCTTCGAAAACGGCTGCTTACCTGGGCTCACTCCTCTTCCTTCATGGGTCATCCTGGGGTTCTAAAGACTCTCAAATTTATTCAACAGTCTTATTGGTGGCCACGTCTCAAAGCCGATGTCCAAGAGTTTATAGCAGCATGTCCTAAATGTGCCCAACATAAGAGTCCAAGAAGTTCTCCACCAGGGTTTCATCCATTGCCAGCCCTAGAGGTTCCAGCAGCAGATCAAGAGCTTCAACGTCTATCTAGCATCTGAAGTTGTGTACGTAAGTCCTTGGTCAAAACTTTCGCTCGTTATAAATCTTTTGTAGATAGAAAACGTAAAACTGTACCGAATTACAAAGTGGGAGACCAAGTTTGGATTTCTACGCGCAATCTCAAGTTCAAAGTTCCTTCTAAGAAATTTGCTCCCAAGTTCATTGGTCCATTTCCCATTGTAAAGGTACTCAACCCTGTGTCATACAAAGTCAAGTTGCCACCGTCTTTGAGAATTCCTAACGCCTTTCATACATCTTTACTGAAGCCTTTGATTCTCAATAAGTTCCGTACTACCCAGTCCAAATCTCCTAAAGTTCACTCTTTGCAGAATGAGGAATTTGAAGTTAAAGAGATTGTGGACTTACGTTTCCGATATGGACGTTTACAGTTTCTGGTCGACTGGAAGGGTTACGGTCCGGAGGAGAGATCCTGGGTTTTCTCTGAAGATGTTCAAGCTCCAAGTCTGGTACAGAAATACTTCTCCAAAAATCCTGACAAGGTTCAAAGGTGTTCGGAGACCACCCGTAGAAGAGGGGGTACTGTCACGAACCGGTCTCTCACCTTTGCGGGTTCTGGGGTTCATCCGTTGCCAGTGCGGTTGCTCGCGGTGCTGTGCGCCCGTGTGGGGACACGGCGTGATCAATGGCACAGGTAATGCAGAGTCTGGGAACTGTGAGTGCGGGGACCAAATGGCCTAAGGCACTGCGGTGTGTCTGCTGTATAGGAGGTGGCCATGTTGGAGACCAAATAGCTAATACAGAGCACTTGTGAAAACACCTGTGGGCAGGTGTAAGCCAATCCCGTGCTTGTGCTGCCTTTAAGTAGGCTGGGATTATGTTACTCTGGGCCAGTGCTTTGTTGTATCAAAGCTGTGCTCTAGCTCTGAGCTCTCTCCGTGCATTCCTGTGTGATTCCCGTGGTCCAGATATCGCCTCCGTTCCCAGAGGTCCGTCTGCAGCCTTCACTGCTGAAAGATCCACCGGCTCTCCGCTGTGCTGTCAGTTAATTGCACTCCTATTGGAAATAGTTGGATTCCCAGTGTCCTGCATGAGGTTACCTTGTCAGTCTGCCTATCATTCAAAGTCTGGAGGATTCGTTTCTCTCAGCTGTTCGTTTGTTCAACTCTGCATTTAACCCATTCATCACCTTGTCTTCTACTACAGTTTCACAGTGATCTCCGGAACCCGCAAGTAACCCAATTCAGTACTTTTTATTTGCTATGTTGTCATTACAAGGATAATTCATCACAGTCTCTCAGTTAACCCTCAAAACTCCATTGCAAATTCTTACAGTTATCTCTTCATGTCTGCATTATCCAGTTAATCACATTCTGCAGTTCAGCATCGAAGCTTGTTTATATTTGCTATGTTGTCATAACAAGGATAATTCTTCACAGTCTCTCAGTTAACTCTCAAAACTCCATTGCAAATTCTTACAGTTATCTCTTCATGTCTGCATTATCCAGTTAATAACATTCTGCAGTTCAGCATCAAAGCTTGTTTATATTTGCTATGTTGTCATAACAAGGATAATTCTTCAGTCTCTCAGTTAACTCTCAAAACTCCATTGCAAATCCTTACAGTTATCTCTTCATGTCTGCATTATCCAGTTAATCACATTCTGCAGTTCAGCATCAAAGCTTGTTTATATTTGGACAATATAACATTTATTCATCAGCTTGTTTTGCATATGTTTCCATGAACATTTCTTTTATTTATTTTTGAGTTTTCTCTTGCATATTATTCCTGCAATACTTCAGTATAATATGATGATTAACAACTTGTCAGTTAACTCTTTACTGAATTGTTATTTTGAATAAATATATGAAACGGAACTTCCTTCGTCCTCCCTGCTTTCTTCATAGCCCAGCACCTACACCTGTGGTTGGTCCCGGGTTAACGGATTCACAAAAACACCCGGACCTGACATTGTCTTGGCAAGACTTAAATTGCGTAGCAGTCGTGGACCTCTATCCAGAATCCATAAACGACAGTTCTGTAGACGTTCTTCTCGAACTCAGTGAGAGTTGGACTGGTTCTTCCTTCAAGGTTGGACATTCAGCTGGTGTATCAGTTGCTGACATGTCCAGCCGGATCTAATCAGCAATAACTTTCTAGAATAAAGGAAAGTTTTGCCCCAGAATAGGGGGTAAGGTAATGTTGGGGCTACAGCAGCCACTACCATACATGTTTGCCCTTTTATTGTAAGCAGCAGACATACTCACTCACTCACTCACTCACTCATATTCCTCTGTAGTTCCATGGACGCAGAGCACTTTCAGCTTAGGCAACCTTGCCGTCATTCCTTTTGGAACAACTGAACCAGAAACTAGTCAGCTCGCTTCCAGGGTCCACCAAGAATGACACAGCCTGTTGGTTTATTAGAACAGTCACTCAAAACAGAAATGGACTCCTATAGAAGGGAACATGGTGCATGTCACGCTCGGCTTGGAATGAGGATCCAGCGACTGAGGTTTGCCTGAGGAAGCGAACACCTGCGAGGGAAGAAGACGAGGTGGCAGGATGTAATTCCTTCTCCTGGGTTAGGAGCAATGGAAGTGGAGGTTTCCGAGATAGGATGATCACTGTAGATGATGAGCTACGGCGGGTAAACTGTGACTTGAAAAACTGAAGACTGTGAGCTGTGGCTTGAATAACGAGGCTGAAGAGCACTGAAGATAATGAACCGTGGGTTGTGTACTGTGGCTTGAAAGACGAGGTTGAAGGTAATGAACTGTGGCTTGAAAAACGAGGTTGAAGAACACTGAAGATAAAGAACTGTGTACTGTGAGCTGTGGCTTGAATAATGACGCTGAAGAGCACGGTAACTGTCTACGACCAAAGATTCTTGAGGAATCAAGATTACCGAGAGCGCCCCTCTCAGATGGTAGCAGGTTAGGTACGGCGGGACAACTGCGACTAGAAAGACCGAGGCAAAGCAATGCTGGAGAGTAACTAAGGTACCGAAGTAACCTGGGAGCACAGGGCTGGAGATCCTACACCTAAGTAGTAACTTGAAGCACTGGCACCCATAACCTGAACCAGCTCCCTTTTAAGAGGAGAGATCTCCCTGGATTGGCTGGCCAGAATGAGCCTGTGCAATTGGTTCAGGACTTTGGTCTCCAACATGGCGGCCCCTGTGCAGCAGACACATTTTCAGTGCTATAGCACCAGGACTCCTCCTGGCCTCTCCGGAAGCTGCTCCCTGTGCCAGCGAGCCCGCCGCAGCAGCCTCAGGCTACTAAGAAAGGACCCGTCACAGCATCCCCTCACCGCCGCAGACGGACCTGTCGCAGTAGCCCAGCACCGCCGCTGCCCGCCAGCCACCTGAGCGGTAGTCCCCGCGGCACCCATTCCCTGGTAAAACTCCGGGACGTGACAATGCAGCAACTAGGAAAGGTGGAATCTAGCCAAGTAACTGTATAGTCCATGGGTTCCTGTTGGCTTGGGCACTCTGCACTGAAATGCCCGGGTTTACCACATTCAGCAAAGCCTTCACAATATCTTCCATACCTGGTATCTTGGTGTGTAGGAAAACAAAACTTTTCTGCTCTTAGCATAAACTAATAATTTTCACTTTTACCACCATTTGTTTTCAAGATTCTTCTTCTTAACACAGCAAAATACACTTCTTGATGTGGCACTAAGGCAACCAACATTAATGAAGAACTGCCTTCTTAAGTGCTTTTAGGAGCCAGAAAACAGACTTGCTTTCAGCAGGGAAAACACATTTTTCCTTTAATCCTTTATCTGATGCACCAATTTTCATAAACACTTGCTGTGGTTTAAAGAAACCCTTGAACAACTTTACAACATCTTATTTCTCTCCAAATACAGTGTACACACACAACTTGTATTTTAGAAAACCCTGGATCACATGCAGGCAAATCTCCTGTTTTAAACAGCACTTCACAGAAATCTTTGTGTATTTAAGGTTTTTTAGCAATTGTTTCCCCAGCACACTGAATGGATAACAGTAACCAGATATAAATCCCACATGATAATAGAATTCAGAGATCTTCGTTACACATATTTGCGCAAATGTGTGGTTAAGCCCCAAAGCCGCATCAAGGCCTCTCTGTATATTTGGGGTCCCTAGCGCTATATCTAGGTGCAGGGTGTGGCACCCCAAAACACCAGAATGAGCATTTACCAATCTATATGTATGTATTTAAGGTTTGCAAGCATTGGCGTATCTATAATGGGTGCAGTGTGTGCGAGGCACACGGGCCCCCAGGGTCCAAGGGGGCCCACCCCACACACACTGCACCCATTTGTTTAATACTTACCTCTCTGGAGTCCCCCGTCGCAGTCATCCCTTCTCAGCAGCGTAATAGAGTTTGAACACTAGGGGGAACAAACTCTATTGCGCTTGCTGAAAACTCCGGAAAGATGGCATGGCGGCCATTTTTCCGGAGTTTCGCGCATACGCATTAGCAAAATCTTCGGGAAAATGGCCACCGCGTCGTGTTCCCAGAGGTTTGCGCATGCGCAATAGAGTCTGTTCTCAGACTCTATTGTGCTGCGGAGAGGGATGGCACCGCCGGGGGACGCAGGAGAGGTAAGTATTAAAATACCTGTTCATCAGTCAGAGAGGAGGGGGCCCCTGAAGCAGAAGGCTGCACACGGGCCTCCTCCTCTCTTAAAACGTCCCTATTTGCAAGACTCCCACCCTGAATCTTTTGGCTGGGTGGATAGCAGGATCTGGCTGTCCTTAGCAAATACCATTTCTACGGGTGTGGTTCATCAAATCGACAGTGTCTAGGTCGACAATGTTTAGGTCGACCACTATAGGTCGACAGTCACTAGGTCGACATGGATGGAAGGTCGACAGGGTTTCTAGGTCGACATGTGCTAGGTCGACAGGTCTAAAGGTTGACATGAGGATTTTTTTTGTGTGTGTCGTTTTCTTCGTAGAGTGATCGGGATCCCAAATTAGTGCACCGCGTCCCCTCGCATGGCTCGCTTCGCTCGCCATGCGTCGGGCATGGTGCCTTCGCTCCGCTACCGCTTCGCTCGGCACACTTTACCGTTCCAATCGTAGTCCACGTGGATCGTTAAGTATGAAAAAATTCAAAAAAAGAAAAAAAATGTGAAAAACTCATGTCGACCTTTAGACCTGTCGACCTAGCACATGCCGACCTAGAAACCCTGTCGACCTTCCATCCATGTCGACCTAGTGACTGTCGACCTATAGTGGTCGACCTAAACATTGTCGACCTAGACATTGTCGCTCTTCAGACCGGATCCCCATTTCTACACCACAGAAATAATTGAATGTCCACATATGTCTCGCTGAACCAGCTCGCTATAGTTTATTGCGGATTGTCAGGATGGCACATACAGCGTCAGCATTGGTTCCAGCGTCACACCAGCAAAAGTATTTCCGCGATCCTGTCTCTGACTAGACACAGTGGTTTCCTCGCTAGTCACCAGCTAACTAACTGTTGTCAGTCACCACTACCCCAACACAAGACAATCTACTTATACCTCCTCCCAAGCACTTACCAGCTAAACAATCACACCCATGTGTAGGTGTGCTGTGTGTGCTTATACGTCCCTGTATGTGAGGAATTAACCCTGTCTTTAACAAGGAGTCTGCAGACTCCCACAGAAAGCATTATTATCTTTCATAAGAGACTGGGACTAAGGCACCCATTTATCAAGCCTTAGAGAGTGAAAAATAGCACGGTGATAAAGTACCAACCAACCAGCTCCTAACTGTCATGTTATAGACTGTGTTTGCAAAATGACAGTTATGAGCTGATTGGCTGATACTTTATCACCATGCAATTTATCACTCTCCAAGGCTCAATTAATCTGGCCAAAAGTACCCTATTTGTCACAATATGTATACATACCTCCCAACTTTTAATGTTTCTAAAGCAGGACACTTGGCGTGGCGTAGCCGCGTGCATCCCGAAAAGGGTGTGTGGCCTCGTATGGTAGGGGTGTGGTTACGGTTGAGTGGGCGTGGTCATGCGCCGAGGGTCCGTTTTAGTCATTTTGGGGGCGTGCCCAGCGCTCCCTGAGCAGCTGGGCAGCCCCCGGCTCACTCCCTACACTGAATAGATGCTGTGCGCGTGCGCACAGCATCTATTTAGAGATCACTTGCTGCTTTGCAGAGCAGAGCAGCGGTGATCAAAGCCTCCCCAACTGCCCCCCCTGTCTGCGGGACACTGTGACCCGCGAGAGGGACAGTTGGGAGGTATGTGTATACTGTAGGTTTCTAACTGTATGTATGTGTGTGTGTGTGACTGTACATATGTATGTGCATCACTGTATGTATGTACTGTATGTATAAGTGTGTGACTGTGCGTATGGATGTATGTATGAGACTGTATGGGTGGGATGTACTAAACAGAAAATGTAGTAAACTCCCATTTGCCGCATTTTCCTAATGTACTAACCCCCAGCCGGCAGGCCAGCGCCGCGGAGGGGTTAGCCAGCTTATGCCGGCGATACCCCATAGAAGTCTCTGGGCTTCTTTCCGCAGCACTGTGTGAGGAATCTGAATGGATCCCTCCCAGCATGCCCCGTGCTCGCCCCTGTCACCCTGTGCATGCGCAGGCTGCTCCCGTGGCCGAATCCTGGATGTCAGGCAGCTGCTGTGGATCGTGCTGGACAGCTTTTATCGGAACAGCTGTCCTCCGCAATGCTAATCGCATATGTAAGCATATATGTGATTAGCATCGTGGCGTTGGGCGGCGATAGGGGGCAATGTCTATTAGTACATCTCGCCCTATATATGTGTGTGACCGCATGTGTATATGTGTGGACTGTAGTTCCTCGCAGGGAGGAAAGTTAGGGATGGAACCCTCTTATTTGCTATGCGCACAATGTAGGGAGCAGCGCTGCAGCTGGGGAAGTGATGTACACACACGCTGCATGACATAAAATGGGGGTATGATGATCATACAGTATATGCACTGAAGGTTCGTGCACAAGAACCCAAACCCTATGTCTCAAATGTTGATTTAGGGCTCTCCAGTCTTAGGGGGAGATGTACTAAGTAGTGATAAAAGTGGAGAAGTGAGCCAGTGGAGAAGTTGCCTATGGCAACCAATCAGCATTTACGTCACATTTATAGTTTGCATACTATAAAAGTATACAGAGCAACTGATTGGGCAACTTCTGCACTTTTATCACTGCTTAGTACAAGTGCCCCTATAAGTTGCAAGGAGCGGCCTCTGTGGCTCAGAGTTGTTTTGCCCGCACATCCCACAGATGCTCGATTAGATTGAGATCTGGGGAATTTGGAGACACAGGGCCAGATGCATCATTGCTTGGAAAGTGATAAAATGGAGAGTGAAAAAGTATCAGCCAATCAGCTCCTAACTGCCATTTTTCAAACACAGCCTGTGACATGGCAGTTAGGACCTGATTGGCTGGTACTTTTTCACTCTCCATTTTATCACTTCCAAGCGATGATGCATCTAGCCCCAAGTCTGCACCTTAAACTCTATTATGTTCCTCAAACTATTGCTGAACAATGTTTGCAGTGTGGCAGGGTATATTATCCTGCTGATAGAGGCCACTGACATCATAGAATACCATTGTCACGAAGGGTGTACTTGGGCTGCAACAATGATTAGGCAAGTGGTACATGTCAAAGTGATATCTACATGAATGCCAGAACCCAATCTTTCCCAGCAGAACATTGCCAAGGGCATCACATTACCTCTGCCAACTTATCCTTCTTCCCATAGTGCATCCTGATGCCATCTCTTCCCCTGTAAACAATGCACATGTACTCAGCCGTCCACATAATGTAAACGAAAACGTGATTCATCAGACCAAGCCACCTTCTTCCATGGTCGGGTTATGACACCCATGTGCCCACTGTAGCACTTTTGGTGGTGGACAGGGGTCAGCATGGGTCAGAGCCAGACTGGTCTGTGGCTATGCAGCAAGTTGCGATGCGCTGTATGTTTGAACACCTTTCTGTCAGAGCCAGCATGAACTTTTTCAGCAATTTGTGCTACAGTTACTCTGCAGGATCAGATCAGATGGACGAGCCTTCTCTCCCCATGCACATCAATGAGGCTTGGGTGCACATGACCCTGTCGATGGTTCACCGGCTGTCCTCCCTTGGACCACTTTTTGGTAGGTACTGTACTAACCACTGCATGCCAGGAACACCTCACAAGACCGGCCGTTTTAGAGATGTTCTAACCCTGGTATTTAGCCATCACAATTTGGTTCTTGTCAAAGTAGCTTATATATAATTTTTATTGTTTATAAAGCACCACCAGTTGTGAGACAATTTTGTTACTCACATAAGCCTCTGCCCATGTCACGCATCAGACTCTCAGGTCCTGTTACCTGCTACTGTATTTTAGACATAAATTGTGTTGAAATATGTACAACAGAAGCAAAGCAGACCCATGTCTCTATACAAAGTTAATAGAGGAAAGATGGTTCTATGTATTGATTTACGTGGACGATTTGCTAGTTTGTTTTGAACAAGAAGGGGACGAAATTGAATTGCTACAAGAACTAAACCGTCAGTTTGAAACAAAAGACCTCGGCCACATAACGCATTACTTGGGAATGCAAATCTCAAGAGAAGATGATGGAACATTCACACTAAGTCAGAAATACAAAATTCAGGAAACCATTGAGGAATTTGGTATACAAGATGCAAAGACAGCAAGCACTCCTATGGAGACAAGTTATGAAAAGGAACCAAATGATCAGAGCAACCTGTTACAGGATAACCATCTATACAGAAAAGCCATAGGAAAATTGCTATACATTGCAACCGTCACCAGACCAGATATCTCCACAGCAGTCTGGATTTTAAGCAGAAAAGCCTCTAAACCAACCAAGATGGATTGGAATGCAGTTAAGAGGGTAATTCGTTACTTAAAGGGAACGATTAACAAGAAGCTTAAGCGCTCAGCAAACACAAGTCACAAGTTAACAGGATATGTTGACGCAGATTGGGCTGGAGACACAAGTGACAGAAAATCCACAAGTGGATATCTATTCTCTATCGGAGAAGGATTAATCAGCTGGACAAGCAAGAAGCAGTCTACCGTAGCACTATCTTCTACAGAAGCTGAATATATCGCAGCAGCTCACGCCAGTCAAGAAGTGGTATGGTTAATGCAACTACTATCAGACCTAGGAATGCCTCAAGAAGAACCTATCAAGATATATGAGGATAATCAAGGATGCCTTGCATTAGCGCAAACAGAAAGAGTGAACCCAAGAACCAAGCACATTGATGTCAAGCATCACTTCCTGAGGGATCTAGAGGAACAAGGTCTTATAGAGTTGAACTATTGCCCAACAGAAGATATGACAGCTGATATCATGACTAAGCCTCTTACCAGAGAGAGACATTGGAGACTTGCGTCAAAGATGGGTCTAACTGAAGAAACCCAGTCTGTTGAGAAGGGGTGTTGAAATATGTACAACAGACTATGGGTTTGTTTATATGCATGTAGTTACCGTACAGGGGCAGCAGATGGCGCTGTATACTTACAGAGGTGTATTGTTTGTCTGCTGTATATGCATGTACTTGTTTGTTCTTCCTCCTCACGTGTGTGTTCTAGAAAAGTCTCTGAGGAAAGGAGGTGAGCTGAGCAGCTCATGTTACTGACATGTTTAAGTTAAGAAGCTGTTACTGAAACCTGTTGTTATATTGATCCTGGTACTCAGTACTATATAAAGAAGATATACATCTCAAGTCTCGTTCTGTCTGAATACAAGGTAACTCCTGAGGTGATCCTTTATCTATAAGACCTCCTGCTGCACACCTATGGTATCAATCCATCGCACTATGCCAACAGGTTATGGGCCCAGACTGGAGTCTATACAAGATAAAGTTTTCAGGAGTGCATCCTAAGCAGCATCCAGATCACGAGTTGCACTGCAAGTCCCAGCAGGCGCAGACAGCAGACTGTGTAACGTACACAAGAAACAACCCAGGAGAACCTTGGAAAGAAAACTGTGAGTAAAACAAGTTTAATACCACAAAAGAATAGAGAGATCTATACAAGGAAGGGTTATGGCAAATTACACAGATCTCAGACTAGCTGCTAGCAAGCTTTCTAATGAGAACTATCAGACATGGAAGTTTAAAGTAGAAATGCTATTAACCAGAGATGATTTATGGGATGTTATAAATGCAGACAGACCTGAAGGAGAGGATCAGCAGTGGATAAAGAAGGACAGACAGGCAAGAGCCACTATAAGTTTACTGGTGGAAGATGAACAGCTTATACACATAAGACAAGAGAGTACAGCTAAAGACATGTGGACAGCATTACAGAGAGTGCATGAAGGATCAAGTTTGAACAGCAAACTATTCCTATTAAGAAAATTATACCAAATGAGATTTAATAAAGGCAAGACAATGCAAGAACACATCAGTGCACTACTAGAGATAACCATGCAGCTCAGGTCAATGGGAGAAGAAATCAAAAGTAACCACATAGTAGCCATCCTCCTTTGCAGTTTACCAGATACATACAGTGCACTAATAAATGCACTAGAAATGAGACCTGAAGCAGAAATCACACCAGACTTTGTGAAGAACAGGCTCATAGAGGAGTATCAACGCAGAAAGGAGCTTACAGAGTGCAATACTGAAAGTGACACAGAGAAAGCACTTAAAATGGCGGACACTAAGCCACACACCAGGGAAACAAGAGTATGTTTCAGATGCAAGAAAGTGGGTCACCTGAAAAAAGATTGCACCATATGGAAGACAGAGCAGCACAAACCACCAGAAAGATTACACAAACACAGAGCCAAAGTCACACTTACAGATACAGGAGCACACAATTGGAATGGAAAATTTAAAGCGACAGTAACCCAATTGTCAGAAAAGTGGTATGTAGACTCAGGAGCGACTAGTCATATGACAAATAACAAGGACTTCTTTACTGAACTTAATTTGAACCATAAAGAAACAATCTACCTAGCAGATGGAACAAATCTCATTGCAGAAGGGAAAGGGAATGGTCAATTCCTATGCTCCAAGGGTAATGGCAGCTATGCAGAAATACCCGTAACAGATGTGCTATATGTTCCCAAGCTTGAAGGAGCACTGCTATCAGTAAAGAATCTAGTAGAAAAAGGACTTACTGTAAAGTTTCAGAATAATAAGTGTTTTATCCAAAATGGAAGAGAAACTCTAGCTACAGCCAGAATAAAAGAACATTTATACTGTCTGGATATCGCAGCACAGCAGGCAAAGCTGAGTACACAGAAACACGCTGACTGTATTCACAAGTGGCATAGAAGATTAGGACACAGACACCCAGATTGCATAAAGGAAATGCAGAGGAGAGACCTAGCCAGGGATCTCAAAGTGTCAGACTGTTCGGAAATGATGAAGTGCCAATGCTGCATAAAAGCAAAAGCAACAAGGACGACAATTCCTAAGAAAAGTGAAAACAGAGCTTCCAGACCACTAGACCTGGTACATAGTGATGTATGTGGACCTATGAAAACGCGAACCGTAGGAGACAAAAGGTATATGCTGACATTCATTGACGACTACTCCAGGTTCACAGTCACTTATCTAATAAAAAGTAAAGATGAAGTCTTAGAAAAGCTGCAAGACTATGTGACCATGACCAGAAACAGGTTCAAGAGGAATATGCTAACTCTTCGCAGCGACAATGGAGGCGAGTTCACAGGACAGAAAATAGAACGGTACTTAAGAGGACTCGGTATTGAGCATCAGAAGACAGTACCATATACACCTGAGCAAAACGGTGTATCTGAGAGGAAACACAGATCACTAACAGAAATTATAAGGTGCATGCTTACAGATTCAGGACTACCTGATAAATATTGGGGTGAAGCAGCAGCAACAGCCACCTATCTTCAAAACAGACTACTTTCCAAAGCAGTAAGGAAGACACCATATGAGCTGTGGCACGGTAAGAAACCCAGCTTAAAGCACATTAGAGTTTTTGGATGCAGAGCCTTCGTCTACATTCCCGCTGAAAAACGAAGCAAGTTGCAGAACCGAGCAGAAGAGGGAGTTCTAGTCGGCTACAGCGAACATTCAAAAGGCTACAGAATCTTAAATCCAAGAACTGGAAAAGTAGTTATAAGCAACAGTGTGACATTCATAGAAGAAACACGAGATGATGTCATAATTCCAGTAGACTCTACTGAAGAAAGCACTGAATCCAAAGAAACAGATGAAGTAGAGATCACTCAAGAAGTTGAAGTACAACACAAGACAAATACCAGCGACACTCGTGAGAGTACATCCGAGGGGGTGAGACCCTCTTCAAGAGAAAATAAGGGAAAAGCACCTGCACGTTTATCTTACAAAGCAAAAGCTATTAACATACAAGAACCTGCATCATGGGAAGAAATTTCTAATTTTTCTGAAAGAGAAGCACAGAAATGGTTAGGAGCCGCAAAAGAAGAAATGGAATCAATGGAAGACAATCAGACATGGACATTGACCAGACTACCAGTAGACAAAAAGGCCATAGGATGCAAATGGACTTTTAAGGTCAAATATGATTCTGAAGGAAAAATAGAAAGATACAAGGCAAGACTGGTTGCTAAAGGATATTCACAGAAATTTGGAGAAGATTATGATGAAACGTTTGCTCCAGTTGTGAAGCACACTACCATTAGAACCTTACTCCTAACAGCAGCCATAAAGGGTATGCAAGTGAAACATTTCGATGTAAAGACGGCTTTCCTATATGGTGAACTAAAGGAAGATATATACATGGAACAACCACCAGGCTTCGTGAATTCTCAGAACCCAGATCATGTATGTAAACTTAACAAGAGTATATATGGTCTTAAACAAGCAGCAAGAGCATGGAATACAAAGATAAATGGAGTTCTGACAGAAAAGGGATTCATCAGAAGCAAAGCAGACCCATGTCTCTATACAAAGTTAATAGAGGAAAGATGGTTCTATGTATTGATTTACGTGGACGATTTGCTAGTTTGTTTTGAACAAGAAGGGGACGAAATTGAATTGCTACAAGAACTAAACCGTCAGTTTGAAACAAAAGACCTCGGCCACATAACGCATTACTTGGGAATGCAAATCTCAAGAGAAGATGATGGAACATTCACACTAAGTCAGAAATACAAAATTCAGGAAACCATTGAGGAATTTGGTATACAAGATGCAAAGACAGCAAGCACTCCTATGGAGACAAGTTATGAAAAGGAACCAAATGATCAGAGCAACCTGTTACAGGATAACCATCTATACAGAAAAGCCATAGGAAAATTGCTATACATTGCAACCGTCACCAGACCAGATATCTCCACAGCAGTCTGGATTTTAAGCAGAAAAGCCTCTAAACCAACCAAGATGGATTGGAATGCAGTTAAGAGGGTAATTCGTTACTTAAAGGGAACGATTAACAAGAAGCTTAAGCTCTCAGCAAACACAAGTCACAAGTTAACAGGATATGTTGACGCAGATTGGGCTGGAGACACAAGTGACAGAAAATCCACAAGTGGATATCTATTCTCTATCGGAGAAGGATTAATCAGCTGGACAAGCAAGAAGCAGTCTACCGTAGCACTATCTTCTACAGAAGCTGAATATATCGCAGCAGCTCACGCCAGTCAAGAAGTGGTATGGTTAATGCAACTACTATCAGACCTAGGAATGCCTCAAGAAGAACCTATCAAGATATATGAGGATAATCAAGGATGCCTTGCATTAGCGCAAACAGAAAGAGTGAACCCAAGAACCAAGCACATTGATGTCAAGCATCACTTCCTGAGGGATCTAGAGGAACAAGGTCTTATAGAGTTGAACTATTGCCCAACAGAAGATATGACAGCTGATATCATGACTAAGCCTCTTACCAGAGAGAGACATTGGAGACTTACGTCAAAGATGGGTCTAACTGAAGAAACCCAGTCTGTTGAGAAGGGGTGTTGAAATATGTACAACAGACTATGGGTTTGTTTATATGCATGTAGTTACCGTACAGGGGCAGCAGATGGCGCTGTATACTTACAGAGGTGTATTGTTTGTCTGCTGTATATGCATGTACTTGTTTGTTCTTCCTCCTCACGTGTGTGTTCTAGAAAAGTCTCTGAGGAAAGGAGGTGAGCTGAGCAGCTCATGTTACTGACATGTTTAAGTTAAGAAGCTGTTACTGAAACCTGTTGTTATATTGATCCTGGTACTCAGTACTATATAAAGAAGATATACATCTCAAGTCTCGTTCTGTCTGAATACAAGGTAACTCCTGAGGTGATCCTTTATCTATAAGACCTCCTGCTGCACACCTATGGTATCAATCCATCGCACTATGCCAACAAATTGTGTATTGGATCATCTCCAACACCATCGCCGCTGCATGACCGCAATCCAGCCACCAAGAGACCAGGAAATCTCCATCCACAGAAGGAGATCCTGGCCTCATCCCTCCTCCACAACGGCAGTGGTACCAGAGGTGTAACTCTGGGAGGCAACAGAATCCGCTGCCGCTGGGCTCCTGCTATGAAAGGGGGGAACCTCTCTTCCTGTTCCGTGTGTTCAGCAACACCATTCCATTAAGCTACCTCTTCCTCACTGCACCGTACACCACACCTTCTTTATTATAGCTATACATTTATAAGTGTCACACCCAGGATTAGAACCCACTACCTATTACACTGGAAGCAGACACCTTACTGATGAAGCTATTTGCTCCTGTATAGGAAGCATGAGAATTCTAACTATATGAAGTTACTTCTCTGACATTTACAACTAACTTCATATAGTTAGAATTCTCATACTGAGCTGCACACTATGGTGGTCATTCCGACCCGATAGCTCGCTGCAGTTTGTCGCAGCACAGTGATCGGGTCGGAACTGCGCATGCGCTGGCGCCACATTGCGCCGGCGCATGGCAGCTTTCATTACCTAGCGATCGCCTCTGAGACAGAGGCGCTCGCTAGGCGGGAGGGGGCTGAATGGCGGCATTAAGCCGCCGTTTAGGGGGATCAGTTGGGGGGGCCAGCCGCGGCAGCTGCATGACGTCTCACGCAGCTGCTGCGGCCAGCGAGAGCGACGAGCAACTCTCGGCCAGCTGCAGGAGCTGCGCTGGCCGGGAGTTACTCCTCAAATACAAAGGCATTGCCTCTGTGCAATGCTTTTGTATTTGTGGGGGGGGGGGGCGCTGACATGTGGGGTGGACTAGCGTACCCTCGCATGTCTGAGTTAACAATCGTAGCTGTGCTAAATTTAGCACAGCTACGATCAACTCAGAATGACCCCTTATATAGATCTGCCTAGTTGCAATGGTTTTGAACTGACAATTGTAAATAGCTTCATACAGTTAGAATCTGCAGACTTGCCATGCAGGAGTATATATCTCTATCAGTAAGGTGTCTGCCTTCAGTGTAACAGATCATGGGTTTTAATCCTGGGTATGACTGCTAAGAAACGTGTGATTGAAAATTAGTGATGAGCGGGTTCGGTTCCTCGGAATCTGAACCCGCCCGAACTTCACCTTTTTTTTACATGGGTCCGAGCGACTCGGATCCTCCCACCTTGCTCGGTTAACCCGAGCGCGCCGGAACGTCATCATCCCGCTGTTGGATTCTCGCGAGACTCGGATTCTATATAAGGAGCCGCGCGTCGCCGCCATTTTCACACGTGCATTGAGATTGATAGGGAGAGGACGTGGCTGGCGTCCTCTCCGAGTCCGTTGTATTATATTAGAACTTAGTTAGTTATAATTGTGGGGAGGATTGGGGACGGGGAGCAGCTGTTAGGGAGTACAGTGCAGGGTTTTGAGTTTAATCCGTTGTTTCTCTGCCTGAAAAAAAACGCTCCACCATATCTGTGCTCACTCAGTGTGCTGCACTGCTGCATGATATATCTGTGCTGAGTGCACTGCTCACACTGCCTAATTGTGGGGACTGGGGAGCAGTTATAGCAGGAGTACAGTGCACAGTTTTGCTGACAGTGACCACCAGTCCAGTATACGTTTGTCTGCCTGAAAAACACTGTGGTGTTTTTTTTTTCTTTCTTCATGCTAGTTTGTTTAGCAGTCTGCTGACACTGCAGTGTCCACCAGGTCCGTTATACAGTATATTATATATATAATTAAGCACTAAGCAGCAGTACGGTAGGCCACGGCTGTACCTACCTCTGTGTCGACTCGTCACTCGTCGTCCATAAGTATAAGTAATACTATCCATCCATCTACATTGTATACCTGTGGTGTTTTTTTTTTCTTTCTTCATACTAGTTTAGCAGTCTGCTGCTGACACTGTCCACCAGGTCCGTTATACAGTATATTATATTTATATATAAGCACTAAGCAGCAGTACGGTAGGCCACGGCTGTACCTACCTCTGTGTCGACTCGTCACTCGTCGTCCATAAGTATAAGTAATACTATCATCCATCTACATTCTATACCTGTGGTGTTTTTTTTTTCTTTCTTCATACTAGTTTAGCAGTCTGCTGCTGACACTGTCCACCAGGTCCGTTATACACACAGTATATTATATTTATATATAAGCACTAAGCAGCAGTACGGTAGGCCACGGCTGTACCTACCTCTGTGTCGTCACTCGTCGTCCATAAGTATAAGTAATACTATACTATCCATCCATCTACATTGTATACCTGTGGTGGGTTTTTTTTCTTTCTTCATACTAGTTTAGCAGTCTGCTGACACTGTCCACCAGGTCCGTTATACAGTATATTATATTTATATATAAGCACTAAGCAGCAGTACGGTAGGCCACGGCTGTACCTACCTCTGTGTCGTCACTCGTCGTCCATAAGTATAAGTAATACTATACTATCCATCCATCTACATTGTATACCTGTGGTGGTTTTTTTTTTCTTTCTTCATACTAGTTTAGCAGTCTGCTGACACTGTCCACCAGGTCCGTTATACAGTATATTATATTTATATATAAGTACTAAGCAGCAGTACGGTAGACCACGGCTGTACCTACCTCTGTGTCGTCACTCGTCGTCCATAAGTATAAGTAATACTATACTATCCATCCATCTACATTGTATACCTGTGGTGGCTTTTAGTTGTGCGCAAAATATGGAGAACAAAAATGTGGAGGTTAAAAAAATAGGGAAATATCAAGATCCACTTCCACCTCGTGCTGAAGCTGCTGCCACTAGTCATGGCCGAGACGATGAAATGCCATCAACGTCGTCTGCCAAGGCCGATGCCCAATGTCATAGTACAGAGCATGTAAAATCCAAAACACAAAAGATCAGTAAAAAAATGACCCAAAAATCAAAATTAAAAGCGTCTGAGGAGAAGCGTAAACTTGCCAATATGCCATTTACGACACGGAGTGGCAAGGAATGGCTGAGGCCCTGGCCTATGTTCATGGCTAGTGGTTCAGCTACACATAAGGATGGAAGCACTCATCCTCTCGCTAGAAAAAAGAAAAGACTTGCGTCAAAAGCACAGCAAAGAACTGTGCGTTCTTCGAAATCACAAATCCCAAAGGAGAGTCCAATTGTGTCGGTTGCGATGCCTGACCTTCCCAACACTGGACGGGAAGAGCTTGCGCCTTCCACCATTTGCACGCCCCCTGCAAGTGTTGAAAGGAGCACCCGCAGTCCAGTTCCTGATAGTGAAATTGAAGATGTCAGTGTTGAAGTACACCAGGATGAGGATATTGGTGTTGCTGGCGCTGGGGAGGAAATTGACAAGGAGGATTCTGATGGTGAGGTGGTTTGTTTAAGTCAGGCACCCGGGGAGACACCTGTTGTCCGTGGGAGGAATATGGCCATTGACATGCCTGGTCAAAATACAAAAAAAATCAGCTCTTCAGTGTGGAAGTATTTCAACAGAAATGCGGACAACAGGTGTCAAGCCGTGTGTTGCCTTTGTCAAGCTGTAATAAGTAGGGGTAAGGACGTTAACCACCTCGGAACATCCTCCCTTATACGTCACCTGCAGCGCATTCATAATAAGTCAGTGACAAGTTCAAAAACTTTGGGCGACAGCGGAAGCAGTCCACTGACCAGTAAATCCCTTCCTCTTGTAACCAAGCTCGCGCAAACCACACCACCAACTCCCTCAGTGTCAATTTCCTCCTTACCCAGGAAAGCCAATATTCCTGCAGGCCATGTCACTGGCAAGTCTGATGAGTCCTCTCCTGCCTGGGATTCCTCCGATGCATCCTTGAGTGTAACGCCTACTGCTGCTGGCGCTGCTGTTGTTGCTGCTGGGAGTCGATCGTCATCCCAGAGGGGAAGTCGGAAGACCACTTGTACTGCTTCCAGTAAGCAATTGACTGTCCAACAGTCCTTTGCGAGGAGGATTAAATATCACAGCAGTCATCCTGTTGCAAAGCGGATAACTGAGGCCTTGACAACTATGTTGGTGTTAGACGTGCGTCCGGTATCCGCCGTTAGTTCACAGGGAACTAGACAATTTCTTGAGGTAGTGTGCCCCCGTTACCAAATACCATCTAGGTTCCACTTCTCTAGGCAGGCGATACCGAGAATGTACACGGACGTCAGAAAAAGACTCCACAGTGTCCTAAAAAATGCAGTTGTACCCAATGTCCACTTAACCACGGACATGTGGACAAGTGGAGCAGGGCAGACTCAGGACTACATGACTGTGACAGCCCACTGGGTAGATGTATTGCCTCCCGCTGCAAGAACAGCAGCGGCGGCACCAGTAGCAGCATCTCGCAAACGCCAACTCGTTCCTAGGCAGGCTACGCTTTGTATCACCGCTTTCCAGAATACGCACACAGCTGAAAACCTCTTACGGCAACTGAGGAAGATCATCGCAGAATGGCTTACCCCAATTGGACTCTCCTGGGGATTTGTGGCATCGGACAACGCCAGCAATATTGTGCGTGCATTACATCTGGGCAAATTCCAGCACGTCCCATGTTTTGCACATACCTTGAATTTGGTGGTGCAGAATTATTTAAAAAACGAAAGGGGCGTGCAAGAGATACTGTCGGTGGCCAGAAGAATTGCGGGCCACTTTCGGCGTGCAGGCACCGCGTACAGAAGACTGGAGCACCACCAATAAAACCTGAACCTGCCCTGCCATCATCTGAAGCAAGAGGTGGTAACGAGGTGGAATTCAACCCTATATATGCTTCAGAGGATGGAGGAGCAGCAAAAGGCCATTCAAGCCTATACATCTGCCCACGATATAGGCAAAGGAGGTGGAATGCACCTGTCTCAAGCGCAGTGGAGAATGATTTCAACGTTGTGCAAGGTGCTGCTGCCCTTTGAACTTGCCACACGTGAAGTCAGTTCAGACACTGCCAGCCTGAGTCAGGTCATTCCCCTCATCAGGCTTTTGCAGAAGAAGCTGGAGGCATTGAAGGAGGAGCTAAAACAGAGCGATTCCGCTAGGCATGTGGGACTTGTGGATGGAGCCCTTCATTCGCTTAACCAGGATTCACGTGTGGTCAATCTGTTGAAATCAGAGCACTACATTTTGGCCACCGTGCTCGATCCTAGATTTAAAATCTACGTTGGATCTCTCTTTCCGGCAGACACAAGTCTGCAGGGGTTCAAAGAACTGCTGGTGAGAAAATTGTCAAGTCAAGCGGAACGCGACCTGTCAACATCTCCTCCTTCACATTCTCCCGCAACTGGGGGTGCGAGGAAAAGGCTACGAATTCCGAGCCCACCCGCTGGCGGTGATGCAGGGCAGTCTGGAGCGACTGCTGATGCTGACATCTGGTCCGGACTGAAGGACCTGCAAACGATTACTGACATGTCGTCTACTGTCACTGCATATGATTCTCTCACCATTGAAAGAATGGTGGAGGATTATATGAGTGACCGCATCCAAGTAGGCACGTCAGACAGTCCGTACATATACTGGCAGGGAAAAGAGGCAATTTGGAGGCCCTTGCACAAACTGGCTTTATTCTACCTAAGTTGCCCTCCCTCCAGTGTGTACTCCGAAAGAGTGTTTAGTGCCACCGCTCACCTTGTCAGCAATCGGCGTACGAGGTTACTTCCAGAAAATGTGGAGAAGATGATGTTCATTAAAATGAATTATAATCAATTACTCCATGGAGACATTCACCAGCAGCAATTGCCTCCAGAAAGTACACGGGGATCTGAGATGGTGGATTCCAGTGGGGACGAATTAATAATCTGTGAGGAGGGGGATGTACACAGTGAAAGGGGTGATGAATCAGACGATGATGATGAGGTGGACATCTTGCCTCTGTAGAGCCAGTTTGTGCAAGGAGAGATTGATTGCTTCTTTTTTGGTGGGGGCCCAAACCAACCAGTCATTTCAGTCACAGTCGTGTGGCAGACCCTGTCGCTGAAATGATGGGTTGGTTAAAGTGTGCATGTCCTGTTTATACAACATAAGGGTGGGTGGGAGGGCCCAAGGACAATTCCATCTTGCACCTCTTTTTTCTTTTTTTCTTCTTTGCGTCATGTGCTGTTTGGGGAGTATTTTTTGGAAGGGCCATCCTGCGTGACACTGCAGTGCCACTCCTAGATGGGCCAGGTGTTTGTGTCGGCCACTAGGGTCGCTTAGCTTACTCACACAGCTACCTCATTGCGCCTCTTTTTTTTCTTCTTTGCGTCATCTGCTGTTTGGGGAGTATTTTTTGGAAGGGCCATCCTGCGTGACACTGCAGTGCCACTCCTAGATGGGCCAGGTGTTTGTGTCGGCCACTAGGGTCGCTTAACTTACTCACACAGCTACCTCATTGTGCCTCTTTTTTTTCTTCTTTGCGTCATGTGCTGTTTGGGGAGTGTTTTTTGGAAGGGCCATCCTGCGTGACACTGCAGTGCCACTCCTAGATAGGCCAGGTGTTTGTGTCGGCCACTAGGGTCGCTTAGCTTACTCACACAGCTACCTCATTGCGCCTCTTTTTTTTCTTCTTTGCGTCATGTGCTGTTTGGGGAGTATTTTTTGGAAGGGCCATCCTGCGTGACACTGCAGTGCTACTCCTAGATGGGCCAGGTGTTTGTGTCGGCCACTAAGGTCGCTTAGCTTACTCACACAGCTACCTCATTGCGCCTCTTTTTTTCTTCTTTGCGTCATGTGCTGTTTGGGGAGTATTTTTTGGAAGGGCCATCCTGCATGACACTGCAGTGCCACTCCTAGATGGGCCAGGTGTTTGTGTCGGCCACTAGGGTCGCTTAGCTTACTCACACAGCTACCTCATTGCGCCTCTTTTTTTTCTTCTTTGCGTCATGTGCTGTTTGGGGAGTATTTTTTGGAAGGGCCATCCTGCCTGACACTGCAGTGCCACTCCTAGATGGGCCAGGTGTTTGTGTCGGCCACTTGGGTCGCTTAGCTTAGCCATCCAGCGACCTCGGTGCAAATTTTAGGACTAAAAATAATATTGTGAGGTGTGAGGTGTTCAGAATAGACTGAAAATGAGTGGAAATTATGGTTATTGAGGTTAATAATACTATGGGATCAAAATGACCCCCAAATTCTATGATTTAAGCTGTTTTTTAGGTTTTTTTGAAAAAAACACCCGAATCCAAAACACACCCGAATCCGACAAAAAAAATTCGGTGAGGTTTTGCCAAAACGCGTTCGAACCCAAAACACGGCCACGGAACCGAACCCAAAACCAAAACACAAAACCCGATAAATTTCAGGTGCACATCCCTATTGAAAATACATAGCAATGAAATATGTATTTTTTTTTCAAGAATACTCTAGATAGATAGATAGATACAGAAACAAAAGGAGGGGGCGCACATAGGGGGTAATTCAAAGTTGATCGCAGCAGGAAATTTTTTAGCAGTTGGGCAAAACCATGGCCCTCATTCCGAGTTGTTCGCTCGCAAGCTGCTTTTAGCAGCATTGCACACGCTAAGCCGCCGCCTACTGGGAGTGAATCTTAGCTTAGCAAAATTGCGAACGAATGATTCTCAAAATTGCGAATAGAAATTTCTTTGCAGTTTCTGAGTAGCTCGGGACTTACTCTGCCACTGCGATCAGTTCAGTCAGTTTCGTTCCTGGTTTGACGTCACAAACACACCCAGCGTTCGCCCAGACACTCCCCCGTTTCTTCAGACACTCCCGCGTTTTTCCCAGAAACGGCAGCGTTTTTTCACACACTCCCATAAAACGGACAGTTTCCGCCCAGAAACACCCACTTCCTGTCAATCACATTACGATCACCAGAACGAAGAAAAAACCTTGTAATGCCATGAGTAAAATACCAAACTTCTTAGCAAATTTACTTGGCGCAGTCGCAGTGCGAACATTGCGCATGCGCAATTAGCGGAAAATCGCTGCGATGCGAAGAAAAGTACAGAGCGAACAACTCGGAATGAGGGCCCATGTGCACTGCAGGGGGGGCAGATATAACATTTGCAGAGAGAGTTAGATTTGGGTAGGTTATTTTGTTTCTGTGCAGGGTAAATACTGGCTGCTTTATTTTTACACTGCAATTTAGATTGCAGATTGAACTCACCACACCCAAATCTATCTCTCTCTGCACATGTTATATCTGCCCCCCCTGCAGTGCACATGGTTTTGCCCAACTGCTAAAAAATTTCCTGCTGCGATCAACTTGGAATTACCCCCATAGTGCAAACCACTTTTATTTAAAACAGGTAAAATACCTTTAACAGAGGATCCACATTAACATCTAGAATCACTGTGACATAGAATCCACATTAAATGAATGAGACCCGTACCGAGTTTCTCACCCGTGTGGTCTGGTTACCACATGATTTATACAAAGTCAATGCTCCAATCTCTCCTTGCCGGTAAGAGCTGTGCTGCACTGGGAACCGGGATCTCACACCACACCAGCGGCTTACGGGCTTTTCCATTTTCTAAGTGGAAACTGAACATTGACCAGCGCACCTCTACACCATTTCGTTGACTATATTTTTATATATATATATATATATATATATATATATATATATATATACACACACACACGCACACACACACACACTTGCACACACACACTTGCACACACACACACACACACACTACAAGTCAAAAGTTTGGACACGCTTTCTCATTCCATTGAATGACAAAGTAGGGCCAAACTTTTGACTGGTACTATATATATATTAGAGATGAGCGGGTTCGGTTTCTCTGAAACCGAACCCGCACGAACTTCATGTTTTTTTCACGGGTCCGAGCAGACTCGGATCCTCCCGCCTTGCTCGGTTAACCCGAGCGCGCCCGAACGTCATCATGACGCTGTCGGATTCTCGCGAGACTCGGATTCTATATAAGGAGCCGCGCGTCGCCGCCATTTTCACACGTGCATTGAGATTGATAGGGAGAGGACGTGGCTGGCGTCCTCTCCATTAGAAATTAGATTAGAAGAGAGAGAGAGATTGTGCAGAGTCAGACAGAGTTTACCACAGTGACCAGTGCAGTTGTTGTTAGTTAACTTTTATTTATTTTAATATAATATATCCGTTCTCTGCTATATCCGTTCTCTGCCTGAAAAAAAACGATACACAGCAGCAGCCAGTCACACAGTGTGACTCAGTCTGTGTGCACTCAGCTCAGCCCAGTGTGCTGCACATCAATGTATAAAAGGCAAAGCTTATAATAATTGTGGGGGAGACTGGGGAGCACTGCAGGTTGTTATAGCAGGAGCCCCCAGGAGTACATAATATTATATTAATTTAAAATTAAACAGTGCACACTTTTGCTGCAGGAGTGCCACTGCCAGTGTGACTAGTGGTGACCAGTGCCTGACCACCAGTATAGTAGTATATTGTTGTATGTATTGTATACTATCTCTTTATCAACCAGTCTATATTAGCAGCAGACACAGTACAGTGCGGTAGTTCACGGCTGTGGCTACCTCTGTGTCGGCAGTCGGAACTCGGCAGGCAGTCCGTCCATCCATAATTGTATTACAATATATACCACCTAACCGTGGTATTTTTTTTTCTTTCTTTATACCGTCGTCATAGTGTCATACTAGTTGTTACGAGTATACTACTATCTCTTTATCAACCAGTGTACAGTGCGGTAGTTCACGGCTGTGGCTACCTCTGTGTCGGCAGTCGGCAGGCAGTCCGTCCATCCATAATTGTATTATTATTATAATATATACCACCTAACCGTGGTTTTTTTTTCATTCTTTATACCGTCGTCATAGTGTCATACTAGTTGTTACGAGTATACTACTATCTCTTTATCAACCAGTGTACAGTGCGGTAGTTCACGGCTGTGGCTACCTCTGTGTCGGCAGTCGGCAGGCAGTCCGTCCATCCATAATTGTATTATTATTATAATATATACCACCTAACCGTGGTTTTTTTTTCATTCTTTATACCGTCGTCATAGTGTCATACTAGTTGTTACGAGTATACTACTATCTCTTTATCAACCAGTGTACAGTGCGGTAGTTCACGGCTGTGGCTACCTCTGTGTCGGCAGTCGGCAGGCAGTCCGTCCATCCATAATTGTATTATTATTATAATATATACCACCTAACCGTGGTTTTTTTTTTCATTCTTTATACCGTCGTCATAGTGTCATACTAGTTGTTACGAGTATACTACTATCTCTTTATCAACCAGTGTACAGTGCGGTAGTTCACGGCTGTGGCTACCTCTGTGTCGGCAGTCGGCAGGCAGTCCGTCCATCCATAATTGTATTATTATTATAATATATACCACCTAACCGTGGTTTTTTTTTCATTCTTTATACCGTCGTCATAGTGTCATACTAGTTGTTACGAGTATACTACTATCTCTTTATCAACCAGTGTACAGTGCGGTAGTTCACGGCTGTGGCTACCTCTGTGTCGGCAGTCGGCAGGCAGTCCGTCCATCCATAATTGTATTATTATTATAATATATACCACCTAACCGTGGTTTTTTTTTCATTCTTTATACCGTCGTCATAGTGTCATACTAGTTGTTACGAGTATACTACTATCTCTTTATCAACCAGTGTACAGTGCGGTAGTTCACGGCTGTGGCTACCTCTGTGTCGGCAGTCGGCAGGCAGTCCGTCCATCCATAATTGTATTATTATTATAATATATACCACCTAACTGTGGTATTTTTTTTTCTTTCTTTATACCGTCGTCATAGTGTCATACTAGTTGTTACGAGTATACTACTATCTCTTTATCAACCAGTGTACAGTGCGGTAGTTCACGGCTGTGGCTACCTCTGTGTCGGCAGTCGGCAGGCAGTCCGTCCATCCATAATTGTATTATTATTATAATATATACCACCTAACCGTGGTTTTTTTTTCATTCTTTATACCGTCATAGTGTCATACTAGTTGTTACGAGTATACTACTATCTCTTTATCAACCAGTGTACAGTGCGGTAGTTCACGGCTGTGGCTACCTCTGTGTCGGCAGTCGGCAGGCAGTCCGTCCATCCATAATTGTATTATTATTATAATATATACCACCTAACCGTGGTTTTTTTTTCATTCTTTATACCGTCATAGTGTCATACTAGTTGTTACGAGTATACTACTATCTCTTTATCAACCAGTGTACAGTGCGGTAGTTCACGGCTGTGGCTACCTCTGTGTCGGCAGTCGGCAGGCAGTCCGTCCATCCATAATTGTATTATTATTATAATATATACCACCTAACCGTGGTTTTTTTTTCATTCTTTATACCGTCGTCATAGTGTCATACTAGTTGTTACGAGTATACTACTATCTCTTTATCAACCAGTGTACAGTGCGGTAGTTCACGGCTGTGGCTACCTCTGTGTCGGCAGTCGGCAGGCAGTCCGTCCATCCATAATTGTATTATTATTATAATATATACCACCTAACCGTGGTTTTTTTATACCACCTAACCGTGGCAGTCCGTCCATAATTGTATACTAGTATCCAATCCATCCATCTCCATTGTTTACCTGAGGTGCCTTTTAGTTCTGCCTATAAAATATGGAGAACAAAAAAGTTGAGGTTCCAAAATTAGGGAAAGATCAAGATCCACTTCCACCTCGTGCTGAAGCTGCTGCCACTAGTCATGGCCGAGACGATGAAATGCCAGCAACGTCGTCTGCCAAGGCCGATGCCCAATGTCATAGTACAGAGCATGTCAAATCCAAAACACCAAATATCAGAAAAAAAAGGACTCCAAAACCTAAAATAAAATTGTCGGAGGAGAAGCGTAAACTTGCCAATATGCCATTTACCACACGGAGTGGCAAGGAACGGCTGAGGCCCTGGCCTATGTTCATGGCTAGTGGTTCAGCTTCACATGAGGATGGAAGCACTCAGCCTCTCGCTAGAAAACTGAAAAGACTCAAGCTGGCAAAAGCACCGCAAAGAACTGTGCGTTCTTTGAAATCCCAAATCCACAAGGAGAGTCCAATTGTGTCGTTTGCGATGCCTGACCTTCCCAACACTGGACGTGAAGAGCATGCGCCTTCCACTATTTGCATGCCCCCTGCAAGTGCTGGAAGGAGCACCCGCAGTCCAGTTCCTGATAGTCAGATTGAAGATGTCAGTGTTGAAGTACACCAGGATGAGGAGGATATGGGTGTTGCTGGCGCTGGGGAGGAAATTGACCAGGAGGATTCTGATGGTGAGGTGGTTTGTTTAAGTCAGGCACCCGGGGAGACACCTGTTGTCCGTGGGAGGAATATGGCCGTTGACATGCCAGGTGAAAATACCAAAAAAATCAGCTCTTCGGTGTGGAGGTATTTCACCAGAAATGCGGACAACAGGTGTCAAGCCGTGTGTTCCCTTTGTCAAGCTGTAATAAGTAGGGGTAAGGACGTTAACCACCTCGGAACATCCTCCCTTATACGTCACCTGCAGCGCATTCATAATAAGTCAGTGACAAGTTCAAAAACTTTGGGTGACAGCGGAAGCAGTCCACTGACCAGTAAATCCCTTCCTCTTGTAACCAAGCTCACGCAAACCACCCCACCAACTCCCTCAGTGTCAATTTCCTCCTTCCCCAGGAATGCCAATAGTCCTGCAGGCCATGTCACTGGCAAGTCTGACGAGTCCTCTCCTGCCTGGGATTCCTCCGATGCATCCTTGCGTGTAACGCCTACTGCTGCTGGCGCTGCTGTTGTTGCCGCTGGGAGTCGATGGTCATCCCAGAGGGGAAGTCTTAAGCCCACTTGTACTACTTCCAGTAAGCAATTGACTGTTCAACAGTCCTTTGCGAGGAAGATGAAATATCACAGCAGTCATCCTACTGCAAAGCGGATAACTGAGTCCTTGACAACTATGTTGGTGTTAGACGTGCGTCCGGTATCCGCCGTTAGTTCACAGGGAACTAGACAATTTATTGAGGCAGTGTGCCCCCGTTACCAAATACCATCTAGGTTCCACTTCTCTAGGCAGGCGATACCGAGAATGTACACGGACGTCAGAAAAAGACTCACCAGTGTCCTAAAAAATGCAGTTGTACCCAATGTCCACTTAACCACGGACATGTGGAGCAGGGCAGGGTCAGGACTATATGACTGTGACAGCCCACTGGGTAGATGTATGGACTCCCGCCGCAAGAACAGCAGCGGCGGCACCAGTAGCAGCATCTCGCAAACGCCAACTCTTTCCTAGGCAGGCTACGCTTTGTATCACCGCTTTCCAGAATACGCACACAGCTGAAAACCTCTTACGGCAACTGAGGAAGATCATCGCGGAATGGCTTACCCCAATTGGACTCTCCTGTGGATTTGTGGCATCGGACAACGCCAGCAATATTGTGTGTGCATTAAATATGGGCAAATTCCAGCACGTCCCATGTTTTGCACATACCTTGAATTTGGTGGTGCAGAATTTTTTAAAAAACGACAGGGGCGTGCAAGAGATGCTGTCGGTGGCCAGAAAAATTGCGGGACACTTTCGGCGTACAGGCACCACGTACAGAAGACTGGAGCACCACCAAAAACTACTGAACCTGCCCTGCCATCATCTGAAGCAAGAAGTGGTAACGAGGTGGAATTCAACCCTCTATATGCTTCAGAGGTTGGAGGAGCAGCAAAAGGCCATTCAAGCCTATACAATTGAGCACGATATAGGAGATGGAATGCACCTGTCTCAAGTGCAGTGGAGAATGATTTCAACGTTGTGCAAGGTTCTGATGCCCTTTGAACTTGCCACACGTGAAGTCAGTTCAGACACTGCCAGCCTGAGTCAGGTCATTCCCCTCATCAGGCTTTTGCAGAAGAAGCTGGAGGCATTGAAGAAGGAGCTAACACGGAGCGATTCCGCTAGGCATGTGGGACTTGTGGATGCAGCCCTTAATTCGCTTAACAAGGATTCACGGGTGGTCAATCTGTTGAAATCAGAGCACTACATTTTGGCCACCGTGCTCGATCCTAGATTTAAAGCCTACCTTGGATCTCTCTTTCCGGCAGACACAGGTCTGCTGGGGTTGAAAGACCTGCTGGTGACAAAATTGTCAAGTCAAGCGGAACGCGACCTGTCAACATCTCCTCCTTCACATTCTCCCGCAACTGGGGGTGCGAGGAAAAGGCTCAGAATTCCGAGCCCACCCGCTGGCGGTGATGCAGGGCAGTCTGGAGCGACTGCTGATGCTGACATCTGGTCCGGACTGAAGGACCTGACAACGATTACGGACATGTCGTCTACTGTCACTGCATATGATTCTCTCAACATTGATAGAATGGTGGAGGATTATATGAGTGACCGCATCCAAGTAGGCACGTCACACAGTCCGTACTTATACTGGCAGGAAAAAGAGGCAATTTGGAGGCCCTTGCACAAACTGGCTTTATTCTACCTAAGTTGCCCTCCCACAAGTGTGTACTCCGAAAGAGTGTTTAGTGCCGCCGCTCACCTTGTCAGCAATCGGCGTACGAGGTTACATCCAGAAAATGTGGAGAAGATGATGTTCATTAAAATGAATTATAATCAATTCCTCCGCGGAGACATTGACCAGCAGCAATTGCCTCCACAAAGTACACAGGGAGCTGAGATGGTGGATTCCAGTGGGGACGAATTGATAATCTGTGAGGAGGGGGATGTACACGGTGATATATCGGAGGGTGAAGATGAGGTGGACATCTTGCCTCTGTAGAGCCAGTTTGTGCAAGGAGAGATTAATTGCTTCTTTTTTGGGGGGGGGTCCAAACCAACCCGTCATATCAGTCACAGTCGTGTGGCAGACCCTGTCACTGAAATGATGGGTTGGTTAAAGTGTGCATGTCCTGTTTTGTTTATACAACATAAGGGTGGGTGGGAGGGCCCAAGGATAATTCCATCTTGCACCTCTTTTTTCTTTTCTTTTTCTTTGCATCATGTGCTGATTGGGGAGGGTTTTTTGGAAGGGACATCCTGCGTGACACTGCAGTGCCACTCCTAGATGGGCCCGGTGTTTGTGTCGGCCACTAGGGTCGCTAATCTTACTCACACAGCTACCTCATTGCGCCTCTTTTTTTCTTTGCGTCATGTGCTGTTTGGGGAGGGTTTTTTGGAAGGGACATCCTGCGTGACACTGCAGTGCCACTCCTAGATGTGCCCGGTGTTTGTGTCGGCCACTAGGGTCGCTAATCTTACTCACACAGTCAGCTACCTCATTGCGCCTCTTTTTTTCTTTGCGTCATGTGCTGTTTGGGGAGGGTTTTTTGGAAGGGCCATCCTGCGTGACACTGCAGTGCCACTCCTAGATGGGCCCGGTGTTTGTGTCGGCCACTAGGGTCGCTAATCTTACTCACACAGCTACCTCCTTGCGCCTCTTTTTTTCTTTGCGTCATGTGCTGTTTGGGGAGGGTTTTTTGGAAGGGACATCCTGCGTGACACTGCAGTGCCACTCCTAGATGGGCCCGGTGTTTGTGTCGGCCACTAGGGTCGCTTATCTTTCTCACACAGCTACCTCATTGCGCCTCTTTTTTTCTTTGCGTCATGTGCTGTTTGGGGAGGGTTTTTTGGAAGGGACATCCTGCGTGACACTGCAGTGCCACTCCTAGATGGGCCCGGTGTTTGTGTCGGCCACTAGGGTCGCTTATCTTTCTCACACAGTCAGCTACCTCATTGCGCCTCTTTTTTTCTTTGCGTCATGTGCTGTTTGGGGAGGGTTTTTTGGAAGGGACATCCTGCGTGACACTGCAGTGCCACTCCTAGATGGGCCCGGTGTTTGTGTCGGCCACTAGGGTCGCTTATCTTACTCACACAGCGACCTCGGTGCAAATTTTAGGACTAAAAATAATATTGTGAGGTGTGATGTGTTCAGAATAGGCTGAAAATGAGTGTAAATTATGTTTTTTGAGGTTAATAATACTTTGGGATCAAAATTACCCCCAAATTCTATGATTTAAGCTGTTTTTTAGGGTTTTTTGAAAAAAACACCCGAATCCAAAACACACCCGAATCCGACAAAAATAATTCGGTGAGGTTTTGCCAAAACGCGTTCGAACCCAAAACACGGCCGCGGAACCGAACCCAAAACCAAAACACAAAACCCGAAAAATTTCAGGCGCTCATCTCTAATATATATATATATGTATGTCTATGCTGTCCCTGACGACAAGGGTATCCCCGAAACGTAGGATCTAATAAAGGACCGTTTTACCTATTTATAAGAAGCCTGGTGAGTGCCGCTTATTTGCCAATACTATATATATATATATACATTTTTATATATATATATATATATATATATATATATATATATATACAAAATCTACTAGGACCGGCACTCCCTCATCCAGCTCTCAATGCTCAGGTGCCCTCTTAGATTAAATGGATGAAGCGGCACTCCGAGTCTGTCAAATTCAAATGCATTTCACACAAAGTGATCCAACGTTTCGGGGTCTATGCGCCCCTTTGTCAAGGTGAACAATACCACATAATCTCAAAACAGGTATGTGTTTTGAGATTATGTGGTATTGTTCACCTTGACAAAGGGGCGCATAGACCCCGAAACGTTGGATCACTTTGTGTGAAATACATTTGAATTTGACAGACTCGGAGTGCCGCTTCATCCATTTAATATATATATATATATATATATATATATATATATATACTAGCTGGAGTACCCAGCGTTGCCCAGGATTTTAAGAATTTTTTTTTACAAAAATGTATTTAAATATTAAACACACAGTATAAATAACATAGTATAAAAAAGCATGTAAAATGTTATACACCAATATAATGAAAGCCCAATTTAAAAATAGCACAGCACATTATGTATCTCCTGATATACTCTGTGCTGCTGGGGGACCTTGCTACTTTCACTATATAACTCTCAGTGTGTGGTTTCGTGCTACCTCCATTCCCCTCCTCACATCATGTCACTACCCCTGTCACATGCAGCCCTGTCATCACTGACATATCATGCATGTCCTGATATAGTCTGTACTGCTGGCCCACCCCTAGGGGTGCTAGTGGTGTGTTACCCCCAAGTGTTTGGTCCTAGAGTGTAAGTAATATGTGTAGCAAGTTTGGTGTAAATTGCGCCAGGCATTCCAGAGTTATGCTGTCTGCTGAAAAACTCTGTGCTGCTGCCTCACCCCTAGGGGTGCTTGGGGTGTCTTACCCTCACAGTGTTTGTTCCCAGCGTGTAAGTCATATGGGTATCAAGTTTGTTGCAAATTGGTCTGGGCATTCTGGAGTTATGCTGCCTCCTGAAATACTCTGTGCTGCTGTCCCACCCCTAGGGGTGCTAGGGGTGTCTGACCCCAACAGTGTTTGTTCCCAGAGTGTAAGTCATATGTGTAGCAAGTTTGGTGTAAAGTGCTCCAGTCATTCCAAAGTTATGCTGTCTGCTGAAAAACTCTGTGCTGCTGTCCCACCCCTAGAGGTGCTAGGGCCATTACTCCCCCCCCCCCCCCCCTTCCCACAGAGTTTGTTCCAAGATTGTAAGTCAGGTGTGTACCAAGTTTGGTGTAAATTGCTCCAGGCCTTCCACAGTTTTGCTGTCTGCTGACATACTCTGTGCTGTTGTCCCACCCCTAGGGGTGCTAGGGGTGTCTGACCCCCGCAGTGTTTGTTCCCAGAGTGTAAGAAATATGTGTAGCAAGTTTGATGTAAATTGCTGCAGGCATTCCAGAGTTACGCTGTCTGCTGAAAAACTCTGTGCTGCTGTCCCACCCCTAGGGGTGCTAGGGGTGTCTGATCCCCACAGTGTTTGTTTCCTGAGTGTAAGAAATATGTGTAGCAAGTTTGATGTAAATTGCTCCAGGCATTCCAGAGTTATGCTGTCTGCTGAAAAACTATGTGCTGCTGTCACACCCCTAGGGGTGCTAGGGGTGTCTAACCCCCACAGTGTTTGTTCCCAGAGTGTAAGAAATATGTGTACCAAGTTTGATGTAAACTGGTGTAGCCAATCGGGACTTATGCTGTCTCCTGAAATACTCTGTGCTGCTATCTCACCCCTAGGTGTGCTAGGGGTGTCTAACCCCCACAGAGTTTTTTCACAGATTGTAAGTCAGATGTGTACCAAGTTTGGTGTAAATTGCTCTAGGCCTTCCACAGTTTTGCTGTCTGCTGACATACTCTGTGCTGCTGTCTCACCCCTAGGGGTGCTAGGGGTGTCTGACCCCCACAGTGTTTGTTTCCCGAGTGTAAGTCATATGTGTACCAAGTTTGATGTAAACTGGTGTAGCCAATCAGAACTTATGCTGTCTCCTGAAATACTCTGTGCTGCTATCCCACCCCTAGGGGTGCTAGGTGTGTCTAACCCCCACAGAGTTTGTTCACAGATTGTAAGTCAGATGTGTAACAAGTTTGGTGTAAATTGGTCTAGGCATTCTGGAGTTATGCTCTCTCCTGAAATACTCTTTGCTGCTGTCACACCCCTAGAGGTGCTAGGGGTGTCTGACCCCCACAGTGTTTGTTCCCAGAGTGTAAGAAATATGTGTAGCAAGTTTGGTGTAAATTGCTCCAGGCATTCCAGAGTTATGCTGTCTGCTGAAAAACTCTGTGCTGCTGTCCCACCCCCTAGGGGTGCTAGGGGTGTCTAACCCCCACAGAGTTTGTTCTCAGATTTTAAGTCAGATGTGTACCAAGTTTGGTATAAATTGCTCCAGGCCTTCCACAGTTTTGCTGTCTGCTGACATACTCTGTGCTGCTGTTCCACCCCTAGGGGTGCTAGGGGTGTCTTCCTCCCACAGTGTTTGTTGCTAGATTGTAAGCCGTATGTATACTAATTTTTGAGTACATTGCTCCAGCAATTCCGGAGTTATGGTGTCTCCTGATATACTCTGTTCTGCTGTCTGCTCCCCTAGGGGTGGTAGGGATTTCAAATTGATTTATTTGCCTCTACCATGTTTTAATATGCTTGCCAGTCCAGTCCGGATGCCACCCTGGGTGTTTGCAGGACAGGGCACAACAGTTCGGATGCCCGGGCTATGGCGACCTGGGTTTAGGACTGGACCAAGAGGAAGCCCCAGGGAGGTGTTGGAACACAGTAGGTTGTCTCTTTAATGTTGTGTCAAAGATTATCTGGCATTTGGAAATTATAGTATTGTATTGCTGTTGATACACAGAAATACCCTGCAATTTCATACATGAGATCCCATCCATGCAGGTCCAGTCCAGGTATTGGAGCAAGCGCTCCCAGCAATTAGGCACACATGTGCCACACTTTTATAAAGCTCATTAGGGCAAGGGCTCAGGGCTCCTAAAGCAAGCAAGCAGCCAGGCGATAAAGGTCAGGCCAGTGGGTTAGAGACAGGGACCCTGAGATTGTGTACATGCTGTTTGTGAACTGGTACCTAATTAAGGTACCCATTGAAACTTACTGTGGAAAGTCTGTTTACTATGCTGTGGAATTAAACGGTCTACATTTCTTTCATACAACTGTGTCAGCGTCTTGTCTGGTGGAAGGTCGCTTGTTACAAAGTGGCGCCCGAATAGGGACCCTCTGCTGGATGCACCAATCGCAGCGGGAACCCAGCGGCTGCCGGAGCCGCCAAAGCCGTGACAGTCTCCCCAGACTCTGCAAACTTCCTCTGGTCAGGTTAGTAAACAGCCAGGGGGTGTGTGTCAATTAGTTAAATTAAAAAAAAAGATTCCCCCCCCCCTGTTTTTTTGTTGTTGATGAACTGTGGTTTGGTGGTGTATGTTAAGGGACGCAAGATCCATATATCGTGCATCCGTCTTGTCTATCATGGAGGAGTTGTTCAGGGACCTAAATGTGGCTGCGGGGCAACAATCCCAGATGCAGCTTCTCCAAACACAAGTACAGGCTCAGCAGGAAACCCTGCACCTGATTCATGATGAAATGGGTCTCCTGCGACAGAATCACCAAGAGCCTAGACCGTTGCAAAAGATGTGTCTCAGACGATGTGGAAGCCTACCTGGGGACCTTTGAGAGTGCGGATGCACGCCTGGGATGGCCAGAGGATAGCTGGGCGAATAAGCTGACCCCATATTTGACGGGGGATCCCCAGAAAATGTACCATGACCTCCTGGCGGACCAGGCATCCACCTATTTGCAGCTTACAGCTGCCATACTGGGTCGCATTGGCGTAACCAAGGCCTGCAAAGCCCAGCGGTTCCAGGACTGGCGGACCTCGACAGAGAATTCTTGAATCCAGCTGGCTGAACTGCTAAAAATGGTGAGGGCTTGGCTTCAGCCAGAAAAGAATACGACTGCCCAAGTGGTGGAGACCATAGCCTAGACCACTGTGTGCGGGTCTTAGAGGCATGCAGAGTTGGGTTCTCCAGGCTGATCCTCAAAATAAGGAGGACCTAGCCGCCGCAATGGAGAGATATGCTGCACTGGGGAAAATGGCTAAGCCCTTAGACCGAGAGACTCGACCAGTCCCAAGACCCCGGACCTGTCAAACTCTGGAAGCCAGGACCCAGACCAATCCGGTCATCTGCTATGAGTGCGGGGAACAGGGCCACATCCGAAAGGACTGTACCAAACAACCTGAGCCTATGGAGTGTGGAGCAGGGAAATTAGGGCAACCAGCCTACAGCTGTGTCAGAAGCAAGGGTTCGTCTGTGCCCTCCCGATCCCAGGTGACCCTCCAGATCGCAGCACGGCCAATCCAGGCGCTTGTCGATACCGAGAGTGAATTGTCAATTATCTCCACGGGGTCGGTCCCTGAAGGCGCTGACCAGGTCTTACCTGCGGTTGAGGTGCTCTGCATCCATGGTGCCACTTGCAAGTACCCCAGAGTGCGGTTTCTAGTACAACATCGGAGGCGGACAATCCAGCTGGTGGCAGCCGTTGCCCCGCGCTCGCCCTATCCCTTTATCTTGGGGCAAGATTTCCCTGGCTTATCGGAACTGTTGGCGTTTCAACTCGAGGAGCTGCCTTCCTCTCCCAGCTTCGTGGCTCGTAGGTCGAGTAAGTCCTCGGGAACCGAGTGTGTGTGTGTGTGTGGAGTCGGTACGTCTACGCCAGAAGAACCGACCGATCCAGAGGAGGCGAGTAACGAAATGACATTAAGAACTGGCATGTCGCCTCAGGATTTCGGACGATACCAGCAGGAAGATCTGAACTTCGCAAATGCTTTCCAGAACATTTGTACTTATAATGGGAAAATGTATTCGCCCTTACCCAGGAAGGGGCAGCCCTTATTTCATAGTAGAGAAGGATTTACTATATCGGGTTGTTAAGGAACGGGGCAAGAAAGTTGAGCAGCTTATAGTACCACTGGTCCATCAGCCTCTGGTCCTAGAAGCTGCCCATTCACAGTTGTGGGGAGGACATTTGGGGGAAGAGAAAACTGCAGAGAATACAGCAGCGTTTTTTCTGGCCGGGAATCCGAGCGCCGGTAGCAAAGTACTGTCAGGAGTGTCCCATCTGTCCGCGTACCGCACCAGTGCCCCAATACAGAGTTCCCCTCATCCCTCTTCCGGTAATTTCCATTCCCTTTGAAAGGATTGGGATTCATATTGTGGGGCGAGTAGAAAAATCAGCAAGGGGACATCAGTATATCTTAGTCCTCCTTGATTATGCCACACGATACCCTGAAGCCATCCCTCTAAGAAATATGAAGACAGCAACCATTGACAAAGAACTATTGCTGATCTTCTCCCGGCTGGGCATACCCAAGTAGGTTCTCACTGACCAGGGGACCCCCTTCATGTCACGGCTGATGAGCGACTTCTATCGGCTGCTGGGGGTTAAGAAGATTCGCACCTCAGTGTATCATCCCCAGACTGATGGCTTGGTGGAGCATTTTAATCGCACATTCAAGCTCAAGAGGGCAGTTGCCCAGGACTTGGACCATCTCCTACCTTTTCTGATGTTCACCATCCGAGAGGTTCCCCTGTCCTCTACGGGCTTCAGCCCCTTTAAGCTGTTGTACGGCAGACAGCCCCGGGGAATCCTGGACCTCCTAAAGGAGGGATGGGAACAACAGAGGTCCCCGGAACCAAATGTAGTACAGTTCGTTCACCAGCTCTACGGGCAGTTCCAGCAGATAGCTCCGTTGGTCAGGGACCATGTGATTCAGGCCCAGTCTAGGCAGAAACGTCGTTATGATGTCCCATCTGAGAAACTGAGTTTTAACCCTGGAGACAAGGTCTTGGTATTGGTACCCACAGTGGAGGGCAAGCTTTATGCCCATTGGCAAGGGCCATATACAGTGCTCGAGGCTGTGGGACCAGTGACTTATCGTATGAGCCAATCGGGAAAGTAGATGCTGCGGGTGGAGGGGGAGGCGGATGTGGGGAGGGCCCGGATGGGGAAGGGTTGAGAGGTGCTGCGGGTGGGGGAGGGGCAGAGGAGTGAGGGCTGCAGATGGTGAGGGGTCTGGAGGCACTGCAGGTGGGGGAGGGGCAGGGGTGCCATGGGTGGGGGAGGGGCAGGTGCGGGGATGTTGCAGATGGGTGAAAGGTTCCGGAGGTGCTGTGGGATGGGAAGGCGCGGGGGTGTCGGGGGTGGGGTATGGGGTCCGGAGGTGGTATGCTGGATGGGGAAGGGGGTCCGGGGGCGCTGCAGGTGGTGGAGGGGTGGGGTAGGGGGTGCCGTGGGTGGGGGAGGGGAGGGACCGCGGATGGAGGATGGTGTTTGCAGATGCTGCGGGAGGATGGGGGGCAGGTGTGGGGGGAGACATATATGGGGGGTGGATGGTGGAGGGGGTCTGAAGGTTCTGTGGGTGGGCGAGGGAGTGGGAGCTGCGGGTGGTGTAGGGGGTCTGGAGGCACAGCGTGTGGGGAAGGGGTGGGGTAACGCATATGGTGGAGGGGAAGGTGCGGAGGTGTGGTGCATTGGGGGGGGGGTCTGGAGGAGCTGCGGGTACTGTACCTGCCAAAAAGGTAGTTGGAGGGTATGCAGTAACGGGGCCAGGACAGGGGTGACGGGGCCAGGACAGGGGCGACGGGGCCAGAACAGAAATGACAGGGACAGGATAGGGGTGACTGGGCCAGGGTAGGGGCGGCAGGACCAGGACAGGGGTGACAGGGCCAGGATAGGGTTGACAGGGCAAGCACAGGGGTGACAGGGCCAGGATAAGGGTGACAGGACCAGGATAGGGGTGACAGGGCCAGGATAAGGGTGACAGGGCAAGGCCAGGGGTGACAGGGCAAGGCCAGGGGTGACAGGGACATGACAGAACACAGAGCACGGGAGAGATTGGTATTAGGGACAAAACAGTGGTGACAGACAGATGTGTCTTACCGGAGTCACTGCTGCTGGCTACTGCTGTTCCACTCCAACCTGTTGGGATCTGCTGCTGCTGGAGACTTGGCATGGCTGACTCTCTCAGGCTGGAGTCCTGCTTCCTCGGCCCGCCCGCATCCCTCCCCCCACTCCTCAGTCACACACCGCGGACCCGGCTGCTGGGCACTGTGGTAAGGGGAGACTGGGAGTGACTGGCTAGTCCCCAGGAGACGCTGTGGCTGGAGGAAGGAGGGGGTCATAGCATGCACGTGGCGCGGACCTCGCGGCTGCCGGGCACTGTGGTAAGGGGAGACTGGGAGTGACTGGTTAGCCCCCAGGAGACGCTGCGGCAGGAGGGAGGAGGGGATCGGAGCCTGCAAGCAGCGCGGACTTCTGCAGCGCTGCCCGCCGGCTAAAATGTGAGAAGGAGCTGGGCGCACCTCATTCCGGGCGGCAGCGCTGCAGCTAGCGGTGGGGTTGCCGGAGCTAGAGATAACAGAGGCAGTACGGAACCTGCACAGAGGCAGGTGCCCCACAAAACTGCAGCTAAGAAGCGTGGAGTGTGCCAGAAAGTGATGCTCCTCCGCGCCAGAGAGCCCCTACTGAGTATGCTGATGTGGGGGGTCAAGCACACAGTGAGCCGGTGCCCATCTGTCTGTATGGCATACCCCCTCACACACCCCCACACCTCCCAACTGTCCCAATTTTCGCGGGACAGTCCCATTTTTTTTGGTCTGTCCCGCTGTCCCACCCACAGGACGCAGTGTCCCGCGGTGGGGGGGGGGGGCATTTGGGAAGCTCCTGTACTCGCTGTTCTGCTTAGCAGAGCAGCGGTGAATAGACGCTGTGCGTCTATTTAGTGGAGACAGGAGGAGAGGGGGCATCAGGGGGTACGGATTAAGGGGGGGCCCCGGCAGCAGAGCCGGATTAAGGGGGGGCCCAGGGGATACGTACCCCAGGCCCCACAGTTTTAGGGGCCCCCCCGGCTGGAGTAGCTCTTTCCCAGCTCTGAAGCTCCCCCGTCCTGCCAGCAACAGCAGCAGCATTGTGCTACAGTCACCACACGCTGCTGCGTGTTGGCAGGTCTGTGGTGTTGCAGGGAGGCAGCAGCCTCCCTGCTTTCTTCTGCCTGTGCGGGTGTGTAGGGGCGAGCGACCACCCCCTCTGGATTTACCCCTAGCTGAGGGGCCAAAATCCCATAAAAAACAACAACAATTCCCGGAATTTGCATAAGGGGGCGTGGCCACGCGGACGCTATTAGGCCACGCCCCTGAACCCGCAGCAGGCACAGCAATGAGATAGGGCCCCCCTGTCTCAAGTGCCCTGGGCCCCCCAGACTCATAATCCGCCCCTGGGGGCATGCCAGCAGCTCATAGAGCGCTGGGCATGCCCCCCCACTGACGAAAATGGGGCGTGGCTTGCGAGTCCTCCCGTGAAGCCACACCCCTTTTCGTTGGTCACGCCCCTTTTCGCCACACGTGTGTCCCTTCTTCTGCCTGAAGAAATATATATATATATATCTCCTATATATTAGCCCAGATCTGTGACTTTGTGCCTCATTTGCTAACGCTGGGCGGAGTCACAACACTGGGCGGAATTAGTCAAATGAGTCACAGATCTGGGCAAATCTATAGGAGACTATGAGCAGAAGCAGATGGTATGGGCATGGCACAGGCAGGGGTGCATAACCCCTGCCTGTGCCATGCCCATACCATCTGCTTCTGCTCATAGTCTCCTATAGATTTGCCCAGATCTGTGACTCATTTGACTAATTCCGCCCAGTGTTGTGACTCCGCCCAGCGTTAGCAAATGAGGCACAAAGTCACAGATCTGGGCTAATATATAGGAGATATATATATATATATTAGTGATGTGCACCGGGTTTTGTGTTTTGGTTTTGGATTCGGTCCCGCGGCCGTGTTTTGGATTCAGACGCGTTTTGGCAAAACCTCCCTGAAATTTTTTTATCGGATTCGGGTGTGTTTTGGATTCGGGTGTTTTTTTACAAAAAACCCTCAAAAACAGCTTAAATCATAGAATTTGGGGGTCATTTTGATCCCATAGTATTATTAACCTCAATAACCATAATTTCCACTCATTTTCAGTCTATTCTGAACACCTCACACCTCACAATATTATTTTTAGTCCTAAAATTTGCACTGAGGTCGCTGGATGGCTAAGCTAAGCGACACAAGTGGCCGACACAAACACCTGGCCCATCTAAGAGTGGCACTGCAGTGTCAGGCAGGATGGTACTTCAAAAAAATTGTCCCCAAACAGCACATGATGCAAAGAAAAAAAGAGGCGCACTAAGGTCGCTGTGTGACTAAGCTAAGCGACACAAGTGGCCGACACAAACACCTGGCCCATCTAGGAGTGGCACTGCAGTGTCAGACAGGATGGCACTTCAAAAAAATAGTCCCCAAACAGCACATGATGCAAAGTAAAAAAGAGGCGCACCAAGGTCGCTGTGTGACTAAGCTAAGCGACACAAGTGGCTGACACAAACACCTGGCCCATCTAGGAGTGGCACTGCAGTGTCAGGCAGGATGGCACTTCAAAAAAATTGTCCCCAAACATCACATGATGCAAAGAAAAATGAAAGAAAAAAGAGGTGCAAGATGGAATTGTCCTTGGGCCCTCCCACCCACCCTTATGTTGTATAAACAGGACATGCACACTTTAACGAACCCATCATTTCAGCGACAGGGTCTGCCACACGACTGTGACTGAAATGACTGGTTGGTTTGGGCCCCCACCTAAAAAGAACCAATCAATCTCTCCTTGCACAAACTGGCTCTACAGAGGCAAGATGTCCACCTCATCATCATCATCCTCCGATTCCTCACCCCTTTCACTGTGTACATCCCCCTCCTCACAGATTCTTAATTCGTCCCCACTGGAATCCACCATCTGATTTCCCTGTGTACTTTCTGGAGGCAATTGCTGGTGAATGTCTCCACGGAGGAATTGATTATAATTCATTTTGATGAACATCATCTTCTCCACATTTTCTGGAAGTAACCTCGTACGCCGATTGCTGACAAGGTGAGCGGCTGCACTAAACACTCTTTCGGAGTACACACTGGAGGGAGGGCAACTTAGGTAGAATAAAGCCAATTTGTGCAAGGGCCTCCAAATTGCCTCTTTTTCCTGCCAGTATACGTACGGACTGTCTGACGTGCCTACTTGGATGCGGTCACTCATATAGTCCTCCACCATTCTTTCAATGGTGACAGAATCATATGCAGTGACAGTAGACGACATGTCAGTAATCGTTGGCAGGTCCTTCAGTCCGGACCAGATGTCAGCACTCGCTCCAGACTTCCCTGCATCACCACCAGCAGGTGGGCTCGGAATTCTTAGCCTTTTCCTCGCACCTCCAGTAGCGGGAGAATGTGAAGGAGGAGCTGTTGACGGGTCACGTTCCGCTTGACTTGACAATTTTCTCACCAGCAGGTCTTTGAACCTCTGCAGACTTGTGTCTGCCGGAAAGAGAGATACAACGTAGGTTTTAAATCTAGGACCGAGCACGGTGGCCAAAATGTAGTGCTCTGATTTCAACAGATTGACCACCCGTGAATCCCGGTTAAGCGAATTAAGGGCTCCATCCACAAGTCCCACATGCCTAGCGGAATCACTTTGTTTTAGCTCCTCCTTCAATGTCTGAAGCTTCTTCTGCAAAAGCCTGATGAGGGGAATGACCTGACTCAGGCTGGCAGTGTCTGAACTGACTTCACGTGTGGCAAGTTCAAAGGGTTGCAGTGCCTTGCACAACGTTGAAATCATTCTCCACTGCGCTTGAGTCAGGTGCATTCCCCCTCCTTTGCCTATATCGTGGGCAGATGTATAGGCTTGAATGGCCTTTTGCTGCTCCTCCATCCTCTGAAGCATATAGAGGGTTGAATTCCACCTCGTTACCACCTCTTGCTTCAGATGATGGCAGGGCAGGTTCAGGACTGTTTGCTGGTGCTCCAGTCTTCGGCACGCGGTGGCTGAATGCCGAAAGTGGCCCGCAATTCTTCGGGCCACCGACAGCATCTCTTGCACGCCCCTGTCGTTTTTTAAATAATTCTGCACCACCAAATTCAATGTATGTGCAAAACATGGGACGTGCTGGAATTTGCCCAGATGTAATGCACGCACAATATTGGTGGCGTTGTCCGATGTCACAAATCCCCAGGAGAGTCCAATTGGGGTAAGCCATTCTGCTGCGGGAGGCAATACATCTACCCAGTGGGCTGTCACAGTCATATAGTCCTGAGTCTGCCCTGCTCCACTTGTCCACATGTCCGTTGTTAAGTGGACATTGGGTACAACTGCATTTTTTAGGACACTGGTGACTCTTTTTCTGACGTCTGTGTACATTTTCGGTATCGCCTGCCTAGATAAATGGAACCTAGATGGTATTTGGTACCGGGGACACAGTACCTCAAACAAGTCTCTAGTTGCCTGTGAATTAACGGTGGATACCGGAACCACGTTTCTCACCATCTAGGCTGACAAGGCCTGAGTTATCTGCTTTGCAGCAGGATGACTGCTGTGATATTTCATCTTCCTCGCAAAGGACTGTTGGACAGTCAATTGCTTACTGGAAGTAGTACAAGTGGTCTTCCGACTTCCCCTCTGAGATGCCGATCGACTCCCAGCAGCAACAACAGCAGCGCCAGCAGCAGTAGGCGTTCCACTCAAGGATGCATCGGTGGAATCCCAGGCAGGAGAGGACTCGTCAGACTTGCCAGTGACATGGCCTGCAGGACTATTGGCTTTCCTGTGTAAGGTGGAAATTGACACTGAGGGAGTTGGTGGTGTGATTTGCAGGAGCTTGGTTACAAGAGGAAGGGATTTAGTGGTCAGTGGACTGCTTCCGCTGTCATCCAAAGTTTTTGAACTTGTCACTAACTTCTATAAGGGAGGATGTTCCTAGGTGGTTAACTTCCTTACCCCTACTTATTACAGCTTGACAAAGGCAACACACGGCTTGACACCTGTTGTCCGCATTTGTGTTGAAATAATTCCACACAGAAGAGGTGATTTTTTTTGTATTTTGACCAGGCATGTCAATGGCCATATTCATCCCACGGACAACAGGTGTCTCCCCGGGTGCCTGACTTAAACAAACCACCTCACCATCAGATTCCTCTTTGTCAATTCCCTCCCAGCGCAAGCAACACCCATATCCTCATCCTGATGTACTTCAACAGTGACATCTTCAATTTCAATATCAGGAACTGGACTGTGGGTGCTCCTTTCAGCACTTGCAGGGGGCGTGCAAATGGTGGAAGGCGCCACCTCTCCCCGTCCAGTGTTGGGAAGGTCAGGCATTGCAACCGACACAATTGGACTCTCCTTGGGGATTTGTGATTTAGAAGAACGCACAGTTCTTTGCTGTGCTTTTGCCAGCTTAAGTCTTTTCATTTTTCTAGCGGGAGGATGAGTGCTTCCATCCTCATGTGAAGCTGAACCACTAGCCATGAACATAGGCCAGGGCCTCAGCCGTTCCTTGCCACTCCGTGTCGTAAATGGCATATTGGCAAGTTTACGCTTCTCCTCAGACGCTTTTAATTTAGATTTTTGGGTCATTTTACTGAACTTTTATTTTTTGGATTTTACATGCTCTCTACTATGACATTGGGCATCGGCCTTGGCAGACGACGTTGATGGCATTTCATAGTCTCAGCCATGACTAGTGGCAGCAGCTCCAGCACGAGGTGGAAGTGGATCTTGATCTTTCCCTATTTTACCCTCCACATTTTTGTTCTCCATCTTTTAATGTGTGGAATTATATGCCAGCAATATATCAATAACAATGGCCTACTGTACCGTACTGCTATATATATATATATATATATATATATATATATATATATATATATATATACTGGTGGTCAGCAAAATTCTGCACTGTCCGCCTACTATATACTGCGCACAACTACAATGCAGCACAGATATGGATAGTATACTTGACGACACAGAGGTAGAGCAATGGACTACTGTACCGTACTGCTATATATATATATATATATATATATATATATATATACTGGTGGTAAGCAAAATTCTGCACTGTCCTCCTACTATATACTGCACACAACTACAATGCAGCACAGATATGGATAGTATACTTGACGACACAGAGGTAGAGCAATGGACTACTGCACCGTACTGCTGTATGTATATATATATATATATATATATATATATACTGGTGGTCAGCAAAATTCTGCACTGTCCTCCTACTATATACTGCGCACAACTACAATGCAGCACAGATATGGATAGTATACTTGACGACACAGGGGTAAAGCAATGGACTACTGTACCATACTGCTATATATATATATACTGGTGGTCAGCAAAATTCTGCACTGTCCTCCTGCTATATACTGCGCACAACTACGATGCAGCACAGATATGGATAGTATACTTGACGACACAGAGGTAGAGCAATGGACTACTGTACCGTACTTCTATATATATATATATACATATATATATATATACTGGTGGTCAGCAAAATTCTGCACTGTCCTCCTACTATATACTGCGCACAACTACAATGCAGCACAGATATGGATAGTATACTTGACGACACAGAGGTACTACTGTACCGTCCTGCTATATAAATACTGGTTGTCAGCAAAATTCTACTACTGTCCTCCTACTATATACTGCGCACAACTACAATGCAGCACAGATATAGAGCGTTTTCAGGCAGAGAACGTAGATATATTCAGCACACTGAGCACAGATATTTGCAGCACACTGAACATAGAAACTGAGAGAACGTAGCCACGTCCTCTCGCTATCATCTCCAATGCACGAGTGAAAATGGCGGCGACGCGCGGCTCTTTATATGCAATACGAATCTCGCGAAAATACGACAGCGGGATGATGACATTCAGGCGCGTTCATGTTAACCGAGCAAGGCGGGAAGATCCGAGGCTGGCTTGGACCCGTGTAAACCACGTGAAGTTCGTGGGGGTTTGGATCTCGAGGAACCGAACCCGCTCATCTCTAATATATATATATATATATATACAGGGCTGTTTCTAGCTCTTTTGGTGCCCAAAGAATAATAGGGGCGTGGCTTCATACAAGGGGTGTGGTCAGTTACGCCCCCTGTAGAGTTGTGCCCCCATTTGTGCCCCCTGTAGAGTAGCACCGCTTACACACAAAAAAAAATAATACTTACAATCCCCGCTCCTGATTCCCTACCGCTGCAGACCTCCCCCGGCGCCGCTCCTCTCCTCGGATCTATGGGAGAGACATCATGACGTCTCTCCCATAGCACAGCATACACAGACACTAGAGGTCAAATATGACCCCTAGCGTCTGTGTCAGTCCCACAATGCTGTGCGGTGCGTGATGATGTCATCGAGCACCGCACAGCAAAGGTCCTCTCCACGAAGGGAAACTAGACGCGTAGCTTCTAGTTCCCTTCACAGCGGGGGACACAGCGGGGGGGGGGGGGGGGGCACAGTAGCGGATCTTGCCATGGTGCGGCGCCCTCCGGATGGCGCCGGCACCCCGGGCAAAAGTCCTGCTTGCCCGTGGCAAGATCCGCTACTGTGTGTGTATATATATATATATATATATATATAGCGAACAAATACAGCGTCACTCCAGGGCTTGTTCAGTGCAAAATAGCAAAGTGTATTAGGCAAATCACAATTCCAATGTTTCGGGGCCCGCAGCCCGTTTGCGGGCCCCGAAACGTTGGAATTGTGATTTGCCTATTACTCTTTGCAATTTTGCACTGAACAAGCCCTGGAGTGACGCTGTATTTGTTCGCTATAACCATACCAGAACGGCGGGCACCCAGGCCATTGAACATATAGGACCAGGAGTGCCGGGCAGTACACTACGGTATATATATATATATATATATATATATATATATATAATTAGTGATGAGAGGGTTCGGTTCCTCGGGATCCGAACGCCCCCGAACTTCACCCATTTTACACGGTTCCGAGGCAGCCTCGGATCCTCCCGCCCGAACGTCATCATCCCGCTGTCGGATTCTCGCGAGATTCGTATTCTATATAAGGAGCCTCGCGTCGCCGACATTTTCACTCGTGCATTGGAGATGATAGCGAGAGGACGTGCAGCGTTCTCTCAGTTTCTGTGTTCAGTGTGCTGCAAATATCTACTCAGTGTGCTGCAAATATCTGTGCTCAGTGTGCTTGCAAATATCTGTACTTAGTGTGCTGAAAATATCTACATTTTCTGCCTGAAAAACGCTCCATATCTGTGCTGCATTGTAGTATATAGTAGGAGGACAGTGCAGAATTTTGCTGACCATTAGTATTATATAGCAGTACAGTACAGTAGTCCACTGCTCTACCTACCTACCTCTGTGTCGTCAAGTATACTATCCATCCATACCTGTGCTGCATTTTAGTTGTGCGCAGTATATATAGTAGGAGGACAGTGCAGAATTTTGCTGACCACCAGTATATATATAGCAGTACGGTACAGTAGTCCACTGCTCTACCTCTGTGTCGTCAAGTATACTATGCATCCATACCTGTGCTGCATTTTAGTTGTGCGCAGTATATAGTAGGAGGGGACAGTGCATAATGTTGCTGTGACCACCAGTATATATATAGCAGTATGGTACAGTAGTCCACTGCTCTACCTACTTCTGTGTCGTCAAGTATACTATGCATCCATACCTGTGCTGCATTTTAGTTGTGCGCAGTATAAAGTAGGAGGGGACAGTGCAGAATGTTGCTATGACCACCAGTATATATATAGCAGTACGGTACAGTAGTCCACTGCTCTACCTACCTCTGTGTCGTCAAGTATACTATGCATCCATACCTGTGCTGCATTTTAGTTGTGCGCAGAATATAGTAGGAGGGGACAGTGCAGAATGTTGCTGTGACCACCAGTATATATATAGCAGTACGGTACAGTAGTCCACTGCTCTACCTCTGTGTCGTCAAGTATACTATGCATCCATACCTGTGCTGCATTTTAGTTGTGCGCAGTATATATAGTAGGAGGACAGTGCAGAATTTTGCTGACCACCAGTATATATATAGCAGTACGGTACAGTAGTACACTGCTCTACCTCTGTGTCGTCAAGTATACTACAAAAGTTCAGTAAAATTACCCAAAAATCAAAATTAAAAGCGTCTGATGAGAAGCGTAAACTTGCCAATATGCCATTTACGACACGGAGTGGCAAGGAACGGCTGAGGCCCTGGCCTATGTTCATGGCTAGTGGTTCAGCTTCACATGAGGATGGAAGCACTCATCCTCTCGCTAGAAAACTGCAGTGCCACTCCTAGATGGGCCAGGTGTTTGTGTCGGCCACATGGGTTGCTTAGCTTAGTCACACAGCTACCTCATTGCACCTCTTTTTTTCTTTGCATCATGTGCTGTTTGGGGACTATTTTTTAAATCTGCCATCCTGTCTGACACTGCAGTGCCACTCCTAGATGGGCCAGGTGTTTGTGTCGGCCACTTGGGTCGCTTAGCTTAGTCACACAGCTACCTCATTGCACCTCTTTTTTTCTTTGCATCATGTGCTGTTTGGGGACTATTTTTTAAATCTGCCATCCTGTCTGACACTGCAGTGCCACTCCTAGATGGCCCAGGTGTTTGTGTCGGCCACTTGGGTCGCTTAGCTCAGCCATCCAGCGACCTCGGTGCAAATTTTAGGACTAAAAATAATGGGCCTAATTCCAAGTTGATCGCAGCAGAAAACTTGTTAGCTGTTGGGCAAAACCATGTGCAGTGCAGGGGGGACAGATATAACATGTGCAGAGAGAGTTAGATTTGGGTTGGGTGTGTTCAAACTGAAATTTAAATTGCATTATTGCAGTGTAAAAATAAAGCAGCCAGTATTTATTCTGCACAGAAACAATCTAACCCACCCAAGTCTAACTCCCTCTGCAAATGTTATATCTGCCACACCTGCAGTGCACATGGTTTTGCCCAACTGCTAAACAGTTTTCTGCTGCGATCAACTCTGAATTACCCCCAATATTGTGAGGTGTGAGGTGTTCAGAATAGACTGGAAATTAGGGATGTGCACTTGAAATTTTTCGGGTTTTGTGTTTTGGTTTTGGGTTCGGTTCCGCGGCCGTGTTTTGGGTTCGACCGCGTTTTGGCAAAACCTCACCGAATTTTTTTTGTCGGATTCGGGTGTGTTTTGGATTCGGGTGTTTTTTTCAAAAAACCCTAAAAAACAGCTTAAATCATAGAATTTGGGGGTCATTTTGATCCCAAAGTATTATTAACCTCAAAAACCATAATTTCCACTCATTTTCAGTCTATTCTGAATACCTCACACCTCACAATATTATTTTTAGTCCTAAAATTTGCACCGAGGTCGCTGGATGACTAAGCTAAGCGACCCTAGTGGCCGACACAAACACCTGGCCCATCTAGGAGTGGCACTGCAGTGTCACACAGGATGGCCCTTCCAAAAAACACTCCCCAAACAGCACATGACGCAAAGAAGAAAAAAAGAGGCGCAATGAGGTAGCTGTGTGAGTAAGATAAGCGACCCTAGTGGCCGACACAAACACCTGGCCCATCTAGGAGTGGCACTGCAGTGTCACGCAGGATGGCCCTTCCAAAAAACACTCCCCAAACAGCACATGACGCAAAGAAGAAAAAAAGAGGCGCAATGAGGTAGCTGTGTGAGTAAGCTAAGCGACCCTAGTGGCCGACACAAACACCTGGCCCATCTAGGAGTGGCACTGCAGTGTCACGCAGGATGGCCCTTCCAAAAAACACTCCCCAAACAGCACATGACGCAAAGAAGAAAAAAAGAGGCGCAATGAGGTAGCTGTGTGAGTAAGCTAAGCGACCCTAGTGGCCGACACAAACACCTGGCCCATCTAGGAGTGGCACTGCAGTGTCACGCAGGATGGCCCTTCCAAAAAACACTCCCCAAACAGCACATGACGCAAATAAAAATAAAAAAAAAAGAGGTGCAAGATGGAATTGTCCTTGGGCCCTCCCACCCACCCTTATGTTGTATAAACAGGACATGCACACTTTAACCAACCCATCATTTCAGTGACAGGGTCTGCCACACGACTGTGACTGAAATGACGGGTTGGTTTGGACCCCCACCGAAAAAGAAGCAATTAATCTCTCCTTGCACAAACTGGCTCTACAGAGGCAAGATGTCCACCTCATCATCATCCTCCGATATATCACCGTGTACATCCCGCTCCTCACAGATTATCAATTCGTCCCCACTGGAATCCACCATCTCAGCTCCCTGTGTACTTTGTGGAGGCAATTGCTGCTGGTCAATGTCTCCACGGAGGAATTGATTATAATTCATTTTAATGAACATCATCTTCTCCACATTTTCTGGAAGTAACCTCGTACGCAGATTGCTGACAAGGTGAGCGGCGGCACTAAACACTCTTTCAGAGTACACACTTGTGGGAGGGCAACTTAGGTAGAATAAAGCCAGTTTGTGCAAGGGCCTCCAAATTGCCTCTTTTTCCTGCCAGTATAAGTACGGACTGTCTGACGTGCCTACTTGGATGCGGTCACTCATATAATCCTCCACCATTCTTTCAATGGTGAGAGAATCATATGCAGTGACAGTAGACGACATGTCCGTAATCGTTGTCAGGTCCTTCAGTCCGGACCAGATGTCAGCATCAGCAGTCGCTCCAGACTGCCCTGCATCACCGCCAGCGGGTGGGCTCGGAATTCTGAGCCTTTTCCTCGCACCCCCAGTTGCGGGAGAATGTGAAGGAGGAGATGTTGACAGGTCGCGTTCCGCTTGACTTGACAATTTTGTCACCAGCAGGTCTTTGAACCCCAGCAGACTTGTGTCTGCCGGAAAGAGAGATCCAAGGTAGGTTTTAAATCTAGGATCGAGCACGGTGGCCAAAATGTAGTGCTCTGATTTCAACAGATTGACCACCCGTGAATCCTTGTTAAGCGAATTAAGGGCTCCATCCACAAGTCCCACATGCCTAGCGGAATCGCTCCCTTTTAGCTCCTCCTTCAATGCCTCCAGCTTCTTCTGCAAAAGCCTGATGAGGGGAATGACCTGACTCAGGCTGGCAGTGTCTGAACTGACTTCACGTGTGGCAAGTTCAAAAGGTTGCAGAACCTTGCACAACGTTGAAATCATTCTCCACTGCGCTTGAGACAGGTACATTCCACCTCCTATATCGTGCTCAATTGTATAGGCTTGAATGGCCTTTTGCTGCTCCTCCAACCTCTGAAGCATATAGAGGGTTGAATTCCACCTCGTTACCACTTCTTGCTTCAGATGATGGCAGGGCAGGTTCAGGCGTTTTTGGTGGTGCTCCAGTCTTCTGTACGTGGTGCCTGTACGCCGAAAGTGTCCCGCAATTCTTCTGGCCACCGACAGCATCTCTTGCATGCCCCTGTCGTTTTTTAAAAAATTCTGCACCACCAAATTCAAGGTATGTGCAAAACATGGGACGTGCTGGAATTTGCCCATATTTAATGCACACACAATATTGCTGGCGTTGTCCGATGCCACAAATCCACAGGAGAGTCCAATTGGGGTAAGCCATTCCGCGATGATCTTCCTCAGTTGCCGTAAGAGGTTTTCAGCTGTGTGCGTATTCTGGAAACCGGTGATACAAAGCGTAGCCTGCCTAGGAAAGAGTTGGCGTTTGCGAGATGCTGCTACTGGTGCCGCCGCTGCTGTTCTTGCGGCGGCAGTCCATACATCTACCCAGTGGGCTGTCACAGTCATATAGTCCTGACCCTGCCCTGCTCCACTTGTCCACATGTCCGTGGTTAAGTGGACATTGGGTACAACTGCATTTTTTAGGACACTGGTGAGTCTTTTTCTGACGTCCGTGTACATTCTCGGTATCGCCTGCCTAGAGAAGTGGAACCTAGATGGTATTTGGTAACGGGGGCACACTGCCTCAATAAATTGTCTAGTTCCCTGTGAACTAACGGCGGATACCGGACGCACGTCTAACACCAACATAGTTGTCAAGGCCTCAGTTATCCGCTTTGCAACAGGATGACTGCTGTGATATTTCATCTTCCTCGCAAAGGACTGTTGGACAGTCAATTGCTTGGTGGAAGTAGTAAAAGTGGGCTTACGACTTCCCCTCTGGGATGACCATCGACTCCCAGCAGCAACAACAGCAGCGCCAGCAGCAGTAGGCGTTACACGCAAGGATGCATCGGAGGAATCCCAGGCAGGAGAGGACTCGTCAGAATTGCCAGTGACATGGCATGCAGGACTATTGGCATTCCTGGGGAAGGAGGAAATTGACACTGAGGGAGTTGGTGGGGTGGTTTGCGTGAGCTTGGTTACAAGAGGAAGGGATTTACTGGTCAGTGGACTGCTTCCGCTGTCGCCCAAAGTTTTTGAACTTGTCACTGACTTATTATGAATGCGCTGCAGGTGACGTATAAGGGAGGATGTTCCGAGGTGGTTAACGTCCTTACCCCTACTTATTACAGCTTGACAAAGGCAACACACGGCTTGACAAATGTTGTCCGCATTTCTGGTGAAATACTTCCACACCGAAGAGCTGATTTTTTTGGTATTTTCACCAGGCATGTCAACGGCCCTATTCCTCCCACGGACAACAGGTGTCTCCCTGGGTGCCTGACTTAAACAAACCACCTCACCATCAGAATCCTCCTTGTCAATTTCCTCCCCAGCGCCAGCAACACCCATATCCTCCTCATCCTGGTGTACTTCAACACTGACATCTTCAATCTGACTATCAGGAACTGGACTGCGGGTGCTCCTTCCAGCACTTGCAGGGGGCGTGCAAATGGTGGAAGGCGCATGCTCTTCACGTCCAGTGTTGGGAAGGTCAGGCATCGCAACCGACACAATTGGACTCTCCTTGTGGATTTGGGATTTCGAAGAACGCACAGTTCTTTGCGGTGCTTTTGCCAGCTTGAGTCTTTTCAGTTTTCTAGCGAGAGGCTGAGTGCTTTAATCCTCATGTGAAGCTGAACCACTAGCCATGAACATAGGCCAGGGCCTCAGCCGTTCCTTGCCACTCCGTGTGGTAAATGGCATATTGGCAAGTTTACGCTTCTCCTCCGACAATTTTATTTTAGATTTTGGAGTCCTTTTTTTACTGATATTTGGTGTTTTGGATTTTACATGCTCTGTACTATGACATTGGGCATCGGCCTTGGCAGACGACGTTGCTGGCATTTCATCGTCTCGGCCATGACTAGTGGCAGCAGCTTCAGCACGAGGTGGAAGTGGATCTTGATCTTTCCCTAATTTTGGAACCTCAACATTTTTGTTCTCCATATTTTAATAGGCACAACTAAAAGGCACCTCAGGTAAACAATGTAGATGGATGGATACTAGTATACTTATGGATGGACGAGCGACTGCCGACACAGAGGTAGCTACAGCCGTGGACTACCGTACTGTGTCTGCTGCTAATATAGACTGGATGATAAGGAGATGAAATCAATATATATATATATATATATATATATATATATATATATAATATCACTAGTACTGCAGCCGGACAGGTATATATATTTATTATGTAATGACTGATGACGGACCTGCTGGACACTGTCAGCTCAGCAGCACCGCAGACTGCTACAGTAAGCTACTATAGTAGTATGTATAAAGAAGAAAGAAAAAAAAAAACCACGGGTAGGTGGTATACAATTATGGATGGACGAGCGACTGCCGACACAGAGGTAGCTACAGCCGTGGACTACCGTACTGTGTCTGCTGCTAATATAGACTGGATGATAAGGAGATGAAATCAATATATATAGATATATAATATCACTAGTACTGCAGCCGGACAGGTATATATATTTATTATGTAATGACTGATGACGGACCTGCTGGACACTGTCAGCTCAGCAGCACCGCAGACTGCTACAGTAAGCTACTATAGTAGTATGTATAAAGAAGAAAGAAAAAAAAAAAAAAAACACGGGTAGGTGGTATACAATTATGGATGGACGAGCGACTGCCGACACAGAGGTAGCTACAGCCGTGGACTACCGTACTGTGTCTGCTGCTAATATAGACTGGATGATAATGAGATGAAATCAATATATATATATATAATATCACTAGTACTGCAGCCGGACAGGTATATATATTTATTATGTAATGACTGATGACGGACCTGCTGGACACAGTCAGCTCAGCAGCACCGCAGACTGCTACAGTAAGCTACTATAGTAGTATGTACAAAGAAGAAAGAAAAAGAAAAAAACCACGGGTAGGTGGTATACAATATTATATATATATTATATACAATTATATATATATATATATATATATATATATATATATATTAAACTGGTGGTGACTGGTGGTCAGGTCACTGGTCACACTATCAGCAACTTGCAAGTAGTACTCCTAAGCAGACAATCACAATATATATTATACTGGTGGTCAGTGTGGTCACAATGGCAGTGTGGCACTCTGGCAGCAAAAGTGTGCACTGTACGTTATATGTACTCCTGAGTCCTGCTCTCAGACTCTAACTGCTCCCCACTGTCAGTGTCTCCCCCACAAGTCAGATAATATACAGTCACACTATCTATCACTTCAGCAAGTAACTAGTACTCCTCCTAATGCTCCCCAAAATTACTACTGTGTCTCTCTCTACTGTCTCACTCTCTTCTCTATAAACGGAGAGGACGCCAGCCACGTCCTCTCCCTATGAATCTCAATGCACGTGTGAAAATGGCGGCGACGCGCGGCTCCTTATATAGAATCCGAGTCTCGCGATAGAATCCGAGCCTCGCGAGAATCCGACAGCGGGATGATGACGTTCGGGCGCGCTCGGGTTAACCGAGCAAGGCGGGAAGATCCGAGTCGCTCGGCCCCGTGTAAAAAAACATGAAGTTCGGGCGGGTTCGGATTCCGAGGAACCGAACCCGCTCATCCCTACTGGAAATGAGTGGAAATTATGGTTATTGAGGTTAATAATACTATGGGATCAAAATGACCCCCAAATTCTATGATTTAAGCTGTTTTTGAGGGGTTTTTGTAAAAAAAAAAAACCTGAATCCGACAAAAAATTTTCAGGGAGGTTTTGCCAAAAAGGCGTCCGAATCCAAAACACGGCCGCGGAACCAAATCCAAAACCAAAACACAAAACCCGAAAAATTTCCAGTGCACATCACTAATATATATATATCTATATATATATCTACATATATCTATATATATATATATATATAGGGCACCAATATTTATCTTGCCTCCGGCCAACTGGGACGGCACTTCTCCTTTATGCATAAAGTAGCGATAATTGGTGCTTTGCGGTGCAGGATGCCACTCTAACCACATCTGAATAGCCCCCATAGTGAGTGGGAATCATTGCGAGGCCAGAAGAAGATGAGGCTGTTCTCCCTCAGTATCTCCTCATTTTAGCAATGTTTAGTGAAGGTGACTCTCAGTCCTGGGGATACCATCAGTGTAATCATAATATAGGGTCTTTTTTTCTCAGTGGGGATAATCCATCCTTAAACCTACATCTGTTCTGTGCTCGCACAAAGCTGCATTATAGATGGAAATAGCATTATTATCAGAGAATGGAGACTATTCCCAAGAGATGAGAACAAAGAGAAGGGAACGTGCGCACTTCTCCAGCGCTCGGATAGAAATTGCATTTTATGGGAGCACAATTATTAAGAAAATACATTTTCATGCACTAAGGCTTTAAATCTAGAAGTGCCCACAGCGCACAGATTTATACCCATAATATATTCACAGTCTCCGAGCTCTGCTCCGGCTAATTCGTTCTGAGTGGCAGGTGGGATAAGGTGATATATTAAGTGTCTGCTTCACAACCGGGATGTAAAATAGATGAGACACTGGGATTTCATTACTGGAAACAAAGAGAGAGAGAAGCGTTGAGAGAGGAGGCAGCATGAACAAAGGGTCCCGGAATGGAGAATTGGAGGGAGCAGGAGGTCAGTGATTGGAATATAGGGAAATAATTTGGCATTAGGAGCCCAGAGCTTCCAGGCAGGTTTGTAGGAGCAACTCGGAGTAATGTCTTCACTCAATTCTTCATGTAGTGTTCCCTAGACGCGTCAACTTCATCAGTGTCCTAGATTGTCCTGACACCTGGAAGAATCTTTGGCATGTGTCAATCACTCTAATATGTGTCAATCCCTCTGGGACATGTGTCAACCACAATTATACTGTATGTGTCAATGAAACTGTAACATGTCAGTCGTACTGTAATATGAGTAATGACATTGTGGTATGTGTCAGTCACACTGTAATACTGTATGTGTCAGTCACACTGTAATATGTGTTAATAAAACTATAACACATGTCAGTCACACTGTAATACTATATGTGTCAGTCACACTGTAATATGTGTTAATCACACTAATATGTGTCAGTCACCTTGCACTATCTAATCACAGTTGCACATGGACTGGACAGGGAACACGCTAGTAAGGGATAGGGGAGCACGTTCCCTATTTTGTAGAGCTATTTTTTCTGAATTTCAAAGGAATGTAGCCTCTAACATCTCACCTATAAATGTATCCTATACGTACAGTGGTGCCGAGAGAGGGGGGGAGAGGGTACAAATTACACGGGCCCAGGGCTGATAGAGGGGCCCAGTGAGGGCCCCTGGCCCCCTCCCCCTTACCTGGCAGCAGCAGCTGCAGCTCTTCTCCTCAGCCCAGCATGCAGTGCTGTGTGGCCATGAAGGGGCTTAAAATACAATTTTTTTCAGTATTTTTTTTATAAGGGTGCATGACCACGCCTCCTGTGATTAGGCCACGCCCCCTGAAACGTACTTGGGCCCTGCATACATAGTAAATAGGAGAAAACATGTTTATGAAGTATTTCCTCTGTGGATTGTGCAACGACCCATAGTTAACAAGAGACGTCAGAGAGCCTTTCCACATATTTACAATGACTATTATAGAATACAGTATGTCTTCTTTTATTTCCATAAAATAGGTTAAATCTGGTTGATGCAGGAATCTGGTGTCGGACTGAACAGATGCTTCTGGAAATTTGAGCAAAGCCCCCTCCATGAGTAATACACAGAAAACAGCGCTGGACACAGGCTGCGAATGACAGAAATTGTGCAATATCTCATAGTAACAAACACACATCAAAACACATATCAAAAACTTGGGGTTTATAGAAATGGTGAGTTGTATTAAGCGGCTAGAAAGTACCAATACGGCAAAATTATTCCCTTTGGTAGGCAACATGCTGAAATGCCAATACGTCAGTATTTCCTATTCCAGATTTAGAGCAAACAAGTGTCACTGTGCCAGTAGCTTCCTACTATCTCTCTCTCTCTCTCTCTCTCTATATATATATATATATATATATATATATGTAGCAAGTTAAGGACAGTATATGTCCAGAACAAAAACACGGCACTCCAGGACTTGATTTTATAGATCAATGTATTCCAAATAGTTCATTCTAGTTCACATCAAATTACCCATGGTATCTGGGCTGAATATGGGGATGTACTAAAAGGATGATCACAGAAAGGGATGATCGGGTGATTGCCTGTAGTTCCTATTCGCACCTCTAGATGTCACTATATTTTTTAACCTCAACTGAGAATTTACAAACTACAGCAGGCACATAAAGCTTTTAAATGATATATTCATAGTTAAAAAAAAGTAACAGCATTTATATTGTTTCTGCATCGGTTTATATCAACAAAGCCATATAATGAAATAAGGAAACCAGCATCCTAATATCAATATTGAGTCCTGGCACCCTCTACCATTTTCATACCTGGGACAGTTTTCTATGCGTTTCCAGTGGGATGATGGCTATATCTTTTTTATTTACGTGGGATGATCACGTTTTTAGCGCAGATATACACATACCCGGGACTGTTATCTATGCGTTTCCAGTGGGATGATGGCTATATCTTTTTTATTTACGTGGGATGATCACGTTTTTAGCGCAGATATACATACCTGGGACTGTTTTCTATGCGTTTCCAGTGGGATGATGGCTATATCTTTTTTATTTACGTGGGATGATCACGTTTTTAGCGCAGATATACATACCTGGGACTGTTTTCTATGCGTTTCCGTTGGGATGATGGCTATATCTTTTTTATTTACGTGGGATGATCACGTTTTTAGCGCAGATATACATACCTGGGACTGTTTTCTATGCGTTTCCAGTGGGATGATGGCTATATCTTTTTTATTTACGTGGGATGATCACGTTTTTAGCGCAGATATACATACCTGGGACTGTTTTCTATGCGTTTCCAGTGGGATGATGGCTATATCTTTTGTATTTACGTGGGATGATCACGTTTTTAGCGCAGATATACATACCTGGGACTGTTTTCTATGCGTTTCCAGTGGGATGATGGCTATATCTTTTTTATTTACGTGGGATGATCACGTTTTTAGCGCAGATATACATACCTGGGACTGTTTTCTATGCGTTTCCAGTGGGATGATGGCTATATATTTTGTATTTACGTGGGATGATCACGTTTTTAGCGCAGATATACATACCTGGGACTGTTTTCTATGCGTTTCCAGTGGGATGATGGCTATATCTTTTTTATTTACGTGGGATGATCACGTTTTTAGCGCAGATATACATACCTGGGACTGTTTTCTATGTGTTTCCGGTGGGATGATGGCTATATCTATGGTATTTACGTGGGATGATCACGTTTTTAGCGCAGATATACATACCTGGGACAGTTTTCTATGCGTTTCCAGTGGGATGATGGCTATATCTTTTTTATTTACGTGGGATGATCACGTTTTTAGCGCAGATATACATACCTGGGACTGTTTTCTATGCGTTTCCGGTGGGATGATGGCTATATCTTTTTTATTTACGTGGGATGATCACGTTTTTAGCGCAGATATACATACCTGGGACTGTTTTCTATGCGTTTCCAGTGGGATGATGGCTATATCTTTTGTATTTACGTGGGATGATCAAGTTTTTAGCGCAGATATACATACCTGGGACAGTTTTCTATGCGTTTCCAGTGGGATGATGGCTATATCTTTTGTATTTACGTGGGATGATCACGTTTTTAGCGCAGATATACATACCTGGGACTGTTTTCTATGTGTTTCCGGTGGGATGATGGCTATATCTATGGTATTTACGTGGGATGATCACGTTTTTAGCGCAGATATACATACCTGGGACAGTTTTCTATGCGTTTCCAGTGGGATGATGGCTATATCTTTTTTATTTACGTGGGATGATCACGTTTTTAGCGCAGATATACATACCTGGGACTGTTTTCTATGCGTTTCCGGTGGGATGATGGCTATATCTTTTTTATTTACGTGGGATGATCACATTTTTAGCGCAGATATACATACCTGGGACTGTTTTCAATACGTTTCCAGTGGGATGATGGCTATATCTTTTTTATTTACGTGGGATGATCACGTTTTTAGCGCAGATATACATACCTGGGACTGTTTTCTATGCATTTCCAGTGGGATGATGGCTATATCTTTTTTATTTACGTGGGATGATCACGTTTTTAGAGCAGATATACATACCTGGGACTGTTTTTTATGCGTTTCCGTTGGGATGATGGCTATATCTTTTTTATTTACGTGGGATGATCACGTTTTTAGCGCAGATATACATACCTGGGACTGTTTTCTATGCATTTCCAGTGGGATGATGGCTATATCTTTTTTATTTACGTGGGATGATCATGTTTTTAGCGCAGATATACATACCTGGGACAGTTTTCTATGCGTTTCCAGTGGGATGATGGCTATATCTTTTTTATTTACGTGGGATGATCACGTTTTTAGCGCAGATATATATACCTGGGACTGTTTTCTATGCGTTTCCAGTGGGATGATGGCTATATCTTTTTTATTTACGTGGGATGATCACGTTTTTAGCGCAGATATACATACCTGGGACTGTTTTCTATGCATTTCCAGTGGGATGATGGCTATATCTTTTTTATTTACGTGGGATGATCACGTTTTTAGCACAGATATACATACCTTGGACTGTTTTTTATGCGTTTCCGTTGGGATGATGGCTATATCTTTTTTATTTACGTGGGATATATATCTGCGCTAAAAACGTGATCATCCCACGTAAATAAAAAAGATATAGCCATCATCCCACTGGAAACGCATAAAAACAGTCCCAGGTATGTATATCTGCGCTAAAAACGTGATCATCCCACGTAAATAAATAAGATATAGCCATCATCCCACTGGAAACGCATAGAAAACAGTCCCAGGTATGTATATCTGCGCTAAAAACGTGATCATCCCACGTAAATAAAAAAGATATAGCCATCATCCCAACGGAAACGCATAAAAAACAGTCCCAGGTATGTATATCTGCGCTAAAAACGTGATCATCCCACGTAAATAAAAAAGATATAGCCATCATCCCACTGGAAACGCATAGAAAACAGTCCCAGGTACATATATCTGCGCTAAAAACGTGATCATCCCACGTAAATACAAAAGATATAGCCATCATCCCACTGGAAACGCATAGAAAACAGTCCCAGTTATGTTTATCTGCGCTAAAAACGTGATCATCCCACGTAAATAAAAAAGATATAGCCATCATCCCACTGGAAACGCATAGAAAACAGTCCCAGGTATGTGTATCTGCGCTAAAAACGTGATCATCCCACGTAAATAAAAAAGATATAGCCATCATCCCAACGGAAACGCATAAAAAACAGTCCCAGGTATGTATATCTGCTCTAAAAACGTGATCATCCCACGTAAATAAAAAAGATATACCCATCATCCCACTGGAAACGCATAGAAAACAGTCCCAGGTATGTATATCTGCGCTAAAAACGTGATCATCCCACGTAAATACAAAAGATATAGCCATCATCCCACCGGAAACGCATAGAAAACAGTCCCTGGTATGTATATCTGCGCTAAAAACGTAATCACCCCACGTAAATAAAAAAGATATAGCCATCATCCCACTGGAAACGCATAGAAAACTCCCAGGTATATATATCTGCGCTAAAAACGTGATCATCCCACGTAAATAAAAAAGATATAGCCATCATCCCACTGGAAACGCATAGAAAACAGTCCCAGGTATATATATCTGCGCTAAAAACGTGATCATCCCACGTAAATACAAAAGATATAGCCATCATCCCAACGGAAACGCATAGAAAACAGTCCCAGGTATGTATATCTGCGCTAAAAACTTGATCATCCCACGTAAATAAAAAAGATATAGCCATCATCCCAACGGAAACGCATAGAAAACAGTCCCAGGTATGTATATCTGCGCTAAAAACGTGATCATCCCACGTAAATACAAAAGATATAGCCATCATCCCACTGGAAACGCATAGAAAACAGTCCCAGGTATGTATATCTGAACTAAAAACGTGATCATCCCACGTAAATAAAAAAGATATAGCCATCATCCCACTGGAAACGCATAGAAAACTGTCCAGGTATGTCTATCTGCGCTAAAAACGTGATCATCCCACGTAAATAAAAAAGATATAGCCATCATCCCACTGGAAACGCATAGATAACAGTCCCGGGTATGTATATCTGCGCTAAAAACGTGATCATCCCACGTAAATAAAAAAGATATAGCCATCATCCCACTGGAAACGCATAGAAAACAGTCCCAGGTATACGGAAATGTGATTATCACGCGGTCATCCAATGTAAATTTTAATCGATTTTTATGCAGTTTATAAAACAGAAATTAAGTGTATTTTAACACCTTATGCAATGGTATGTGTATGTGTACATATATTATACTATATAATAAATGTGGGATAATGTACTTTTTACTGCAAATTTATAAAGATATTATAAGTCATTTTTCGGGCCTGACTTACATAAAATTTGATGTTATATGATGTTTTTTTGTTTGTTAATCTTTAAATTAAGTAAAAAATTCTGACATCTAGTGTCTTGGCGGTGAACTGCATGTAATCATCCCGATCATCCCTTTCTGTGATCATCCTTTTAGTACATCCCCTGAATATGCACAAAAAGATAAGGCATATAAACACATGTCACTCTCATGACAAAGCAAGGCATCAATTGGCACACGCCGCCGGTCTATGCGGCAAATTGGGACCACAGTGGGACCCTTCCTCAGGACACGCGGGTGACAGCCAGGAGAGACAGAGTACAAGTGCATAATGTATGAACTTACCTAAATAAATCACCCCTGTCCGCCCACACGATCGGGAGTCAGCGTGGAGCATCCGGTACACGGAAGCGCTGGGTAGATGACATCATCAGGCTGCAGCAGCTGCCATAGCAACCCGAATGCACAGCGCGCTCCTGCACTGCATCCCGTCCCGGAGCAGACAGGGTAAGATCTAAAATAAATAAAAACAGAAAAATAAACAATATATGTGCAGGACAATCCCCCAAACATAAAGCAATAAACAAGTGGACAAATAAGAACAAATGATGCTTAATCATTTACCCTCGGCAGAAGAAATCTCCTAACCTTGTGTAAATGGGAAAGCATATGGTTAAACTTGTATATAACAGATACATAGGGCAGATCTAGAACAGACGCATCTATACTGTAAACCCTATATATTGAAGCAACAGTACACCATACCAATATGGCCCACAGAAAGCACCCCAGGAGTCACTCTGTCAATTAAGTGTATTCCAATTCAGCTTCTCGTTAAGTCCGAATGGTTGTAGCGTATTGAGTTTATATATCCAACGTGCCTCCAAACGATGTAACGCCAAAGTTCTATCTCCCCCACGATGTAATGTGGGCACATGGTCTATAATCTGATATTTTAATGTAGATAATGGATGCTTTTTAGAACAAAATGTCTCGCTACGGCTTGGTCATTGGGTTTAGCATAAAGTTTGTTTGATTGAAGAACAGTGGAGAGCCACAGTAGTTTGCAAGGACAAATAATGTAATAAATAATACATTTAGTTGTGCATGTCCCTATATGTTGAATATAATGCTTTTTCTTGGATATTGGGTGCTCGAAATTGGTTCCTGGAATCAGAAAGGAACAAGTAGTACAAGAAGGGCATCTATAACACCCTGTTTTTTTTTCATATAGCCAAACAGACCCGGCTTCTGTGTGTAATGTCTAATGTCCGTTTTAACCAGATAATCACGTAGGATTCGGCCACGTTTATAACAGGTTCATAATCTGAGAATTCTGGAAACAGGATAATGTTTTATCGGTCTTCACGATTGGCCATAAGGCTTTGGTAGCCCTGGGGATAATGGGGCTGGCTGTAGAGAATCTGATTGTCCATATGAATTTATTTTGGACATGATCACTTTTTATACACTGTTGTAGTAGTGCAGATCTTTCCAAGCCCATCACTTTCTTTTTGGTCATTTCCAATTCTCTGATACTGTAGTCTCTGATTCTGGACTTATCTACTACAGTTTGTAAAGCATTATCCAATAGAGAATGATCACTTGTAATGCGAGCCACGTGGAGCATCTGTGAGTAAGGGAGACCGTTTTTCAATGCCACCGGATGATGACTACTTGCGTCAAGTAATGTGTTCCTATTGGTACTCTTATAGAACACAGTGGAACCATCCTTAACATGAACCGCCATGACCATCCTTAACATGAACCGTCACATCCAAATAATCAATATGAGACTGGCTGGTCGTTGAAGTAAATTTGATGAGGGATGGTAGAGCATTAATGTCATCCACCATTTCTTGAAACTCGCTGGTGTTCCCCTTCCATAAGACAAACAAGTCGTCTGTATACCGGATTATCCATAGTATATTTTAATTATATGTAGCATTATCAAAGAAAAACTTTTTTTCTTGGTCGAACATGAACACGTTGGCATATGCCGGTGCCACGCTACTGCCCATGGCACAACCGGCCAGTTGTAGATAATAAACTCCATTAAACAATAAATAATTATGCATAAGGAGTAAGGACTAAATGCAGAAGCTGTAGGAACAATGGTTTATCAAACCCAAAGTCCTCTTCTAAAGTATAAATACATTTCCCATGGCTTGGAGACCTTCTTCATGTGGAATTGATGTGTACAGTGAAGACACAGCCATTGTACACAATAAAATACTGTACCATCTGGGAGATCTTTGAATCCCATTATTTTAGTCAGGAAAGCAGTCGAATCCTTCAGGTAAGTATGTTTCTTTGTTATATGTGGTTGCAAAAAGGCATCTAATAATTCGGCCACGGTTTGGAAAAGAGACCCCCTGGCTAGCACTATGGGCCATCCCGGTGGATTAGTGAGGCTTTTATGGACCTTAGGCAAGGTGTATAAACAAAGAATAATTGGATGTTTCGGTACCAAGGTAGTGTGTAATCGAGCATCTAACACACCATCTCGAACCGCTTGACTGAGAGTATCATTCAATTCCTTTTGTCCGCCGGTCTTATTATAATTGTAGAATCATTACTGAGATCCTGAAGGGCCTTCCTTTGTTCCATCGATAAATTATGATAAATTGGTTGTGGTGTAGTGATGAAGCGGCTAACAGAGTCGTCTAAAAGGCGACCAAAGGTCTTCAATGAACCGTTATTGGACATCAGGTCAAATGTTGATTTGGTGTATTTCCTCGTGATCCTACTGGTGGCATCAGGGACCATTGTGGTTTCGTGATTTGGAAATGTTCCCTCAGTCTCCGTTTTCTTCCCAGCTGCTGTAGATCTGATTGCCATTCATATGGGTTGTGTTGATTCGTTGGCACAAATGATAATCCCTTATTGAGAATTGATTCCTCAATCTCAGAAAGGGGACAGGACGACAGATTAAATATTAGGTTGTCTTTTTTGCCTTGGCCCCTTCTGCTGGTCCTTTGGTTTTGTCTGCCCCTCCTTGTTGGCTTGAGCCAGCCTCTGCTCTGGCTCTGGTGGTGGCCCCTAAAGGGGGACGTTTTGATCAGATGGAATCATCAGAATCTGCGACCATGAAGTCACTATCACTGTTTGATGTCAAATGCCCTTTGTCTGGACGGCCTCTTCGTTGCCTGCGGTGAGTTCTAACTGACACATTCCGGTTATGTCTAAATGTGTCAGTGCCCGTCAGCCAGCGGTATACTTGGTGATCTTCATAGTCATTCTGGACCACTTGTAACTTTGATTTTTTGAATTTAAGTAGCTCACGTTTGTAATTATCTACTTGTTGTGAAAGTTTGGACCACGTAGCGGCGTATCTCGGATCAGCCAGTGTTTCTGAATGGGTGGTATTCAAAGTTTCTATTTTAGATTTCACTGATTGCAGCTCCCGGCCTGCCTCTTCTATGATCAGGAGCATCAGGTCAAAGCTACATTTGTTCAACACTGAAATCCAACGTTGGCAAAAATCTGGGTTAGTGCAACCAATTGTCGGTGCATTTCTCATGCGAAACCCACGAGGAATTATTTTTTGTCTGTAGTAATCGGACAGTGTTGATCCATGTAGCAAATAATCAGTTTCTCTTATCCGTAATCTTAAAAGTTGTTGATATATATCCTCCACTGTATCATCCAAAATGCGCTCAGCCTGGGCTTTACTAAAACTGAGAGTATCACCAGGTTGTAGCCTTAAGGGCCCTACAGACACGGCGATACGCCGCAGAGCTGCCCGATCGCCGATACGCAGACGGGCAACCCGACGGCGGGGTGGCAGTGACGGGGGGATTGAAGTTTCTTCACTCCCCCCATCACACGGCTCCATACAAGTGCAGGCAAATATGGACGAGATCGTCTATATTGGCCTGCATGCACAGCCAACGGGGCACCAGCGATGAACGAGCGTGGGGCCGCACATCGTTCATCGCTGGTGACTCCACACTCAAAGATATGAACGTTATCTCGTTCAATAATGAACGAGATCGTTCATATCTTTGAGGATTATCGGCCAGTGTGTAGGGCCTTTTAGAGAAGTAAAAACAGTCCGTTCACATCTGTCTATCTCTGCTTCATCCACTATAAAAAAAGAACTTTATCTCACCAGGTGATTGGTCACACACAAACGAAGAGAAGTAGAAAAATGTATCACGGTGCCTTGATACTTCTGTGGAATAAAACATCATACCATATTACCAATATAGTCCAAAACAATCTGGCACTCATTCAAATTACAACAGCCTGTGTGCCATTGTCATGACATAAATACGTGGCAAGTTAAGGACAGTACATGTCCAGACCAAAACACAGCACTCCAGGACTTGACTTTATAGATCAATGTATTCCAAATAGTTCATTCTAGTTCACACCAAATTACCCATGGTATCTGGGCTGAATATGCACAAAAAGATAAGGCATATAAACACATGTCACTCTCATGACAAAGCAAGGCATCAATTGGCACAAGCCGCCGGTCTATGCGGCATTTTGGGACCACAGCGGGACCCTTCCTCAGGACACGCTGGTGACAGCAAGGAGAGACAGAGTACAAGTGCATAATGTATGAATTTACCTAAATAGATCACCCCTGTCCGCCCACACGATCGGGAGTCAGCGTGGAGCATCCGGTACACGGAAGTGCTGGGCAGATGACATCATCAGGCTGCGGCAGCTGCCATAGCAACCCGGCTGCACAGCGCGCTCCTGCACTGCATCCCGTCCCGGAGCAGACAGGGGAAGATCTAAAACAAATGAAGCTATGGGGCGGGAGGGTTCGGTTTAGGAAGTGGGGATTGGGGTAGAGGTTTAGGCACCTCCGGGGGGTGATTAGGGTTAGGCAGAAAGGGGGAAGATTAGGGTTGGGCTGCGGGTAGGGAGGGTTAGGGGGTGGTGAGAGGGTAGAACACCCTTTACTCACCCATGTCAGTATTTTAAACTCTGGTATCCTGGCGTCGGTATTTCAATCGCAGGGATCTCATACTGACATACACCCAAAATACTATTGAATATGCTGTGCTATGCAAGTAAACAAATAATGATACAGAATTTGTTTGCTGGCACTGCACCCTCTTTCCTGCCTGATAAGCCCCCATTGATGTGTTGGATCCTTCTCACAGAATTTTTGTTACGGACTAGACTTGATCATCATTATTGAAAATAAATGATTAACATGGCCAATAATCCCACCATACTCCAGGTCTATCTATAGTCTCTAGAGTCTAGACAATAGACAGATAGGACTACGGTGGTGCACTTGGATGCAGCAGTAAAGTATCACTCCAATAAATGTGAAACAAGGAGCTGTTTGGCTTACAGTGGAGCCAGACGTGCACAAATCAGGAGTTAATACGCAGTGAAAGTCAGCATTTAACCGCATTGACCACTAGAGGGGGGTGTCATCTTAATTATTTCATGCAGTACGTTGCTGCCACCTAGTGGAACCTTGGAGGAATGGTTTGACATTGCAAATGTTGGGAAGTTGTTGTTTTTTATTTACTGTTAAGCATATGCAGTTTTATAAAGTACCTATGGTTCAAAGGTAGCTAAACATTAGAGGAACGGAATTTGGAACTAGAGATGAGCGGGTTCGGTTTCTTTGAATCCGAACCCGCACGAACTTCACTTTTTTTTTCACGGGTCCGAGCGACTCGGATCTTCCCGCCTTGCTCGGTTAACCCGAGCGCGCCCGAACGTCATCATGACGCTGTCGGATTCTCGCGAGACTCGGATTCTATATAAGGAGCCGCGCGTCGCCGCCATTTTCACACGTGCATTGAGATTGATAGGGAGAGGACGTGGCTGGCGTCCTCTCCATTTAGATTAGATTTAGAAGAGAGAGAGAGAGAGAGATTGCTGTGATACTGTAGATTAGAAGAGAGTGCAGAGTGCAGACAGAGTTTAGTGACTGACGACCACAGTGACCAGTGACCACCAGAGACAGTGCAGTTGTTTGTTTTATTTAATATATCCGTTCTCTGCCTGAAAAAAACGATACACAGTCACACAGTGACTCAGTCTGTGTGCACTGCTCAGCCCAGTGTGCTGCACATCAATGTATTGTATATAAAGCTTATAATTGTGGGGGAGACTGGGGAGCACTGCAGGTTGTTATAGCAGGAGCCAGGAGTACATGATAAATAATATTATATTAAAATTAAACAGTGCACACTTTTGCTGCAGGAGTGCCACTGCCAGTGTGACTAGTGGTGACCAGTGCCTGACCACCAGTATATTAGTAGTATTGTATACTATCTCTTTATCAACCAGTCTATATTAGCAGCAGACACAGTACAGTGCGGTAGTTCACGGCTGTGGCTACCTCTGTGTCGGCACTCGGCAGGCAGTCCGTCCATCCATAATTGCATTATATACCACCTAACCGTGGTTTTTTTTTTCTTTCTTTATACCGTCGTCATAGTCATACTAGTTGTTACGAGTATACTACTATCTCTTTATCAACCAGTGTACAGTGCGGTAGTTCACGGCTGTGGCTACCTCTGTGTCGGAACTCGGCAGGCAGTCCGTCCATCCATAATTGTATTATAATATATACCACCTAACCGTGGTTTTTTTTTCGTTCTTTATACCGTCGTCATACTAGTTGTTACGAGTATACTACTATCTCTTTATCAACCAGTGTACAGTGCGGTAGTTCACGGCTGTGGCTACCTCTGTGTCGGAACTCGGCAGGCAGTCCGTCCATCCATAATTGTATTATAATATATACCACCTAACCGTGGTTTTTTTTTCGTTCTTTATACCGTCGTCATACTAGTTGTTACGAGTATACTACTATCTCTTTATCAACCAGTGTACAGTGCGGTAGTTCACGGCTGTGGCTACCTCTGTGTCGGCACTCGGCAGGCAGTCCGTCCAACCATAATTGTATTATATACCACCTAACCGTGGTTTTTTTTTCATTCTTTATACCGTCGTCATACTAGTTGTTACGAGTATACTACTATCTCTTTATCAACCAGTGTACAGTGCGGTAGTTCACGGCTGTGGCTACCTCTGTGTCGGCACTCGGCAGGCAGTCCGTCCAACCATAATTGTATTATATACCACCTAACCGTGGTTTTTTTTTCATTCTTTATACCGTCGTCATACTAGTTGTTACGAGTATACTACTATCTCTTTATCAACCAGTGTACAGTGCGGTAGTTCACGGCTGTGGCTACCTCTGTGTCGGCACTCGGCAGCCCGTCCATAATTGTATATACCAGTGACCTAACCGTGGTTTTTTTTTCTTTCTTTATACATACATACTAGTTACGAGTATACTATCTCTTTATCAACCAGTCTATATATTAGCAGCAGACACAGTACAGTGCGGTAGTTCACGGCTGTGGCTACCTCTGTGTCGGCACTCGGCAGCCCGTCCATAATTGTATATACCACCTAACCGTGGTTTTTTTTTCTTTCTTTATACATACATACTAGTTACGAGTATACTATCTCTTTATCAACCAGTCTATATATTAGCAGCAGACACAGTACAGTGCGGTAGTTCACGGCTGTGGCTACCTCTGTGTCGGCACTCGGCAGCCCGTCCATAATTGTATATACCACCTAACCGTGGTTTTTTTTTCTTTCTTTATACATACATACTAGTTACGAGTATACTATCTCTTTATCAACCAGTCTATATATTAGCAGCAGACACAGTACAGTGCGGTAGTTCACGGCTGTGGCTACCTCTGTGTCGGCACTCGGCAGCCCGTCCATAATTGTATATACCAGTGACCTAACCGTGGTTTTTTTTTCTTTCTTTATACATACATACTAGTTACGAGTATACTATCTCTTTATCAACCAGTCTATATATTAGCAGCAGACACAGTACAGTGCGGTAGTTCACGGCTGTGGCTACCTCTGTGTCGGCACTCGGCAGCCCGTCCATAATTGTATATACCAGTGACCTAACCGTGGTTTTTTTTTCTTTCTTTATACATACATACTAGTTACGAGTATACTATCTCTTTATCAACCAGTCTATATATTAGCAGCAGACACAGTACAGTGCGGTAGTTCACGGCTGTGGCTACCTCTGTGTCGGCACTCGGCAGCCCGTCCATAATTGTATATACCAGTGACCTAACCGTGGTTTTTTTTTCTTTCTTTATACATACATACTAGTTACGAGTATACTATCTCTTTATCAACCAGTCTATATATTAGCAGCAGACACAGTACAGTGCGGTAGTTCACGGCTGTGGCTACCTCTGTGTCGGCACTCGGCAGCCCGTCCATAATTGTATACTAGTATCCAATCCATCCATCTGCATTGTTTACCTGAGGTGCCTTTTAGTTGTGCCTATTAAAATATGGAGAACAAAAATGTTGAGGTTCCAAAATTAGGGAAAGATCAAGATCCACTTCCACCTCGTGCTGAAGCTGCTGCCACTAGTCATGGCCGAGACGATGAAATGCCAGTAACGTCGTCTGCCAAGGCCGATGCCCAATGGCATAGTACATTGCATGTCAAAACCAAAACACCAAATATCAGTAAAAAAAGGACTCCAAAACCTAAAATAAAATTGTCTTAATCTTACTCACACAGTCAGCTACCTCATTGCGCCTCTTTTTTTCTTTGCGTCATGTGCTGTTTGGGGAGGGTTTTTTGGAAGGGACATCCTGCGTGACACTGCAGTGCCACTCCTAGATGGGCCCGGTGTTTGTGTCGGCCACTAGGGTCGCTAATCTTACTCACACAGCTACCTCATTGCGCCTCTTTTTTTCTTTGCGTCATGTGCTGTTTGGGGAGGGTTTTTTGGAAGGGACATCCTGCGTGACACTGCAGTGCCACTCCTAGATGGGCCCGGTGTTTGTGTCGGCCACTAGGGTCGCTAATCTTACTCACACAGTCAGCTACCTCATTGCGCCTCTTTTTTTCTTTGCGTCATGTGCTGTTTGGGGAGGGTTTTTTGGAAGGGCCATCCTGCGTGACACTGCAGTGCCACTCCTAGATGGGCCCGGTGTTTGTGTCGGCCACTAGGGTCGCTAATCTTACTCACACAGTCAGCTACCTCATTGCGCCTCTTTTTTTCTTTGCGTCATGTGCTGTTTGGGGAGGGTTTTTTGGAAGGGCCATCCTGCGTGACACTGCAGTGCCACTCCTAGATGGGCCCGGTGTTTGTGTCGGCCACTAGGGTCGCTAATCTTACTCACACACCTACCTCATTGCGCCTCTTTTTTTCTTTGCGTCATGTGCTGTTTGGGGAGGGTTTTTTGGAAGGGACATCCTGCGTGACACTGCAGTGCCACTCCTAGATGGGCCCGGTGTTTGTGTCGGCCACTAGGGTCGCTTATCTTACTCACACAGCGACCTCGGTGCAAATTTTAGGACTAAAAATAATATTGTGAGGTGTGAGGTATTCAGAATAGACTGAAAATGAGTGTAAATTATGGTTTTTGAGGTTAATAATACTTTGGGATCAAAATGACCCCCAAATTCTATGATTTAAGCTGTTTTTTAGTGTTTTTGGAAAAAAACACCCGAATCCAAAACACACCCGAATCCGACAAAAATAATTAGGTGAGGTTTTGCCAAAACGCGTTCGAACCCAAAACACGGCCGCGGAACCGAACCCAAAACCAAAACACAAAACCCGAAAAATTTCAGGCGCTCATCTCTATATTGGAACCACATTATGAGCGACTTGTCATAAGTCCCATAGTGTTATATTGGTGTCAATCACAAGGCTTGCTTGAGGGCCATTCCAGCGAGGCGGGCGCAGCTGCACCATCCCTGAGACTTAATATCAACTAATCTACCCCTTAGACTTGAACATGAACTAAGCGTCAGAAGTGATGCGCCATTTGCCCGGAAGTGGTAGAGCCTTATGTCATACGGTTAGTTACTATATGATGTTAATTCCACCCGGCTCCCATGTCAGATTGAGGGCTAGAATTACATTTTATGGCAACTTCCTTCTATATACGGAATGTATATACGGTTACAACTGTCACCCTGTCTATTTTATGTACAAGTTTACAACTGTTACTGTGAAAAATAGATGATTTCAGAGTTTATTTTACAAGCAGATATCCGACACTGCCCTGGAAATCTCAACTGAGCCTGTGAGAACTTTATACACTCAGCACCTCAGGAGCGTGATCCTATGACGTCTCAAACTGGTTTGTCGAACTCTCCTACAGAGGATTATTTTTATTAATGTCAGGTGAAGATCATATGACGCTTTGTGTAGGGAAGTGTGCGTGGGTGGGGGGGGGGGCAATGTGGGAAAATGACAAATCGATTTGTGAAAATGATTTCTTTATTGGTCTCTAGAACCCGTAGCTTTAAAGTTCTAAAATCACATCTAAGTGGGACGTCTTAGATTAACTGTGAAACGCTTCGATTTTGCACCAATGCATCTGGCTGGGGAAAGCTATTACTGCATTTGGATGAGCACAGAGGAATTCTGCAGAGACAAACATCGCAAAAGTGTGATCAGCCGCGGCCCATTTTAGAACCATCACTTTCACCACTTTTTATCCTTAAATACTGATTATGTATTTTTATGTTTTCAGACAAAGGGGTATATTCAATTAGCAGTGATTAATGAGAGCATTTATTTTGCTCAAAAAAAATTGCTTTCTATAATTTTTTTGCATTTTTAAAAAAATGCATATAACAGCCATTTTACACAATTTAAGTCCCCAAAAACGCTCTAATGTGATCTCTAACACACTTCTCTTCTGTTTTCCTATGTTAGTTTAGCATTTTTTGGGGTACAGGCTGATTTCCCCATTTTCATCTGCACTTTTCACTGCAAGAATTTTCACGTGAAACCCGGTCAGAATTGAATAGGTCGAAAAATGGAGCGTTTTCGCTGCAATTTTCGGCCGATTGCCGCGAAAAATTTTCGGGCGCAAAATTGCAGCGAATTTGCGGATAATTGAATACCCCACAAAGGGGGATATACTATTAGCCCCGGTAAAACATCGGGTGCGGAAAACGTATGTTTTTCGCGATTTTTCCCGATGTTAAACCAATTTTTTTTTACAGGCTATCCAGATTGATTGCCTGTAAAAAAAATGCCCTTTCTGCCGAAAACACACAGGTTCAGTGAAACCTGTGTGTTTTCGGTAGAAACAGACCCGTTTTCGCACGAAAACAGGGCTGTTTCTGGGGATTTGGTTTCGCCTGCCTGAGGCAGGCGAAACAAAATCCCGATGACCGGTAAAACCTGCAGCGTCCCTATCCTCCTGCTGATGACGGGGATGCTGTGTGGCCGCTGACTGGGGAAAGCCGCCGAGTGACTGTTGCCGCTGGGGATCTGTGTGCGGCTGCGGTGTCCCGATGATGCGGGTGCTGTGTGGCCGCTGGCTGGGGGAAGCCGCCGGGTGACTGCTGCTGGGTGTCACGGGCAGGCGGCGGCGGCGTGCTGCTCCGGGAGCTGTCAGGAGCCAGCACCCGGTGCAGTGTCAGGTAACCCCCGATAAGCCACCGCTTGTGCTGGCTTATCGGGGGTAATAGGATAGCCCCCAGTGGGACAATTAGCCCCGGTATATTACCGGGGCTAATTGGATATCCCCCAAAGTGCCAAATGTAATAATTCTAAAAAAAAAAAAGTGCAAGTTTAACTCTAAACTCCTACTCCTTTTAGAACTTGCACGTGTAATAGGCTGCGAGGACATGCAAACTCGCATTTCCACAACTCGCTTGGCCGTAACTCGCATCCAGATGTTTTCCCATGGAAAACCTACAACTCGGCCAATGTAAAAGGATGTGAGTTAAAAACTCACACAGAAGTAGTAAAAAAAACAAATTGCAGAATAATAGACCAGCGTCAGGCCAGTGGGATGTATAGATCAGTGAGATCCATGCATGCTTCTGTGTGTAAGAGTAAAAAAGGGGTAAGAATCTGAAAAAAAAACCCATTGCGGGGGTCCATACCCCCCCCCCCCCCCTCCAAAAAAAATAAAAGCATAACCACCCAGGGCTCTTTGAGACGGCCCTGGTTTTAAAATATGTAGAACTAAATGTATTTTTAGAACCCGCATCGGGCTCCACTAGCAAGAGGGGGCAGTGTCACAGCCAGGGATCACACTTGACGGTGTCCTGTGGCCGAAGCATTGATCCCCCCCCCTAACTAGTCAATGCAGGATGGAGATTCCAGGGGAAGTGAGGACCCCCCAATAAAGGGGTCCACCCTCCAGGGCACCCAAGGACAGGGCTGAAACCTGGGGCTATCCCTGACACCACTGTACATTGGGTACTGAGTTGATAGAAATAAAGTGTAAAAAGTAGTGATGTGCACCGGACATTTTTCGGGTTTTGTGTATTGGTTTTGGGTTCGGTTCCGCGGCCGTGTTTTGGATTCGGACGCGTTTTGGCAAAACCTCACCGAAAATTTTTTGTCGGATTCGGGTGTGTTTTGGATTCGGGTGTTTTTTTCAAAAAACCCTAAAAAACAGCTTAAATCATAGAATTTGGGGGTCATTTTGATCCCAAAGTATTATTATTAACCTCAATAACCATAATTTCCACTCATTTTCAGTCTATTCTGAACACCTCACACCTCACAATATTATTTTTAGTCCTAAAATTTGCACCGAGGTAGCTGTGTGACTAAGCTAAGCGACCCAAGTGGCCGACACAAACACCTGGCCCATCTAGGAGTGGCACTGCAGTGTCAGACAGGATGGCACTTGAAAAAAATACTCCCCAAACAGCACATGACGCAAAGAAAAAAAGAGGCGCAATGAGGTAGCTGTGTGACTAAGATAAGCGACCCAAGTGGCCGACACAAACACCTGGCCCATCTAGGAGTGGCACTGCAGTGTCACGCAGGATGGCCCTTCAAAAAAATACTCCCCAAACAGCACATGACGCAAAGAAAAATGAAAGAAAAAAGAGGTGCAAGATGGAATTGTCCTTGGGCCCTCCCACCCACCCTTATGTTGTATAAACAGGACATGCACACTTTAACGAACCCATCATTTCAGCGACAGGGTCTGCCACACGACTGTGACTGAAATGACTGGTTGGTTTGGGCCCCCACCAAAAAAGAAGCAATCAATCTCTCCTTGCACAAACTGGCTCTACAGAGGCAAGATGTCCCCCTCATCATCATCGTCCGATTCATCACCCCTTTCACTGTGTACATCCCCCTCCTCACAGATTATTAATTCGTCCCCACTGGAATCCACCATCTCAGGTCCCCGTGTACTTTCTGGAGGCAATTGCTGCTGGTGAATGTCTCCACGGAGGAATTGATTATAATTCATTTTAATGAACATCATCTTCTCCACAATTTCTGGAAGTAACCTCGTACGCCGATTGCTGACAAGGTGAGCGGCGGCACTAAACACTCTTTCGGAGTACACACTGGAGGGAGGGCAACTTGGGTAGAATAAAGCCAGTTTCTGCAAGGGCCTCCAAATTGCCTCTTTTTCCTGCCAGTATACGTACGGACTGTCGGACGTGCCTACTTGGATGCGGTCACTCATATAATCCTCCACCATTCTTTCAATGGTGAGAGAATCATATGCAGTGACAGTAGACGACATGTCAGTAATCGTTGGCAGGTCCTTCAGTCCGGACCAGATGTCAGCACTCGCTCCAGACTGCCCTGCATCACCGCCAGCGGGTGGGCTCGGAATTCGTAGCCTTTTCCTCGCACCCCCAGTTGCAGGAGAATGTGAAGGAGGAGATGTTGACGGGTCACGTTCCGCTTGACTTGACAATTTTCTCACCAGCAGGTCTTTGAACCTCTGCAGACTTGTGTCTGCCGGAAAGAGAGATACAACGTAGGTTTTAAATCTAGGATCGAGCACGGTGGCCAAAATGTAGTGCTCTGATTTCAACAGATTGACCACCCGTAAATCCTGGTTAAGCGAATGAAGGGCTCCATCCACAAGTCCCACATGCCTAGCGGAATCGCTCTGTTTTAGCTCCTCCTTCAATGTCTCCAGCTTCTTCTGCAAAAGCCTGATGAGGGGAATGACCTGACTCAGGCTGGCAGTGTCTGAACTGACTTCACGTGTGGCAAGTTCAAAAGGTTGCAGAACCTTGCACAACGTTGAAATCATTCTCCACTGCGCTTGAGTCAGGTGCATTCCACCTCCTTTGCCTATATCGTGGCCAGATGTATAGGCTTGAATGGCCTTTTGCTGCTCCTCCATCCTCTGAAGCATATAGAGGGTTGAATTCCACCTCGTTACCACCTCTCGCCTCAGATGATGGCAGGGCAGGTTCAGGTGTTTTTGGTGGTGCTCCAGTCTTCTGTACGCGGTGCCTGTACGCCGAAAGTGGCCCGCAATTCTTCTGGCCACCGACAGCATCTCTTGCACGCCCCTGTCGTTTTTTAAATAATTCTGCACCACCAAATTCAATGTATGTGCAAAACATGGGACGTGCTGGAATTTGCCCAGATGTAATGCACGCACAATATTGCTGGCGTTGTCCGATGCCACAAATCCCCAGGAGAGTCCAATTGGGGTAAGCCATTCTGCGATGATCTTCCTCAGTTGATGTAAGAGGTTTTCAGCTGTGTGCGTATTCTGGAAAGCGGTGATACAAAGCGTAGCCTGCCTAGGAACGAGTTGGCATTTGCGAGATGCTGCTACTGGTGCCGCCGCTGCTGTTCTTGCAGCGGGAGGCAATACATCTACCCAGTGGGCTGTCACAGTCATGTAGTCCTGAGTCTGCCCTGCTCCACTTGTCCACATGTCCGTGGTTAAGTGGAAATTGGGTACAACCGCATTTTTTAGGACACTGGTGACTCTTTTTCTGAGGTCTGTGTACATTTTCGGTATCGCCTGCCTAGAGAAATGGAACCTAGATGGTATTTGGTACCGGGGCCACAGTACCTCAATCAAGTCTATAGTTGGCTCTGAAGTAACGATGGATACCGGAACCACGTTTCTCACCGCCCAGGCTGCCAAGGCCTCAGTTATCCGCTTTGCAGCAGGATGACTGCTGTGATATTTCATCTTCCTCGCAAAGGACTGTTGGACAGTCAATTGCTTACTGGAAGTAGTACAAGTGGTCTTCCGACTTCCCCTCTGGGATGACGATCGACTCCCAGCAGCAACAACAGCAGCGCCAGCAGCAGTAGGCGTTACACTCAAGGATGCATCGGAGGAATCCCAGGCAGGAGAGGACTCGTCAGACTTGCCAGTGACTTGGCCTGCAGGACTATTGGCATTCCTGGGTAAGAAGGAAATTGACACTGAGGGAGTTGGTGGTGTGGTTTGCGGGAGCTTGGTTACAAGAGGAATGGATTTACTGGTCAGTGGACTGCTTCCGCTGTTGCCCAAAGTTTTTGAACTTGTCACTGACTTATGATGAATGCGCTGCAGGTGACGTATAAGGGAGGATGTTCCGAGGTGGTTAACGTCCTTACCCCTACTTATTACAGCTTGACAAAGGCAACACACGGCTTGACACCTGTTGTCCGCATTTGTGTTGAAATAATTCCACACCGAAGAGCTGATTTTTTTTGTATTTTGACCAGGCATGTCAATGGCCATATTCCTCCCACGGACAACAGGTGTTTTCCCAGGTGCCTGACTTAAACAAACCACCTCACCATCAGAATCCTCCTGGTCAATTTCCTCCCCAGCGCCAGTAACACCCATATCCTCATCCTGGTGTACTTCAACACTGACATCTTCAATTTGACTATCAGGAACTGGACTGCGGGTGCTCCTTCCAGCACTTGCAGGGGGCGTGCAAATGGTGGAAGGCGCAAGCTCTTCCCGTCCAGTGTTGGGAAGGTCAGGCATCGCAACCGACACAATTGGACTCTCCTTGGGGATTTGTGATTTCGAAGAACGCACAGTTCTTTGCTGTGCTTTTGCCAGCTTAAGTCTTTTCTTTTTTCTAGCGAGAGGATGAGTGCTTCCATCCTCATGTGAAGCTGAACCACTAGCCATGAACATAGGCCAGGGCCTCAGCCGTTCCTTGCCACTCCGTGTCGTAAATGGCATATTGGCAAGTTTACGCTTCTCCTCAGACGCTTTTAATTTTGATTTTTGGGTCATTTTACTGATCTTTTGTGTTTTGGATTTTACATGCTCTGTACTATGACATTGGGCATCGGCCTTGGCAGACGACGTTGATGGCATTTCATCGTCTCGGCCATGACTAGTGGCAGCAGCTTCAGCACGAGGTGGAAGTGGATCTTGCTCTTTCCCTATTTTTTAACCTCCACATTTTTGTTCTCCATATTTTAATGCGCACAACTAAAAGGCACCACAGGTATACAATGTAGATGGATGGATACTATAGTATACTTATGGATGACGAGTGATGACACAGAGGTAGGTACAGCAGTGGCCTACCGTACTGCTATATACAGTATAATGGACCTGGTGGACACTGTCAGCAGACTGCGTTTATAGTATTAAAAAAAAGACACCACAGGTATACAATGTAGATGGATGGATACTATAGTATACTTATGGACGACGAGTGACGACACAGAGGTAGGTACAGCAGTGGCCTACCGTACTGCTATATACAGTATAATGGACCTGGTGGACACTGTCAGCAGACTGCGTTTATAGTATAAAAAAAAAAGACACCACAGGTATACAATGTAGATGGATGACTACTATAGTATACTTATGGATGACGAGTGACGACACAGAGGTAGGTACAGCAGTGGCCTACCGTACTGCTATATACAGTATAATGGACCTGGTGGACACTGTCAGCAGACTGCGTTTATAGTATAAAAAAAAAGACACCACAGGTATACAATGTAGATGGATGGATACTATAGTATACTTATGGATGACGAGTGACGACACAGAGGTAGGTACAGCAGTGGCCTACCGTACTGCTATATACAGTATAATGGACCTGGTGGACACTGTCAGCAGACTGCGTTTATAGTATAAAAAAAAAAGACACCACAGGTATACAATGTAGATGGATGGATACTATAGTATACTTATGGACGACGAGTGACGACACAGAGGTAGTACAGCAGTGGCCTACCGTACTGCTATATACAGTATAATGGACCTGGTGGACACTGTCAGCAGACTGCTAAACTAGTATAAAAAAAAGCCACCACAGGAGTGTTTTTCAGGCAGACAAACGTATACTGGTGGTCACTGTCAGCAAAACTGTGCACTGTACTCCTGCTATAACTGCTCCCCAGTCCCCACAATTAGGCAGTGTGAGCACTCAGCACAGATATATATCATGCAGCACACTGAGCACAGATATGGTATGGAGCGTTTTTTTCAGGCAGAGAACGGATAAAAACTAGCAAAACTCTGCACTGTAGTCCTCCTAACAGCTGCTCCCCAGTCCCCAATCCTCCCCACAATAAGCTAAGCAATCAGATCAACTGTGTAGTATACTATTAATAATTAACTATATAAACGGAGAGGACGCCAGCCACGTCCTCTCCCTATCAATCTCAATGCACGTGTAAAAATGGCGGCGACGCGCGGCTGCTTATATAGAATCCGAATCTCGCAAGAATCCGACAGCGGGATGATGACGTTCGGGCGCGCTCGGGTTAGCCGAGCAAGGCGGGAGGATCCGAGTCTGCTCGGACCCGTGTAAAAAAGGTAAAGCTCGGGTGGGTTCGGTTTCTCGGAAACCGAACCCGCTCATCACTAGTAAAAAGTAGAATAATATTGTCTTTTACAGGGGAACTACAAGTCCCAGCAAGCCTCCCCTTCATACTGACACTTGGAGAACCACAAGTGTCAGCATGCGCTGCATTAAAGGGCCTGCTGGCACCTGTAGTCCACCTGTAAAATTAATATTTAAAAAAATACAAGACACATACACCGTGACCGTATAAGTTTAATACATACATGCACTAACACACAGGGTCGGATTGGGCCACTGGGGTGAAGGGGGTACCCTCGGTGGGTCCCACTGCCTGAGAGCCTATCCCCTCCCTAGGGATCAGGTTCTAGAGTGTGCACTTGAATTATATATTATACATGTTCTAAATTACACTGCACAGGCCTACAGTGTATTTTCTACAGTTCATTGCTGTTATCAATCTGGTACATTACAGTGACGTATGGTGGGGTGAGGCAGAGACTTTCCTGGCTGTCATACAGAGTTTTCCATATAAAGAATATGAAAAATACAAAAGAATATTTTAGAAATGTCTTCTTTGTATTATTCTATTCTAGTCAAAACTCTGGAGTAAAAGGTCTATGGCAGGTGAGCCTACTTTTTCTGCCCATCTCTGATTAAAACTCACCAAATGTCCAGGCATTTATACTGTTGCACCTGTGTATAATGCCCACACGTACACTTTGGCTCATATATTGGGGTATATTTACTAAGGTCCCGATTTTGACCGAGATGCCGTTTTTTCTTCAAAGTGTCATCTCGGTAATTTACTAAGCAAAAATCACGGCAGTGATGAGGGCATTCGTAATATTTTGGAAGTCCTAGGAAAAAATCACGAATCAATACACCATCGGTCAAATACGCCTGCAATTTGGTAGAAATCGGGAATTTACTAAAAAGTGCAAAACACAAACACTGCCGACAATAGCCAAACACTGCCGTGATGAAATACAAATCGTGAAAAAGTGCTAAAAAAAAACAGACCTGCTTTTTTATCCCGTGTTTGTATAGGCATGCACGGATCCATGAGATCCGTGCATGTTTTTCAGTGGGAAGGGGTGGGAAATGTTTTAATTTTTCAAAAAAAAAATGCGTGGGGTCCCCCCTCCTAAACCAAACCAGCCTCGGGCTCTTTGATCCGGCCCTGGTTGCAAAAATTTGGGGAAAAAATTGACAGGGGTTCCCCCATATTTAAACAACCAGCACCGGGCTCTGCGCCTGGTCCTGGTTCCAAAAATACGGGGGACAAAAAGCGTAGGGGTCCCCCGTATTTTTGAAACCAGCACCGGGCTCCACTAGCTGGACAGATAATGCCAGAGCCGGGGGTCACTTTTATACAGTGCCTTGCGGCCGTGGCATCAAATACCCAACTAGTCACCCCTGGCCGGGGTACCCTGGGGGAGTGGGGACCCCTTCAATCAAGGGGTCCCCCCCCCCAGCCACCCAAGGGCCAGGGGTGAAGCTGGTACTTGGAGAACCACAAGTACCAGCATGCGGCGGAAAACCGGGCCCGCTGGTACCTGTAGTAATACTACTAACAAAAATCCCCCAATAAAGACATTACACACACACCTTGAAAGTATAACTTTAATGCATACATACACACCACCATATACACATACTTACCTTATGTTCACACGAGGGTCGGTCCTCTTCTCCATGTAAATTCCAAGGTGTACCTGTTGAAAAAATCCTACTCACCAAATCCAGTGTAGAGGGCTCCTCGGGTAATCCATTTGTAATCCACGTACTTGTAAAAATAAAAAAACGGGACACCCGACCACGAACTAAAAGGGGCCACATGTTTTCACATGGGACCCCTTTCCCCGAATGCCAGAAACCCCCTCTGACTGATGTCTAAGTGGGTTTCTTCAGCCAATCAGGGAGCGCCACGTTGTGGCACCCACCTGATCGGCTGTGTGCTCCTGTACTGTCTGACAGGCGGCACACGGCAGTGTTACAATGTAGCGCCTATGCGCTCCATTGTAACCAATGGTGGGAACTTTGTGGTCAGCGGTGAGGTCACTTTCGGTCAACCGCTGACCACAAAGTTCCCACCATTGGTTACAATGGAGCGCATAGGCGCTACATTGTAACACTGCCGTGTGCCGCCTGTCAGACAGTACAGGAGCACACAGCCGATCAGGAGGGTGCCACAACGTGGCGCTCCCTGATTGGCTGAAGAAACCCACTTAGACATCAGTCAGAGGGGGTTTCTGGCATTCGGGGAAAGGGGTCCCATGTGAAAACATGGGGCCCCTTTCAGTTCGTGGTCGGGTGTCCCGTTTTTTTATTTTTACAAGTACGTGGATTACAAATGGATTACCCGAGGAGCCCTCTACACTGGATTTGGTGAGTAGGATTTTTTCAACAGGTACACCTTGGATTCTACATGGAGAAGAGGACCGACCCTCGTGTGAACATAAGGTAAGTATGTGTATATGGTGGTGTGTATGTATGCATTAAAGTTATACTTTCAAGGTGTGTGTGTAATGTCTTTATTGGGGTATTTTTTTAGTAGTAGTACTACAGGTACCAGCGGGCCCGGTTTTCCGCCGCATGCTGGTACTTGTGGTTCTCCAAGTACCAGCTTGCGGGGGAGGCTTGCTGGGACTTGTAGTACTGCTACTAAAAACAATATTCATAACTTTCAACAAAGGCTATCAGCCCCCCATCCGCAGCCCATTGGATGGGGGGGGGACAGCCACGGGCTTCACCCCTGGCCCTTGGGTGGCTGGGGGGGACACCCCTTGATTGAAGGGGTCCCCACTCCCCCAGGGTACCCCGGCCAGGGGTGACTAGTTGGATATTTGATGACACGGCCGCAAGGCACTGTATAAAAGTGACCCCCGGCTGTGGCATTATCTGTCCAGCTTGTGGAGCCCGGTGCTGGTTTAAAAAATACGGGGGACCCCTACGCTTTTTGTCCCCTGTATTTTTGGAACCAGGACCAGGCGCAGAGCCCGGTGCTGGTTGTTTAAATATGGGGGAACCCCTGTCAATTTTTTCCCCATATTTTTGCAACCAGGACCGGCTCAAAGAGCCCGAGGCTGGTTTGGCTTAGGAGGGGGGACCCCACGCAATTTTTTTTTTAAGTTTAAACATTTTTAATTTTTTTTACAAGGTACACAATGAAGCCCAGCACGGATCTCTCAGATCCGGCCGAGATTCATTGTATTAAAGTCGGCAGTGTTTTACAAGTCACTCACGTAAAACACTGCCTAAAAAAACGAATGACATCGACATCGGAAAAACCGAAAATGCAGAATACGGCAGCTTAGTAAATTAGTCGTAATCAATTCAAAAAGTTGCATATTTACACTTTCGATGTCATTCGTGATTGAACTTTGACCTCAAACGGGAAAATACGATTCTTAGTAAATTTACCCCATTGTGTGTAAATCTGGTTCTGGTGCTAGTCAGTGCCTCCTGAGCCATTTACTGCAGCTCAGCGCACGTCCCTGGTACATTATCACGCATGCACTAGCAGTATTTATAGATACAGTTATCAAGGAGCCCAGACAATGCACTCGCTAATGGATAGCCATGCATCGGGTGATCTTCAGTATGCCGGCTGTCGGAATCCCGGCGCACAGTATACCGGCACCGGTATCCCGACAGCCGGCATACCGACACTTATTCTCCCTTTGTGGGGGTCCACGACCCCCCTGGAAGGAGAATAAAATAGCGTGGCGAGCGCAGCGAGCCCGCAAGGGGCTCATTTGCGCTCGCCACACTGTCGGTAAGCCGGCGGTCGGGCTCCCGGCGCCGGTGTGCTGCTCATCTTGTTCCTGGTACCACTTGGTCCTCTTGTCCAGTAGAATCCCTGATCGCTGTAATGAAAAATCCATACTCACGTTCCCCTTGTGTCATGTCCTCTTTGGTTCAAGAAAGGCATCCAGGGTTTCTTAAAATAAGAAAATAAAAAACGCGGACATGGACATACAGGAGCACTAAAGGTGCCAGCTGGCCCTTTAATACCACGCATGCTGACACTTGTGGTTCTCCAAGTGTCAACATGTGGGGGAGTCTTGCTGGGACCTGCAGTTCCCATGTAAAAGACAACTTTATTCTGTTTTTAACACAAATGGGCTATCAACTCAGCACCCACCACACGGAGGGGGGTGGGGGGTGCGGGGGGGGGAACCCATGTCGTTTTTTTTTTTTTTAACCATCTCTTAACTTTTAGAAGCTGGCACGGATCTATCTATAATCTTTTTGTTGCAGACAACAGAGTTTACAGTGAAACAGACATACTGTATAAGAGGTGGTTATTATATTATATATACAGTAGTTAAAGTGATACAACAGCACATAACACAAAGCCACGTCACAGAAGACACTGAGTAAAAAAAAAAATCCAATTGTGTCTGGGCTGATGAATCACAATAACGTCCGCACAGGTAACATGAGCGAGGAGGCATGGAGAAATGGAAACTTTTTTATATAGTGTTTTATTGTGGATTTCTGATCCCAGAAAAAAGTGACAATGGGGCTTTTCAGACTCAATTGCAATTTAGCAAAAATCGCAAATGGACGATTATCAGTGCCTGCGCATGTGTAGCAGTCGCAATGCGCATACACGGGTTTCGCTATGCGATTGCATCACGGAAGAATGCGATCGAAATGTGACTGACAGGTGGCGGGCAGTTGGGAGTGGCGATGTGGCGTTGTGGGAGCGGTACAGGAAACACATGCGTGTCATGGCCGTTTTCGTCGTGACTGGATGATGTCGCCTGCATTTCCTGCAATGGGAATCATGGTGGCGGTGTGCCTACACACGTAGCCTGGCTGCGTACGCATGGGGTCTACCTCTAATTTTAGATTCCTGCGTTGCGATCGCATTTGAAATGCGATCACAATGCTGGGCGACCTTGCCCTGTGCTGGGAGGCCCCTCTCATGCAATTTATACCAGTAGCAGTCAGTGGCGCATGGAGGGGGGGTTTCTGAGTACCCAGAACACCCCCCCCCCCGATGGACCAAATTATTTTTTCCAGAGACAGCTATGTCTACGTCTCAAAATGAACCGCGACCGCGTTCGCAATCACGACCGCAGCAGAGAGCTTTTTCCAGCAGAGCTCAACAGAATGATTGACTGGGGCCTTTATCACCTTGCATTTATCACTGGTTTATCACTTCCTTATGCCTTCTCCAGGTTAACACATCTGCCCCTGATTGTACTTTAAAATACTGATCAGTGGGGCAGATGTATTAAGCCTGGAGAAGTGATAAAGCAGTGATACAGCAGTGATAAGTGCAAGGTGATCACACCAGCTAATCAGCTCTAATATGTAAATTAACAGGAGCTGATTGGCTGGTGCATTATCACCTTCCACTTATCACTGGTTTATCACTGCTTTATCACTTCTCCAGGTTTAATACATCTGCCCCAATATGAGAAACACTAAGGGGTCTATTTATTAACATTCTTTTTACTAAAATAATGTGAAAGGGTGTTTTCACACCCTTTTCACATTATTTTAGTATCACCTGAATGTATTAAAGAGCATTTGGAGCAGTGTCACTTAGAGATGTGCACTTGAAATTTTTCGGGTTTTGTATTTTGGTTTTGGGTTCGGTTCCGCGGCCGTGTTTTGGGTTCGACCGCGTTTTGGCAAAACCTCACCGAATTTTTTTTGTCGGATTCGGGTGTGTTTTGGATTCGGGTGTTTTTTTCAAAAAACCCTAAAAAACAGCTTAAATCATAGAATTTGGGGGTCATTTTGATCCCAAAGTATTACTAACCTCAAAAACCATAATTTCCACTCATTTTCAGTCTATTCTGAATACCTCACACCTCACAATATTATTTTTAGTCCTAAAATTTGCACCGAGGTAGCTGTGTGAGTAAGATAAGCGACCCTAGTGGCCGACACAAACACCGGGCCCATCTAGGAGTGGCACTGCAGTGTCACGCAGGATGTCCCTTCCAAAAAACCCTCCCCAAACAGCACATGACGCAAAGAAAAAAAGAGGCGCAATGAGGTAGCTGTGTGAGTAAGATAAGCGACCCTAGTGGCCGACACAAACACCGGGCCCATCTAGGAGTGGCACTGCAGTGTCACGCAGGATGGCCCTTCCAAAAAACACTCCCCAAACAGCACATGACGCAAAGAAAAAAAGAGGCGCAATGAGGTAGCTGTGTGAGTAAGATAAGCGACCCTAGTGGCCGACACAAACACCGGGCCCATCTAGGAGTGGCACTACAGTGTCACGCAGGATGGCCCTTCCAAAAAACACTCCCCAAACAGCACATGACGCAAAGAAAAAAAGAGGCGCAATGAGGTAGCTGTGTGAGTAAGATAAGCGACCCTAGTGGCCGACACAAACACCGGGCCCATCTAGGAGTGGCACTGCAGTGTCACGCAGGATGGCCCTTCCAAAAAACACTCCCCAAACAGCACATGACGCAAAGAAAAAAAGAGGCGCAATGAGGTAGCTGTGTGAGTAAGATAAGCGACCCTAGTGGCCGACACAAACACCTGGCCCATCTAGGAGTGGCACTGCAGTGTCACGCAGGATGGCCCTTCCAAAAAACACTCCCCAAACAGCACATGACGCAAAGAAAAAAAGAGGCGCAATGAGGTAGCTGTGTGAGTAAGATAAGCGACCCTAGTGGCCGACACAAACATCTGGCCCATCTAGGAGTGGCACTGCAGTGTCACGCAGGATGGCCCTTCCAAAAAACACTCCCCAAACAGCACATGACGCAAAGAAAAATTAAAGAAAAAAGAGGTGCAAGATGGAATTGTCCTTGGGCCCTCCCACCCACCCTTATGTTGTATAAACAGGACATGCACACTTTAACCAACCCATCATTTCAGTGACAGGGTCTGCCACACGACTGTGACTGAAATGACGGGTTGGTTTGGACCCCCACCGAAAAAGAAGCAATTAATCTCTCCTTGCACAAACTGGCTCTACAGAGGCAAGATGTCCACCTCATCATCATCCTCCGATATATCACCGTGTACATCCCCCTCCTCACAGATTATCAATTCGTCCCCACTGGAATCCACCATCTCAGCTCGCTGTGTACTTTGTGGAGGCAATTGCTGCTGGTCAATGTCTCCACGGAGGAATTGATTATAATTCATTTTAATGAACATCATCTTCTCCACATTTTCTGGAAGTAACCTCGTACGCCGATTGCTGACAAGGTGAGCGGCGGCACTAAACACTCTTTCGGAGTACACACTTGTGGGAGGGCAACTTAGGTAGAATAAAGCCAGTTTGTGCAAGGGCCTCCAAATTGCCTCTTTTTCCTGCCAGTATAAGTACGGACTGTGTGACGTGCCTACTTGGATGCGGTCACTCATATAATCCTCCACCATTCTTTCAATGGGGAGAGAATCATATGCAGTGACAGTAGACGACATGTCCGTAATCGTTGACAGGTCCTTCAGTCCGGACCAGATGTCAGCATCAGCAGTCGCTCCAGACTGCCCTGCATCACCGCCAGCGGGTGGGCTCGGAATTCTGAGCCTTTTCCTCGCACCCCCAGTTGCGGGAGAATGTGAAGGAGGAGATGTTGACAGGTCGCGTTCCGCTTGACTTGACAATTTTCTCACCAGCAGGTCTTTGAACTAGAGATGTGCACTTGAAATTTTTCGGGTTTTGTGTTTTGGTTTTGGGTTCGGTTCCGCGGCCGTGTTTTGGGTTCGACCGCGTTTTGGCAAAACCTCACCGAATTTTTTTTGTCGGATTCGGGTGTGTTTTGGATTCGGGTGTTTTTTTCAAAAAACACTAAAAAACAGCTTAAATCATAGAATTTGGGGGTCATTTTGATCCCAAAGTATTATTAACCTCAAAAACCATAATTTCCACTAATTTTCAGTCTATTCTGAATACCTCACACCTCACAATATTATTTTTAGTCCTAAAATTTGCACCGAGGTCGCTGGATGACTAAGCTAAGCGACCCTAGTGGCCGACACAAACACCTGGCCCATCTAGGAGTGGCACTGCAGTGTCACGCAGGATGTCCCTTCCAAAAAACCCTCCCCAAACAGCACATGACGCAAAGAAAAAAAGAGGCGCAATGAGGTAGCTGTGTGAGTAAGATAAGCGACCCTAGTGGCCGACACAAACACCGGGCCCATCTAGGAGTGTCACTGCAGTGTCACGCAGGATGTCCCTTCCAAAAAACCCTCCCCAAACAGCACATGACGCAAAGAAAAAAACAGGCGCAATGAGGTAGCTGTGTGAGTAAGATAAGCGACCCTAGTGGCCGACACAAACACCGGGCCCATCTAGGAGTGGCACTGCAGTGTCACGCAGGATGTCCCTTCCAAAAAACCCTCCCCAAACAGCACATGACGCAAAGAAAAAAAGAGGCGCAATGAGGTAGCTGTGTGAGTAAGATAAGCGACCCTAGTGGCCGACACAAACACCGGGCCCATCTAGGAGTGGCACTGCAGTGTCACGCAGGATGTCCCTTCCAAAAAACCCTCCCCAAACAGCACATGACGCAAAGAAAAAAAGAGGCGCAATGAGGTAGCTGTGTGAGTAAGATAAGCGACCCTAGTGGCCGACACAAACACCGGGCCCATCTAGGAGTGGCACTGCAGTGTCACGCAGGATGGCCCTTCCAAAAAACACTCCCCAAACAGCACATGACGCAAAGAAAAAAAGAGGCGCAATGAGGTAGCTGTGTGAGTAAGATAAGCGACCCTAGTGGCCGACACAAACACCGGGCCCATCTAGGAGTGGCACTGCAGTGTCACGCAGGATGGCCCTTCCAAAAAACACTCCCCAAACAGCACATGACGCAAAGAAAAAAAGAGGCGCAATGAGGTAGCTGTGTGAGTAAGATAAGCGACCCTAGTGGCCGACACAAACACCGGGCCCATCTAGGAGTGGCACTGCAGTGTCACGCAGGATGGCCCTTCCAAAAAACACTCCCCAAACAGCACATGACGCAAAGAAAAAAAGAGGCGCAATGAGGTAGCTGTGTGAGTAAGATAAGCGACCCTAGTGGCCGACACAAACACCTGGCCCATCTAGGAGTGGCACTGCAGTGTCACGCAGGATGGCCCTTCCAAAAAACACTCCCCAAACAGCACATGACGCAAAGAAAAAAAGAGGCGCAATGAGGTAGCTGTGTGAGTAAGATAAGCGACCCTAGTGGCCGACACAAACACCTGGCCCATCTAGGAGTGGCACTGCAGTGTCACGCAGGATGGCCCTTCCAAAAAACACTCCCCAAACAGCACATGACGCAAAGAAAAATTAAAGAAAAAAGAGGTGCAAGATGGAATTGTCCTTGGGCCCTCCCACCCACCCTTATGTTGTATAAACAGGACATGCACACTTTAACCAACCCATCATTTCAGTGACAGGGTCTGCCACACGACTGTGACTGAAATGACGGGTTGGTTTGGACCCCCACCGAAAAAGAAGCAATTAATCTCTCCTTGCACAAACTGGCTCTACAGAGGCAAGATGTCCACCTCATCATCATCCTCCGATATATCACCGTGTACATCCCCCTCCTCACAGATTATCAATTCGTCCCCACTGGAATCCACCATCTCAGCTCCCTGTGTACTTTGTGGAGGCAATTGCTGCTGGTCAATGTCTCCACGGAGGAATTGATTATAATTCATTTTAATGAACATCATCTTCTCCACATTTTCTGGAAGTAACCTCGTACGCCGATTGCTGACAAGGTGAGCGGCGGCACTAAACACTCTTTCGGAGTACACACTTGTGGGAGGGCAACTTAGGTAGAATAAAGCCAGTTTGTGCAAGGGCCTCCAAATTGCCTCTTTTTCCTGCCAGTATAAGTACGGACTGTGTGACGTGCCTACTTGGATGCGGTCACTCATATAATCCTCCACCATTCTTTCAATGGGGAGAGAATCATATGCAGTGACAGTAGACGACATGTCCGTAATCGTTGACAGGTCCTTCAGTCCGGACCAGATGTCAGCATCAGCAGTCGCTCCAGACTGCCCTGCATCACCGCCAGCGGGTGGGCTCGGAATTCTGAGCCTTTTCCTCGCACCCCCAGTTGCGGGAGAATGTGAAGGAGGAGATGTTGACAGGTCGCGTTCCGCTTGACTTGACAATTTTCTCACCAGCAGGTCTTTGAACTAGAGATGTGCACTTGAAATTTTTCGGGTTTTGTGTTTTGGTTTTGGGTTCGGTTCCGCGGCCGTGTTTTGGGTTCGACCGCGTTTTGGCAAAACCTCACCGAATTTTTTTTGTCGGATTCGGGTGTGTTTTGGATTCGGGTGTTTTTTTCAAAAAACACTAAAAAACAGCTTAAATCATAGAATTTGGGGGTCATTTTGATCCCAAAGTATTATTAACCTCAAAAACCATAATTTCCACTCATTTTCAGTCTATTCTGAATACCTCACACCTCACAATATTATTTTTAGTCCTAAAATTTGCACCGAGGTAGCTGTGTGAGTAAGATAAGCGACCCTAGTGGCCGACACAAACACCGGGCCCATCTAGGAGTGGCACTGCAGTGTCACGCAGGATGGCCCTTCCAAAAAACACTCCCCAAACAGCACATGACGCAAAGAAAAAAAGAGGCGCAATGAGGTAGCTGTGTGAGTAAGATAAGCGACCCTAGTGGCCGACACAAACACCTGGCCCATCTAGGAGTGGCACTGCAGTGTCACGCAGGATGGCCCTTCCAAAAAACACTCCCTAAACAGCACATGACGCAAAGAAAAAAAGAGGCGCAATGAGGTAGCTGTGTGAGTAAGATAAGCGACCCTAGTGGCCGACACAAACACCGGGCCCATCTAGGAGTGGCACTGCAGTGTCACGCAGGATGGCCCTTCCAAAAAACACTCCCCAAACAGCACATGACGCAAAGAAAAAAAGAGGCGCAATGAGGTAGCTGTGTGAGTAAGATAAGCGACCCTAGTGGCCGACACAAACACCGGGCCCATCTAGGAGTGGCACTGCAGTGTCACGCAGGATGGCCCTTCCAAAAAACACTCCCCAAACAGCACATGACGCAAAGAAAAAAAGAGGCGCAATGAGGTAGCTGTGTGAGTAAGATAAGCGACCCTAGTGGCCGACACAAACACCTGGCCCATCTAGGAGTGGCACTGCAGTGTCACGCAGGATGGCCCTTCCAAAAAACACTCCCCAAACAGCACATGACGCAAAGAAAAAAAGAGGCGCAATGAGGTAGCTGTGTGAGTAAGATAAGCGACCCTAGTGGCCGACACAAACACCTGGCCCATCTAGGAGTGGCACTGCAGTGTCACGCAGGATGGCCCTTCCAAAAAACACTCCCCAAACAGCACATGACGCAAAGAAAAATTAAAGAAAAAAGAGGTGCAAGATGGAATTGTCCTTGGGCCCTCCCACCCACCCTTATGTTGTATAAACAGGACATGCACACTTTAACCAACCCATCATTTCAGTGACAGGGTCTGCCACACGACTGTGACTGAAATGACGGGTTGGTTTGGACCCCCACCGAAAAAGAAGCAATTAATCTCTCCTTGCACAAACTGGCTCTACAGAGGCAAGATGTCCACCTCATCATCATCCTCCGATATATCACCGTGTACATCCCCCTCCTCACAGATTATCAATTCGTCCCCACTGGAATCCACCATCTCAGCTCCCTGTGTACTTTGTGGAGGCAATTGCTGCTGGTCAATGTCTCCACGGAGGAATTGATTATAATTCATTTTAATGAACATCATCTTCTCCACATTTTCTGGAAGTAACCTCGTACGCCGATTGCTGACAAGGTGAGCGGCGGCACTAAACACTCTTTCGGAGTACACACTTGTGGGAGGGCAACTTAGGTAGAATAAAGCCAGTTTGTGCAAGGGCCTCCAAATTGCCTCTTTTTCCTGCCAGTATAAGTACGGACTGTGTGACGTGCCTACTTGGATGCGGTCACTCATATAATCCTCCACCATTCTTTCAATGGGGAGAGAATCATATGCAGTGACAGTAGACGACATGTCCGTAATCGTTGACAGGTCCTTCAGTCCGGACCAGATGTCAGCATCAGCAGTCGCTCCAGACTGCCCTGCATCACCGCCAGCGGGTGGGCTCGGAATTCTGAGCCTTTTCCTCGCACCCCCAGTTGCGGGAGAATGTGAAGGAGGAGATGTTGACAGGTCGCGTTCCGCTTGACTTGACAATTTTCTCACCAGCAGGTCTTTGAACTAGAGATGTGCACTTGAAATTTTTCGGGTTTTGTGTTTTGGTTTTGGGTTCGGTTCCGCGGCCGTGTTTTGGGTTCGACCGCGTTTTGGCAAAACCTCACCGAATTTTTTTTGTCGGATTCGGGTGTGTTTTGGATTCGGGTGTTTTTTTCAAAAAACACTAAAAAACAGCTTAAATCATAGAATTTGGGGGTCATTTTGATCCCAAAGTATTATTAACCTCAAAAACCATAATTTCCACTCATTTTCAGTCTATTCTGAATACCTCACACCTCACAATATTATTTTTAGTCCTAAAATTTGCACCGAGGTAGCTGTGTGAGTAAGATAAGCGACCCTAGTGGCCGACACAAACACCGGGCCCATCTAGGAGTGGCACTGCAGTGTCACGCAGGATGGTCCTTCCAAAAAACACTCCCCAAACAGCACATGACGCAAAGAAAAAAAGAGGCGCAATGAGGTAGCTGTGTGAGTAAGATAAGCGACCCTAGTGGCCGACACAAACACCTGGCCCATCTAGGAGTGGCACTGCAGTGTCACGCAGGATGGCCCTTCCAAAAAACACTCCCTAAACAGCACATGACGCAAAGAAAAAAAGAGGCGCAATGAGGTAGCTGTGTGAGTAAGATAAGCGACCCTAGTGGCCGACACAAACACCGGGCCCATCTAGGAGTGGCACTGCAGTGTCACGCAGGATGGCCCTTCCAAAAAACACTCCCCAAACAGCACATGACGCAAAGAAAAAAAGAGGCGCAATGAGGTAGCTGTGTGAGTAAGATAAGCGACCCTAGTGGCCGACACAAACACCGGGCCCATCTAGGAGTGGCACTGCAGTGTCACGCAGGATGGCCCTTCCAAAAAACACTCCCCAAACAGCACATGACGCAAAGAAAAAAAGAGGCGCAATGAGGTAGCTGTGTGAGTAAGATAAGCGACCCTAGTGGCCGACACAAACACCGGGCCCATCTAGGAGTGGCACTGCAGTGTCACGCAGGATGGCCCTTCCAAAAAACACTCCCCAAACAGCACATGACGCAAAGAAAAAAAGAGGCGCAATGAGGTAGCTGTGTGAGTAAGATAAGCGACCCTAGTGGCCGACACAAACACCGGGCCCATCTAGGAGTGGCACTGCAGTGTCACGCAGGATGGCCCTTCCAAAAAACACTCCCCAAACAGCACATGACGCAAAGAAAAAAAGAGGCGCAATGAGGTAGCTGTGTGAGTAAGATAAGCGACCCTAGTGGCCGACACAAACACCTGGCCCATCTAGGAGTGGCACTGCAGTGTCACGCAGGATGGCCCTTCCAAAAAACACTCCCCAAACAGCACATGACGCAAAGAAAAAAAGAGGCGCAATGAGGTAGCTGTGTGAGTAAGATAAGCGACCCTAGTGGCCGACACAAACATCTGGCCCATCTAGGAGTGGCACTGCAGTGTCACGCAGGATGGCCCTTCCAAAAAACACTCCCCAAACAGCACATGACGCAAAGAAAAATTAAAGAAAAAAGAGGTGCAAGATGGAATTGTCCTTGGGCCCTCCCACCCACCCTTATGTTGTATAAACAGGACATGCACACTTTAACCAACCCATCATTTCAGTGACAGGGTCTGCCACACGACTGTGACTGAAATGACGGGTTGGTTTGGACCCCCACCGAAAAAGAAGCAATTAATCTCTCCTTGCACAAACTGGCTCTACAGAGGCAAGATGTCCACCTCATCATCATCCTCCGATATATCACCGTGTACATCCCCCTCCTCACAGATTATCAATTCGTCCCCACTGGAATCCACCATCTCAGCTCGCTGTGTACTTTGTGGAGGCAATTGCTGCTGGTCAATGTCTCCACGGAGGAATTGATTATAATTCATTTTAATGAACATCATCTTCTCCACATTTTCTGGAAGTAACCTCGTACGCCGATTGCTGACAAGGTGAGCGGCGGCACTAAACACTCTTTCGGAGTACACACTTGTGGGAGGGCAACTTAGGTAGAATAAAGCCAGTTTGTGCAAGGGCCTCCAAATTGCCTCTTTTTCCTGCCAGTATAAGTACGGACTGTGTGACGTGCCTACTTGGATGCGGTCACTCATATAATCCTCCACCATTCTTTCAATGGGGAGAGAATCATATGCAGTGACAGTAGACGACATGTCCGTAATCGTTGACAGGTCCTTCAGTCCGGACCAGATGTCAGCATCAGCAGTCGCTCCAGACTGCCCTGCATCACCGCCAGCGGGTGGGCTCGGAATTCTGAGCCTTTTCCTCGCACCCCCAGTTGCGGGAGAATGTGAAGGAGGAGATGTTGACAGGTCGCGTTCCGCTTGACTTGACAATTTTCTCACCAGCAGGTCTTTGAACTAGAGATGTGCACTTGAAATTTTTCGGGTTTTGTGTTTTTGTTTTGGGTTCGGTTCCGCGGCCGTGTTTTGGGTTCGACCGCGTTTTGGCAAAACCTCACCGAATTTTTTTTGTCGGATTCGGGTGTGTTTTGGATTCGGGTGTTTTTTTCAAAAAACACTAAAAAACAGCTTAAATCATAGAATTTGGGGGTCATTTTGATCCCAAAGTATTATTAACCTCAAAAACCATAATTTCCACTAATTTTCAGTCTATTCTGAATACCTCACACCTCACAATATTATTTTTAGTCCTAAAATTTGCACCGAGGTCGCTGGATGACTAAGCTAAGCGACCCTAGTGGCCGACACAAACACCTGGCCCATCTAGGAGTGGCACTGCAGTGTCACGCAGGATGTCCCTTCCAAAAAACCCTCCCCAAACAGCACATGACGCAAAGAAAAAAAGAGGCGCAATGAGGTAGCTGTGTGAGTAAGATAAGCGACCCTAGTGGCCGACACAAACACCGGGCCCATCTAGGAGTGTCACTGCAGTGTCACGCAGGATGTCCCTTCCAAAAAACCCTCCCCAAACAGCACATGACGCAAAGAAAAAAAGAGGCGCAATGAGGTAGCTGTGTGAGTAAGATAAGCGACCCTAGTGGCCGACACAAACACCGGGCCCATCTAGGAGTGGCACTGCAGTGTCACGCAGGATGTCCCTTCCAAAAAACCCTCCCCAAACAGCACATGACGCAAAGAAAAAAAGAGGCGCAATGAGGTAGCTGTGTGAGTAAGATAAGCGACCCTAGTGGCCGACACAAACACCGGGCCCATCTAGGAGTGTCACTGCAGTGTCACGCAGGATGTCCCTTCCAAAAAACCCTCCCCAAACAGCACATGACGCAAAGAAAAAAAGAGGCGCAATGAGGTAGCTGTGTGAGTAAGATAAGCGACCCTAGTGGCCGACACAAACACCGGGCCCATCTAGGAGTGGCACTGCAGTGTCACGCAGGATGGCCCTTCCAAAAAACACTCCCCAAACAGCACATGACGCAAAGAAAAAAAGAGGCGCAATGAGGTAGCTGTGTGAGTAAGATAAGCGACCCTAGTGGCCGACACAAACACCGGGCCCATCTAGGAGTGGCACTGCAGTGTCACGCAGGATGGCCCTTCCAAAAAACACTCCCCAAACAGCACATGACGCAAAGAAAAAAAGAGGCGCAATGAGGTAGCTGTGTGAGTAAGATAAGCGACCCTAGTGGCCGACACAAACACCGGGCCCATCTAGGAGTGGCACTGCAGTGTCACGCAGGATGGCCCTTCCAAAAAACACTCCCCAAACAGCACATGACGCAAAGAAAAAAAGAGGCGCAATGAGGTAGCTGTGTGAGTAAGATAAGCGACCCTAGTGGCCGACACAAACACCTGGCCCATCTAGGAGTGGCACTGCAGTGTCACGCAGGATGGCCCTTCCAAAAAACACTCCCCAAACAGCACATGACGCGAAGAAAAAAAGAGGCGCAATGAGGTAGCTGTGTGAGTAAGATAAGCGACCCTAGTGGCCGACACAAACACCTGGCCCATCTAGGAGTGGCACTGCAGTGTCACGCAGGATGGCCCTTCCAAAAAACACTCCCCAAACAGCACATGACGCAAAGAAAAATTAAAGAAAAAAGAGGTGCAAGATGGAATTGTCCTTGGGCCCTCCCACCCACCCTTATGTTGTATAAACAGGACATGCACACTTTAACCAACCCATCATTTCAGTGACAGGGTCTGCCACACGACTGTGACTGAAATGACGGGTTGGTTTGGACCCCCACCGAAAAAGAAGCAATTAATCTCTCCTTGCACAAACTGGCTCTACAGAGGCAAGATGTCCACCTCATCATCATCCTCCGATATATCACCGTGTACATGCCCCTCCTCACAGATTATCAATTCGTCCCCACTGGAATCCACCATCTCAGCTCCCTGTGTACTTTGTGGAGGCAATTGCTGCTGGTCAATGTCTCCACGGAGGAATTGATTATAATTCATTTTAATGAACATCATCTTCTCCACATTTTCTGGAAGTAACCTCGTACGCCGATTGCTGACAAGGTGAGCGGCGGCACTAAACACTCTTTCGGAGTACACACTTGTGGGAGGGCAACTTAGGTAGAATAAAGCCAGTTTGTGCAAGGGCCTCCAAATTGCCTCTTTTTCCTGCCATTATAAGTACGGACTGTGTGACGTGCCTACTTGGATGCGGTCACTCATATAATCCTCCACCATTCTTTCAATGGGGAGAGAATCATATGCAGTGACAGTAGACGACATGTCCGTAATCGTTGACAGGTCCTTCAGTCCGGACCAGATGTCAGCATCAGCAGTCGCTCCAGACTGCCCTGCATCACCGCCAGCGGGTGGGCTCGGAATTCTGAGCCTTTTCCTCGCACCCCCAGTTGCGGGAGAATGTGAAGGAGGAGATGTTGACAGGTCGCGTTCCGCTTGACTTGACAATTTTCTCACCAGCAGGTCTTTGAACTAGAGATGTGCACTTGAAATTTTTCCGGTTTTGTGTTTTGGTTTTGGGTTCGGTTCCGCGGCCGTGTTTTGGGTTCGACCGCGTTTTGGCAAAACCTCACCGAATTTTTTTTGTCGGATTCGGGTGTGTTTTGGATTCGGGTGTTTTTTTCAAAAAACACTAAAAAACAGCTTAAATCATAGAATTTGGGGGTCATTTTGATCCCAAAGTATTATTAACCTCAAAAACCATAATTTCCACTCATTTTCAGTCTATTCTGAATACCTCACACCTCACAATATTATTTTTAGTCCTAAAATTTGCACCGAGGTCGCTGGATGACTAAGCTAAGCGACCCTAGTGGCCGACACAAACACCTGGCCCATCTAGGAGTGGCACTGCAGTGTCACGCAGGATGTCCCTTCCAAAAAACCCTCCCCAAACAGCACATGACGCAAAGAAAAAAAGAGGCGCAATGAGGTAGCTGTGTGAGTAAGATAAGCGACCCTAGTGGCCGACACAAACACCGGGCCCATCTAGGAGTGGCACTGCAGTGTCACGCAGGATGTCCCTTCCAAAAAACCCTCCCCAAACAGCACATGACGCAAAGAAAAAAAGAGGCGCAATGAGGTAGCTGTGTGAGTAAGATAAGCGACCCTAGTGGCCGACACAAACACCGGGCCCATCTAGGAGTGGCACTGCAGTGTCACGCAGGATGTCCCTTCCAAAAAACCCTCCCCAAACAGCACATGACGCAAAGAAAAAAAGAGGCGCAATGAGGTAGCCGTGTGAGTAAGATAAGCGACCCTAGTGGCCGACACAAACACCGGGCCCATCTAGGAGTGGCACTGCAGTGTCACGCAGGATGTCCCTTCCAAAAAACCCTCCCCAAACAGCACATGACGCAAAGAAAAAAAGAGGCGCAATGAGGTAGCTGTGTGAGTAAGATAAGCGACCCTAGTGGCCGACACAAACACCTGGCCCATCTAGGAGTGGCACTGCAGTGTCACGCAGGATGTCCCTTCCAAAAAACCCTCCCCAAACAGCACATGACGCAAAGAAAAAAAGAGGCGCAATGAGGTAGCTGTGTGAGTAAGATAAGCGACCCTAGTGGCCGACACAAACACCGGGCCCATCTAGGAGTGGCACTGCAGTGTCACGCAGGATGGCCCTTCCAAAAAACACTCCCCAAACAGCACATGACGCAAATAAAAATGAAAGAAAAAAGAGGTGCAAGATGGAATTGTCCTTGGGCCCTCCCACCCACCCTTATGTTGTATAAACAGGACATGCACACTTTAACCAACCCATCATTTCAGTGACAGGGTCTGCCACACGACTGTGACTGAAATGACGGGTTGGTTTGGACCCCCACCTAAAAAGAAGCAATTAATCTCTCCTTGCACAAACTGGCTCTACAGAGGCAAGATGTCCACCTCATCATCATCCTCCGATATATCACCGTGTACATCCCCCTCCTCACAGATTATCAATTCGTCCCCACTGGAATCCACCATCTCAGCTCCCTGTGTACTTTGTGGAGGCAATTGCTGCTGGTCAATGTCTCCACGGAGGAATTGATTATAATTCATTTTAATGAACATCATCTTCTCCACATTTTCTGGATGTAACCTCGTACGCCGATTGCTGACAAGGTGAGCGGCGGCACTAAACACTAGAGATGAGCGCCTGAAATTTTTCGGGTTTTGTGTTTTGGTTTTGGGTTCGGTTCCGCGGCCGTGTTTTGGGTTCGACCGCGTTTTGGCAAAACCTCACCGAATTTTTTTTGTCGGATTCGGGTGTGTTTTGGATTCGGGTGTTTTTTTTAAAAAACACTAAAAAACAGCTTAAATCATTGAATTTGCGGTCATTTTGATCCCATAGTATTATTAACCTCAATAACCATAATTTATACTCATTTTCAGTCTATTCTGAACACCTCACACCTCACAATATTATTTTTAGTCCTAAAATTTGCACCGAGGTCGCTGTGTGACTAAGATAAGCGACCCAAGTGGCCGACACAAACACCTGGCCCATCTAGGAGTGGCACTGCAGTGTCACGCAGGATGGCCCTTCAAAAAAATACTCCCCAAACAGCACATGACGCAAAGAAAAAAAGAGGCGCAATGAGGTAGCTGACTGTGTGAGTAAGACTAGCGACCCTAGTGGCCGACACAAACACCAGGCCCATCTAGGAGTGGCACTGCAGTGTCACGCAGGATGTCCCTTCCAAAAAACCCTCCCCAAACAGCACATGACGCAAAGAAAAAAAGAGGCGCAATGAGGTAGCTGACTGTGTGAGTAAGACTAGCGACCCTAGTGGCCGACACAAACACCGGGCCCATCTAGGAGTGGCACTGCAGTGTCACGCAGGATGGCCCTTCCAAAAAACCCTCCCCAAACAGCACATGACGCAAAGAAAAAGAAAAAAGAGGTGCAAGATGGAATTGTCCTTGGGCCCTCCCACCCTTATGTTGTATAAACAAAACAGGACATGCACACTTTAACCAACCCATCATTTCAGTGACAGGGTCTGCCACACGACTGTGACTGATATGACGGGTTGGTTTGGACCCCCCCCAAAAAAGAATCAATTAATCTCTCCTTGCACAAACTGGCTCTACAGAGGCAAGATGTCCACCTCATCATCACCCTCCGATATATCACCATGTACATCCCCCTCCTCACAGATTATCAATTCGTCCCCACTGGAATCCACCATCTCAGCTCCCTGTGTACTTTGTGGAGGCAATTGCTGCTGGTCAATGTCTCCGCGGAGGAATTGATTATAATTCATTTTAATGAACATCATCTTCTCCACATTTTCTGGATGTAACCTCGTACGCCGATTGCTGACAAGGTGAGCGGCGGCACTAAACACTCTTTCGGAGTACACACTTGTGGGAGGGCAACTTAGGTAGAATAAAGCCAGTTTGTGCAAGGGCCTCCAAATTGCCTCTTTTTCCTGCCAGTATAAGTACGGACTGTGTGACGTGCCTACTTGGATGCGGTCACTCATATAATCCTCCACCATTCTATCAATGTTGAGAGAATCATATGCAGTGACAGTAGACGACATGTCCGTAATCGTTGTCAGGTCCTTCAGTCCGGACCAGATGTCAGCATCAGCAGTCGCTCCAGACTGCCCTGCATCACCGCCAGCGGGTGGGCTCGGAATTCTGAGCCTTTTCCTCGCACCCCCAGTTGCGGGAGAATGTGAAGGAGGAGATGTTGACAGGTCGCGTTCCGCTTGACTTGACAATTTTGTCACCAGCAGGTCTTTCAACCCCAGCAGACTTGTGTCTGCCGGAAAGAGAGATCCAAGGTAGGCTTTAAATCTAGGATCGAGCACGGTGGCCAAAATGTAGTGCTCTGATTTCAACAGATTGACCACCCGTGAATCCTTGTTAAGCGAATTAAGGGCTCCATCCACAAGTCCCACATGCCTAGCGGAATCGCTCCGTGTTAGCTCCTCCTTCAATGTCTCCAGCTTCTTCTGCAAAAGCCTGATGAGGGGAATGACCTGACTCAGGCTGGCAGTGTCTGAACTGACTTCACGTGTGGCAAGTTCAAAGGGCATCAGAACCTTGCACAACGTTGAAATCATTCTCCACTGCGCTTGAGACAGGTGCATTCCACCTACTATATCGTGCTCAATTGTATAGGCTTGAATGGCCTTTTGCTGCTCCTCCAACCTCTGAAGCATATAGAGGGTTGAATTCCACCTCGTTACCACTTCTTGCTTCAGATGATGGCAGGGCAGGTTCAGTAGTTTTTGGTGGTGCTCCAGTCTTCTGTACGTGGTGCCTGTACGCCGAAAGTGTCCCGCAATTCTTCTGGCCACCGACAGCATCTCTTGCACGCCCCTGTCGTTTTTTAAAAAATTCTGCACCACCAAATTCAAGGTATGTGCAAAACATGGGACGTGCTGGAATTTGCCCATATTTAATGCACACACAATATTGCTGGCGTTGTCCGATGCCACAAATCCACAGGAGAGTCCAATTGGGGTAAGCCATTCCGCGATGATCTTCCTCAGTTGCCGTAAGAGGTTTTCAGCTGTGTGCGTATTCTGGAAAGCGGTGATACAAAGCGTAGCCTGCCTAGGAAAGAGTTGGCGTTTGCGAGATGCTGCTACTGGTGCCGCCGCTGCTGTTCTTGCGGTGGGAGTCCATACATCTACCCAGTGGGCTGTCACAGTCATATAGTCCTGACCCTGCCCTGCTCCACTTGTCCACATGTCCGTGGTTAAGTGGACATTGGGTACAACTGCATTTTTTAGGACACTGGTGAGTCTTTTTCTGACGTCCGTGTACATTCTCGGTATCGCCTGCCTAGAGAAGTGGAACCTAGATGGTATTTGGTAACGGGGGCACACTGCCTCAATAAATTGTCTAGTTCCCTGTGAACTAACGGCGGATACCGGACGCACGTCTAACACCAACATAGTTGTCAAGGCCTCAGTTATCCGCTTTGCAGCAGGATGACTGCTGTGATATTTCATCTTCCTCGCAAAGGACTGTTGAACAGTCAATTGCTTACTGGAAGTAGTACAAGTGGGCTTACGACTTCCCCTCTGGGATGACCATCGACTCCCAGCAGCAACAACAGCAGCGCCAGCAGCAGTAGGCGTTACACGCAAGGATGCATCGGAGGAATCCCAGGCAGGAGAGGACTCGTCAGAATTGCCAGTGACATTGCCTGCAGGACTATTGGCATTCCTGGGGAAGGAGGAAATTGACACTGAGGGAGTTGGTGGGGTGGTTTGCGTGAGCTTGGTTACAAGAGGAAGGGATTTACTGGTCAGTGGACTGCTTCCGCTGTCACCCAAAGTTTTTGAACTTGTCACTGACTTATTATGAATGCGCTGCAGGTGACGTATAAGGGAGGATGTTCCGAGGTGGTTAACGTCCTTACCCCTACTTATTACAGCTTGACAAAGGGAACACACGGCTTGACACCTGTTGTCCGCATTTCTGGTGAAATACTTCCACACCGAAGAGCTGATTTTTTTTGTATTTTCACCAGGCATGTCAACGGCCATATTCCTACCACGGACAACAGGTGTCTCCCCGGGTGCCTGACTTAAACAAACCACCTCACCATCAGAATCCTCCTGGTCAATTTCCTCCCCAGCGCCAGCAACACCCATATCCTCCTCATCCTGGTGTACTTCAACACTGACATCTTCAATCTGACTATCAGGAACTGGACTGCGGGTGCTCCTTCCATCACTTGCAGGGGGCGTGCAAATGGTGGAAGGCGCATGCTCTTCACGTCCAGTGTTGGGAAGGTCAGGCATCGCAACCGACACAATTGGAGTCGGACTCTCCTTGTGGATTTGGGATTTCGAAGAACGCACAGTTCTTTGCGGTGCTACTGCTTTTGCCAGCTTTAGTCTTTTCATTTTTCTAGCGAGAGGCTGAGTGCTTCCATCCTCATGTGAAGCTGAACCACTAGCCATGAACATAGGCCAGGGCCTCAGCCGTTCCTTGCCACTCCATGTGGTAAATGGCATATTGGCAAGTTTACGCTTCTCCTCCGACAATTTTATTTTAGGTTTTGGAGTCCTTTTTTTACTGATATTTGGTGTTTTGGATTTGACATGCTCTGTACTATGACATTGGGCATCGGCCTTGGCAGACGACGTTGCTGGCATTTCATCGTCTCGGCCATGACTAGTGGCAGCAGCTTCAGCACGAGGTGGAAGTGGATCTTGATCTTTCCCTAATTTTGGAACCTCAACATTTTTGTTCTCCATATTTTAATAGGCACAACTAAAAGGCACCTCAGGTAAACAATGGAGATGGATGGATTGGATACTAGTATACAATTATGGACGGGCTGCCGAGTGCCGACACAGAGGTAGCCACAGCCGTGAACTACCGCACTGTACTGTGTCTGCTGCTAATATATAGACTGGTTGATAAAGAGATAGTATACTCGTAACTAGTATGTATGTATAAAGAAAGAAAAAAAAAACACGGTTAGGTGGTATATACAATTATGGACGGGCTGCCGAGTGCCGACACAGAGGTAGCCACAGCCGTGAACTACCGCACTGTACTGTGTCTGCTGCTAATATATAGACTGGTTGATAAAGAGATAGTATACTCGTAACTAGTATGTATGTATAAAGAAAGAAAAAAAAACCACGGTTAGGTGGTATATACACTTATGGACGGGCTGCCGAGTGCCGACACAGAGGTAGCCACAGCCGTGAACTACCGCACTGTACTGTGTCTGCTGCTAATATAGACTGGTTGATAAAGAGATAGTATACTCGTAACTAGTATGTATGTATAAAGAAAGAAAAAAAAACCACGGTTAGGTGGTATATACAATTATGGACGGGCTGCCGAGTGCCGACACAGAGGTAGCCACAGTTGTGAACTACCGCACTGTACTGTGTCTGCTGCTAATATATAGACTGGTTGATAAAGAGATAGTATACTCGTAACTAGTATGTATGTATAAAGAAAGAAAAAAAAACCACGGTTAGGTGGTATATACAATTATGGACGGGCTGCCGAGTGCCGACACAGAGGTAGCCACAGCCGTGAACTACCGCACTGTACTGTGTCTGCTGCTAATATAGACTGGTTGATAAAGAGATAGTATACTCGTAACTAGTATGACTATAAAGAAAGAAAAAAAAACCACGGTTAGGTGGTATATACAATTATGGACGGGCTGCCGAGTGCCGACACAGAGGTAGCCACAGCCGTGAACTACCGCACTGTACTGTGTCTGCTGCTAATATATAGACTGGTTGATAAAGAGATAGTATACTCGTAACTAGTATGTATGTATAAAGAAAGAAAAAAAAACCACGGTTAGGTGGTATATACAATTATGGACGGGCTGCCGAGTGCCGACACAGAGGTAGCCACAGCCGTGAACTACCGCACTGTACTGTGTCTGCTGCTAATATAGACTGGTTGATAAAGAGATAGTATACTCGTAACTAGTATGTATGTATAAAGAAAGAAAAAAAAACCACGGTTAGGTGGTATATACAATTATGGACGGGCTGCCGAGTGCCGACACAGAGGTAGCCACAGCCGTGAACTACCGCACTGTACTGTGTCTGCTGCTAATATATAGACTGGTTGATAAAGAGATAGTATACTCGTAACTAGTATGTATGTATAAAGAAAGAAAAAAAAACCACGGTTAGGTGGTATATACAATTATGGACGGGCTGCCGAGTGCCGACACAGAGGTAGCCACAGCCGTGAACTACCGCACTGTACTGTGTCTGCTGCTAATATATAGACTGGTTGATAAAGAGATAGTATACTCGTAACTAGTATGTATGTATAAAGAAAGAAAAAAAAACCACGGTTAGGTGGTATATACAATTATGGACGGGCTGCCGAGTGCCGACACAGAGGTAGCCACAGCCGTGAACTACCGCACTGTACTGTGTCTGCTGCTAATATATAGACTGGTTGATAAAGAGATAGTATACTCGTAACTAGTATGTATGTATAAAGAAAGAAAAAAAAACCACGGTTAGGTGGTATATACAATTATGGACGGGCTGCCGAGTGCCGACACAGAGGTAGCCACAGCCGTGAACTACCGCACTGTACTGTGTCTGCTGCTAATATAGACTGGTTGATAAAGAGATAGTATACTCGTAACTAGTATGTATGTATAAAGAAAGAAAGAAAAACCACGGTTAGGTGGTATATACAATTATGGACGGGCTGCCGAGTGCCGACACAGAGGTAGCCACAGCCGTGACTACCGCACTGTACTGTGTCTGCTGCTAATATAGACTGGTTGATAAAGAGATAGTATACTCGTAACTAGTATGACTATAAAGAAAGAAAAAAAAACCACGGTTAGGTGGTATATACAATTATGGACGGGCTGCCGAGTGCCGACACAGAGGTAGCCACAGCCGTGAACTACCGCACTGTACTGTGTCTGCTGCTAATATATAGACTGGTTGATAAAGAGATAGTATACTCGTAACTAGTATGTATGTATAAAGAAAGAAAAAAAAACCACGGTTAGGTGGTATATACAATTATGGACGGGCTGCCGAGTGCCGACACAGAGGTAGCCACAGCCGTGAACTACCGCACTGTACTGTGTCTGCTGCTAATATAGACTGGTTGATAAAGAGATAGTATACTCGTAACTAGTATGACTATAAAGAAAGAAAAAAAAACCACGGTTAGGTGGTATATACAATTATGGACGGGCTGTCGAGTGCCGACACAGAGGTAGCCACAGCCGTGAACTACCGCACTGTACTGTGTCTGCTGCTAATATATAGACTGGTTGATAAAGAGATAGTATACTCGTAACTAGTATGTATGTATAAAGAAAGAAAAAAAAACCACGGTTAGGTGGTATATACAATTATGGACGGGCTGCCGAGTGCCGACACAGAGGTAGCCACAGCCGTGAACTACCGCACTGTACTGTGTCTGCTGCTAATATAGACTGGTTGATAAAGAGATAGTATACTCGTAACTAGTATGTATGTATAAAGAAAGAAAAAAAAACCACGGTTAGGTGGTATATACAATTATGGACGGGCTGCCGAGTGCCGACACAGAGGTAGCCACAGCCGTGAACTACCGCACTGTACTGTGTCTGCTGCTAATATAGACTGGTTGATAAAGAGATAGTATACTCGTAACTAGTATGTATGTATAAAGAAAGAAAAAAAAACCACGGTTAGGTGGTATATACAATTATGGACGGGCTGCCGAGTGCCGACACAGAGGTAGCCACAGCCGTGAACTACCGCACTGTACTGTGTCTGCTGCTAATATAGACTGGTTGATAAAGAGATAGTATACTCGTAACTAGTATGACTATAAAGAAAGAAAAAAAAAACCACGGTTAGGTGGTATATACAATTATGGACGGGCTGCCGAGTGCCGACACAGAGGTAGCCACAGCCGTGAACTACCGCACTGTACTGTGTCTGCTGCTAATATAGACTGGTTGATAAAGAGATAGTATACTACTAATATTATATATACTGGTGGTCAGGTCACTGGTCACTAGTCACACTGGCAGTGGCACTCCTGCAGCAAAAGTGTGCACTGTTTAATTTTAATATAATATTATGTACTCCTGGCTCCTGCTATAACCTATAACTGGCACTGCAGTGCTCCCCAGTCTCCCCCACAATTATAAGCTGTGTGAGCTGAGCACAGTCAGATATATATATATACATTGATGCAGCACACTGGGCTGAGCAGTGCACACAGATATGGTATGTGACTGAGTCACTGTGTGTATCGTTTTTTTCAGGCAGAGAACGGATATATTAAATAAAACAAACAACTGCACTGTCTGGTGGTCACTGTGGTCGTCAGTCACTAAACTCTGCACTCTCTTCTACAGTATCACAGCCTCAGGTCAATCTCTCTCTCTCTCTCTCAACCCTAATCTAAATGGAGAGGACGCCAGCCACGTCCTCTCCCTATCAATCTCAATGCACGTGTGAAAATGGCGGCGACGCGCGGCTCCTTATATAGAATCCGAGTCTCGCGAGAATCCGACAGCGTCATGATGACGTTCGGGCGCGCTCGGGTTAACCGAGCAAGGCGGGAGGATCCGAGTCTGCTCGGATCCGTGAAAAAAACCATGAAGTTCTGGCGGGTTCGGATTCAGAGAAACCGAACCCGCTCATCTCTACTAAACACTCTTTCGGAGTACACACTTGTGGGAGGGCAACTTAGGTAGAATAAAGCCAGTTTGTGCAAGGGCCTCCAAATTGCCTCTTTTTCCTGCCAGTATAAGTACAGACTGTGTGACGTGCCTACTTGGATGCGGTCACTCATATAATCCTCCACCATTCTTTCAATGGTGAGAGAATCATATGCAGTGACAGTAGACGACAGGTCCGTAATCGTTGTCAGGTCCTTCAGTCCGGACCAGATGTCAGCATCAGCAGTCGCTCCAGACTGCCCTGCATCACCGCCAGCGGGTGGGCTCGGAATTCTGAGCCTTTTCCTCGCACCCCCAGTTGCGGGAGAATGTGAAGGAGGAGATGTTGACAGGTCGCGTTCCGCTTGACTTGACAATTTTCTCACCAGCAGGTCTTTGAACCCCAGCAGACTTGTGTCTGCCGGAAAGAGAGATCCAAGGTAGGCTTTAAATCTAGGATCGAGCACGGTGGCCAAAATGTAGTGCTCTGATTTCAACAGATTGACCACCCGTGAATCCTTGTTAAGCGAATTAAGGGCTCCATCCACAAGTCCCACATGCCTAGCGGAATCGCTCTGTGTTAGCTCCTCCTTCAATGTCTCCAGCTTCTTCTGCAAAAGCCTGATGAGGGGAATGACCTGACTCAGGCTGGCAGTGTCTGAACTGACTTCACGTGTGGCAAGTTCAAAGGGCATCAGAACCTTGCACAATGTTGAAATCATTCTCCACTGCGCTTGAGACAGGTGCATTCCACCTCCTATATCGTGCTGAATTGTATAGGCTTGAATGGCCTTTTGCTGCTCCTCCAACCTCTGAAGCATATAGAGGGTTGAATTCCACCTCGTTACCACTTCTTGCTTCAGATGATGGCAGGGCAGGTTCAGTTGTTTTTGGTGGTGCTCCAGTCTTCTGTACGTGGTGCCTGTACGCCGAAAGTGTCCCGCAATTCTTCTGGCCACCGACAGCATCTCTTGCACACCCCTGTCGTTTTTAAAAAAATTCTGCACCACCAAATTCAAGGTATGTGCAAAACATGGGACGTGCTGGAATTTGCCCATATTTAATGCACACACAATATTGCTGGCGTTGTCCGATGCCACAAATCCACAGGAGAGTCCAATTGGGGTAAGCCATTCCGCGATGATCTTCCTCAGTTGCCGTAAGAGGTTTTCAGCTGTGTGCGTATTCTGGAAAGCGGTGATACAAAGCGTAGCCTGCCTAGGAAAGAGTTGGCGTTTGCGAGATGCTGCTACTGGTGCCGCCGCTGCTGTTCTTGCGGCGGGAGTCCATACATCTACCCAGTGGGCTGTCACAGTCATATAGTCCTGACCCTGCCCTGCTCCACTTGTCCACATGTCCGTGGTTAAGTAGACATTGGGTACAACTGCATTTTTTAGGACACTGGTGAGTCTTTTTCTGACGTCCGTGTACATTCTCGGTATCGCCTGCCTAGAGAAGTGGAACCTAGATGGTATTTGGTAACGGGGGCACACTGCCTCAATAAATTGTCTAGTTCCCTGTGAACTAACGGCGGATACCGGACGCACGTCTAACACCAACATAGTTGTCAAGGCCTCAGTTATCCGCTTTGCAGCAGGATGACTGCTGTGATATTTCATCTTCCTTGCAAAGGACTGTTGGACAGTCAATTGCTTACTGGAAGTAGTACAAGTGGGCTTACGACTTCCCCTCTGGGATGACGATCGACTCCCAGCAGCAACAACAGCAGCGCCAGCAGCAGTAGGCATTACACTCAAGGATGCATCGGAGGAATCCCAGGCAGGAGAGGACTCGTCAGAATTGCCAGTGACATGGCCTGCAGGACTATTGGCATTCCTGGGGAAGGAGGAAATTGACACTGAGGGAGTTGGTGGGGTGGTTTGCGTGAGCTTGGTTACAAGAGGAAGGGATTTACTGGTCAGTGGACTGCTTCCGCTGTCGCCCAAAGTTTTTGAACTTGTCACTGACTTATTATGAATGCGCTGCAGGTGACGTATAAGGGAGGATGTTCCGAGGTGGTTAACGTCCTTACCCCTACTTATTACAGCTTGACAAGGGCAACACACGGCTTGACAAATGTTGTCCGCATTTCTGGTGAAATACTTCCACACCGAAGAGCTGATTTTTTTGGTATTTTCACCAGGCATGTCAACGGCCCTATTCCTCCCACGGACAACAGGTGTCTCCCCGGGTGCCTGACTTAAACAAACCACCTCACCATCAGAATCCTCCTGGTCAATTTCCTCCCCAGCGCCAGCAACACCCATATCCTCCTCATCCTGGTGTACTTCAACACTGACATCTTCAATCTGACTATCAGGAACTGGACTGCGGGTGCTCCTTCCAGCACTTGCAGGGGGCGTGCAAATGGTGGAAGGCGCATGCTCTTCACGTCCAGTGTTGGGAAGGTCAGGCATCGCAACCGACACAATTGGACTCTCCTTGTGGATTTGGGATTTTGAAGAACGCACAGTTCTTTGCAGTGCTTTTGCCAGCTTGAGTCTTTTCATTTTTCTAGCGAGAGGCTGAGTGCTTCCATCCTCATGTGAAGCTGAACCACTAGCCATGAACATAGGCCAGGGCCTCAGCCGTTCCTTGCCACTCCGTGTGGTAAATGGCATATTGGCAAGTTTACGCTTCTCCTCCGACAATTTTATTTTAGGTTTTGGAGTCCTTTTTTTACTGATATTTGGTGTTTTGGATTTTACATGCTCTGTACTATGACATTGGGCATCGGCCTTGGCAGACGACGTTGCTGGCATTTCATCGTCTCGGCCATGACTAGTGGCAGCAGCTTCAGCACGAGGTGGAAGTGGATCTTGATCTTTCCCTAATTTTGGAACCTCAACATTTTTGTTCTCCATATTTTAATAGGCACAACTAAAAGGCACCTCAGGTAAACAATGGAGATGGATGGATACTAGTATACTTATGGATGGACTGCCGAGTGCCGACACAGAGGTAGCTACAGCCGTGGACTACCGTAATGTGTCTGCTGCTAATATAGACTGGATGATAATGAGATGAAATCAATATATATGTATATATAATATCACTAGTACTGCAGCCGGACAGGTATATATATTTATTATGTAATGACTGATGACGGACCTGCTGGACACTGTCAGCTCAGCAGCACCGCAGACTGCTACAGTAAGCTACTATAGTAGTATGTATAAAGAAGAAAGAAAAAAAAAACAACCACGGGTAGGTGGTATACAATTATGGATGGACTGCCGAGTGCCGACACAGAGGTAGCTACAGCCGTGGACTAACGTACTGTGTCTGCTGATAATATAGACTGGATGATAATGAGATGAAATCAATATATATGTATATATAATATCACTAGTACTGCAGCCGGACAGGTATATATATTTATTATGTAATGACTGATGACGGACCTGCTGGACACTGTCAGCTCAGCAGCACCGCAGACTGCTACAGTAAGCTACTATAGTAGTATGTATAAAGAAGAAAGAAAAAAAAACAACCACGGGTAGGTGGTATACAATTATGGATGGACTGCCGAGTGCCGACACAGAGGTAGCTACAGCCGTGGACTAACGTACTGTGTCTGCTGATAATATAGACTGGATGATAATGAGATGAAATCAATATATATGTATATATAATATCACTAGTACTGCAGCCGGACAGGTATATATTATATATTTATTATGTAATGACTGATGACGGACCTGCTGGACACTGTCAGCTCAGCAGCACCGCAGACTGCTACAGTAAGCTACTATAGTAGTATGTATAAAGAAGAAAGAAAAAAACAACAACCATGGGTAGGTGGTATACAATTATGGATGGACTGCCGACTGCCGACACAGAGGTAGCTACAGCCGTGGACTAACGTACTGTGTCTGCTGATAATATAGACTGGATGATAATGAGATCAAATCAATATATATGTATATATAATATCACTAGTACTGCAGCCGGACAGGTATATATTATATATTTCTCTAACGTCCTAGTGGATGCTGGGGACTCCGTCAGGACCATGGGGATAGCGGCTCCGCAGGAGACAGGGCACAAAAGTAAAAGCTTTAGGATCAGGTGGTGTGCACTGGCTCCTCCCCCTATGACCCTCCTCCAAGCCTCAGTTAGATTTTTGTGCCCGGCCGAGAAGGGTGCAATCTAGGTGGCTCTCCTAAAGAGCTGCTTAGAGTAAAAGTTTTGTTAGGTTTTTTATTTTCAGTGAGTCCTGCTGGCAACAGGCTCACTGCATCGAGGGACGTAGGGGAGAGAAGTGAACTCACCTGCGTGCAGGATGGATTGGCTTCTTAGGCTACTGGACACCATTAGCTCCAGAGGGAGTCGGAACACAGGTCTCACCCTGGGGTTCGTCCCGGAGCCGCGCCGCCGACCCCCTTGCAGATGCCGAAAAATGAAGAGGTCCAGAAACCGGCGGCAGAAGACTTTTTAGTCTTCATAAGGTAGCGCACAGCACTGCAGCTGTGCGCCATTGTTGTCAGCACACTTCATAACAGCGGTCACTGAGGGTGCAGGGTGCTGGGGGGGGGCGCCCTGGGCAGCAATGATAGTACCTTATTCTGGCTAAAAATACATCACATATAGCCCCTGGGGGCTATATGGATGTATTTAACCCCTGCCAGGTCTCAGAAAAACGGGAGAAGAAGCCCGCCGAAAAGGGGGCGGGGCCTATTCTCCTCAGCACACAGCGCCATTTTCCCTCACAGAAATGCTGGTGGGAAGGCTCCCAGGCTCTCCCCTGCACTGCACTACAGAAAGAGGGTTAAAACAGAGAGGGGGGGCACTGATTTGGCGATATGACTACATATATTAAAATGCTATAAGGGAAAAGCACTTATATAAAGGTTGTCCCTGTATAATTATAGCGTTTTTGGTGTGTGCTGGCAAACTCTCCCTCTGTCTCCCCAAAGGGCTAGTGGGTCCTGTCCTCTATCAGAGCATTCCCTGTGTGTGTGCTGTGTGTCGGTACGTGTGTGTCGACATGTATGAGGACGATGTTGGGAGGCGGAGCAAATTGCCTGTAATGGTGATGTCACTCTCTAGGGAGTCGACACCGGAATAGATGGCTTATTTAAGGAATTACGTGATAATGTCAACACGCTGCAAGTCGGTTGACGACATGAGACGGCCGGCAAACATATTAGTATCTGTCCAGGCGTCTAAAACACCGTCAGGGACGTTATAATGCCCATTTTACCTCAGTCGGTCGACACAGACACAGACACGGACACTGACTCCAGTGTCGACGGTGAAGAAACAAACGTATTTTCCTTTAGGGCCACACGTTACTTGTTAAGGGCAATGAAGGAGGTGTTACATATTTCTGATACTACAAGTACCACAAAAAAGGGTATTATGTGGGGTGTGGAAAAACTACCTATAGTTTTTCCTGAATCAGATAAATTAAATGAAGTGTGTGATGAGGCGCGGGGTTCCCCCGATAGAAAATTATTGGCGGTATACCCTTTCCCGCCAGAAGTTATGGCGCGTTGGGAAACACCCCTTAGGGTGGATAAGGCGCTCACACGCTTATCAAAACAAGTGGCGGTACCGTCTCCAGATACGGCCGCCCTCAAGGAGCCAGCTGATAGGAGGCTGGAAAATATCCTAAAAAGTATATACACACATACTGGTGTTATACTGCGACCAGCGATCGCCTCAGCCTGGATGTGCAGCGCGGGGGTGGCTTGGTCGGATTCCCTGACTGAAAATATTGATACCCTTGACAGGGACAGTATTTTATTTACTATAGAGCATTTAAAGAATGCATTTCTATATATGCGAGATGCACAGAGGGATATTTGCACTCTGGCATCAAGAGTAAGTGCGATGTCCATATCTGCCAAAAGATGTTTATGGACACGACAGTGGTCAGGTGATGCAGATTCCAAACGGCACAAAGATGTATTGCCGTATAAAGGGGAGGAGTTATTTGGGGTCGGTCCATCGGACCTGGTGGCCACGGCAACTGCTGGGAAATCCACCGTTTTTACCCTAAGTCACATCTATGCAGAAAAAGACACCGTCTTTTCAGCCTCAGTCCTTTCGTCCCCATAAGCATATCTGCCCAGGGATAGAGGAAAGGGAAGAAGACTGCAGCAGGCAGCCCATTCCCAGGAACAGAAGCCTTCCACCGCTTCTGCCAAGTTCTCAGCATGACGCTGGAGCCGTACAGGACCCCTGGATCCTACAAGTAGTATCCCAGGGGTACAGATTGGAAAGTCGAGACGTTTCCCCTCGCAGGTTCCTGAAGTCTGCTTTACCAACGTCTCCCTCCGACAGGGAGGCAGTATTGGAAACAATTCACAAGCTGTATTCCCAGCAGGTGATAATCAAAGTACCCCTCCTACAACAAGGAAAGGGGTATTATTCCACACTATATTGTGGTACTGAAACCAGAAGGCTCGGTGAGACCTATTCTAAATCTGAAATATTTGAACACTTACAAAGGTTCAAATCAAGATGGAGTCACTCAGAGCAGTGATAGCGAACCAGGAAGAAGGGGACTATATGGTGTCCCGGGACATCAGGGATGCTTACCTCCATGTCCCAATTTGCCCTTCTCACCAAGGGTATCTCAGGTTCGTGGTACAGAACTGTCACTATCAGTTTCAGACGCTGCCGTTTGGATTGTCCACGGCACTCCGGGTCTTTACCAAGGTAATGCCCAAAATGATGATTCTTCTTCGAAGAAAATGGACGACCTCATGATAAGAGCAAGGTCCAGAGAACAGTTGGAGGTCGGAGTAGCACTATCTCAAGTAGTTCTACGACAGCACGGGTGGATTCTAAATATTCCAAAACCGCAGTTGTTTCCGACGACACGTCTGCTGTTCCTAGGGATGATTCTGGACACAGTCCAGAAAAAGGTGTTTCTCCCGGAGGAGAAAGCCAGGGAGTTATCCGAGCTAGTCAGGAACCTCCTAAAACCAGGAAAAGAGTCAGTGCATCATTGCACAAGAGTCCTGGGAAAAATGGTGGCTTATTACGAAGCGATTCCATTCGGCAGATTCCACGCAAGAACTTTTCAGTGGGATCTGCTGGACAAATGGTCCGGATCGCATCTTCAGATGCATCAGCGGATAACCCTATCTCCAAGGACAAGGGTGTCTCTCCTGTGGTGGTTACAGAGTGCTCATCTTCTAGAGGGCCGCAGATTCGGCATTCAGGATTGGATGCTGGTGACCACGGAGGCCAGCCTGAGAGGCTGGGGAGCAGTCACACAGGGAAGAAATTTCCAGGGAGTGTGATCAAGTCTGGAGACTTTTCTCCACATAAATATACTGGAGCTAAGGGCAATTTATAATGCTCTAAGCTTAGCAAGACCTCTGCTTCAAGGTCAGCCGGTATTGATCCAGTGGGACAACATCACGGCAGTCGCCCACGTAAACAGACAGGGCGGCACAAGAAGCAGGAGGGCAATGGCAAAAACTGCAAGGATTTTTCGCTGGGCGGAAAATCATGTGATAGCACTGTCGGCAGTGTTCATTCCGGGAGTGGACAACTGGGAAGCAGACTTCCTCAGCAGGCACGACCTCCACCCGGGAGAGTGGGGACTTCATCGGGAAGTTTTCCACATGATTGTGAACCGTTGGGAAAGACCAAAGGTGTACATGATGGCGTCCCGCCTGAACAAAAAACTGGACAGGTATTGCGCCAGGTCAAGAGACTTTCAGGCAATAGCTGTGGACGTTCTGGTAACACCGTGGGCGTACCAGTCGGTGTATGTGTTTCCTCCTCTGCTTCTCATACCCAAGGTATTGAGAATTATAAGACGTAGAGGAGTAAGAACTATACTCGTGGCTCCGGATTGGCCAAGAAGGACTTGGTACCCGGAACTTCAAGAGATACTCACAGAGGACTCATGACCTCTGCCGCTAAGAAGGGACTTGCTTCAGCACGTACCATGTCTGTTCCAAGACTTACCGCGGCTGCGTTTGACGGCATGGCGGTTGAACGCCGGATCCTAAGGGAAAAAGACATTCCGGAAGAGGTCATTCCTACCCTGGTCAAAGCCAGGAAGGACGTGACCGCACAACATTATCACCACATGTGGCGAAAATATGTTGCGTGGTGTGAGGCCAGGAAGGCTCCACGAAGAAATTTCAACTCGGTCGATTCCTGCATTTCCTGCAAACAGGAGTGTCTATGGGCCTCAGATTGGGGTCCATTAAGGTTCAAATTTCGGCCCTGTCGATTTTCTTCCAGAAAGAATTGGCTTCAGTTCCTGAAGTCCAGAAGTTTGTCAAGGGAGTACTGCATATACAACCCCCTTTTGTGCCTTCAGTGGCACTGTGGGAACTCAACGTAGTGCTGGGATTCCTCAAATCACATTGGTTTAAACCGCTCAAATCTGTGGATTTGAAATATCTCACATGGAAAGTGACCATGATGTTGGCCCTGGCCTCGGCCAGGCGAGTGTCAGAATTGGCGGCTTTGTCTCACAAAAGCCCATATCTGATTGTCCATTCGGACAGGGCAGAGCTGCGGACTCGTCCCCAGTTTCTCCCTAAGGTGGTGTCAGCGTTTCACCTGAACCAGCTTATTGTGGTACCTGCGGCTACTAGGGACTTGGAGGACTCCAAGTTGCTAGATGTTGTCAGGGCCCTGAAAATATCGGTTTCCAGGACGGCTGGAGTCAGGAAAACTGACTTGCTGTTATCCTGTATGCACCCAACAAACTGGGTGCTCTTGCTTCTAAGCAGACGATTGCTAGTTGGATGTGTAGTACAATTCAGCTTGCACATTCTGTGGCAGGCCTGCCACAGCCAAAATATGTAAATGCCCATTCCACAAGGAAGGTGGGCTCATCCTGGGCGGCTGCCCGAGGGGTCTCGGCATTACAACTCTGCCGAGCAGCTACGTGGTCGGGGGGAGAACACGTTTGTAAAATTCTACAAATTTGATACCCTGGCTAAAGAGGACCTGGAGTTCTCTCATTCGGTGCTGCAGAGTCATCCGCACTCTCCCGCCCGTTTGGGAGCTTTGGTATAATCCCCATGGTCCTGACGGAGTCCCCAGCATCCACTAGGACGTTAGAGAAAATAAGATTTTACTTACCGATAAATCTATTTCTCGTAGTCCGTAGTGGATGCTGGGCGCCCATCCCAAGTGCAGATTGTCTGCAATACTTGTACATATTATTGGTACAAAAATCGGGTTATTATTGTTGTGAGCCATCTTTTCAGAGGCTCCGCTGTTATCATGCTGTTAACTGGGTTCAGATCACAGGTTGTACAGTGTGATTGGTGTGGCTGGTATGAGTCTTACCCGGGATTCAAGATCCTTCCTTATTGTGTACGCTCGTCCGGGCACAGTATCCTAACTGAGGCTTGGAGGAGGGTCATAGGGGGAGGGTCACGGCTCGCTGCGTCATCGTTCCGCCCCCTCTGGCTGACTTATATAAGTCAGCGCGAGTGAGCGGCTGTCAGTCCGACGGCGGAGGAGGAGCGGAGAAGAGCTCCTGAAGGCTGAAGACGCCGGAAGTCCTGGATGGGCGGCGGCTATGCAAAAGAGCTTAGCAGCCGCCGCCCACCAGGTGAAGTCGCTGGAAGCCCTGGGGTAAGCGACGGCCATGCAAAAGAGCTTAAAGGCCGCCGCCTCCCAGGTGAAGACGCCGGAGGAAGATGCTGGAAGCCCTGGGGAGGTGGCGCCCCCCAGATGAAGACGCCGGAAGCCATGGGGAGGCGGCGGCCATGCAAAAGAGCTTAAAGGCCGCCGCCCCCAGGTGAAGACCCAGTGTAATAAACTTTTTTTAAAGACTGTGTGGTTGTTTTTATTTTAATATTTTCTTTACAGGTGGACAACAGGTGCCAGCAGGCCATTTGTGTCCGGGCATGCTGGCACTTGTGGTTCTCCAAGTGCCAGCATGCTGGGACAGGCTTACTGGGACCTGTAGGCCACCTGTAAAGAACAATATTACTATTCTTTGCAGGTGGACTACAGGTGCCAGCGGGCCATTTGTGTCCGGGCATGCTTGCACTTGTGGTTCTCCAAGTGCCAGCATGCTGGGACAGGCTTACTGGGACCTGTAGGCCACCTGTAAAGAACAATACTAACAATGAACCCCGCACCCACCGCCACCAGGGGTGCGGGGCATAGCACTGAGCTATCAGCCCAGTGCTGGTTATTGCTCGGGAGGGGGACCCCATTTTTATTTTTTGGGGTCCCCACTTCTGAGGAATACCAGCCCTGGGCTGACTAGTTTGGGGGGGGGCAGATTAATGCTATGGCAGGGGGACCCCATACCGAGTGTCTCCCCTGCTATGGCATTACCCCCCCTGGCTGGTTCTGCCTGGTGCTGGTTTCACCACTGAAGGGGGATGGGCTACACTTTTTTTTTCACGCTATTGCGCGCGGGGGGAGGAGGTGATTGTTAGCTACTTGTGCCTCCCCAGCCACTGACCTCACCGCACGCCACTGTCAGGAAGTGAATGGCCGCCGCGTGACAGGCACAGCCGATTGGAGCTCGGGCGGACAGACTCGGAGCAGAGAGAGTTCTGTCTCGGCTTTTGCCTTAACCCGCTGCTATTCCAGAGGTTCTAAAAAGCCTGTACACGCAGAACCTCCATTTGGGCATGGGTCCCCTGCCATACCCAGCACCCTCAAGCCAGGTAACATTGGAGAGAGACCACTCAGGGATGGGCAGCATGTGAAGTATGTGTGTGTGTGTATCTGTTTGCATGGCTATACATACAGTATGTGTCCTATGTTTGAGTACATAGAAGTATGTTCATACCTCCCAACTTTCTGTTGTTGTGGAGCGGGACACTCGCGCGGCAAAGCCGCGCGTGCTCCCAAAAAGGGGGTGTGGCCTATGAAAAGGGGTGTGGCTTCGCGGGAGGACCCGCGATCGCGAGCCATGCCCCCGTTTTCGTCACTGAGGGGGCATGCCCAGCGCTCTGTGAGCCGCTGGCATGCTCCCTCTCCCTCTGACTCCACTGAATAGACGCTTTTAGCAGCTTTGCACACGCTAAGCCGCCGCCTACTGGGAGTGAATCTTAGCATAGTAAAATTGCGAACGAAAGATTCGCAATATTGCGATAAGACATCTCTGTGCAGTTTCTGAGTAACTCGAGACTTACTCGGCATCTGCGATCAGTTCAGTGCTTGTCGTTCCTGGTTTGACGTCACAAACACACCCAGCGTTCGCCCAGACACTCCTCCGTTTCTCCGGCCACTCCCGCGTTTTTCCCAGAAACGGTAGCGTTTTTTCACACACTCCCATAAAACGGTCAGTTTCCGCCCAGAAACACCCACTTCCTGTCAATCACATTACGATCACCAGAACGATGAAAAAGCCGTGAGTAAAATTCCTAACTGCATAGCAAATTTACTTGGCGCAGTCGCAGTGCGAACATTGCGCATGCGCACTAAGCGGAAAAACGCTGCGATGCGAAGAAATTTACAGAGCGAACAACTCGGAATGACCCCAATGTTTCTATCTGTATGTATATGTCTCATTGAACAGTTTATGCTGCCAGGCTTGTAGTAGGATTTTGTGTGTTTCAAAATGACAATCATGTCCTTTTTTTTATTTATTTTATTTGTATGCTAAGGAAAGGTTTTAATTTAATGCGTAAAATACTACTCAGGTCACCATCTGCTGACCGCCTCGGATTTACGTTTACATCATTAAGGGGTACATTTACTAAGCAGTGATAAGAGCAGAGAAGTGATCCAGTGGAGAAGTTGCCCATGGCAACCAATCAGCACTGAAGTAACATCTATAATTTGCATACTATAAAATGATACAGAGCTACTGATTGGTTGATGGTGCCACTTCTCCACTGGCTCACTTCTCCGCTCTTATCACTGCTTAATAAATGTTCCCCTAAATGTTATTTGTGACGTTTTCCAGTGAAAGTGTATAACGTGTGCTACCTGGTGCAATGTGTAAAACGTGCTCTGCCTGGTGCAATGTGTATAATGTGCTCTACCTGGTGCAATGTGTATAATGTGTTCTGCCTGGCCAAAGTGTATAACGTGTGCTACCTGGTGCAATGTGTAAAACGTGCTCTGCCTGGCGCAAAGTGTATAATGTGCTCTACCTGGTGCAATGTGTATAACGTTCTCTACCTGGTGCAATGTGTATAACGTTCTCTACCTGGTGCAATGTGTATAACGTGCTCTACCTGGTGCAATGTGTATAACGTGCTCTACCTGGTGCAATGTGTATAACGTTCTCTACCTGGTGCAATGTGTATAACGTGCTCTACCTGGTGCAATGTGCATAACGTGCTCTGCCTGGTGCAATGTGTATAACGTGCTCTGCCTGGCGCAAAGTGTATAATGTGCTCTGCCTGGCGCAATGTGTATAACGTTCTCTACCTGGTGCAATGTGTATAACGTTCTCTACCTGGTGCAATGTGTATAACGTGCTCTACCTGGTGCAATGTGTATAACGTGCTCTGCCTGGTGCAATGTGTATAACGTGCTCTGCCTGGCGCAAAGTGTATAATGTGCTCTGCCTGGCGCAAAGTGTATAATGTTCTCTACCTGATGCAATGTGTATAATGTGCTCTACCTGATGCAATGTGTATAACGTGCTGTACCTGGTGCAATGTGTATAACGTGCTGTACCTGGCGCAATGTGTATAACGTTCTCTGCCTTGTGCAGTGTGTATAATTTGCTCTGCCTGGCACAAAGTGTATAACGTGCTCTACTTGGTGCAATGTGTATAATGTGCCCTACCTGGCACAATGTGTATAACATGCTCTACCTGGCACAAAGTGTAGAATGTGCTCTATCTGGCACAGTATGTATAAAGTGCTTTACCTGGCGCAGTGTATATAGGAGGTTCTATCTGGTGCAATGTGTATAAGCGGCACTACTGTGTGGTGTAATGTGAATTGGCACGATTATGTGGCCATGGTCCTAAATTTTTGCTGCGCGCCTTAGGCGCACACTGTCCATCCTTTATAATGTAGGAGGTAGAGCACTAGTTCCCTTTCTGCCAAAGGGCGCAAAATATCTAGTTACAGCTCTGCTACACAGCACAGGAGCTTTGTCTCTATCCCTCCTCCCCCTTGCAACACTTTTCTTGTATCCAAATCATTAATAAGATTAATAAGAACCTTCATTCCAATTGGCGAAAGTGGGGACAGGTGCTTGAAATGGCGGGCATTGACAGTGGGGACAGGTGCTTGTAATGGCGGGCAGTGACAGTGGGGACAGGTGATTGGAATGGCGGTCAGTTACAGTGGGGACAGGTGCTTGGAATGGCGGGCAGTGACAATGGGGAGAGGAGCTGGGAGTTGCAGGCAGTGACAGTGGGGAGAGGAGCTGGAAGTGGCGGGCAGTGCTAGTGGGGACAGGTGCTTGGAATGGCGGGCAATGACAATGGGGACAGGAGATGGGAGTGGCGGGCAGTGACAGTGGGGACAGGAGCTGGGAGTGGCGGGGCAGTGACAGTGGGGCAGGTGCTTGGAATGGCGGCCAGTGACAGTGGGGACAGGTGCTTGGAATGGCGGGCAGTGACAGTCGGGACAGGAGCTGGGAGTGGCAGGTAATGAAAGTGGGTTACATGAGCTGGGAAAGGTGGGCAGTGAAAGTGGGCAGTGCCAGATTAAGGTCCACATGGGCCTGGAGCTGAGATTTATGAAGGGCCTATTGTTTGTGCCGCAGAAGGTATGATCAGTATGGTGGGGGTATGAGTACTGATGGGGGGGTATGACCAGTGTTGGGGGGGGGTGGTCTTAACAGGGAGTGTGGTCTACCGTCTGTCTTCAACCATTTCAAACTCCCTCCCCTCTGGCTTATATGAAGCATATATCCTCCTGTTATATTACTGATCATTGCATATCCCCCCCACCACCACCACCACACACTCACAAATAATGGTTTATTAATAATATTTTTATCTAGAGTGCATTGGCATAGACATATACCTCAAAATTGATAATTCTCCAATATCTATCTGTAAACATAGTGCAGAACATGAAAACATAAGAAATACAAAATAAATATTAAATAACATTATGTGACCTGCATTTTCTGCAAATGCTACTGCAAAGCCCTTCCTTTGTGTACAAGTATGCATCTGAATGTGCAAGGACTAAGACGCCCACTGTCAGTGTCTGTAGATGCTGTAACACCGCTTGGTGCTTCTTTAGACACTATCATTGGTCGCACCGTCGAAACTTGCACCAGCCCTTGGGTAAGTGCAGATTTTCCAATTTGAGGGTGGCCTCCAATGTTAACGATGAATCGTCTGTGTATGCAACCACTTTAGCATCATGTGCGCAACACACCCATGAGACGCCCATTTTTGTGCCCATTAATAGCCACCTCCCAGTCACTGGCCAGGAATTGGATACACATTGGAGGGAATTCAATTAACATTGCATGCACGTAGCTCCCACTTTAAGTGCCTGGAGCTATAATATCTAGTACTGGTCCTCCTTACACATTATGCCATACAGAATGAGCCAAAATGCACATTATGCCACACAGTGTCAGCCAAAATTCCCACAGAATGAGCCAAGATTGATATTATGCCACATGGAATGAGCCAAAATTCACATTATGCCACACGGAATGAGCCAAAATTCACATTATATGCCACACGGAATGAGCCAAAATTCAAATTATGCCACACGGAATGAGCCAAAATTCACATTATGCCACGCGGAATGAGACAAGATTCACATTATGCCACACGGAATGAGCCAAAATTCTCCCTGGGAGAGTGACAGCAGGGACATAGAGAGGGACAGGGAGAGTGACAGAGGGACAGGGAGAGTGACAGAGGGACAGGGAGAGTGACAGCAGGGATATAGGGACAGGGAGAGTGACAGAGGGACATACGGACAGGGAGAGTGACAGAGAGACAGGGAGTTTGACAGGGAAAGTGACATAGGGAGAGAGGGAGTGGCAGAGGGACATAGGGACAGGTAGAGTGACAGCAGGGACATAGAGAGTTACCGAGGGAAAGGGAGAGAGACAGAGGGAAAGGGAGAGAGACAGAGGGACAGGGAGAGTGACAGCAGGGACAGAGAGAGGTACAGCAAGGAGATACAGTAGGGAGAGAGAAAAGCAGCAAGGTTAGATTACCTAATAGGCAGCAGTGAGGAGAAGGAGGCTGTGGTCAGTTGTTGTGTGGAGGAGGCTATGGTCGGCAGCAGTGCAGAGGAGGAGGCTGTGGTCGGAGGCAGTGCAGGGGAGGAGGAGGCTGTGGTCGGCGGCAGCGGTGTGAAGAAGGAGGCTGTGGTTGGCGGTGCGGAGGATGCAGCGGCTGCTGTGGCCTTCACTGTGGCTCTGGCTGTGCCCCACAGTGCCAGATACAATGCCCCACAGTGCCAGATACATGCCCCACAGTGCCAGATACATGCCCCACTGTGCCAGTTACATGGCCCCACAGTGCCAGTTACAATGCCCCACGGTGCCAGATACATGCCCCACAGTGCCAGATACAGTGCCCCACAGTGCCATACATGCCCCACAGTGCCAGATACATGCCCCACAGTGCCAGATATATGTCCCACAGTGCCAGTTACATTGCCCCACAGTGCCAGTAACAATGCCCCACGGTGCCAGATACATGCCCCACAGTGCCATACATGCCACACAGTGCCATACATGCCCCACACACAGTGCAAGATACAATGCCCCACAGTGCCAGTTACATGCCCCACAGTGCCAGATATATGTCCCACAGTGCCAGTTACATTGCCCCACAGTGCCAGTTACAATGCCCCACAGTGCCAGATACATGCCCCACAGTGCCATACATGCCACACAGTGCCATACATGCCCCACACACAGTGCAAGATACAATGCCCCACAGTGCCAGTTACATGCCCCACAGTGCCAGATATAAGACCCCCCCCCCGTCACTTAACGCTTCCTTTCCTCTGCTATGTGAGGGGAGGAGAGCGCAGCGCAGCACCTCTACTGCCCCTCAACGCTCCAGGTCTCCGGCGGCGGCTATGTGGTGCCGGTTCGTTAGCCAATCAGAGCTCGTGAACCAGCAGCCAATCAGGAGCCGGTCCGCAAGCTCTGATTGGCTAACGCCGCCGGAGACCGGACACATGCAGCGCTGCTGGCAGCGGCACTGAGGACATTGAGGGGCAGGAGAGACGCTGCGCTCTCCTCCCCTCACATTGCGGCGTGACGGGGGTGAGTGGGCATGATGCCCTGGCCGCCGGCGGCGCCCCCCTCTGTTGGGCCTGCCAAGGCGCCCACGGCACGTGCCCCACTCGCCCTATCCTAGTTACGCCTCTGGCGCCCAGCTATGCCACGGTGTGCTTGCTGCGATGCATACACATTACAGCAAGGACAAAAAGGGACACATCTGTATGCTGCTTTACAGACAACAGTGAATACAACCAACTAGGGGGAAAAATCACTCAAAAATCCTGGGTTGCAGAGACCCAGTGCTGTAGTTGGTCCAGTAGACTGCACACCAAAGCATAGATTCTTCGGATAGCTGGAGGGGAGCTTAGAGCAATCAGGGGACGGTAGATGCTAGAATCAAGTGGGCTAAGGGACCTTTTCCGTAAGGGGGAGGAGTTACGACGCAAGGGGGAGGAGCTAGGCCAGCTGGATAGTTCCTCTACTATCCACGCCACCAACTATTACCTTTAGTAATTAGGTGGTGAGCGGAGCGGAGCGAGCCACCGTGCCCGAAGCGTGGCGAGCGTACTTTTCGGGTACCCTGTTCGCCCGTAGCTCCTCCCCCTGGTGACGTAGCTCCTCCCCTCAAAACGTCACAAGGTCCCTTCAGCCCCTCCGATATAGAACCAACCATCAGGGGACACCCATACTGGTGACACAATTTTAGGTGACCAGGAGTGGGGTTTATCAAGACTGGGGGCGGAGCTAAGTGAGACCAGGGTGGTCCACTCTGGTGACACAGCTATTCAAATGACCAGGAGCAGAGCTAAGTATGGCCAGGAGGCTCCTAGCCTCCCACATTGCTGGCAAAGAATCGCATGGCTGGGGGCGGGGCTTATCGCGCACAGGGGACGGAGCTTAGCGCGGCCAGTTTCTCTATCACTGTTAGTACTGCATCTCATACCGGGGCGGGGCTTATCGCGCACAGGGGGCGGAGCTTAGCGCGGCCAGTTTCTCTATCACTGTTAGTACTGCATCTCATACCGGGGGCGGCGCTTATCGCGTCCAGGGGGGGGGGGGCTAGTATGGCCAGGAGGGTCACTAGTGGTAAAGCATCGGATGGCCGGGGGGGGAGCTTATTGCGGACAGTGGGCGGGCCCTATCGCAGCCAGGAGGGTCACACACTGGTGGCAAATCCTCGGTTGGCGGGGCGGAGCTTAGCACGGCCAGGGGCGGAGCATAGGTCTGCAGCGCTCCGGCCTCCGGTGATCAGCGGCCAGGAACTGGGGGTATGTGAGTGCTATGTTTGGGGCAGCCAGGGTGATAATGTGCTGGGCTGGTGGTCACAGTAGTGACAGGAAAAAACATTTTTTCCTGTCAACACTGCACTGCAGGGAATCCTCTGGGCCTATTTTCATGGGAGGCCTGGAGCTGCAGCTCCATCCGCCCCATTGTTAATCCGGCCCTAAAAGTGGGGATTGGAATGGCGAGCAGTCAAAGTAGGGACAGGAGCTGGGAAAGGTGGGCAGTGACAGTGAGGACAGGGAAAAAAAAGGCTTTTGGGCACAGTACTGATTAAAGCTCTTATATCCTATTGTATGTTAATGGGGACAGGAGCTGGGAATAGCAGGCAGTGAAAGTGGGGACAGGAGCTGGGAATATCAGGCAGTGAAAGTGGGGACAGGAGCTGGGAATAGCAGGCAGTGACAGTGGGGACAGGAGCTGGAAAATGCATGCAGTGAAAGTGGGAAAAGGAGCTGGGAATAGCGGTCATTGAAAGTGGGTTACAGGAGCTGGTCAAGGTGGGCAGTGAAAGTGGGAATTGGAATGGTGGGCAGTGAAAGTGGGGGCAGGTGCTTGGAATGGCGGGCAATAAAAGTAGGCACAGGAGCTGGGAATAGCAGGCAGTGACAGTGGAGATAGGAGCTGGGAAATGCATACACTGAAAGTGGGGACAGGACCTGAGAATGGCAGGCAGAAAAAGTGGGGACAGGTGCTTGGAATAGCCGGCAGTGACAGTGGGGACAGAGGCTGGGAATAGCAGGCAGTGACAGTGGGGACAGAAGCTGGGAATAGCAGGCAGTGACAGTGGAGACAGGAGCTGGGAAATGTATACAATGAAAGTGGGGACAGGAGCTGGAAATGGCAGGCAGCAAAAGTGGGACAGGTGCTTGGAATAAAAGGCAGTGACAGTGGGGACAGGAGCTGGGAATAGCAGGCAGTGACAGTGGGGACAGGAGCTGGGAATAGCAGGCAGTGGCAGTGGGGATAGAAGCTGGGAATAGCAGGCAGTGACAGTGGGGACAGAAGCTGGTAATAGCAGGCAGTGACAGAGGGGACAGGAACTGGGAATAGCAGGCAGTGCCAGTGGGGACAGGACCTGGGAATAGCATGCAGTGAAATTGGGGACAGGAGATGGGAATAACAGGCAGGGACAGTAGGGACAGCAGCTGGGAATAGCGGGCAGTGACAGTCGGGACAGAAGCCGGGAACGGCAGGTAGTGACAGTGGGGACAGGAGCTGGGAAAGGTGGTCAGTGAAAGTGGGGACAGGATCTGGGAAATGCATGCAGTGAAAGTGGGGACAGAAGCTGGTAATGGCGGACAGTGAAAGTGGGGACAGGAGCTGTGAATACCAGGCAGTGAAAGTGGGGACAGGAGCTGCGAGTGGCAGGCAGTGAAACTGGGAACAGGAGATGGGAACGGCAGCTAGTGAAAGTGAGGACAGGAGGTGAGAGCGACAGGTAGTGAAAGTAGGGACAGGAGCTGGGTATGGTAGGTAGTAAAAATGGGAACAGTAGCTGAGAATGGTTGTTTCAACCCAAATTGTTATTGTTTTTTTAATTTGTATTGATGTACATATATATCCTCCATTAGTTAAAACTTAACCTTTTTTAAAGCCATTTTAAAATGGTGTATCATCCAAAATTAATTGCTATTTTAAAATAGCAGAAATAAGTGAAAAAGTAAGAGAAATGTGTGGTTTAAAATTGTTTACTTCCTGTGTGTCCTTATATTTCTTCCTTACGTTTTTTCGTTATATCAGCCATAAGCATAGTATAATATCAGGATTTTTTAAGGTCTATTTGTTGTAAATGATGTGGGAAATGTGACCTAACCCCAAACAGTATAACAACTGCTTTCCTTACTTATATGCAGAGGATTTTATTTAAATTGTTATCCTGTTATGTTATCCTCCCTATGTAAACATACCATTTCCCAGGTATAGTGAGGTACTAATCTCATCTACTTTGATGTTGGCCCCGCCTACAGTTGATTTGGTTCCGCCCACATGAGGCCACTTGCAGAAGTATTTCCAGGGCCACTTTTAGTCCCCAATCCGTCCCTGTCCACATCGCATTCCCCATACTTATAATGGGAAATGTGATGTTGCCAAAATTACAAAAAACATTTTTTTTTAGTACCGCAGATTGGCCCTCATTCCGAGTTGTTCGCTCGCTAGCTGATTTTAGCAGCATTGCACACGCTAAGCCGCCGCCTACTGGGAGTGTATCTTAGCATAGCAGAATTGCTAACGAAAGCTTCGCTAATTTTCTCGTAAAGATTACCCCGCAGTTTCTGAGTAGCTCCAGACTTACTCAGCCATTGCGACTAGCTCAATCCTTTTCGTTCCTGGTTTGACGTCACAAACACACCCAGCGTTTGCCCAACCACTCCCCCGTTTCTCCAGCCACTCCTGCGTTTTGCAACTAGAACGCCTGCGTTTTTCCGCACACTCCCATAAAACGGCCAGTTTCCGCCCAGAAACACCCACTTCTTCCTGTCAATCACACTACGATCAGCACAGCGCTGAAAAAGCTTTGTTATGCCGTGAGTAAAATACCTAACTTTTGTGTAAAATAACTAAGCGCATGCGCTCTGCGAACCTTGCGCATGCGCAGTAAGCGACTAATCGCAGCGTAGCGAAAACCGGCAACGAGCGAACAACTCGGAATGACCCCCTATGCCCTGTGATGATCTCGCCAGCTCAGGCTGGCAAGTTCACAGGGCGGCACTGCAATAATGTGGCATTTCGCCAGCTTTCTCTTCCCCTGGCAGAGAAAGCTGAGCAGGGACCCGACACAGTGATCAGCTATGTGTGTCCGCCCGGTGAGTGCTGTCGGGCGCCGGGTTCCCCATGTGCTGCAATGTGACCCCAGTGCAGTAAAGTGTTGCTGCAAAGCGGCAGCACACTTTACAGCATCGGGGGTCACCGCAGCACGGCGGATCCGGTGCCGGGCAGTCCAGCAGAAGCAGCGCGGACCGGCTCCCTGTACTGGTGAGTCTATTGATCTTCAGGGGGTGGCGGGGGGGTTCGCTGCACGTGGGGGAAGTCGCAACGGGGGGTAGACCGGGCGGCGGTAGCGGCGACATCGGCGGGGGCGGCGCATGTGCAGCAGGACATCGGGGTATTTTTTCCGAAATACAGCAATGATGCTGCAGAGTATCATCGCATGGACAGAGCTTGACCGCAAGCTCTATCCCTGCACGCGATAATTGATACATACCTGCGATGTAATCAATTATTGCAGTGCACGTTTGGGCGATTTTATCACCTGTCATCTGCATCCTGAAAGTGTACATCATAGCGTCTCTGTCACCCTCATTAGACACCCACCCGACCTTGATCAATGCCCATATCACCATGAGAACTCAGCCTCCGTTCTGTTCTGCCGTGAAATGTGAAACGCAGCAATACTTCACACAATGAGGAAAGGTGATGTAACGTTCAGCCTGGAGGTAGTTTCCATAGTTGCAGAACAAATAATAGCTGCCAGCATTATGTGCACAAGAGTCCCGCAAACCACATCTAAGGTCAAGACAAAGAGATTAGTTTGTTGTAAGTTTATATTAACAGACAGCACTCTTGGCATCTGGAGTACCGTCTTACGGACTTGCTTCTCAGGGTCTAGGTTCCATAGTGATACTGCTGAGATGTCAGAGGACCAGGGGTCTTGTGCCATTATGAAACCCACTATGTTCTATCTCAGATAAAAATGGACATTTCTGTCTTTTACTGCTATAACAAGACTGAAGAAACAACGCAGTCTGCATGTATAATGATGAGGCCGTGCAGAGAGTGAGAGACGTATGTCCATAATGCTAGAACCATCTTTTCTCCTGATACCACATGACATCACAAAGCCAGCCAAAATCTACCAACTACCCGGCGTCAATGGTTACAGGCGCTGATCCATGGTCGTCTGACATGTAGCCCCTCCTCCTCTGCCAGCATGTAACCCTGTGCAAACTGGAGCTGGGATTGATGGACCACAATTCCCTTGGGTAGCCATTTTTGGGCTCTTGCTAGGGATGGCCATCAACCATCGATGTCTTAAAATCATCGATGAACTATGACCAATGTAGAATACTTTTACTATCGATGGGGGGAGAACCAGGTGGTTGACACTAGAGATGAGCGCCGGAAATTTTTCGGGTTTTGTGTTTTGGTTTTGGGTTCGGTCCCGCGGCCGTGTTTTGGGTTCGACCGCGTTTTGGCAAAACCTCACCGAATTTTTTTTGTCGGATTCGGGTGTGTTTTGGATTCGGGTGTTTTTTTCCAAAAAAACTAAAAAACAGCTTAAATCATAGAATTTGGCGGTCATTTTGATCCCAAAGTATTATTAACCTCAAAAACCATAATTTCCACTCATTTTCAGTCTATTCTGAATACCTCACACCTCACAATATTATTTTTAGTCCTAAAATTTGCACCGAGGTCGCTGTGTGAGTAAGATAAGCGACCCTAGTGGCCGACACAAACACCGGGCCCATCTAGGAGTGGCACTGCAGTGTCACGCAGGATGTCCCTTCCAAAAAACCCTCCCCAAACAGCACATGACGCAAAGAAAAAAAGAGGCGCAATGAGGTAGCTGTGTGAGTAAGATAAGCGACCCTAGTGGCCGACACAAACACCGGGCCCATCTAGGAGTGGCACTGCAGTGTCACGCAGGATGTCCCTTCCAAAAAACCCTCCCCAAACAGCACATGACGCAAAGAAAAAGAAAAGAAAAAAGAGGTGCAAGATGGAATTGTCCTTGGGCCCTCCCACCCACCCTTATGTTGTATAAACAGGACATGCACACTTTAACCAACCCATCATTTCAGTGACAGGGTCTGCCACACGACTGTGACTGATATGACGGGTTGGTTTGGACCCCCACCAAAAAAGAAGCAATTAATCTCTCCTTGCACAAACTGGCTCTACAGAGGCAAGATGTCCACCTCATCATCATCCTCCGATATATCACCGTGTACATCCCCCTCCTCACAGATTATCAATTCGTCCCCACTGGAATCCACCATCTCAGCTCCCTGTGTACTTTGTGGAGGCAATTGCTGCTGGTCAATGTCTCCACGGAGGAATTGATTATAATTCATTTTAATGAACATCATCTTCTCCACATTTTCTGGATGTAACCTCGTACGCCGATTGCTGACAAGGTGAGCGGCGGCACTAAACACTCTTTCGGAGTACATACTTGTGGGAGGGCAACTTAGGTAGAATAAAGCCAGTTTGTGCAAGGGCCTCCAAATTGCCTCTTTTTCCTGCCAGTATAAGTACGGACTGTGTGACGTGCCTACTTGGATGCGGTCACTCATATAATCCTCCACCATTCTTTCAATGGGGAGAGAATCATATGCAGTGACAGTAGACGACATGTCCGTAATCGTTGTCAGGTCCTTCAGTCCGGACCAGATGTCAGCATCAGCAGTCGCTCCAGACTGCCCTGCATCACCGCCAGCGGGTGGGCTCGGAATTCTGAGCCTTTTCCTCGCACCCCCAGTTGCGGGAGAATGTGAAGGAGGAGATGTTGTTGACAGGTCGCGTTCCGCTTGACTTGACAATTTACTCACCAGCAGGTGTTTGAACCCCAGCAGACTTGTGTCTGCCGGAAAGAGAGATCCAAGGAAGGCTTTAAATCTAGGATCGAGCACGGTGGCCAAAATGTAGTGCTCTGATTTCAACAGATTGACCACCCGTGAATCCTTGCTAAGCGAATTAAGGGCTCCATCCACAAGTCCCACATGCCTAGCGGAATCGCTCCGTGTTAGCTCCTCCTTCAATGTCTCCAGCTTCTTCTGCAAAAGCCTGATGAGGGGAATGACCTGACTCAGGCTGGCAGTGTCTGAACTGACTTCACGTGTGGCAAGTTCAAAGGGCATCAGAACCTTGCACAACGTTGAAATCATTCTCCACTGCGCTTGAGACAGGTGCATCCCACCTCCTATATCGTGCTCAATTGTATAGGCTTGAATGGCCTTTTGCTGCTCCTCCAACCTCTGAAGCATATACAGGGTTGAATTCCACCTCGTTACCACTTCTTGCTTCAGATGATGGCAGGGCAGGTTCAGTAGTTTTTGGTGGTGCTCCAGTTTTCTGTACGTGGTGCCTGTACGCGGAAAGTGTCCCGCAATTCTTCTGGCCACCGACAGCATCTCTTGCACGCCCCTGTCGTTTTTTAAAAAATTCTGCACCACCAAATTCAAGGTATGTGCAAAACATGGGACGTGCTGGAATTGGCCCAGATTTAATGCACACACAATATTGCTGGCGTTGTCCGATGCCACAAATCCACAGGAGAGTCCAATTGGGGTAAGCCATTCCGCGATGATCTTCCTCAGTTGCCGTAAGAGGTTTTCAGCTGTGTGCGTATTCTGGAAACCGGTGATACAAAGCGTAGCCTGCCTAGGAAAGAGTTGGCGTTTGCGAGATGCTGCTACTGGTGCCGCCGCTGCTGTTCTTGCGGCGGGAGTTTATACATCTACCCAGTGGGCTGTCACAGTCATATAGTCCTGACCCTGCCCTGCTCCACTTGTCCACATGTCCGTGGTTAAGTGGACATTGGGTACAGCTGCATTTTTTAGGACACTGGTGACTCTTTTTCTGAGGTCTGTGTACATTTTCGGTATCGCCTGCCTAGAGAAATGGAACCTAGATGGTATTTGGTACCGGGGACACAGTACCTCCAACAAGTCTCTAGTTGGCTCTGCAGTAATGATGGATACCGGAACCACGTTTCTCACCACCCAGGATGTCAAGGCCTCAGTTATCCGCTTTGCAGTAGGATGACTGCTGTGATATTTCATCTTCCTCGCAAAGGACTGTTGGACAGTCAATTGCTTGGTGGAAGTAGTAAAAGTGGTCTTACGACTTCCCCTCTGGGATGACCATCGACTCCCAGCAGCAACAACAGCAGCGCCAGCAGCAGTAGGCGTTACACGCAAGGATGCATCGGAGGAATCCCAGGCAGGAGAGGACTCGTCAGAATTGCCAGTGACATGGCCTGCAGGACTATTGGCATTCCTGGGGAAGGAGGAAATTGACACTGAGGGAGTTGGTGGGGTGGTTTGCGTGAGCTTGGTTACAAGAGGAAGGGATTTACTGGTCAGTGGACTGCTTCCGCTGTCGGCCCAAGTTTTTGAACTTGTCACTGACTTATTATGAATGCGCTGCAGGTGACGTATAAGGGAGGATGTTCCGAGGTGGTTAACGTCCTTACCCCTACTTATTACAGCTTGACAAAGGGAACACACGGCTTGACACCTGTTGTCCGCATTTCTGGTGAAATACTTCCACACCGAAGAGCTGATTTTTTTTGTATTTTCACCAGGCATGTCAACGGCCATATTCCTACCACGGACAACAGGTGTCTCCCCGGGTGCCTGACTTAAACAAACCACCTCACCATCAGAATCCTCCTGGTCAATTTCCTCCCCAGCGCCAGCAACACCCATATCCTCCTCATCCTGGTGTACTTCAACACTGACATCTTCAATCTGACTATCAGGAACTGGACTGCGGGTGCTCCTTCCATCACTTGCAGGGGGCGTGCAAATGGTGGAAGGCGCATGCTCTTCACGTCCAGTGTTGGGAAGGTCAGGCATCGCAACCGACACAATTGGAGTCGGACTCTCCTTGTGGATTTGGGATTTCGAAGAACGCACAGTTCTTTGCGGTGCTACTGCTTTTGCCAGCTTTAGTCTTTTCATTTTTCTAGCGAGAGGCTGAGTGCTTCCATCCTCATGTGAAGCTGAACCACTAGCCATGAACATAGGCCAGGGCCTCAGCCGTTCCTTGCCACTCCGTGTGGTAAATGGCATATTGGCAAGTTTACGCTTCTCCTCCGACAATTTTATTTTAGGTTTTGGAGTCCTTTTTTTACTGATATTTGGTGTTTTGGATTTGACATGCTCTGTACTATGACATTGGGCATCGGCCTTGGCAGACGACGTTGCTGGCATTTCATCGTCTCGGCCATGACTAGTGGCAGCAGCTTCAGCACGAGGTGGAAGTGGATCTTGATCTTTCCCTAATTTTGGAACCTCAACATTTTTGTTCTCCATATTTTAATAGGCACAACTAAAAGGCACCTCAGGTAAACAATGGAGATGGATGGATTGGATACTAGTATACAATTATGGACGGGCTGCCGAGTGCCGACACAGAGGTAGCCACAGCCGTGAACTACCGCACTGTACTGTGTCTGCTGCTAATATATAGACTGGTTGATAAAGAGATAGTATACTCGTAACTAGTATGTATGTATAAAGAAAGAAAAAAAAACCCCGGTTAGGTGGTATATACAATTATGGACGGGCTGCCGAGTGCCGACACAGAGGTAGCCACAGCCGTGAACTACCGCACTGTACTGTGTCTGCTGCTAATATAGACTGGTTGATAAAGAGATAGTATACTCGTAACTAGTATGTATGTATAAAGAAAGAAAAAAAAACCACGGTTAGGTGGTATATACAATTATGGACGGGCTGCCGAGTGCCGACACAGAGGTAGCCACAGCCGTGAACTACCGCACTGTACTGTGTCTGCTGCTAATATATAGACTGGTTGATAAAGAGATAGTATACTCGTAACTAGTATGTATGTATAAAGAAAGAAAATAAACCACGGTTAGGTGGTATATACAATTATGGACGGGCTGCCGAGTGCCGACACAGAGGTAGCCACAGCCGTGAACTACCGCACTGTACTGTGTCTGCTGCTAATATATAGACTGGTTGATAAAGAGATAGTATACTCGTAACTAGTATGTATGTATAAAGAAAGAAAAAAAAACCACGGTTAGGTGGTATATACAATTATGGACGGGCTGCCGAGTGCCGACACAGAGGTAGCCACAGCCGTGAACTACCGCACTGTACTGTGTCTGCTGCTAATATATAGACTGGTTGATAAAGAGATAGTATACTCGTAACTAGTATGTATGTATAAAGAAAGAAAAAAAAACCACGGTTAGGTGGTATATACAATTATGGACGGGCTGCCGAGTGCCGACACAGAGGTAGCCACAGCCGTGAACTACCGCACTGTACTGTGTCTGCTGCTAATATAGACTGGTTGATAAAGAGATAGTATACTCGTAACTAGTATGTATGTATAAAGAAAGAAAAAAAAACCACGGTTAGGTGGTATATACAATTATGGACGGGCTGCCGAGTGCCGACACAGAGGTAGCCACAGCCGTGAACTACCGCACTGTACTGTGTCTGCTGCTAATATAGACTGGTTGATAAAGAGATAGTATACTCGTAACTAGTATGACTATAAAGAAAGAAAAAAAAACCACGGTTAGGTGGTATATACAATTATGGACGGGCTGCCGAGTGCCGACACAGAGGTAGCCACAGCCGTGAACTACCGCACTGTACTGTGTCTGCTGCTAATATATAGACTGGTTGATAAAGAGATAGTATACTCGTAACTAGTATGTATGTATAAAGAAAGAAAAAAAAAACCACGGTTAGGTGGTATATACAATTATGGACGGGCTGCCGAGTGCCGACACAGAGGTAGCCACAGCCGTGAACTACCGCACTGTACTGTGTCTGCTGCTAATATAGACTGGTTGATAAAGAGATAGTATACTCGTAACTAGTATGTATGTATAAAGAAAGAAAAAAAAACCACGGTTAGGTGGTATATACAATTATGGACGGGCTGCCGAGTGCCGACACAGAGGTAGCCACAGCCGTGAACTACCGCACTGTACTGTGTCTGCTGCTAATATAGACTGGTTGATAAAGAGATAGTATACTCGTAACTAGTATGACTATAAAGAAAGAAAAAAAAACCACGGTTAGGTGGTATATACAATTATGGACGGGCTGCCGAGTGCCGACACAGAGGTAGCCACAGCCGTGAACTACCGCACTGTACTGTGTCTGCTGCTAATATATAGACTGGTTGATAAAGAGATAGTATACTCGTAACTAGTATGTATGTATAAAGAAAGAAAAAAAAACCACGGTTAGGTGGTATATACAATTATGGACGGGCTGCCGAGTGCCGACACAGAGGTAGCCACAGCCGTGAACTACCGCACTGTACTGTGTCTGCTGCTAATATAGACTGGTTGATAAAGAGATAGTATACTCGTAACTAGTATGTATGTATAAAGAAAGAAAAAAAAACCACGGTTAGGTGGTATATACAATTATGGACGGGCTGCCGAGTGCCGACACAGAGGTAGCCACAGCCGTGAACTACCGCACTGTACTGTGTCTGCTGCTAATATATAGACTGGTTGATAAAGAGATAGTATACTCGTAACTAGTATGTATGTATAAAGAAAGAAAAAAAAACCACGGTTAGGTGGTATATACAATTATGGACGGGCTGCCGAGTGCCGACACAGAGGTAGCCACAGCCGTGAACTACCGCACTGTACTGTGTCTGCTGCTAATATATAGACTGGTTGATAAAGAGATAGTATACTCGTAACTAGTATGTATGTATAAAGAAAGAAAAAAAAACCACGGTTAGGTGGTATATACAATTATGGACGGGCTGCCGAGTGCCGACACAGAGGTAGCCACAGCCGTGAACTACCGCACTGTACTGTGTCTGCTGCTAATATAGACTGGTTGATAAAGAGATAGTATACTCGTAACTAGTATGTATGTATAAAGAAAGAAAAAAAAACCACGGTTAGGTGGTATATACAATTATGGACGGGCTGCCGAGTGCCGACACAGAGGTAGCCACAGCCGTGAACTACCGCACTGTACTGTGTCTGCTGCTAATATAGACTGGTTGATAAAGAGATAGTATACTCGTAACTAGTATGACTATAAAGAAAGAAAAAAAAACCACGGTTAGGTGGTATATACAATTATGGACGGGCTGCCGAGTGCCGACACAGAGGTAGCCACAGCCGTGAACTACCGCACTGTACTGTGTCTGCTGCTAATATATAGACTGGTTGATAAAGAGATAGTATACTCGTAACTAGTATGTATGTATAAAGAAAGAAAAAAAAAACCACGGTTAGGTGGTATATACAATTATGGACGGGCTGCCGAGTGCCGACACAGAGGTAGCCACAGCCGTGAACTACCGCACTGTACTGTGTCTGCTGCTAATATAGACTGGTTGATAAAGAGATAGTATACTCGTAACTAGTATGTATGTATAAAGAAAGAAAAAAAAACCACGGTTAGGTGGTATATACAATTATGGACGGGCTGCCGAGTGCCGACACAGAGGTAGCCACAGCCGTGAACTACCGCACTGTACTGTGTCTGCTGCTAATATAGACTGGTTGATAAAGAGATAGTATACTCGTAACTAGTATGACTATAAAGAAAGAAAAAAAAACCACGGTTAGGTGGTATATACAATTATGGACGGGCTGCCGAGTGCCGACACAGAGGTAGCCACAGCCGTGAACTACCGCACTGTACTGTGTCTGCTGCTAATATATAGACTGGTTGATAAAGAGATAGTATACTCGTAACTAGTATGTATGTATAAAGAAAGAAAAAAAAACCACGGTTAGGTGGTATATACAATTATGGACGGGCTGCCGAGTGCCGACACAGAGGTAGCCACAGCCGTGAACTACCGCACTGTACTGTGTCTGCTGCTAATATAGACTGGTTGATAAAGAGATAGTATACTCGTAACTAGTATGTATGTATAAAGAAAGAAAAAAAAACCACGGTTAGGTGGTATATACAATTATGGACGGGCTGCCGAGTGCCGACACAGAGGTAGCCACAGCCGTGAACTACCGCACTGTACTGTGTCTGCTGCTAATATATAGACTGGTTGATAAAGAGATAGTATACTCGTAAGTTAACTAGTATGTATGTATAAAGAAAGAAAAAAAAACCACGGTTAGGTGGTATATACAATTATGGACGGGCTGCCGAGTGCCGACACAGAGGTAGCCACAGCCGTGAACTACCGCACTGTACTGTGTCTGCTGCTAATATAGACTGGTTGATAAAGAGATAGTATACTCGTAACTAGTATGTATGTATAAAGAAAGAAAAAAAAACCACGGTTAGGTGGTATATACAATTATGGACGGGCTGCCGAGTGCCGACACAGAGGTAGCCACAGCCGTGAACTACCGCACTGTACTGTGTCTGCTGCTAATATAGACTGGTTGATAAAGAGATAGTATACCCGTAACTAGTATGACTATAAAGAAAGAAAAAAAAACCACGGTTAGGTGGTATATACAATTATGGACGGGCTGCCGAGTGCCGACACAGAGGTAGCCACAGCCGTGAACTACCGCACTGTACTGTGTCTGCTGCTAATATAGACTGGTTGATAAAGAGACAGTATCCTACTAATATTATATATACTGGTGGTCAGGTCACTGGTCACTAGTCACACTGGCAGTGGCACTCCTGCAGCAAAAGTGTGCACTGTTTAATTTTAATATAATATTATGTACTCCTGGCTCCTGCTATAACCTATAACTGGCACTGCAGTGCTCCCCAGTCTCCCCCACAATTATAAGCTGTGTGAGCTGAGCACAGTCAGATATATATATACATTGATGCAGCACACTGGGCTGAGCAGTGCACACAGATATGGTATGTGACTGAGTCACTGTGTGTATCGTTTTTTTCAGGCAGAGAACGGATATATTAAATAAAACAAACAACTGCACTGTCTGGTGGTCACTGTGGTCGTCAGTCACTAAACTCTGCACTCTCTTCTACAGTATCACAGCCTCAGGTCAATCTCTCTCTCTCTCTCTCAACCCTAATCTAAATGGAGAGGACGCCAGCCACGTCCTCTCCCTATCAATCTCAATGCACGTGTGAAAATGGCGGCGACGCGCGGCTCCTTATATAGAATCCGAGTCTCGCGAGAATCCGACAGCGTCATGATGACGTTCGGGCGCGCTCGGGTTAACCGAGCAAGGCGGGAGGATCCGAGTCTGCTCGGACCCGTGAAAAAAACATGAAGTTCGTGCGGGTTCGGATTCAGAGAAACCGAACCCGCTCATCTCTAGTTGACACATAACTAGCAAATGTTTGTTTGTTTTTTGCTCCAAGGTGTCAGGAAACGGAACCTAGCTCCGCCCACTATGCTCCCGTGAAGCCCTGTCCCCAGGTTCTGAATGGCCTGCAGCCCAGTGAGGTTAACCCATACTTGCCTACCCTCCTGGATTCTGGGGAAGACAACCGGTTTCTCGGGTAGTCCCCTGAAGTTCCGAAAAAGTAGGCACCCTTCCGCATTCTGCCCACTTCCTAGTAGGGAAAACTGGGAGAAACAAACGCACAAACCGCGGTCCTGGCAGAGGGGGCGGGTCCTTATAACACGGTTATATGCTAATTGCGTAATTTTGTCACGAAAATAGCGAAATTTTCCCAGTGATGGGGCAGGGCCTAATGGCGCGATCTTGTGCATTACTTTCAGCAGATATTAAATAGTTATTCAAAATAATAATTATTAGAAATAAGTTTGGAATCTCCAGGTTTACACCAACACCAACACCTCCAGCAAACGCTTACAACAGTAAACAGGCAGAATGGGCCTAATTCTGATTCAGTCACCAAGCTGCTAATGTACGCAAATGTTTCCTTACTGCGCACGCATCTGAGCCGCAGTTCGCACGCACAGGGAGTGAATTGCGCGGTCGCACCGAGAGATTAGTCACAGAGTGAGTGACAGGAAGACAGCGTTTGGGGGTGGTAACGGGATGTGGTCGGGTAAACGCAGGTGTGTCATGGCCGTTTTCTGTGTGCATAAAATAGCAGTTGCGATCTAACTACTGCAGAGTCCTCAGCGTCCGGTGAGAGCAGCTCGGCCAGCGCACCTACAGAGGCACTCAGACTCTGCGACATGTTCCAATTTGTGGCGATGGTATCGATGTATCAGCAATTATACGCTGTCAGACGGAAATGATGCGGCTGCATTGGGTGTCCCTATGCTCAGGTTAGCTGCTGCCCATATTAGCATATAATCGCAATTGTGCGTGGTGAAAAATAGCAACAGCAGCAGCAAGAACAACCACATCTGAATTAGGCCCAATATACCTGGTGTTGATGAGTTCTACAGCCTCACTGTTCTGAGACGGTCGTAAAGGGGATGTATTTGCTAATGGGCGGTTTCCTACTGCGCGCATGTCTTGAGTTGCACTGCGCATATCCCGCTATGATTTACTGACATGCTCGCAGACAGGGGACCTAATTCAGACCTGATCGCAGCAGCAAATTTGTTAGCTAATGGGCGAAACCAGGGTGGTCATTCCGAGTTGTTCGCTCGTTATTTTTTTCTCGCAACGGAGCGATTAGTCGCTAATGCGCATGCGCAATGTCCGCAGTGCGACTGCACCAAGGGGGTCATTCCGAGTTGTTCGCTCGGTAAATTTCTTCGCATCGCAGCGATTTTCCGCTTAGTGCGCATGCGCAATGTCCGCACTGCGACTGCGCCAAGTAAATTTGCTATGCAGTTAGGAATTTTACTCACGGTTTTTTCTTCGTTCTGGTGATCGTAATGTGATTGACAGGAAGTGGGTGTTTCTGGGCGGAAACTGGCCGTTTTATGGGTGTGTGTGAAAAAACGCTACCGTTTCTGGGAAAAACGCGGGAGTGGCTGGAGAAACGGAGGAGTGTCTGGGTGAACGCTGGGTGTGTTTGTGACGTCAAACCAGGAACGACAAGCACTGAACTGATCGCAGATGCCGAGTAAGTCTCGAGTTACTCAGAAACTGCACAGAGATGTCTTATCGCAACATTGCGAATCTTTCGTTCGCAATTTTAAGAAGCTAAGATTCACTCCCAGTAGGCGGCGGCTTAGCGTGTGCAAAGCTGCTAAAAGCAGCTTGCGAGCGAACAACTCGGAATGACCCCCCAAGTAAATTTGCTATGCAGTTAGGTATTTTACTCACGGCATTACGAGGTTTTTTCTTTGTAAACATCCTAGTGATATTTGGTGGACCCCCTTTCTTCAGGTAAACCTTAGTTACCTCCTATACCAATAAATAAAGACACGGAGACATGATTTTGGCAGAAAAATTGCTAGCTATTTATTTGACCCTAACCATAGCAAAACCTGTATTTGGAAAAAAGATTGTTAAGATGCCGAATCAGCCGGCATAATGGTGGCAGAAAAAAGAACGGCTCAATTAAACTATTGTTAAACTTAAAATGGTAAACTGACCAAACCGTCCAAAACCCTATCAAAATCGGTAATAGGTGTCAACACAACCCCCACAGTGACTTCCCACCGCTCCTGGGTGCCCTGCCGCTGCCTCCCGGATGGGTGGTCGAGCGGCCATTAAGTCGATGGAGGTGAGTGCACCTAAACCATATAGCACTGAAACTTACTACCTATAAAAAACCATACAACTACAAACTGCCGTTCTTTTCCGCCAACAGCGAAAGACTCCATCCCAGAGTCTTCGCACCGCCACCTTAACCTACCCTAACTCCTGCAACACTAGGAACAGATCCTCCAGGAAAAACATCATCCCCTCATTGGATAGATGCACATCATCAGGCCGAAAAAGGTGACTGTCTCGGAACCGAATCCTAGGGTGGCGAACCACTTTGCCTCCGTGGGACAGGACCCACTTCGCCACTGCCCCATTCACCTTCTTCCTGGCCTCGTCTATTACGCGTCCGTCCTCCACACCTCGCCAACTCAACCTTGGCACCATAAGGGAAAATACTAATACGCAATTGGTCCATGCTGCGGCCACCCGTGCCAGATCTTGAATCATGGTCCTCTTCCCTAGGTCATTGCCACCTAAGTGGACAACCAGAACCTCGGGCATTCCATGCTTGCTGGCCTGACTGACTAGTCTACCCAAAAGATCTTTCCACATCATTCCTCGCCAACCAAGCCATCTGATTCCCTGACCTACAGGAAAACTCTGAGTCCTATCAGAGGCCAAAAAACCTTGCTGCCCAAAAGACATACGAGTGGCCGACCACCCAAACGGGCAAGCCATCAGCAAAACAACCTGAAGAGGAGGAAAAAGGTAAAAATTGGTTACTAGAATTCTACGCCATAGCTTGCAAATGAGTTAACCTGAAGGATCTGCCAAAAAGAAAAAAAAATTATTTGCGTCCAAGTATCGCAGCAGTCACGGCCTAGCCGATCACCCGAGCTTCTAGCTGATTTGAAGCAAAAACATTAACACACGAAAGGAAAGGTAAAAGAAACAAAGCGAAATAAAAAAAAAAAGGGGGGGGGGGTGTAAAAAGGGGTAACACATGAAGTAACTCAGCTGGAGGTGAAATCATAAAACCTGCTGAGGGACTTAGCTTAGAACAGATCAGCCGAATTAATGATTAGAATTCAGTCCGTCAAGTCAGGCAAAAATCGCAAAATAACTCCAGACCCCCGCTGCCGGCTCACGCCAGCAGCGGCGAGTGGCTAATCCCTGAGTAGGATCACACACGGGTAAACAGACCAACGTACAGCAAACATAACATGTGTAGAAAAAACAACCAACATGATCTTACTCTAAGCTTTATAAAACAAACTACGCCTAAGCAAAATATCTCAGGCGACGGGGCGAATGTATCGCTTATAACAGGACGACTTACATCGTCCCACCGCCTGGATTTGCGCCCCCGAAAAGCCCGCAGCCGCCCTCGCAGCCCCTATGCGGAAGGAGTGTGTACCGAAGTGGGAGGGTGAAAGGCCCAAGCTCGTCAGACAGCGACCCATCATCCACCGAAATTGAAACTTCGTTACTGGCAACCCGTCATAGTGCAGCAACCACGACCCCCGACAGTCGGGCCTCACTGCCTCATATTGCACTGCCAACCGTACTGGGCATATGCTCTCCTCAAGTGCCGGAACCAGGGTGACCCATCGACCTTTCCCCACTTGGTCCGTCTTAGAGCGTCGCAATCTGCACAGCAAGGACCTCCCACTCACCACCACGTCCCCTACCAGCATGCGCGAATCCGTTTGCTTAGAAGGCGCTACCAACTCCGATATCCTAAATGCACCGTGGTAAGCCATGGAGAACGCCAACCGAAACAGCAGCGATTCAAACATGGACGACGCGATGGCACCGACCGCCCCAATGATGCCCGGCATCAAGGCCGCATCAAAGGGCCGCCTCCTGTCAGGTCGGCGTGGGTGCAATGCGCGCCCAACCTTTCATCGCCCTAAGCAGAATCCCACTTTTCGTCACATCGGGAACGCCCTTAATTCTGCAGAAGAACGCAATGCCAGCCAAGTACCGGGAAACCACCGCTCTAGACCTACCCGAAACATAAAGCTGCCAAATAAAAGAAAGCATCATCCGATGCCTGCTCTTACCTCGTTGCTTCCGTCCTCTAGCAAATTCTTCCCATTCACTCCAGGCCTGTTCGTAAGCCTTAAGCGTGGATGGCGCGACCGATCGCAGTGCTAGACCCTCCAGTCCTGCTCGATGACCTGCCAGACATAACCGGGACAATGAAAACCCCGTTCGTCGGCCTCGGGAGCCAACAAGCAAAACCTATCCCATTGCCCTCGTGATAGCGCGTCAGCGACCCCATTCTCCAGACCTGGCACGTGTTGCGCGCGAAACCACACGTTCCTGCGCAGGCAAGTCAGCAGCAACTGCCCTAGCACCCTTAGCACCACTAGCGATTTTGCCCTCTGGTTGTTAATCGCGTGCACCACGCCCAGATTGTCGCATCTGAACAAGATGTTGCGATGTGCTAGCCGCTCGCCCCAAATTTCCAGCGCAACTTTGATGGGAAAGAGTTCCAGGAGCAGAAGGTCACTAGTCAAACCCGCCTGGTGCCAGTCCGCCGGCCATTACGCCGCGCACCAAGATCCCTCTAGATAGCAACCAAAACCGGAGGCTCCTGCCGCGTCGGTGAACAGCTGCAATCTAGCGCTGTCGACCGTTGGGGCCTGCCATATGCGCACACCGTTGAAATCCTCCAGGAACGAGGCCCACACGGCCAGATCCCTTTTTATCTCAGCGGACAAGCGTACAAAGTGGTGCGGCCTGGCACACCCCGCGGTCGCTCTTTCAAGCTTCCGGCAGAAAACCCTGCCCATCGGGATGACCCGACAAGCAAAGTTAAACATGCCCAGCAAGGATTGCGCCTGCCGCTGCTTAACCTTTCGCGAGCCCATGAAACGGCCAATGGCGTCACGAAGCTTAGCCACTTTGTCCAAAGGCAGGCGACACGCGCCTGCCACCGTATCAATCTCGATCCCCAAAAAGGACAGGCAAGACACCGGCCCCTCCGTTTTGTCCTCGGCTACTGGTACTCCGAAGTGACAAAACAATGCTCGTATACTGAAAAGCAAGTTGCCGCATCGCGGCGAATTCGCCGGTCCCGTACAAAGGAAATCATTGAGGTAGTGGGCAACCCCGTGCCCACCCGACGAAGATTCCACGCACCAATGGAGGAAGGTGCTAAAACGTTCGAAATACGAGCATGAAACGGAGCATCCCATCGGCAAACATTTGTCAATTAAATATTCCGATCCAATCCGGAAACCCATAAAGCGGAATGAGTCTGGATGGAGGGGCAGCAACCTAAAAGCGGATTCCACATCAATCTTTGCCATGAGGGCCCCAGCGCCGTAGCTGCGGACCAGATCGAGCGCCTCGTCAAACGACTGATACACTACCGAGCAATGAGCCGGAGGTATGGCGTCGTTGACCGACGCCCCCGCAGGATAGGAAAGATGTTGAATCAGTCGAAAAGAACCGGGCGTTTTCTTGGGGACCACCCCCACCGGGGAGATGACTAAGTCCTCCACTGGGGGTGCTGTAAACGGCCCCTCCATCCTGCCCAGCCCGACCTCCTTATCGACTTTTTCACGTAGCACCAAAGGTAAGGCTCGAGCAGACTGGAAGTTCCTATGGGCCCGAACCGTAACTTCGCTCGCAACAGGCAAGCGGAAACCAAAACGAAAACCTGAATATAAAAACATGGCATCAGCCCTATTTGGATACCAATCCAACCATCTGCCCATCGCATCTAACTTAATTGGCGTTGGCGCTCTGCGGAGCGCTCCCGCCAGATGCCGTTCTTGGGTAGGATTGCTTAGCCCGGGGGCCTTGCCGACTACTCTTGAAGCAGGATGATGCCGGGTGGGAACCGCCGCAATGGAGGCAAGCGTGCCGGAAACGACACTGCTTGCCATATGAACATGTCGCGTTGTTAAACGCGAAACATATTCCTTTCGTTGCGGGCTGCCTCCCTGCCCGGACGGCCGACCTACCTGGCTTGGCCGACCCGCCGTCCGCGCCGGGCACATGGGCGGACGACCCTGCGCGGTGTCCGTCCGCCCCTGCGCTCCGGGGCTCCTTGCCCTGTTGCGAGGCCCTAGTGACCTTGAGCCAAACCTCCACGTCCTTGAACCCGAAGTCCATAACGTACAACCCGTCCTGCTTCTCCCGGAATTCTTCATCATATCTCCGCCATTCGGTACCCGCCGACGTGCGTTGCATATCATGCACGAGATGCAGGTACCGAATGACATTCATGTGTTCCTCTGGCCTGTCCTCGAGGTAACAAGCCGCGAAAACCCAAAAACCCGCCAGCCAGTTATCGAAGGTCCGGAACGCCTCGGCCCCGATGCCCTTCTTAGCAGTTGCCGCCTTGAAATCTTTTTTAGCGTCTTTGGTTAAGAGGAACACATCTACGTAGTCCCCACTACGAATCTTCCTGCGGCAGCTGTCCCTAAGCCCCCGCATGACTGCAGTATATTCGCAGCGGACCACGCCGGGCAGGTCGCGTCGCTTCTTGGCCCTGCGAGAGTCCCTGCTAAGCCGCCGTCGCCTCTTACGCCTCTCCTGCTGCCCAGCCGCCTTCTTGGCGTATTTGGTCGCCCTTTTCTTCGCCTTAGTCGTGCTACTTCCGTCGGACGCTGCCGACGACAGGGAAGAAGAGGAAGAAGAGGAAGAAGAGGAGGAAGAGGAAGAGCTGCGCGAACACGAGCGCGTACCAGAAACCGACCCTGACTGCTCCACCTCACCTGAAGCCGTAGACTGGTCGGATCCGGATTCCTCAGGCGTGACGTACGTAGCATCCTCATCTTCCGATTCCGATAGCCCTGTATCCTCCTGATGATCTGTGGGCAGAAGAGGGGGAGAGGACCCGGACAAGAACAGTGGAACGCGCCTAGCCCGGCCGAGGGCAGACGTACCAGATGACCGCACACTCTCGCCCTGTCTTGGCTGCAGATGCAGCTGTGCCGCGGCCGCTCCCGACACGCGCGCGCTACCCTCTGGGCGGCTGAAATGGTATAAGCGCCCGATCTGCCCGCCACCCCCCCGGAACCGCCCTCGAGCTCCGGGGCAGCGGCGAGCGGGCCCAGCGCCGGGCCGACGCAAACGCACCGGGCGGGTCAGCGCGACTCCAGGACGCTGCGCCGTCTCCTGAGGGATGCTGTGCCGGGGGCACGCGCCGATTAGTCCCACCACTGGGCATCGGCAACCCAGACCCCTCCGCGCTGCGGCCAGGTCGGCACCGAGGGGGGGAGTCCTCAACATTGGGAGACCCAAAAACGGATATCCGTCCGGAACCGTCCTGCCCCCGTCACCTGGGAGTTGCGCCTGTCTCCTCCTCGACCCCCTCGCGGAGGCCCCTCCCCCGCCGGACGGAGCTAGCTCCGACAGCAGGGTTGGCCCCGCGCCGGGAGTAACTAGATGCCCTCAAACCTGTGCCCTCCGCACTGCTATGGACAGCAGGCACTACCCGACCCCGTGGCTCTGGTGTTAACCTCTCAGTCCCCCTAAAACCTGGTTGATCCCTGCCAGGCCTCCTCCCCCCCCTCGCTATGCCGGAATCCGGCCGTAACGGAGAGGGCTGGGGGGACACAGAGGGCTGCGGCGCCGCTGCGCGCACTCGTGCGCGAGAGACGCCGCCGGATCCGCGCATGGGCCCCATCGCTTCCGGCCCGGGCGCCCTCAGCTGAGGTCTCTTCTGTTGATCCCGCGACTGGCCCAGCTCGGCCCGCCACGAGCTCCCGCCCGGTCCTCACACTCCGCCTGGGGCCTCTAACCGGCCCCAGCAAGAGTGAGGGAGCGTGAGCAAAACCAGTGGACACCGACGAGCGCCCGAATCCACAGCATCCATGGCCGGACCCGGAGGCGAGGGCTGTTGCCCGCCCCTCTCCGGGAGGCCAGACCGTCGAGCCGCCTCAGAATGCCGGCCGCGCCTGCCCGCTGCGGCAGGCCCGTCCACCAGCTCGCCAGTGGAGCGCCCTCTACGTCCGGTGCCCCCTGCCATCTGAGAGGCCCCAGGGGAAGGGACGGCATCAGAGCCAAACACCCCTGCCCCGGGACTAGCCTCACCAGACTGGTAACGGGCTGGGGCACCAGCGGTCCGGCGTGGGCGGCTGGAGGCCATGTCAGCAAAATTGAATAATAGAATACAAGCAATAAGGACTAAAAGAGTGAAGTTCTGCACAGCAGCACTCACCCAAGCCAAATCACGAGCAAAGAGACCCAAAATGGCCACACCTGGCCTATATATATCCTAACCCTCCCCTTTTCCTAAGGGCTGTACTCCTCACATCCAGGTCCACCCCTCACAGGATGTTTAACTCATTCCTTTCCTATGTAGTCAATTCTCTCTCCTTCTGGTGATCGTAATGTGATTGACAGGAAGTGGGTGTTTCTGGGCGGAAACTGGCCGTTTTATGGGAGTGTGTGAAAAAACGCTGCCGTTTCTGGGAAAAACGCGGGAGTGGCTGGAGAAACGGAGGAGTGTCTGGCCGAACGCTGGGTGTGTTTGTGACGTCAAACCAGGAACGACAAGCACTGAACTGATCGCACTGGCAGAGTAAGTCTCGAGCTACTCAGAAACTGCACAGAGAAGTCTTTTCGCAATATTGCGAATCTTTCGTTCGCTATTTTGATAAGCTAAGATTCACTCCCAGTAGGCGGCGGCTTAGCGTGTGCAAAGCTGCTAAAAGCAGCTTGCGAGAGAACAACTCGGAATGAGGGCCCATGTGCACTGCAGGGGAGGCAGATATAACATGTGCAGAGAGTTAGATTTGGGTGGGGTGTGTCACAACTGAAATCTAAATTGCAGTGTAAAAATAAAGCAGCCAGTATTTACCCTGCACAGAAACAATATAACCCACCCAAATCTAATTCTCTCTGCACATGTTACATTTGCCACACCTGGAGGGCACTTTGGGGCTAATTCAGACCTGATCGTAGATGTGCTAAATTTAGCACATCTACGGTCAGTCACACTGACATGCGGGCCCCGCATGTCAGACCCTACCCCGTCGTACAAGTACAATAGCATCGCACAGCGGCGATGCTTTTGTACTTCAGGAGTAGTTCCCAGCCAGCGCATCTCCTGCGCGCTGGCAGGGAGCTACTCGTCGCTGTCCTGGTCGCAGCGGCTGCGTGTGACGTCATGCAGCCGCCAAGGCCTTCCCACCAACTGCCCAGTGACCGCCTCTGCCTGTCAATCAGGCAGAGGCGATCGCAGGGCTACGATAGTCGTCGGCTGTCTGCCATGTGTCGGCGCACTGGCCTGTTGTGATGGCCTGTGTTACCAGCTAATGCCTTAAATAATTGTATGTGGAAATACAATCCGTAAATTTCCAGCATAAATACATTGCCAATCCCCCATAATTAGCCTGACATGAAACACCTTGCTGTACACTTACATAGGTGGCAATTATCCTGGAAAGTTTCCCCTTTGGTGAAGTCATTCTGTGACGCTGTGATATCAGTGAGTCAGATCACGTGATCCACACCCGTGACTTCTGCACAAATGTCACAGTTGTGTGACCGCTTCTGAGAGCGGGGAGTGAGACAGCAAGCATTGTGCAATGAGACAAATACATCATGAGACCTCTAACCGGGAACCAGCCCTGTATGGCATTGTTTACAGGAACATATGGAACATATACGCAGTGTCACCATCTAAAATAAGACTATGCAGCATACGGCTCACACTTCCTTATGGCAGATCTAACTTTTAACTGATAAAACATTGACAGGCCAATGTGTGCACAGAACATTAATGGGAAGATGTATCAGATCTTGGAGAGAGATAAAGTTAAGAGATAAAGGGGCAGATTTATTAAATACTGTAGAGCAGGCTTTCCCAACCACGGTCCTCAAGGCACACCAACGGTGCAGGTTTTAGTGATATCCAGGCTGCAGCACAGATGGTTAAATCAAAATAACTGAGCTACTAATTAAGTCACCTGTGCTGAAGCCTGGATATCACTAAAACATGCACTGTTAGTGTGCCTTGAGGACCGTGGTTGGGAAAGCCTGCTGTAGAGAGATAAAGTGGAGAAGCTGCTCATAGTAACCAGTCTGCTTATAATTGTATTTTTCTAACACAGCCTGTAAAATGACTGAGAGAAGTGTGGAACCCCAGACCCTGGGTACCTATTCACATACCTTCCAACTCCCGCATTTAGCAGGACAGTCCCATTTTCCTGGACTGTCCCGCGTATGTCCGTTACTGTCCCGCAGCGTGGGGGTGGGGTGGGGTGGGGAGGGGGTGTTTCAGTTGAGTTGGGGGGATCGCAAACATCACTGCTCTGAATGGCAGTGCAGCAGGAGAGGAATAGAATAGATGCCGTTTGCATGCGCAAGTCATCTATTCTCAGTGCATGGGGCAGCACTGGGTATGCCCCCACAGTGACGTGATGGGACGAGGCTCTGTCCCCTTTCCACATAGCTCTGCCCCTTTCCCAAAGCTTCACCCCCTTTCAGACATGCGGGTGCCTTCGACGCCCAAAGGATCCCGCATTGGTAAACTTTAAAGTTGGGAGGTATGTATTCATGCTGTGCTGCCCCTGCAAATATGGGCAAACACAGGAGGTGGGATTCCAGTTGCCCAGAAACCCCCTCCTCTTGGCAAGTGGCTCAACTTATGACAATAGCAATAGTATATAATATGGTTACTAGAGTTGCCGCCACATCATGCAGTGTAAGGGACAGAGCAGAGCTGCTACACATGCCCAGTGGTAGCAGAGTCTTCTACCAAGTTTGCTGTGAGTGTGGATCTGAGTTCTCAATCAGTGCACTGGACCAGAGAGTAGCTACCAGGAAGAAGAGACAGAAGCCTTACCATAAGGTGGGAGAATGTGTGCTTAGAAAGTGCAGTACTGGTTCTATTATGTTTGTGTATTTATTTATCATGTTATGATTAACCTTTTCCTGACCACTTATCTTACTTATATTATTTAAATATGTTTAATAAAGCCTATACACTAGACCAGCAGTCGCCGCCGCCGCAATTCGGGTAGCTCGACACCCGGCGTCCTACTGCCCGACCTCAGGAGAAGTCCTCAGTTGACTCCCCCGAGCCCGTCTGTCCGCCTGCGGCTCTCCTCCGCCTTGGAGGAGAAACTGCTAGAGGTCATACTTGACCTCTAGCGTCTGACTTTGATCACAACGCTATAGCGCTACCCAGAAGTGCCAGGAGCACTTTGCGCTGGGAGAAGAGGACCTGGGAACCCACAGCATCGCACAGAAGAGTCTGACAGCCGGCGCCTGACACTACAGCGGCCGCAGCTGGGACTAGGACGCATCCCCGATGCATCTCTACGTGAACCTCTGTAAGCGGCAACATACAAGCCGCCAAGAATAGGGTAAATTAGGGAAAGCACTTAAGTTCAGCCCAGACGGGCTAATATGGACTAAATAACCAGCACTAAAGCCGCGGTTCTAAATACAAAAGGCTCCCTCATTCCAAATATCTCTGAAAAGAGAATGTAAACATTAGAAACTGCTTGTTTTATTATTTTATTTCTTTTTTTGTTCCCTTTTTTGTTTGTTTCTTTCCTTGTTATTTATTTATTTTTTGTTTCATTGTTACCTCCACATTACACACATACCAGCGCTCAAGACATAAAGAATACTCCATTGATTTTCATTTTGTGCTGCTTACATTATTTACAATAGTGCAGCACACTGTCAGTTATCTGCAATCCAATATTGCACCCATGGCCTGAAACCCCTATCAACGGGCATTACACCTAGGTGTAAATTTACTAAGATGGGAGTTCTATTTATGATAGGATGTTGCCCATAGCAACCAATCAGACTCTACAGTACTTCTCATTTATCTAGCACCTTCTAGAAGATAATACCTGGAATCTGATTGGTTGCTATGGGCAACATCCCATCTTAAATAGAACTCCCATCTTAGTAAATGTACCCCCTAGAGACTGAAACCCGTGGCAATGAGCATTACACCCAGTTCCTGATACCTGTGGCAACGAGCATTACACCCAGAGCCTGACACCCCTGTCAACGAGCATTACATCCAGAGCCTGAAACCCATGGCAATGAGCATTACACCCAGAGCCTGACACCACAGTCACCGAGCATTACACCCTGAGGCCGTGGCAACGAGCATAACACCCAGAGCCTGACACCCCTGTTAACGAGCATTACATCCAAAGCCTGAAACCCATGGCAATGAGCATTACACCCAGAGCTTGACACCCGTAGCAACAAGCATGACACCCAGAGCATGAAACCCCTGGCAGTGAGAGCATGACACCCCTAACAACGAGCATGACATCCAAAGCATGAAACCCCTGGCAACAAGCATGACATCTAGAGCATGAAACCCTTGGCAACAAGCATGACACCCAGAGCATAATACCCCTGGCAACGAGCATGACACCCAGAGCACTAAACCCCTGGCAACAAGCATGACATCCAGAGCATGAAACCCCTGGCAACAAGCATGACACCCAGAGTATGAAACTCCTGGCAACAAGCATGAGACCCCTGGCAACAAGCATGACACCCAGAGTATGAAACCCCTGGCAACAAGCATGACATCCAGAGCATGAAACCCCTGGCAACAAGCATGACATCTAGAGCATGAAACCCCTGGCAACAAGCATGACACACAGAGCATAAAATCCCTGGCAACGAGCATGGAACCCAGAGCATGAAACACCTGACAACGAGCAGGTAATTTAAAAGCAATTAGAAGCCTTACTGTGGGGCATAATGTATAATGGGCATTACGGTGTGTGGCATAATGTATCACTGGCATTGCGGGGGGTGTCATAAAGTGTCACATTCATTACAGTGTGTGGCATAATGTATCACAGGCATTGCGGAGTGTGTCATAAAGTGTCACAGTCATTACAGTGTGTGGCATAATGTATCACTGGCATTGCGGGGGGTGTCATAAAGTGTCACAGTCATTACAGTGTGTGGCATAATGTATCACAGGCATTGCTACAGTATGTGTGGTATAATGTGTCAGGGGCATTACAGTGTGTGGCATAATGTACTGCATCACGAACATAGCAACAATATAACTGTATTAATTAAATCCATAGATGTTTTTCTGTGAAACATTTATTTCATTTTAATTAAATGATCTTCAATTTGTTTATTAGCCTGTTTTTTCCCCCAAAAAAATGTTAGTGCTCTTTAGAAGGTTTAATTTTTAGCGAGTAGCTCACACCCAACTTAAGGTTGGAGACCACTGAACTACTAGACCATCTATAGTGTTAAATATTCCATACAGTATCTAGAGTATAAAAAGACCAGGGTCCAGGGTCGTCACTAAGTTCTGTTACCGGCTTACCGCTCCCCCCAGACTCCCACACTTGCTCCAATGTTCATCAGAGTGGGAGATTGTGGATTGCATTTGGAAACCCCTCTCTAGAAATCCTGCATTTGCCACTGCCTACAAATATATAAGCATTAGTATGCATTTATGCTTTGCATTTGCAATCCTTAATGAACCAGGCCCTATGTCTGTTTGACAATTTTGGCTAACCGGTTTCCAGGCCTGTTTCTTTAGTGAAGACTGATTGCTTTAGTCACACTGTTCTACTGGGCAAAAGGTACTTTCTGTAGCACAGCTCAGTCCAGGCACTCTTTATAAACTGTGACTGACAATCCAGGATAAAGGCTGGCTGTCTCTCAGTAAACTGTTTGCATTTAAAGAGGAGCTGCTAGTTAAAGCATACCTCCCAAATGTCCCGATTTTTGCGGCGCTTGTGTCCCTCTTTGCCAAAGGAGAAAGTTGGGAGATATGGTTAAAGTTGCAGCTGCTTATTTCCAATTTATCCTTGCTTGCAACCATAAGTGTCAGAGCGGGTGGGGCAAGGGGGTCAGCTTGGCCCCCCAAATTATTTGAGAGGAGCCAGTCAATGCACTGGGTCGCAAGGCACAGTACGGCGCCATCTACGGTTACCACGGACAGTCTCAGGATGGAGATAATCCCCTTTCTGGCTGTTAAACCTCCTCCTTCCCCACAGCTCTTCTCCGCCCGCCTAAAGGGCCCTCCTCTGCCCTGCAACCAGCTCTGAGACCAACCCTGCTCCCTTCTCACCTGCCACTTCATATGTTCCTCCTTTCTTCCCCCTCAACTCATCTCTGTCCTTTCTCTCTCCCACTCATGGCACCCCCTCCCCCTAGATAGTCAGAAAGCTATATCTATATAAATACAGATAGGCAGCTATCAGCCGCATCTGGCTGTGCCCCCGCCGCCCGTACTTCACCGACTGTTGAACGCCTAAAATACCCATACAGCTGAAAGCCCTAATTAGCCTTCTGTGAGGCTAAAAGCCCAAAGACCTGAACTGGGCCTAAATGGATGGAGAACCCGCCCTCTCTTCTCACATCCGACCCCCGGACCCTAATCCAGTTCTTACCAAAAGCTCTCAGCAGAACCAACACAATATTCCTGTGGTTTTAAAGCTCATAGGTAAGAAACCTGGGCAAATATACCTGCCTTCCACAACTATTTCAGTGACCTTGTTGTCGCCCCCACCCCGCCCGTTTTGACCTAGGGGGCGGAACAGTTGTAACCCCTAAACAGAAGATGCGAGACTATGCATCCACATTGGCTAGTTGTTCCCCCTGTTCCACAGTAAACGTAAAGTCCTGCAAGGCTAAAAACCACCTTGTTACTCTGGCATTCTGCCTTTTATTTACCGACATCCATTTTAACAGACCAGATTCGCGCCCAGTTATGCCAACCTATACATGGGTCATTTTGAGGAGACCCATGTGTGGGGAAGCGTCTGGGCGCGATCTCTGGTCTTCTATGTCCGTTACATAGATGATCTTTTTATTATTTGGGATGGGGATTATGACACTGCTACTTCTTTTATTTCCCCCCTGAACCACAACACCTATAATTTAACCTTCACTTCTCACTTTCACCCATCTATGATCACATTCTTGAATATAGCCCTTGAAATAGTTAATAATAAAATTGTTACTTCTACATATATAAAAGAAACCAATACTAATTCATATTTACATTATGATAGTTCTCATCATAAACCGTGGAAAAGAAATATACCTAAGAGCCAATTAATGAGGATACGTTGAAACTGTACGGAGTTAGAAACTTTTGATCGTCAGGCAAATACCCTTATAGGGTCCTTTCAGAGATGTGGTTATCCAAACAGCTTGCTACAAGATGCATTACAAGAAACTCGTACTTTAGATAGGAGTACCCTCTTAACCACAATAATAATAATAATAATAATAATAATAATAATAACGGACTAAGAAAAAGGAAAACCTTGGTGAGAGTGAAAGAACAGAAATTGAGGATAAAAATATATAATTTATCTGTAAATATAATCTTGTGCAGGGGAAATTAAAAATATCATTAAAAGAAATTATAAAATATTAAGACATGATAATATATTAGGATCTATACTCCCAACTATTCCGAAAATTATTTGTAAGAAAAATAAATCTCTGAAACTAATGCTAGCCCCTAGTCACCTGAGGTATACCAAAGATGAATCAGATGATAATAAAGGGTCTAACTGGCTAACCTCAATGAAAAAAACACCAGGCTTTTTTCAATGTGGTCACAATAAATGTACCACATGTAAATATATCAAAAGAAGAACGACCCAAATAGATATACCACATAAGAGAGATATGTATACTATAAAAACTTTCATTAATTGCAATTCATCATACGTGATCTATTTATTGCTATGTAGCTGTAACCTTCCCTATATAGGTCGTACAACTAGATCTCTAAAAATTCGGTTTTTAGAACATAGGAGAAATATACTCAAAAAATATATGAAACACAGTGTATCACGGCATTTCTGTGAAAAACATAATGGTGATCCTGAAACCCTAGACCTTATAGCTTTAGAACAGATACAACCTACAATAAGAGGGGAGACAGATACATCAACCTTTGCAAGAGGGAAGTCTTTTGGATGTTACAATTTAATTCTTTGTATCCCGATGGTTTGAATGAGAATATGGAAATTAACTCTATTATATGAGAATCAATCCAAACAGGTGCTTATACATATATATAAATTGCTGAGAAATATATACATAATTGTGTATGGAGATATGTTTATTAACATATCCCTACCTATATTCATATAAGATGAGATACTTACCTTAGGTTCTCTACCTTTGTAATTGTTCTTTTTTCCCCCCTTTTTTCCCCTCCTCCCTTCTCCTGTACTTGTAAATGTATGAATGAAATAAATAAATGAATGATTATTATGTAAATAATATCAAAGAAATGATGCTGCTATCTATTATGTTGATACACTCTCTCTAATAGATTCCATAATGTATTTGTGCATTATATGAAATAACATGTGTATATATTATATAAACAAAAATAATATCTGGCTATCATTACTTTATCTCTATATGAATTTACTAACCAATTAGAAAGAGAATGATTAGAATATTCTTAAAATGTTTTATTGTTTATCTAATGACAAATTGCTCTAAAGTCGATTATATCCTAGCAACATAATAAACAGGGTGGGCCGTCTGAACAGTCCGATCACGTGTCCACTCCGGGACACGTGATGCGGTCCCACAGTGCATCGGGCGCGTTCCAGCCGTGATTCTCACGGACTGCTTCCGGTTTCGGAGCCCGTGAGTTGTGGCAACGCATGGCAGATCGCGACACAGGTGCGCCCACCTTTACACAGGTGGGCGTCCTGATGCAATGTGTGACACGCCGGACCAATCAATAGGCTTATAGCACACCTGATTCTTGTCTTGATTAAGGATACTGGTGAGTGACAGGTCACATGACCGGCATATATATGTATTGGTTTTACTATTCTATTGTGAATAATTGTATTTATTGAAGATATAGTAAATTATTTGGGACTGACCTTCTAGATGTATATACTAAATTTCTATATTTTAATTTGGATCAGTTAATTAGAGCTATTTCAGCTGCAGTGTAATTACCAATTAGTGAGGTATAAAAATGACTCTTAGTGACTCTGAGATTTACTTCTGAAGAAGCTGAGCGACCTAGCCCAGAGAAACGCGTTAAGATACTGCTGTGGAACCTAAATCTTATACCATCTTGAGATTGATCCAGATAAGGACTTTTCCATTTCCATTTTTGGATTTTCAAGAAATAGGAAATAAACCTCTCCTGTGTTTAACACATCCAGCAAGATATGGAAACACCCAGAACTCTCTACACAGACGAGTAATTAATCATCATCTCGTGGAACTGTGTGTGAGGTAATCAGAGCCGGCCCTAACTAATATGATGCCCTAGGCAAGATTTTGGCTGGTGCCCCCTAGCACCGCCGCCAGTTCTGCTGGAGATGCCTGGCATGAATCAGCTGGCAGCTCTGCTAACCTCGGGCGCCTTTTGTTTATGAAAATGCATCTTATTTGCATTACTTTGTGGCTAGGATGCACAAGCAGCTTCTGCTGATTAAACTGATATGCAGCATGCCTATATTCTGTGTGCGACCGCGTCTGTATCTGCATACGAAATGCTACATTACAGTGATTTCCAGGAATACACTGTAACGTATGCAGATACAGCCACAGTCACGCACAGAATATAGGCATGCCGCATATCATTTTAATCAGCAGAAGCTGCTGGTGCCCCTAAGCATACTGAATGCCCTAGGCATTTGCCTAGTTTGCCTATGCCTAAGGCCGGCTCTGGAAGTAATATCAGGCTATTACCAGCTGACTGTGCAAATAATCTACAAGGAGGAGGGAATTTTTACCTGCATGGAGTCCGTGATCACTAACTAATGGTTTGGTTCCTATCAGCAAATTGAAATACTATTATCTCAGAGCCAGTGTTCTTAATTTATTTTAATCTCATTTGTAAATGTATTGATTGATTATCTAGTCATATGCAGTTTTTATATATATTAAAAATTAATTTTTATTTAACTGATCCAATTGTTTTATTGATCTGGAGATACACCTAATAGCGCTGGTAATTCCTTTATCCATTTTAACGGAGTATGATAAAAGCCAAGGCCTCTTTTTCAACAATAGCGTATCTCTTCTCATGTTCATTGAGTCTTCTACTACTTCTAAATAATGGGTTGCTCATCCCCATCTCAGTTTTGGGACAATACGGCACCTACCCTTTCTTCTGAGGCGTCCGTTTGAACCAGAAATTCTTTGGAAAAGTCTGCTGTTATCAACACTGCTTGTGTGTACATAACGCTTTCTCTGCCTCAGGGTTCCATTTCAACATATTAGAACGAGTTGGCGTTTGCGAGATGCTGCTACTGGTGCCGCCACTGCTGTTCTTGCTGCGGGAGGCAATACATCTACCCAGTGGGCTGTCACAGTCATATAGTCCTGAGTCTGCCCTGCTCCACTTGTCCACATGTCCGTGGTTAAGTGGACATTGGGTACAACTGCATTTTTTAGGACACTGGTGACTCTTTTTCTGACGTCTGTGTACATTCTCGGGATCGCCTGCCTAGAGAAGTGGAACCTAGATGGTATTTGGTATCGGGGACACAGTACCTCAAGCAATTCTCTAATTCCCTGTGAATTAACGGTGGATACCGGACACACGTTTAACACCAGTACAGAAAAAAGGGTATTTGTACACAGCGCCAATGGTAAATTGCAGCTTTAGTGAGCCTGTAAGTAACTCCTCACCCGTTACAAAAAATGACCAAACAAAAAACAATAAGGATCACTAATAGCGCTAGTTACAAAATGTTCACATAAAGTTCAATTTCTTACATCAAAGATATATCCAATAGACAAAATTTTTCTGTTCCAGCTTTGTCAAGGGAATAATGTGAGTACCAGACCACAGATCGATGATCACCTTGTATCTCAAACGTATTTCCTCCCAGCAATGGTAGATGGAAACCTTTTAAATACCCCAGAGACAAATGGACATAGTGCAAGTATAGCCAGGCAATTTGAAGAAGGTTATTTTAATAAAAAACACTCACAAACAACAGAAATAAAAAAGCATGTAACCACTCTTGTGGGTTAGGACATCCATGCAGTTACCCTCCCAGGTCTTAATGGAAGAAGCAGGTCAGAGCTCCGGACACGCTGAACTGCCAGTAACAGGAAGTTGTATCGGCCACAGATCGTCCCCAAATAGGTCAGTCACCACGCCTGAAGCTTTTCGGACCTTGTTCCTTCCTCAGAGGCATGGTGGCTGACTGTAGTTTCTCCTCTTAAATACCCTCCCTAAATTACACAATCAGGTGTGACCACTGCTTCCGTCACGCCAATTCCCGCTCTTTTCTCCAGCGGAAATGACGTTCACGGGATTTAATCCGGAACCGGAAGTACGCTCTGTGCGTTCCACGATGCGTTCCATTCATTTCACCGCCGGAAGTACAGTCCTTGCGTTCCATGGTGCATTCCACCGGTTCAAAGAACGCTCACAAATGGCAAAGCGCTTTAATACCCTTTTAGAGTGTCCTTCAATATATGCAGATAAGGTGCCAAAAGTAGAAAACGTCCAAGTCCTTACACAACGATCATATGAGTCCATTTATAAAATACCCAAAAAGATAAATAAAGAGAAAGAACATATTAACACAATAATAATCATGCCAAATATAAAATATTTATAAAAACCACTTGAGATCAAACTCAGAATTAAGACCATTAGGGATTAACGAATTCAATTTAAAAATCCATTTCATTTCTGATTTTGCCAGATTAATCTCCAAATCACGGTTCCACCAACTAGGGGTGATGGCTTGAATCCCAATAAATAATTTAAGGTGAGTCCATTTTTAGAAAACATTGGAAAATTTTAAAAGAGGACCCCATTTTAGGGAAAGAAGTTCCTGATAAACCTGTATTTACATACCGGAGGGAACATAAAGGATAGGCTGGTATACAGCGCTATCAATGACACCAAACGAACAAGCACGAGGAGTCATGGCTTCCACAGATGTGGACTATGTACCATGTGCCGTCTGGTGAAGGGCCCCAGTAAACAGAAAGAACTTATAGTTAATGGTGAAAAATGTAATATATCCAATTTCATTACGTGTAATACGAAAAAAATAAGAATTTACTCACCGGTAATTCTACTTCTCGTAGTCCGTAGTGGATGCTGGATACTCCGTAAGGACCATGGGGAATAGACGGGCTCCGCAGGAGACTGGGCACTCTAAAAGAAAGATTAGGTACTATCTGGTGTGCACTGGCTCCTCCCTCTATGCCCCTCCTCCAGACCTCAGTTAGGGAAACTGTGCCCAGAAGAGCTGACATTACAAGGAAAGGATTTGGAATCCCGGGTAAGGCTCATACCAGCCACACCAATCACACCGTATAACTCGTGATAACCATACCCAGTTAACAGTATGAACAACAACTGAGCCTCAGTAACAGATGGCTCATAACAAAACCCTTTAGTTAAGCAATAACTATATACACGTACTGCAGAGAGTCCGCACTTGGGACGGGCTCCCAGCATCCACTACGGACTACGAGAAATAGAATTACCGGTGAGTAAATTCTTATTTTCTCTGACGTCCTAGTGGATGCTGGGGACTCCGTAAGGACCATGGGGATTATACCAAAGCTCCCAAACGGGCGGGAGAGTGCGGATGACTCTGCAGCACCGCATGAGCAAACTCAAGGTCCTCCTCAGCCAGGGTATCAAACTTGTAGAATTTTGCAAACGTGTTTGACCCCGACCAGGTAGCAGCTCAGCAAAGTTGTTATGCCGAGACCCCTTGGGCAGCCGCCCAAGAAGAGCCCCCTTCCTCGTGGAATGGGCTTTTACTGATTTAGGATGCGGCAATCCAGCCGCAGAATGTGCAAGTTGAATCGTGCTACAGATCCAGCGAGCAATAGTCTGCTTAGAAGCAGGAGCACCCAGTTTGTTGGGTGCATGCAGGATAACAGCGAGTCAGTATTTCTGACTCTAGCCGTCCTGGAAACATAAATTTTCAGGGCCCGGACTACATCCAGCAACTTGGAGGCCTCCAAGTCCCGAGTAGCCGCAGGCACTACAAAAGGTTGGTTCAAATGACACGCTGATACCACCTTAGGGAGAAATTGGGGACGAGTCCTCAATTCAGCCCTGTCCATATGGAAGATCAGATAAGGGCTTTCACATGACAAAGCCGCCAATTCTGACACACGCCTAGCCGAAACCAAGGCCAAATATATATATATATATATGACCACTTTCCACGTGAGATATTTCAACTCCACGTTCTGAAGTGGCTCAAACAATGTGATTTTAGAAAAACCAACACTACGTTGAGATCCCAAGGTGCCACTGGAGGCACAAAAGGGGCTGAACATGCAGCACTCCCTTAACAGCGTCTGAACTTCAGGCGGCGTCTTTCCTAGCCTTTAACAGCGTAGGAATTATTTCATCTGGAACGCCCTTTTCCGTTAGGATCCTGCGTTCAACCACCAAGACTTCAAACGCAGCCGCGGTAAGTCTTGGAACAGACAGGGCCCCTGCAGTAACAGGTCCGTCTGAGACACAGAGGCCATGGGTCCTCCGAGATCTTTTCTTGTAGTTCTGGGTACCAAGTCCTACCTGGCCAATCCGGAACTACGAGTATAGTTCTTACTCCTCTCTTACTTACTATCCTCAGTACCTTGGGTATGAGAGGAAGAGGAGGGAACACATAAATCTACTGGTACACCCACGGTGTCACTAGTGCGTCCGCAGCTATCGCCTGAGGGTCTCTTGACCTGGCGCAATACTTTTGTAGCTTTTTGTTGAGGCGGGACGCCATCATGTCCACCTGTGGCCGTTCCCAACGGTTCACAATCTGCGTGAAAACTTCTAGATGAAGTCCCCACTCTCCCGTGTGGAGGTCGTGCCTGCTGAGGAAGTCTGCTTCCTAGTTTTCCACACCCGGAATGAACACTGCTGACAGTGTTAGCACGTGATACTCCGCCCATCGGAGAATCCTTGTGGCTTCTGCCAACGCCATCCTGCTTCTTGTGCCGCCTTGTCGGTTTACATGGGCGACAGCCGTGGTGTTGTCTGACTGAATCAGCACCGGCTGGTTTTGAAGCAGGGGTTCTGCTTGCCTTAGGGCATTGTAACTGGCCCTTAGATCCAGAATATTTATGTAGGGAAGTCTCCTGACTCGACCATTGTCCTTGGAAATTTCTTCCCTGAGTGACTGCTCCCCAACTTCGGAGGCTTGCATCCGTGGTCACCAGGACCCAGTCCTGAATGCCGAATCTGCGGCCGTCGAGAAGATGAGCACTCTGCAGCCACCACAGCAAAGACACCCTGGCCCCGGGGACAGGGTGATCAGCAGATGCATCTGAAGATGCGATCCTCACTTGTCTAACAGGTCCCACTGAAAGTTCCTTGCATGGAACCTGCCGAAGGGAATTGCTTCGTAAGAAGCTACCACCTTTTCCAGGACTCGCGTGCAATGATGCACCGACACCTGTTTTGGTTTTTAGGAGGTCTCTGACCCGAGATGACAACTCCTTGGCCTTTTCCTCCGGGAGAAACACCTTCTTCTGTTCTGTGTCCAGAAACATGCCCAATATCAGCAGACGTGTCGAAGGAACCAGCTGCGACTTTGGGATATTCAGAATCCAGCCGTGCTGTTGTAGCACTTCCTGAGACAGTGCTACTCAGATCAACAACTGCTCCTTGGACCTCGCCTTTATAAGGAGATCGTCCAAGTACGGGATAATTATAACTCCCTTCTTTCGAAGGAATATCATCATTTTGGCCATTACCTTGGAACACACCCTCGGTGCCGTGGACAGACCAAACGGCAACGTCTGGAATTGGTAATGGCAGTTCTGTACCACAACCTTGAGGTACTCCTGGTGAGGTTGGTAAATGGGGACATGTAGGTAAGCATCCATGATGTCCAGTGATACCATGTAATCCCCCTCTTCCAGGCTTGCAATAACCGCCCTGAGTGATTCCATTTTGAACTCGAACTTCCTTATATAAGTGTTCAAGGATTTCAAATTTAGAATGGGTCTCACCGAACCGTCTGGTTTCGGTACCACAAACATTGTGGAATAGTAACCCCGTCCCTGTTGAAGGAGGGGAACTTTTGTTATCACCTGCTGGAGGTACAGCTTGTGAATTGCCGCCAGTACTACCTCCCTGTCCTGGGAAGTAGTTAGCAAGGCTGATTTGAGGTAACGGCGAGGGGGAGACGCCTCGAATTCCAGCTTGTATCCCTGCGATACCACTTGTAGAACCCAGAGATCCACCTGTGAGCGAACCCACTGGTCGCTGAAGTTCCGGAGACGCGCCCCCACCGCACCTGTCTGTGGAGCCCCAGCGTCATGCGGTGGACTCAGTAGAAGCAGGGGAGGATTTTTGTTCCTGGGAACTGGCTGTCTGGTGCAGCTTTTCCCTCTCCCCCTGCCTCTGGGCAGAAAGGAAGCACCTTTGATCCGCTTGCCTTTCTGAGGCCGAAAGGACTGTACCTGATAGTACGGTGCTTTCTTAGGTTGTGAGGGAGCCTGAGGTAAAAATATCGATTTCCCAGCTGTTGCTGTGGATACTAGGTCCGAGAGACCATCCCCAAACAATTCCTCACCCTTATAAGGCAAAACCTCCATGTGCCTTTTAGAATCAGCATCACCTGTCCACTGCTGGGTCCATAATACCCTCCTGGCAGAAATGGACATTGCATTAATTCTAGATGCCAGCCGGCAAATATCCCTCTGTGCATCCCTCATATATAAGACTACGTCTTTAATATGCTCTATGGTTAGCAAAATAGTATCCCTGTCGAGGGTATCAATATTATCTGACAGGGTATCAGACCACGCTGCAGCAGCACTACACTGAAGCAATTGCAGGTCTTAGTATAGTACCTGAGTGTGTATATACAGATTTCAGGATAGCCTCCTGCTTTCTATTAGCAGGCTCCTTCAAGGCGGCCGTATCCTGAGACGGCAGTGCCACCTTTTTTGACAAGCGTGTGAGCGCCTTATCCACCCTAGGAAATATCTCCCAACGTGACCTATCCTCTGGCGGGAAAGGGTACGCCATCAGTAATTTTTTTAGAAATTACCAGTTTCTTATCGGGGGAACCCCACGCTTCTTCACACACTTCATTCAACTCATCTGATGGGGGGAAAAACACTGGCTGCTTTTTCTCCCCAAACATAATACCCTTTTTTAGTGGTACCTGGGTTAATGTCAGAAATGTGTAACACATTTTTCATTGCCGTAATCATGCAACGGATGCCCCTTGTGGATTGTGTATATGTCTCATCCTCGTCGACACTGGAGTCAGACGCCGTGTCGACATCTGTATCTGCCATCTGAGGTAGCGGGCGTTTGTGAGCCCCTGATGGTCTTTGAGACGCCTGGGCAGGCACGGGCTGAGAAGCAGGCTGTCCCACGGCTGTTACGTCATCCAGCCTTTTATGTAAGGAGTTGACACTGTCGGTTAATACCTTCCACATATCCATCCACTCTGGTGTCGACCCCGCAGGGGGTGACATCACATTTATCGGCACCTGCTCCGCCTCCACATAAGCCTCCTCATCAAACATGTCGACACAGCCATACCGACACACCGCACACACAATGCTCTGACTGAGGACAGGACCCCACAAAGTCCTTTGGGGAGACAGAGAGAGAGTATGCCAGCACACACCACAGCGCTATATAATTAGGGATTTACACTATTACAGAAAGTGATTTTTCCCTATAGCTGCTTAACATGTATAGTTTGCGACTAAATTTAGTGCCCCCCCTCTCTTTTTAACCCTTTGAGCCTGGAAACTGCAGGGGAGAGCCTGGGGAGCTGTCTTCCAGCGGAACTGTGAAGAGAAAATGGCGCCAGTGTGCTGAGGGAGATAGCCCCGCCCCTTTCACGGCGGACTTCTCCCGCTCTTTTATTAATATTATAGCAGGGGGTTTTTACACATATATAGTTTATTAGACTATATTATGTGTTTTTTTTGCCATTTTTAAGGTAATCTAATTGCAGCCCAGGGCGCCCCCCCCCCCAGCGCCCTGCACCCATCAGTGACCGGAGTATGTGGTGTGCATGGGGAGCAATGGCGCTCAGCTGCAGTGCTGTGCGCTACCTTAATGAAGACCGGAGTCTTCAGCCGCCGATTTTCTCCTCGGAATCTTCCGTCTTCTGGCTCTGCAAGGGGGACGGCAGCGCGGCTCCAGGACCGGACGACCGAGGCTGGGCCTGTGTTCGATCCCTCTGGAGCTAATGGTGTCCAGTAGCCTAGAAGCCCAAGCTAGCTGCAAGCAGGTAGGTTCGCTTCTCTCCCCTAAGTCCCACGTAGCAGTGAGTCTGTTGCCAGCAGATCTCACTGAAAATAAAAAACCTAACAAATATTTTATTTACTAAGAGCTCAGGAGAGCCCCTAGTGTGCAACCAGCTCGAGCCGGGCACAGATTCTAACTGAGGTCTGGAGGAGGGGCATAGAGGGAGGAGCCAGTGCACACCAGATAGTACCTAATCTTTCTTTTAGAGTGCCCAGTCTCCTGCGGAGCCCGTCTATTCCCCATGGTCCTTATGGAGTACCCAGCATCCACTAGGACGTCAGAGAAATGTTATTTATGTTTTAGCTTGTACATGTGACCTTTTTATGTTGGAAAGACGAGTAGGAATTTGAAGACTCGCCTTGCTGAACATTCTTACAACATAAGAAAAGGTCTGGAGACACACACAGTCTCTATGCACTTTAAGAAAGTGCACCAATGTAACCCTAAGCACCTTAAATTATTTATTGGGATTCAAGCCATCACCCCTAGTTGGAGGAACCGTGATTTGGAGATTAATCTGGCAAAATCAGAAATGAAATGGATTTTTAAATTGAATTCGTTAATCCCTAATGGTCTTAATTCTGAGTTTGATCTCAAGTGTTTTTTATAAATATTTTATATTTGGCATGATTATTATTGTGTTAATATGTTCTTTCTCTTAATTTATCTTTTTAGGTATTTTATATATGGACTCATATGATCGTTGTGTAAGGACTTGGACGTTTTCTACTTTTGGCACCTTATCTGCATATATTGAAGGGCACTCTAAAAGGGTATTAAAGCGCTTTGCCATTTGTGAGCGTTCTTTGAACCGGTGGAATGCACCATGGAACGCAAGGACTGTACTTCCGGCGGTGAAATGAATGGAACGCATCGTGGAACGCACAGAGCGTACTTCCGGTTCCGGATTAAATCCCGTGAACGTCATTTCCGCTGGAGAAAAGAGCGGGAATTGGCGTGACGGAAGCAGTGGTCACACCTGATTGTGTATTTTAGGGAGGGTATTTAAGAGGAGAAACTACAGTCAGCCACCATGCCTCTGAGGAAGGACCAAGGTCCGAAAAGCTTCAGGCGTGGTGACTGACCTATTTGGGGATGATCTGTGGGCGATACAACTTCCTGTTACTGGCAGTTCAGCGTGTCCGGAGCTCTGACCTGCTTCTTCCATTAAGACCTGGGAGGGTAACTGCATGGATGTTTGGTCCAATGTCCTAACCCACAAGAGTGGTTACATGCTTTTTTATCTCTGTTGTTTGTGAGTGTTTTTTATTAAAATAACCTTCTTCAAATTGCCTGGCTATACTTGCACTATGTCCATTTGTCTCTGGGATATTTAAAAGGTTTCCATCTACCATTTCTGGGAGGAAATACGTTTGAGATACAAGGTGATCATCGATCTGTGGTCCGGTACTCACCTTATTCCCTTGACAAAGCTGGAACAGAAAAATTTTGTCTATTGGATATATCTTTGATGTAAGAAATTTAACTTTATGTGAACATTTTGTAACTAGCGCTATTAGTGATCCTTATTGTTTTTTGTTTGGACACGTTTAACACCAACACAGCTGCCAAGACCCGAGTTATCCGCTTTGCAGCAGAATGACTGCTGTGATATTTCATCTTCCTCGCAAAGGACTGTTGGACAGTCAATTGCTTACTGGAAGTAGTACAAGTGGTCTCCGACTTCCCCTCTGGGATGACAATCGACTCCCAGCAGCAACAACAGCAGCGCCAGCAGCAGTAGGCGTTACACTCATGGATCCATCGGAGGAATCCCAGTTAGGAGAGGACTCGTCAGACTTGCCAGTGACATGGCCTGCAGGACTATTGGCTTTCCTGTCTAAGGAGGAAATTGACACTGAGGGAGTTGGTGGTGTGGTTTGCAGGAGCTTGGGTACAAGAGCAAGGGATTTAGTTGTCAGTGGACTGCTTCCGCTGTCACCCAAAGTTTTTGAACTTGTCAATGACTTCTGATGAATGCGTTCCAGGTGACGTATAAGGGAGGATGTTCCTAGGTGGTTAGCGTCCTTACCCCTACTTATTACAGCTTGACAAAGGCAACACACGGCTTGACACCTGTTGTCCGCATTTCTGTTAAAATAATTCCACACCGAAGAGGTGATTCTTTTTGTAATTTGACCAGGCATGTCAATGGCCATATTCATCCCACGGACAACAGGTGTCTCCCCGGGTGCCTGACTTAAAGAAACCACCTCACCATCAGAATCCTCCTTGTCAATTTCCTCCTCAGCGCCAGCAACACCCATATCCTCATCCTGGTGTACTTCAACAGTGACATCTTCAATTTGACTATCAGGAACTGGACTGTGGGTGCTCCTTCCAGCACTTGCAGGGGGCGTGCAAATGGTGGAAGGCACCACCTCTTCCTGTCCAGTGTTAGGAAGGTCAGGCATCGCAACCAACACAATTGGACTCTCCTTGGGGATTTGTGATTTAGAAGAACGCACAGTTCTTTGCTGTGCTTTTGCCATCTTAACTCTTTTCAGTTTTCTAGCGGGAGGATGAGTGCTTCCATACTCATGTTAATCTGAACCACTAGCCATGAACATAGGCTAGAGCCTCAGCCGTTTCTTGCCACTCCGTGTCGTAAATGGCACACTGGCAAGTTTACGCTTCTCCTCAGGCGCTTTTAATTTAGATTTTTGGGTCATTTTACTGAACTTTTGTTTTTTGGATTTTACATGCTCTCTACTATAACATTGGGCATTGGCCTTGGCAGACGACGTTGATGGCATTTCATCGTATCGGCCATGACTAGTGGCAGCAGCTTCAGCACGAGGTTGAAGTGGATCTTGATCTTTCCCTATTTTACCCTCCACAATTTTGTTCTCCATTTTTTAATGTGTGGAATTATATGCCAGTAATATATCAATATCAATGGCCTACTGTACTGTACTATATATGTATACTGCTGGTCACCAAAATGCTGCACTGGCCTACTATATACTGCTCACAATAATGCAGCACAGAGATAGTATACTTGACACAGAGCTGCAAGATACAGCAATGGCCTACTGTACTGTACTATATATGTGTACTGTTGGTCACCAAAATGCTGCACTGTCCTACTGTATATACTGCTCACAATAATGCAGCACAGAGATAGTATACTTGACACAGAGCTGCAAGATACAGCAATGGCCTACTGTACTGTACTATATGTATACTGCTGGTCACCAAAATGCTGCACTGTCCTACTATATACTGCTCACAATAATGCAGCACAGAGATAGTATACTTGACACAGAGCTGCAAGATACAGCAATGGCCTACTGTACTGTACTATATATGTATACTGCTGGTAACCAAAATGCTGCACTGTCCTACTGCTCACAATAATGCAGCACAGAGATAGTATACTTGACACAGAGCTGCAAGATACAGCAATGGCCTACTGTACTGTACTATATATGTATACTGCTGGTCACCAAAATGCTGCACTGTCCTATTATATACTGCTCACAATAATGCAGCACAGAGATAGTATACTTGACACAGAGCTGCAAGATACAGCAATGGCCTACTGTACTGTACTATATATGTATACTGCTGGTCACCAAAATGCTGCACTGTCCTACTATATACTGCTCACAATAATACAGCACAGATAGTATACTTGACACAGAGCTGCAAGATACAGCAATGGCCTACTGTACTGTACTATATATGTATACTGCTGGTCACCAAAATGCTGCACTGTCCTACTATATACTGCTCACAATAATACAGCACAGATAGTATACTTGACACAGAGCTGCAAGATACAGCAATGGCCTACTGTACTGTACTATGGGGGTCATTCCGAGTTGTTCGCTCGTTATTTTTTTTCGCTACGGAGCGATTAGTCGCAAACTGCGCATGCACAATGTTCGCAGTGCGCCCGCGCCAAGTAAATTAGCACAAAAGTTTGGTATTTTACTCACGGCCTAACGAGGATTTTTCATCGTTCTGGTGATCGGAGTGTGATTGACAGGAAGTGGGTGTTTCTGGGCGGATACTTGCCGTTTTATGGGAGTGTGCGAAAAAACGCTGGCGTTTCTGGGAAAAACGCGGGAGTTTCTGAAGAAACGGGGGAGTGTCTGGGCGAACGCTGGGTGTGTTTGTGACGTCAAACCAGGAACGAAACTGACTGAACTGATCGCAGTGTAGGAGTAAGTCTGGAGCTACTCAGAAACTGCCAAGAAATTTCTAATCGCAATTCTGCTAAGCTAAGATAAACTCCCAGAGGGCGGCGGCTTAGCCTGTGCAATGCTGCTAAAAGCAGCTAGCGAGCGAATAACTCGGAATGAGGGCCAATATATGTATACTGCTGGTCACCAAAATGCTGCACTGTCCTACTATATACTGCTCACAATAATGCAGCACAGAGATAGTACACAGAGCTGCAAGATACAGCAATGGCCTACTGTACTGTACTACTATAATTATATACTGGTGGTCTCCACAATGCAGCACACTGAGCACAGATATTTGCAGCACACTGACACAGATATGGAGCGTTTTCAGGCAGAGAACGTAGATATTTTCAGCACACTGAGCACAGATATTTGCAGCATACTGAGCACAGATATTTGCAGCACACTGAGCACAGATACGGAGCTTTTCAGGGAGAGAACGCAGCCACGTCCTCTCCGTTCAATCTCCAATGCACGAGTGAAAATGGCGGCGACGCGTGGCTCTTTATATAGAATACGAATCTCGCGAGAATCCGACAGTGGGATGATGACGTTCGGGTTAACCGAGCAAGGCTGGAAGATCCGAGGCTGCCTCGGGAGTCGGAACCGTGTAAAATAGGTGAAGTTCGGGGGGGTTCGGATCTCGACGAACCGAACCCGCTCATCTCTAGTTCTTAATGCCTCCAGCGACAGTTCATGCTGTGTCTGCAGAGCCACCTTCTTTATAGTCACTGTGTAGTTATAATGGAGCAGCAGATGCAATCGTACTGGGGTCCAGAATCAGTGGGGCCCGCTCTGTTTACATGTGCTATAAAAGCTGTGAATTTTCTCTGTTTGTGCAATGTGGTCGTCTCTCTATACCAGTATCACCATGAGATGTCTTCACACACTTGAAATGTCTCCAGTATTTGCTGATGCTATTTGCTGACCTTTCCCGATGCTAACGTCAAACGTGATTTAGTCAGTAACATTGTAACGTAACCACACCATCACAAAATGAGCATGTAAAATATAGAACACACGTTATTTAGTTGCTGTTTATTTAGTAAGCGGAGCAGTCATTTAAATCAGCAAATAGAAAATCAAGTTACACCTGCTCTCTGTCACCTAACACCTAAATACTGTATAACAATGAATAACAAGATGATTCTCAGTCAGTGGGCACTACTGACATTTAATATATACTGGTTTGATAACACGACTAATAAAAGACAAAACAATAATTAGTAAACAGTATCTCCAAATGTATGGCAGTGGTGCAACCGCATACAAATCCCTTCACAGCACACTGTGAATTATACAGACAAGACTGTGGCCCTCATTCAGAGTTGATCACTCACTAGCAGTTTTTTGCAGTCCTGCGATCTGATACTATCCGCCTATGGGAGAGTGTATTTTAGCTGTGCAAGTGTGCGAACGCATGTGCAGCCGAGCGATACAAAAAAAACTTTGTGCAGTTTCTGAGTTGCCCAGGACTTACTCAGCCGCTGCGATCACTTCAGCCTGTCCGGGCCCAGAATTGACGTCAGATACCCACCCTGCAAACGCATGGACACACCTGTGTTTCTCCAACCACTCCCTGAAAACGGTCAGTTGCCACCCACAAACGCCCTCTTCCTGTCAATCTCCTTGCGATCGGCTGTGCGAATGGATTCTTTGTAAAACCCATCGCACATCAACTATCCGCTTTCTACCTGTGCGACGTGCCTGCACATTGCGGTGCATACGCATGCGCAGTTCTGACCTGATCGCAGCGCTGCAAAAAACGCTCGCGAGCAATCAGTTCTGAATTACCCCCTGTGACCACTGCACATGTGAGCATGCCACTTATACTTGTAAATGGGTTTCATAGAAAAATATATATATAAGTGGGCCGGGATGTAATGAAGTTCGAATTCGGCGGTCGTGCGGGGTGCAGGCCGAACACAGACATTTTTTTTAAAGGGACAATCACTTACATTGCTAAACCATGGCTTGTAAAAGATTGCCCCTTTAAAAAAAAAATCACAGTTCGACGGGGATCCCACATGGCCGCCGGATTTGAACTCCATTACATCCCGGCTGTGAAGTTCCATAAAATGAATACTATTTGTATGATTGCACTCACCAAATTCTCAGAAAAACCAGCATATCTCAACATAAACTCCTCTATTAATCCTTTCTCCTCCATATACACGTCCAGCAACCGTACTATGAAATAAAAGTGAAGCATCCAGTGCATTCTCTCTTAAATAGTTTTTATAGCTCATGGATTAAACACACTTAAGTTACAATCTAGAGGTTACCATCGGCATGATTAAGATGTGGTTGAAGGTGCACTGCTAATATATTGTGTAATGCGGCTGGAGGTGTCTGATATAAGTAGACGCAGCATTGAATCACCTGTGGCACCGTCGGCCAGCTACCTGACCCACAGGGGGCCCCAACGAGGCCAGGAATTCTCTGTCTTCTGATAAGAGATCCTGGCCTCAGCACTCCCCCAAAATGGAGGCAACATGCCCCCTCATCGCCCCCAAACAGCAACAGACTGTCAGTCAACGACAGTTTGCAGCTGAACCGCCACCAACGTTGCAGACCCATGCGGCACATGCACAGTACGGGTCCGGTGCATGTGCAAAGGTCCGAGCAGCTATACTTTGCGGCATAAGCTTTAGCTCCGTCTGCAGATACAGTACATAGGAGGGATATTCATTCATGGGACTTATGCTAGAAGAACCTCTTATGTCGTAACGCTGTTGCACAGTTTACTTCTGACACAGAGACACACGCTCAGGAGTGTTTTAAACTGTTTGATGTGTTTGTTTTTATAGAGAATTGTGTGTGTGTGTGTGTGTGTGTGTGTGTGTGTGTGTGTGTGTGTGTGTGTGTGTGTGTGTGTGTGTGTTTGAATGAACAGAAGGTAAATCTAAAAAAATCAAATCAATATTTGGTGTGACAACCCTTTCCCTTCAAAACAGCATCAGTTCTTCTAGGTACACTTGCACACAGTTTTTGAAGGAACTCGGCAGGGAGGTTTTTCCAAACATCTTGGAGAACTAACCATATATCTTCTGTGGATGTATTGTAGGCTTGCTCAAAATTCAAATCCTTCTGTCTCTTCATGTAATTCCAGACAGACTCGATGATGTCGAGATTAGGGCTCTGTGGGGACCATATCATCATTTCCAGGACTTCTTGTTCTTCTTTACGCTGAATATAGTTCTTAATGACATTTGCTGTATGTTTGAGGTTGTTGTCCTGCAGCAGAATAAATTTGGAGCCAATCAGACGATTCTCAGATGGTACTGCATGATGGATAAGTGCCTGCCTGTAACAGTCTTGTACTGTGTGGCATCCAGCACATGCCCTTGCCCAGGTACGGTCCCACCAGTGATCTGTGGATCTTTTCCAAAGTTGTACGGAGGAGTTTTGGAGAAGATCCATTGATCACCGGGGAGACCTCATCTGGCCATAGGCACGTGCTGTATACAGCACTATACAATACTTTTTTTTACAGTATCTACACCTTGTGTCTCTTGTGTCACATATTGATTCACTTTCCCCTATATGACGAGCCCTGTGGGTGGCATATGGTTGTTGCCCTTCCCAGATCTCTTATCTAGATAGATTATACAGTCCTAGAGTTGGACCTCCTTTTACTGTGTCCACTCCCTGCCGCACCTGCCTAACTGGTCTTTATAGGGGGAGATTTATGAGCTGCAGTTTTTATGCTGGTGTTGTGTAAAGTGAGCTATTTATAGATGTAATAATATACGCAACTTTTGTCTTCCAGAATCATGACTGATCTCTACATCATAATGTTCTTTGCTTTTAAAAGGCCCCATAGAGAGTGATGACCTGACATATATCATATATATTTGTCCAGATCTGTGACTCTACGGGTGGAATTCAAATGTTTGAATAGTCGGTTGGGTGTCTGTTTTTCCTGTCTATTAGATAGGAAAAAACAGACTTCCAACTGACTTTTCAAACATCTGAATCTCCCCCTATGACTCATTTGCTAATGCTGGGCGTGGCTAAGAGCTCTGAGTCATAGAGTCACAGATCTATATAGGAGAGACCAGGCCTGCAAGTGTGGCTGTACGCTCGTGTACGGCGTACCATTAAGAATCTAGCCGCCTGTACGCCGTACCCGCATATGTATAAATGGCATTGTGGGGCATATCTGGCACTGGGGGCATATGTATATATGGCACTGTGAGGCATATGTATCTCTGGCATTGTGGGGCATATGTATAATTGGCACTGTGGGGCATATCTGGCACTGTGGTGCATATGTGTATCTGGCATTGTATATCAGTGGCGTGCGGTGAGGTCAGTGGCTGGTGAGGCACTACAGCTATAATGTCCGCCGAATCCTGCCGATGACCCCTACCGCCGCCGAGCCAATGCACGTTACTGTCTCTGAGCCGATGCCTGCTGCCACCGCCAATGGCTTACAAACTTGCCCACCATCAACTGACCCAGCCCTCCGCCACTAATTTGCATCTCAATCCGATGCCGCCAATGCCCGCTGCCTGCTTGCTCATCATACTTGTGATATATTGTACATTTTTATAGAAAAAAAATAAAAATTAGTTTGGGACTGGGAAGGGAGTGGGAGGAGGGCATGAATGCAATTTTGTTGTCCAGGGCTTCCATTAACTTAATGGAGAAGGGTCTGAATGGGTTAAAAAATGTAAAAAAAAATGCGTGAGGTCCCCCTTCCTAAGTATAACCAGCCTCGGGCTCTTTGAGCCGGTCCTGGTTGTTTAAATTCTGGGAAAAAATTGGACAGAGGTTCCCCGTATTTAGACAACCAGCACCGGGCTCTTAGACCGGTCCTGGTTCCAAAAATACGGGGGACAAAAGATGTAGGGGTCCCCTGTATTTTTAAAACCAGCACCGGGCTCCACTAGCCAGGAAAATAATGCCACAGCCGGGGGAAACATTTATGTAGGTCCCTGCGGCCATGGCATTACCCCCCCAACTAGTCACCCCTGGCCGGGGTTCCCTGGAGGAGTGGGGACCCCTTAAATCAAGGGGTCCCCCCCTCCAGGCACCCAAGGGCTAGGGGTGAAGCCCGAGGCTGTCCCCAGCACCCCTGGGCGGTGGGTGCCGGGCTGATAGCCATAAGTGTGTAAAAAAGAATATTGTTTTTTGTTGTGAAAACTACAACGCCCAGCAAGCCTTCCCCGCTTGCTGGTACTTGGAGAACCTCAAGTACCAGCATGCGGGGAAATAACGAGCCCGCTAGTACCTGTAGTTCTACAACAACAAAAAATACCCAAATAAAAACACAACACACACACCGTGAAAGTAAAAATGCATTATTAGATACAGCAATGGCCTACTGTGCTGTTCTACTATAATTATATACTGGTGGTCCCCAGTCCCCACAATGCAGCACACTGAGCACAGATATTTGCAGCTCACTGAACACAGATATGGAGCGTTTTCAGGCAGAGAACGTAGATATTTTCAGCACACTGAGCACAGATATTTGCAGCACACTGAGCACAGATATTTGCAGCACACTGAGCACAGATATTTGCAGCACACTGAGCACAGATTACGGAGCTTTTCAGGGAGAGAACGCAGCCACGTCCTCTCCATTCAATCTCCAATGCACGAGTGAAAATGGCGGCGACGCGCAACTCTTTATATAGAATACGAATCTCGCGAGAATCCGACAGCGGGATGATGAAGTTCGGGCGCGTTCGGGTTAACCGAGCAAGGCGGGAAGATCCGAGGCTGCCTCGGAAACGTGTAATATAGGTGAAGTTCGGGGGGGTTCGGATCTCGGAGAACCGAACCCGCTCATCTCTAATATATATAGATGTATGGGCACAGACCGGTGTATGGGGAATCTTAAAATTGTGGGGGGAAAAAATCACAGTGTTGAGATTGTTGATGTATGGGACACTTGGGGCGGTATTTAATTCCCCCCTATTACCCCCTTTCTACATCCGTTCTGTTTCTGCTGACAGGCGTGATACCATCATTTCAGCTCGCTACCCTCGGGGTAGCAAGGGCACCGAACCCTTTACGCAGCTAAACCTGATTATTATGGGCGCGATATGCGCGATAATGGGGATCACTTTAGAAAGGAGATTGGGCGTGATATATCATTTGAATACCGCCCTTAGGGGTACATTTACTAAGCAGTGATAAGAGCGGAGAAGTGAGCCAGTGGAGAAGTTGCCCATGGCAACCAATCAGCACTGGAGTAACATCTATAATTTGCATACTATAAAATCATACAGAGCTTCTGATTGGTTGCTGGGGAAATTTCTCCAATGACTCACTTCTCCGCTCCTATCACTGCTTAGTAAATGTTCCCCTTAATATGATAAACAGTATTTTTTTTCCCGCACTTTAAAACTGACAGAAAAATGTAGGAAAATCTTATCAGCATCAGAGTCCAAAACAGAACTACGCCCTGCAATTATGATATCCTGGGATACAGCTTATTTGCATAATAGTGAAGTTCCTTATGCCAGATTTTTCCTGGTGACTGTTTCCTCTATCACTCAGCACTGCTAGATGCAAACGGAATCATTAACAGAATTCATATGAGTCTGGTTGCTTCCTAAGACAGTATGTGTTATTTCTGGTGAGTGAGAGAAATCCCAGGGGAACATCTATCAAAGTGTATAGTGTAAAGAGAGATAAAGTACCAACCAAATACATACTGTAAAACGACAGATGCTTGGTTGGTACTTCTCCACTTTATCTCTCTCCGGGCGTGGAAAAATCTCCCCCCTGGGTAGCAATCAGAGTCTTTGTGCCAGAATCTACAGGGCATATGCTGGTCTCCAGGAACATGGTGTCCGTGCCTTATTCCCAGGGACATCTCTACTGTGCAAATCACTGGAAAAAGTATAAACAAGTAACCTGGGTCCCATTTACAGCATGGGGAGAGCTGGATTTCCCGGCGCTTGGAGATGATGTCATCTTCAAGCGCCATCAGAAGAGAGACTGCACTTGTGTGCAGTATAAATGGCGTCGATCTTGGATCATCCCGAGTCAGAGCCATAGTGAGAACGGGGTCCAACACGGGCCTGACCCAGGATTTTGTTGTAAAAGGAGTATTAGTCAAAGGCTAGCAGAGTATGCCAGAATTTGTAGTCCCGCCATAGTTGGTGAGCCGCTGATGGCTTACCAATCACCCAGTGACATGCTAGATGGGTTAAACACTGAAAATTAAATGTAATATCAGTCTAGGGTTCATAATTGTGTACCATCAGACAGCAAAGGAGAGTGCATACGGTTCCATAATTAAAATTTCACTTTCTACACCTCAAGAAGGAACAGGTAGGGCCACCATTGTGTCGAAGTCAAAAATATTACATGGAGAGAACATACAGACTCCACACATTATGAGTCGCTATGCTTGTGAATACGCACAGTGCGCACAGCAATATATGGTAACATACACATTTACACAGACATGCCACAAAGATAGATTCAACACATATTTCATACAGCACATAAATTTAAACATATCAAGCACCAGACATCATAAGGTTTCAAATTATATAATGGAGTAATGTCATGTATGTGTATTATTGGAGCGGAGCAAGATGGACAGGTCGTGCTTGGTATCAAAGTAACCAGATTAATGTGTAGATTCATTTGATGCCTGTGATTAGGTTGTAGCACATTGCCATGAGTAGATATGATTAAATGTAGGAATACAAAGTCACTCTTATTAGAACAATGAACTTCCTGGAAGACAGCATGCTTGCAGTTTGGTACCAGTGGCTATCTCCTGTAATTACACCATCAAGGCTGGACGTTGCTTGCATATGAACTGACCAATGACTCATCATGAATGAGAAAGTTCCTACCCCTGGACCAATAGCAAGAGATCTGTACACGCCCAACAGCCTGACTGTATCGCTGATCCCACACAGAAGTTTCTGTTTGTCCCGGGGTGCTGATCGAGATGGGCTTCTGCCAATACTCTGCTGCTTTGAGCATGGAGGGAGAGCTAAAGATGGAGTAGGGGGAGCGTAGTGAGCATTGAGCAAATATGGTGATGTATTGCTGGCTGTGGCTGTATTTTAATTAGTTTGTAATAACTGCTTACTGTGTAAATTGTAACCATGTAAAAATATATATACTGTACATGTGATATATTGTATACATATCCTTTTAATAACAAATATATACATCAATGAGCTTTGGAACTCAGATAATGTGTGGGTGTATTGCTTTCTCTTATGGGATGTAGTGTTTTGCGATGTACAGCGCACTTTCATAGCACATGGTAATAAGATGTGCCTGGCGTCCACAGTATATATTAGAGCTGGCATTTTAAATATTTGTTAGAAAGTAATTTGTCTTTAACAGATGGGGGCGCGTCCGCGATCTCACGTTATTAATGATTGCACTGTACAAACGCTGCTGTGGTCTACCTGCTAACGATGGACGCATCGCGACATGCTGCTGAATCACATCCGTTTTGTTTTTTTTGTGTTATCAGTAAGGCGCTGATATGAAATTCAAGGGACAGTGTGTTTCTCACAATATTTAAAATGCTACAGCATATTTTTATTGTTGGAAAACAAAGTTCAAATAAGTCATATTGTGTTTGATTCAGATTGGATTGTTTATCTGTTAGGTACATTTAAAGAACATTTAAAAGTTGGCGCATAGCCATAATATAGCTGTGTTAGCATGCTGAGAAAATTTGTATACTTTTAAACCCAGGCCTAAAGTAACTTTTGGTGCCTGTATAGAGTGTGATTTCTTTGTGACAAAAGAGCCGCATGGTCTGTCCTCCATTTTGGGCTAGCCATATGGCCTGTCCACCATCTTGTTCAAGCCACATGGATGTAAAAGGGGGAGGAGCAGTGGCCATTTTAGGAAAGTCACTTTCTAAATAGCTGACTTTCAGTCTGGTTAAAACAATCAGTTTCCTTTGTCACAAAGAAACTACACATATCTACAAATCCAACACCATTTATAAGCTGCCAATGAATTTATTTAACCCATGCCATAGTCAATTACAAATAGTTTTAATTGGGCCTAGTGAGAGTAAATGGTGAGATAAATGAATACTTGATGTAAGAAAATGACACACAGATAAAAAAAAAAAAGTTTTTTTTAAATTTATTTTTCTTCCAGGACTTATTGACTCTGTTTGCTAGGGTAGGATAGCCATTGAAATGATAATTAACTTGTGTAACTACTTTCTTGTACAAGCAAGGCAAATATCTTTGATATGCATATCATAGAGGCCCGGATAGAAGCTACAGTCCTTCAGTGTGTCCACGAATACATATGAAGGTGTTTCATAGAAGTGTAGTGTATAGTGTGTATATATACTGTATATATATACACTGCTCAAAAAAATAAAGGGAACACTAAAATAACACATCCTAGATCTGAATGAATGAAATATTCTTATTAAATACTTTGTTCTTTACATAGTTGAATGTGCTGACAACAAAATCACACAAAAATGATCAATGGAAATCAAAATTATTAACCCATGGAGGTCTGGATTTGGAGTCACCCTCAAAATGAAAGTGGAAAAACACACTACAGGCTGATCCAACTTTGATGTAATGTCCTTAAAACAAGTCAAAATGAGGCTCAGTAGTGTGTGTGGCCTCCACGTGCCTGTATGACCTCCCTACAATGCCTGGGCATGCTCCTGATAAGGTGGCGGATGGTCTCCTGAGGGATCTCCTCCCAGACCTGGACTAAAGCATACGCAAACTCCTGGACAGTCTGTGGTGCAACGTGGCGTTAGTGGATGGAGCGAGACATGATGTCCCAGATGTGCTCAATTGGATTCAGGTCTGGGGAACGGGCGGGCCAGTCCATAGCATCAATGCCTTCGTCTTGCAGGAACTGCTGACACACTCCAGCCACATGAGGTCTAGCATTGTCTTGCATTAGGAGGAACCCAGGGCCAACCGCACCAGCATATGGTCTCACAAGGGGTCTGAGGATCTCATCTCGGTACCTAATGGCAGTCAGGCTACCTCTGGCGAACACATGGAGGGCTGTGCGGCCCCCCAAAGAAATGCCACCCCACACCATTACTGACCCACTGCCAAACCGGTCATGCTGGAGGATGTTGCAGGTAGCAGAACATTCTCCTTGGCGTCTCCAGACTGTCACGTCTGTCACATGTGCTCAGTGAGAACCTGCTTTCATCTGTGAAGAGCACAGGGCGCCAGTGGCGAATTTGCCAATCTTGGTGTTCTCTGGCAAATGCCAAACGTCCTGCACGGTGTTGGGCTGTAAGCACAACCCCAACCTGTGGACGTCGGGCCCTCATACCACCATCATGGAGTCTGTTTCTGATCGTTTGAGTAGACACATGCACATTTGTGGCTTGCTGGAGGTCATTTTGCAGGGCTCTGGCAGTGCTCCTCCTGTTCCTCCTTGCACAAAGGTGGAGGTAGCGGTCCTGCTACTGGGTTGTTTCCCTCCTACGGCCTCCTCCACGTCTCCAGATGTACTGGCCTGTCTCCTGGTAGCGCCTCCATGCTCTGGACACTACGCTGATAGACACAGCAAACCTTCTTGCCACAGCTCGCATTGATGTGCCATCCTGGATGAGCTGCACTACCTGAGCCACTTGTGTGGGTTGTAGGGAGGTCATACAGGCACGTGGAGGCCACACACACTACTGAGCCTCATTTTGACTTGTTTTAAGGACATTACATCAAAGTTGGATCAGCCTGTAGTGTGTTTTTCCACTTTCATTTTGAGGGTGACTCCAAATCCAGACCTCCATGGGTTAATAAATTTGATTTCCATTGATCATTTTTGTGTGATTTTGTTGTCAGCACATTCAACTATGTAAAGAACAAAGTATTTAATAAGAATATTTCATTCATTCAGATCTAGGATGTGTTATTTTAGAGTTCCCTTTATTTTTTTGAGCAGTGTATATGTATATATATATATATATATATATGTATATATAAAATATTATTATTATAATTATGTGTATATTTACATCAGTGTATGTTCTGCAAGATAGCTATCCAATCTGAATCATAGCATTTAAATTATAGATTATTGCAGTCATTATAGATCTGTGTGAAATTGGATACATTTATTTGCTATATATATTTGAAATAGTGTGTTAAGGGAGTAATTGTAAAACACAATTCTGTGTTGTGTTAGTGAGCGATAGTAGTTCTATTGCTCACATTTATCAAGATAGTGTGGTTTATTGAATTGCGAATGCACGTTTGTATACGTGGTTAGAGTTGCGAGCGCAAATTATAACCGCACAATAGCAGTTCAATTTAAGGCGGGATAGAATACATTCATAATATAGCACATAACTATCCGATTTAACAAAAACACAGATCATTACAATACTTTGTTTAAACTGATCTTGCCAATTAATTCCAATGATTTGGACGTATAATTACAGTGATTTTGCCAATTAATACCAGTGATTTATAATTATTAATTACAGTGATCTTGCCATTTAATTCCAGTGATTTGGACGTGTAATTCCAGTTGGAATTGTTTGTGTCGCATGGCTTAGTCATACAGCTACCTCATTGCACCTCTTCGACATCTTTGCATGAGGTGCTGTTTGGGGCCTAGTTTTTGAAAAGTGCCATCCTGTGTGACGCTGCCGTATGAGTCCAGGGGTACTGCTGTATTAGTCCTGGGGTACTGCCGTATAAGTCCACCAATTGCATATGTATTTTAAAGTGACTGGAGTGTGCTGGAGATGCTGTCAGTGGACCGAACATTTGCGGCCCACTCTCGACATTCAGCCACTGCGTGACACTACTAGATGGGGCAGGTGGTTGTGTCGCTTAGCTTAGTCATACAGCAACCTCTGTGCACCTTTTTTCTTCTTTGCATCATGTGCTGTTTGCCCTCCTGTCTGCCACTGCAGTGCCACGCTGTTAGGTGCCGCGGTCCGCGGCGCCGCTCGGTCTGCTTCCGAGCGACGCTCACGGCCACCGCACCTCCCTTCCTGCCCGCCCGGCGCCTAGCAACGCCAGGACGCGTGCGAGCTGAGCCGCCGGGTCCCTGGCAACGCTGGGGCGCCGTGCGCGCATAGCCGCCGGACCCTTAGCAACGGGGACGCCACAGATGAACCGCGTTCCCCGTTGCTTCCTATCAATCAATACACCTGTTAGCTCTGGTCGTGCAGCAGGGCAGCTGCACGACATTACTAATTAAGCTTCGCTGCAGCTATTGGAGGGCTCCCTGTTATATTCTCCCTCACTACCTGGCACAGACGCCGGTGATAGCTTCCTGTATGCTGTTCCTGCCTTGTAACGACTGTTCCTGGTCAGCTGTATCTGGTCGATCCTGCTCCCTGTGCTCCTGAGTCCTGAAGCCGGTCTTGGGAATCCTTCCTGTTCAAGTGAACCTGTTGTAGTCATCTGGGGGTTCTCGTTTGTTGGGGTTCTCTCCCGGTTTCGTGAGTAGCGGCTTCTGCCGCGTGTTGCGGCCTAGGCCGCTTAGTCCTTTTGGTACTTTTTGTATTGGTGGTTTTTGCGGAGGTTTCCGCTTTTCACTGTCCTCCCCGGAACTCGGCGGTGCCGTGTGGGGGAGTGGACAGTGATATCTTTTGTTGTTCTTTTCCTTTGGCGGCGTGCCGCACATATATTTAGTTTTAGGGTAGTTAGTAGCCCCTAGCTTCTGTTTGCTTTAGTTAGAGGTCCCCTTGTTATTATCCTGTCTCGGTTCACGCTTTGTCTCACTCTAAGACCTGGGGGCATCGGAGTTGGGCAGACCTAATCCGCCCTTCAAACGCGGCTGCCGTGGGCCCAAGAAACCATAGTCACTCAGGCGTGAACTGACCACACGGGTAAAACAACGGAGGTAGGGTGCTAGGGGCTATTCCCGTTCCCTCCCTATTTCAGCGTCACGTCCTGGTGCTCTGGACTCACTTCGCAACATCTTTCTAGTTCTGAGCATCAGGAACGTAACATTATCACCGGCCCAAAAACACACACAAAAAAAAGTTATTTGTATTTGGTGGGCTTTGAAATTCGGCCTCATGAATCCGGCAGTATTAGGACCGAATCCCAGCCAGCTTTTGGCCAACCAGATTCAGGAACTAACTCAGATGGTTCAGGATCTTACTCTTCGGGTGAGATCGCAGGAAGATCTTTTGCGAGCCTCCCCGAGTATGATTCCAGAACCAAAGATGCATCTACCTGACCGTTTTTCGGGTAACCGAAAGGATTTTTTTAATTTCAAGGAAGCTTGTAAGCTTTATTTTCGTTTAAGGCCCCGATCCTCTGGTACTGAGTCTCAACGGGTCGGGATTGTGATGTCATTACTACAAGGCGATCCACAAACCTGGGCTTTTGGGCTAAAAGCCGATGATGTTGCCTTGCTATCTGTAGATGCCTTTTTTAAGTCCTTGGGCCTTTTGTATGATGACCCTGATAGAGAAGCGTCGGCTGAGAGCCACCTGCGTGCACTTAAGCAAGGGAAAAATCCAGCAGAGGCGTATTGTACCGAGTTTCGCCGTTGGTCGAACGACTGTGGCTGGAATGACCCGGCCCTGCGCAGTCAGTTTCGCCTCGGTTTGTCTGAAGTTATTAAAGACAGTCTGCTTCAGTACCCCGCTCCAGAGACTCTAGACAAACTCATGGAGCTTGCTATTAAAATTGATCGTCGTCTCCGGGAGCGGAGGGCTGAAAGAGGAGCTAGTTTCAGGCCTAGTCCATGTGTGTATACTTTCCCTGAGGACGTCGAGGAGCCCATGCAAATGGGTCTCTCCCTGCTGACCCCAGAGGAAAGAACCAGAAGGCTAAATTCTGGTCTTTGCTTGTATTGTGGTGGCAAGGGACATATCGCACGTAATTGCCCGAATAAGCAGGGAAACGCTCTGACCAAGTGAATAGTGAGGGGGTTCACTTGGGTCTGCAGTTAATCTCCTCTAATGATTCCTTATTAGTTCCTTCGTCGACAGTGGAGCTGCGGGAAATTTCATGAATCTTGGTTGTGCTCAGGCTTTGGGCGTTCCACAGATACCTATGGATAAACGTATCACCATGCACGGCTTGGATGGTGGTCCGCTTTCTAACGGGGTAATCACTCACCGCACACCTCCAGTACAACTGACAGTGGGGGCCCTACATTCAGAGAAAATCGAATTTTACCTTACCCATTGTCCGGCTGTCCCCGTAGTTCTGGGTCACCCCTGGCTTGCCTTTCATAATCCCACCATAGATTGGCAGTCTGGGGAGATTTCCCGATGGGGTCCCTTTTGTGTTAAGGAATGTATTTCCCGTCCAGTCCGGGTTGCGGCAGTCACCCCAGAACTTATTCCTTTGGAATATCAGGACTTTGCCGACGTTTTCTCCAAGGGTAATGCGGATATTCTGCCTCCTCATCGGTCCTATGACTGCGCTATTGACTTAGTTCCCGGTGCCTCTTTACCTAAGGGGAGACTATATGCCCTGTCTGGGCCGGAAACTACGGCAATGAATGATTATGTACAGGAGAGCCTAAAAAAAGGCTTCATTAGGCCCTCGAAATCTCCATTGAGTGCAGGGTTCTTTTTTGTTGAGAAAAAAGATGGGTCGCTCAGACCATGTATTGGTTTTCGGGCTTTGAATAAAATCTCTGTTAAAAACACCTACCCCTTGCCACTGATTTCAGTACTATTTGATCAGCTCCGGACTGCCGTTATCTTTTCCAAGATCGATCTTAGAGGGGCTTACAATCTCATCCGAATTAAATCTGGGGATGAGTGGAAGACGGCTTTCAGCACACAGTCGGGACATTATGAATACCTGGTGATGCCGTTTGGGCTGTCAAATGCTCCTGCTGTATTTCAAGATCTCATTAACGACGTCCTTCGCGACTTTCTAGGAAAGTTCGTGGTCGTTTATTTAGACGACATTTTTATTTACTCCGAGTCTTTAGAACAACATATTACCCATGTGCGACTGGTCCTTCAGAAGTTACGGGAAAATCATTTATACGCCAAACTGGAGAAATGTGATTTCCACATCACAGAAGTGTCCTTCCTGGGGTATATTATTTCTCCTAAGGGGTTTTTCATGGAACCAAAAAAACTCCAGGCCATCCTAAATTGGGCACAACCCACGAACTTAAAAGCAATTCAGCGCTTTTTAGGGTTTGCAAATTACTATATGCGTTTTATTCATACCTTCTCTGATTTGGTTGCTCCTATAGTAGCATTGACTAAAAAAGGAGCGGACCCTTCCAATTGGTAGCCTGAAGCCAAGTCTGCCTTTCTGGCCTTAAAGCAGGCCTTTGTCTCAGCTCCAGTGCTCAGACACCCTAACCCGGAGCTCCCCTTTATTGTCGAGGTAGATGCCTCAGAGGTTGGAGTGGGGGCTATCCTTTCTCAGGAAAACCCGGAGTCTCAGGAATTACACCCATGTGCCTTCATGTCCAGGAAATTCTCCTCCGCAGAATCCAACTATGATGTTGGTAATCGAGAATTGTTGGCAGTTAAATGGGCTTTCGAGGAGTGGAGGCATTGGCTGGAAGGAGCTAGGCATACCATTACGGTGTTTACTGACCACAAGAACCTGCAGTATATTGAGTCAGCTAAACGGCTTAATGCTCGACAGGCACGTTGGGCGTTGTTTTTTACTCGTTTCAGGTTTATTATCACCTTCAGGCCCGGTTCCAAGAATACAAAAGCCGATGCCCTGTCACGTTGTTTTCTTCCGGTTCACAACAACCACCCGGCTACTACCCCCATAGTTCCATCGTCTGTCATCCGGGCTGGCCTCACACAGGATTTATTTACACAGCTAGTCCAGCTTCAGCAGCAGGCTCCCAAAGTCACTCCTGCAGATCGTCTCTTCGTCCCTGAATTTCTGAGAGGCACTGTTCTAGCTGAGTTTCATGATAATAAGGTTTCTGGTCATCCGGGTATCACTAAGACCTTGGAGTTAATCTCTCGCTCAGTGTGGTGGCCTAATCTTTCTAAAGATGTAAGGGAATTTGTCCGTTCCTGTCAGGTTTGTGCTCAGTACAAGGTATCTCGATCGTTGCCGGTCGGGCAACTCATACCTTTAGCCATTCCTCTCAGGCCATGGTCACATATATCCATGGATTTAGTGGTGGACCTTCCTCTTTCAGCTGGATTTCGAGTCATTTGGGTGGTAGTAGACCGTTTTAGTAAGATGGCCCACTTCATTGCTCTCCCCCGATTACCCTCTGCTCAAGGGTTGGCAGTTTTATTTCTCCGCCATGTGTTCAGGCTCCATGGTTTACCCAGGGATATTGTCTCTGATCAGGGATCGCAATTCATCGCCCGTTTCTGGAAACGTTTTTGTGCCTCATTAAATATGAAACTCTCTTTAACATCTGGGTACCATCCACAGTCTAACGGACAAACTGAATGTGTTAATCAGTCATTAAAACAGTATTTACGGCTATATTCGGCCAAACTTCAGAATGATTGGTCTGAATTTCTTCCTTTGGCCGAGTTTGCCTATAATAACTCTTGTCATTCTTCCACCAAGGAGTCCCCATTCTTTTCGGTCTTGGGCTTTCATCCTAGAGCCAATTCTTTTTACCCTCATTTTCCAGTCTCCTCGTTGACCTTAACTTCCCGTCTCAGAATGATTTGGAAAAAGGTGCACCTTGCCCTTAAGAAGGCTGCCTTCCGAGAAAAAAAAATTTCTGATAGGTTCCGACGCCCATGCACTTTTAAGGTGGGAGATAAGGTGTGGTTGTCAACCCGCAACATCAAGCTCCGACAACCCTCGGCTAGATTGGGACCCAAATTTATTGGACCGTTCCTTATCATTAAGAAGGTCAACCCAGTTGCTTTTCGGCTACGCTTGCCTAAATCACTCAAAATTGGCAATACTTTTCACTGTTCCCTTCTGAAGCAGTATTTTTCTTCCAGGAGATTCCCTCGGAAGACTTCCCAGGGTAGACCTCCGGTGGATGTTCAGGGGCAACAAGAGTTCTTGGTGGAGAAGGTTTTAGATTCCAAAGTTTCTCGGGCCGGCTTTATTTTTTGGTTCACTGGAAAGGCTATGGCCCGGAAGAAAGGTCTTGGGTCCTGGATAAGGATCTACATGCCCCTAAACTTAAGAGATTATTCTTTTAGGAATTTCCTCAGAAACCCGGCTTTAGGGGTTCTTTAACCCCTCCTCAAGGGGGGGGGGTACTGTTAGGTGCCGCGGTCCGCGGCGCCTCTCGGTCCGCTTCCGAGCGACGCTCACGGCCGCCGCACCTCCCTTCCTGTCCGCCCGGCGCCTAGCAACGCCAGGACGCCGTGCACGCTGAGCCGCCGGGTCCCTGGCAAGGCCAGGACGCTGTGCGCGCTGAATCGCCGGGTCCCTGGCAACGCTGGGACGCCGTGCGCGCGTAGCCGCCGGACCCTTAGCAACGGGGATGCCACAGACGAACCGCGTTCCCCGTTTCTTCCTATCAATCAATACACCTGTTAGCTCTGGTCGTGCAGCAGGGCAGCTGCACGACATTACTAATTAAGCTTCGCTGCAGCTATTGGAGGGCTCCCTGTTATATTCTCCCTCACTACCTGGCACAGACGCCGGTGATAGCTTCCTGTATGCTGTTCCTGCCTTGTAACGTCTGTTCCTGGTCAGCTGTATCTGGTCGATCCTGCTCCCTGTGCTCCTGAGTCCTGGAGTTCTGAAGCTGGTCCTGGGAATCCTTCCTGTTCAAGTGAACCTGTTGCAGTCATCTGGGGGTTCTCGATGTTGGGGTTCTCTCCCGGTTTCGTGAGTAGCAGCTTCTGCCGCGTGTTGCGGCCTAGGCCGCTTAGTCCTTTTTGTACTTTTTGTATTGGTGGTTTTTGCGGAGGTTTCCGCTTTTCACTGTCCTCCCCGGAACTCGGCGGTGCCGTGTGGGGGAGTGGACAGTGATATCTTTTGTTGTTCTTTTCCTTTGGCGGCGTGCCGCACATATATTTAGTTTTAGGGTAGTTAGTAGCCCCTAGCTTCTGTTTGCTTTAGTTAGAGGTGCCCTTGTTATTATCCTGTCTCGGTTCACGCTTTGTCTCACTCTAAGACCTGGGGGCATCAGAGTTGGGCAGACCTAATCCGCCCTTCAAACGCGGCTGCCGTGGGCCCAAGAAACCATAGTCACTCAGGCGTGAACTGACCACACGGGTAAAACAACGGAGGTAGGGTGCTAGAGGCTATTCCCATTCCCTCCCTATTTCAGCGTCACGTCCTGGTGCTCTGGACTCACTTCGCAACATCTTTCTAGTTCTGAGCATCAGGAACGTAACACACGCCTAGATGGGACAATTGTGTGTGTCGCTTGGCTTAAGGCCAGCACTGACGGCCCGATGTGGGAGAGATGTGTGCTGAGCGAACCGCTCAGCACACATCTCTCCCGCCGCTCAGTACAGCGCGATGTGTGCTGAGCGTGCGGGGGCGCCACTCATTTCACCCAGCAAGTGAAATGAGCGACCTGCTAGATTGGCCAGCAGGCCCATCTAGCTATCGCTCTGGGGGGTACACACGGAGCGATCATGCTTAAAATCTAAGCAATCTAGTCAGATTGCTTAGATTTTAAGCAGCGATCGCTCCGTGAGTACCCCCCTTTAGTCATACAACTACCTCATTGCAAATCTTTTTCTTCTTTGCATAATGTGTGGTTTGGGTCCTTTTTTTATATCTGCCCTCCTGTCTGCCACTGCAGTGCCACTCCTAGATGGGCCAATTGTTTGTGTCGCTTGGCTTAGTCATACAACTACCTCATTGCAATTCTTTTTCTTCTTTGCATCATGTGCTGTTTGGGGCCTTTTTTTTATATCTGCCCTCCTGTCTGACACTGCAGCGCCACTCATAGATGGGCCAGGTGTTTGTGCCGTACACTTGTGTCACTTAGCTTAGTCATCCAGCGACCTCGGTGCAACCTTTTGGCCTAAAAATAATATTGTGAGGTGTGACGTGTTCAGAATAGACTGGAAATGAGTGGAAATTATTGTTATTGAGGTTAATAATACCGTAGGAGCAAAATTACCTCCAAATTCTGTGATTTTAGCTATTTTTATGTTTTTTTTTAAAAAATCATCCAGATCCAAAACCAAAACACGAAAGGGTGGTTTTGGCAAAACCAAGCCAAAACCAAAACATGAAAGTGGAATTAGAACCAAAACACAAAACACGAAAAGTGCCAGCCCCACATCTCTAGATTTATGGAGTTTCTTTACATCGCGCCATTCTGAAATTACATGAAATTTTGGTGCTGAATAGCGTAAAACATTAAACCACAATAGAGATCAATAGAATGACCCCTACTGTGCGATATTCAGCGAGATGTGAATGAATGAAGGAGATAATTGCATTATATTCTCTGTTAATCCTTTTGCTGCATAGCAAACACTCGTTTCCGCACTTTTAACATGAAAATAAACTTCCTGAACAGAGTCCAAATATCTCTTCTCAGTGGCGGCTGCAGCACCGTCCAAAATTCAAATAGAAGATCCGCCCCAACTGCCACCTAAACCGCTGCCACACATCGCTGCCCGGGTCTCACTGGCAGTTGGTGTTTCCCCCCTATGTGAATTTTAGACTGTGCTGCAGCCAACACTGAGAAGAGATATTTATCTGTTTGTGTTAAACAAACTTATCTCCATCTCCAGGAAATATAAATATCACATTTTCCAGCATTTATGAGATAATTATGACTATTAAACATCCCCCCAAATCTTAAGTGTCCCCCGTTGTCCTATAGAATTGTCAGGAGGTTTGGTTTATATGTAAAATTAAAATAAAACGGTCACAAAATATAACATTTCGGTAACGCGGGTGTAATAGCGGCTCTTCAGCGGGCTCTTGGTCGCTATTAGGGAGGTGTTACCCTCGTATTGTAGTTTATTTTTTGACCCAATATCATTTAATGCACAAATCATGGAGAAACGTATTAGAGAGCGATGTGATGGAAGCGCAGTTACACCCTTTACATGCCATGGCCTGGCCACTGTGACTAGTGAATTGTGATGTCATAATACATCATACAGTACTTACTACTGCTCCCAGGCTGCAACAGGCCATTGCCTCCCTGATCTGTCAAGCGACAACATCCTACTTGGTAAGTGAGATTTCCTTGGCTTTAGATTTATAGTACAATTATGCAGAAACTAATAGCAGTATAATAATTATCAGAATAAACCTGTATTTAATAATAAATAGCATCAACAAAGTATCTGACATATGATGCTGCACTGCAGGTGGGGCAGATGTCAGATAAGAGTTTATAAAACATCACCCCAAATCTTAAGTGTCCCCCGATGTTCTATAGAAATGTCACAAGGGGGTATATTTAATTAAAGTCGATTTTGTTTGGTTTTTTTTTTTGTTCGATTTTAGGGGGTAATTCCAAGTTGATCGCAGCAGGAATTTTGTTAGCAGTTGGGCAAAACCATGTGCACTGCAGGGGAGGCAGATATAACATGTGCAGAAAGAGTTAGATTTGGGTGGGTTATTTTGTTTCTGTGCAGGGTAAATACTGGCTGCTTTATTTTTACACTGCAAATTAGATTGCAGATTGAAAACACCACACACAAATCTAAGTCTCTCTGGACATGTTATATTTGCCTCCCCTGCAGTACACATGGTTTTGCCCAACTGTTAAAAAATTCCTGCTGTGATCAACTTGGAATTACCCCCAATATTTTATATTAATTTTTAAATTTTAGCAAATGTATTTTAACCCTGGAAGCCTAACATTGATTAAAATTGATTTACCATTGGTCTAAAATTGAACAAAACCAAACAAAATCGATTGATAGTAAATATACCCCAAGGTTTGGTTTATATGTAAAATGAAAATAAAAACTGTCACAGAGTATAACATTTCGGTAATGCGGGTGTAATAGTGGCTCTTCAACGGACTATTGGTCACTATTAAGGCGGCTTTACCCTTGTATTATACTTTATTTTTTGAACCAGTATCATTTAATGCACAAATCATAGAGAAACATATTAGAGAGCAATGTCATAGAAACACATTCACACCCTTTACATGCCATGGCCTGGCCACTGTGATGTCATAATTCATCATTGCATTGTGATGTCGTAATTCATCCTGCTTACAACTGCTCTCAGGCTGCCTCTCTGATCAGTTAAGAGGCCAGACCTATCTTGTCAGTGACATTTCCTTGGCTTTATATTTATAGTACATCTATGCAGAAATGAATAACAGTATAATCAGAGCCGGCCTTAGGCATAGGCAAACTAGGCAAATGCATGGGGCATTTGCTGTGCCTAGGGGCACAAGCAGGTTCTGCTGATTAAAATGATATGTGGCATGCCTATATTTTGTGTGACTGTGGCTGTATCTGTATATGAAATGCTGCGTTACAGTGGAAATCACTGTAACGTAACATTTTGTTTGCAGATACAGCTACAGTTGCACACAGAATATAGGCATGCCACATATCATTTTAATCAGCAGAAGCTGCTTGTGCAATCTAGCTATATAGTATTGCAAATAAGATGAATTTTCATCAAAAAAGGCCTGTGCACCAAATGTGCGCACTGTTCCTATTTAAAATATACTGTAGGGGGTAGGAACACAAAAACAAGGACTACTATGGGTGAGGGGTGATGGTGCTGGGAAAGGGGTGCTGGGTCAGAGGCAGAACTAGCGGTGGTGCTAGGGGGCACCAGCCAAAATCATGCCTAGGGCATTATATTAGGTAGGGCCGGCTCTGAGTATAATAATTATCATAATAATACTGTAGCAGCAACAAAGTGTATGTCAGGCCTGAGGCTGACATCCGATGCTGCACTGCAGGTGGGGCAGATGTAAGATAAGCATTAGATGTGAGAGGGGCGTGTCCAAACTCAAATCTAAATTACAGTGTAATAAAGCTGCCCAGCATTTGTGGGCTACATGCAAAAGCAGCCAGTATTTACCCTGCAGACAAAAAAAATCTAGTGTACTTGCCCCCTTACATGGCAGCATGGTCTGTCCAGGTGCAGTTACTGGATCTTTGCTTAAAGCTGGGTACACACTGACAGATTTTTTTTTTATGTTGGCCCGTCACTCGACCAATTTTTTGGGACATTGTAGGCACTAATATCTGAGCTACACACTAACAGATTTCCTTTTAAATTTACCACATCACACCACATTTGCATATGCCCGCCAGCAAGGAGGATGACACAGTGACAGGAAAACATAGGAAATATGGGCAGATTATTGAGAATGCACACACACTGCTCCATATCAGGAGATTGTGGCCGAGATTTTTGGTTTGGGGCAACAGATCGCAAAATCGATCGCTCGTGTGTATGTGGGAGAGATTTTCCAGAATTATCGGCGAAATGCCGAAACGCTCTTTCATACACACTATAAAAAATATTTGCCTGAGAACCTGCTTATTGGTAAATCGGCCCAATAATTGTATAGTGTGTACCTAGCTTGTCTCTCACCTCAGAATCAGGCCCATAATACAAAGTGAGCACGTTAGACAATTACATACAGGTTCTCAAATTACCACCTAGATAATAATCGCACATCGCCTGTCCTTGTTACTGTGTTACATTTCTCCACCAGATTTATTAGTATATATATATATATATATTACACTGATTACTCATTATTATTTTTTATATTTGCACTCAACAGCTCCAAGAATGTCATCTCTGATAGATTTTGTGTTTGAATGTGCTATGCGTGCTGATGCAGGACTTACCAGTAAGTAACGTAGATAAAGCTGTGAAATGATGTGAATTCTCTTGTTGATTACAATTAATACACCTTTGGGGAATCATGCAGTCAGGATACTGAATACAAGGGCGGAACTACCATAGGCTATGGGGGTGCAGCTCACACCTGAGGGGGACCTATCTTCCCTGTTATAGTTCCTGTGCTATATAGATTATGCATCATGTGGTGGTACATAAGGGAACTTATAAACAGTTGCTATGGGGCCTACACATATCTAGTGACGCCCCTGACTCATAGTATATGGTGGTTGCTCCCAAAAGCTCTGCACCTAATCAAACGCCCCATCTAGGGACTGATACGTATTAAACTATGCATGTATGTGCCCAGCAGCTGCAGGTACATGTAACACTAATCACTTTACATAGTCATGTCAGTTCCTAATCATGCACTTGGGAGTAATAAGTAATGTGTTCAGCCATGGAGCCCCACACCGGCCATAAGTTGTGCAGCCATGATCAGTGTAGCAGTGGGAGAGTATCTGCATTGGGAGATCAGTCAGTTACAGCCATGGAGCCCCACACCGGCCATAAGTTGTGCAGCCATGATCAGTGTAGCAGTGGGAGAGTATCTGCATTGGGAGATGGGTCAGTTACAGCCATGGAGCCCCACACTGGCCATAAGTTGTGCAGCCATGATCAGTGTAGCAGTGGGAGAGTATCTGCATTGGGAGATCAGTCAGTTACAGCCATGGAGCCCACACCGGCCATAAGTTGTGCAGCCATGATCAGTGTAGCAGTGGGAGAGTATCTGCATTGGGAGATGGGTCAGTTACAGCCATGGGGCTCACACCGGCCATAAGTTGTGCAGCCATGATCAGTGTAGCAGTGGGAGAGTATCTGCATTGGGAGATCAGTCAGTTACAGCCATGGAGCCCCACACCAGCCATAAGATGTGTAGCCATGATCAGTGTAGCAGTGAGAGAGTATCTGCATTGGGAGATCGGTCAGTTACAGCCATGGAGCCCCACACCGGCCATAAGATGTGTAGCCATGATCAGTGTAGCAGTGGGAGAGTATCTGCATTGGGAGATCGGTCAGTTACAGCCATGGAGCCCGACATAGGCCATAAGTTGTGCAGCCATGATCAGTGTAGCAGTGGGAGAGTATCTGCATTGGGAGATGGGTCAGTTACAGCCATGGAGCCCGACATAGGCCATAAGTTGTGCAGCCATGATCAGTGTAGCAGTGGGAGATTATCTGTATTGGGAGATCGGTCAGTTACAGCCATGGAGCCCGACACCGGCCATAAGTTGTGCAGCCATGATCAGTGTAGCAGTGGGAGAGTATCTGCATTGGGCGATCAGTCAGTTATAGCCAAGGAAGCCCCACACCGGCCATAAGTTGTGCAGCCATGATCAGTGTAGCAGTGGGAGAGTATCTGCATTGGGAGATCGGTCAGTTACAGCCATGGAGCCCGACATAGGCCATAAGTTGTGCAGCCATGATCAGTGTAGCAGTGGGAGAGTATCTGCATTGGGATATCGGTCAGTTACAGCCTTGGAGCCCCACACCAGCCATAAGTTGTGCAGCCATGATCAGTGTAGCAGTGGGAGAGTATCTGCATTGGGAGATGGGTCAGTTATAGCCATGGAGCCCCACACCGGCCATAAGTTGTGCAGCCATGATCAGTGTAGCAGTGGGAGAGTATCTGCATTGGGAGATCGGTCAGTTACAGCCATGGAGCCCGACATAGGCCATAAGTTGTGCAGCCATGATCAGTGTAGCAGTGGGAGAGTATCTGCATTGGGAGATGGGTCAGTTATAGCCATGGAGCCCCACACCGGCCATAAGTTGTGCAGCCATGATCAGTGTAGCAGTGGGAGAGTATCTGCATTGGGAGATGGGTCAGTTATAGCCATGGAGCCCCACACCGGCCATAAGTTGTGCAGCCATGATCAGTGTAGCAGTGGGAGAGTATCTGCATTGGGAGATGGGTCAGTTATAGCCATGGAGCCCCACACCGGCCATAAGTTGTGCAGCCATGATCAGTGTAGCAGTGGGAGAGTATCTGCATTGGGAGATGGGTCAGTTACAGCCATGGAGCCCCACACCAGCCATAAGTTGTGCAGCCATGATCAGTGTAGCAGTGGGAGAGTATCTGCATTGGGAGATGGGTCAGTTATAGCCATGGAGCCCCACACCGGCCATAAGTTGTGCAGCCATGATCAGTGTAGCAGTGGGGGAGTATCTGCATTGGGAGATCGGTCAGTTACAGCCATGGAGCCCGACATAGGCCATAAGTTGTGCAGCCATGATCAGTGTAGCAGTGGGAGAGTATCTGCATTGGGAGATGGGTCAGTTACAGCCATGGGTTCCCACACCGGCCATAAGTTGTGCAGCCATGATCAGTGTAGCAGTTGGAGAGTATCTGCATTGGGAGATCGGTCAGTTACAGCCATGGAGCCCCACACCGGCCATAAGTTGTGCAGCCATGATCAGTGTAGCAGTGGGAGAGTATCTGCGTTGAGAGATGGGTCAGTTACAGCCATGGAGCCCCACACCGGCCATAAGATGTGCAGCCATGATCAGTGTAGCAGTGGGAGAGTATCTGCGTTGGGAGATGGGTCAGTTACAGCCATAGAGCCCCACACCGGCCATAAGTTGTGCAGCCATGATCAGTGTAGCAGTGGGAGAGTATCTGCGTTGGGAGATGGGTCAGTTACAGCCATGGAGCCCCACACCGGCCATAAGTTGTGCAGCCATGATCAGTGTAGCAGTGGGAGAGTATCTGCATTGGGAGATGGGTCAGTTATAGCCATGGAGCCCCACACCGGCCATAAGTTGTGCAGCCATGATCAGTGTAGCAGTGGGAGAGTATCTGCATTGGGAGATGGGTCAGTTACAGCCATGGAGCCCCACACCGGCCATAAGTTGTGCAGCCATGATCAGTGTAGCAGTGGGAGAGTATCTGCATTGGGAGATGGGTCAGTTACATCCATGGAGCCCCACACCGGCCATAAGTTGTGCAGCCATGATCAGTGTAGCAGTGGGAGAGTATCTGCATTGGGAGATGGGTCAGTCAGAGCCTTGTATAAGGCACTTGTGCTCAGGCGTTGTGGGTCTTATACTGATGCCAGCACTTATATTACAGTTACAGAGATCTCCACATAGCTGTTATATGCTAAACACTGTTTCCCACTAAGGGGCAGATTAGCCGTCTGTAACATTTTGTTTACCGCGCACTGAATTAATGCACATATTGCCGGGAAATGTCACTTAGCTCGTCTGTGGCGCTCACACTTAACTCACAATTCCATGGTAAATAGATTTTTTTGTATCATTTTTGACAATTTGTAAAATGTGTTGAAAACCCCTGTAACTCCCACCTGCTAGCCTAAAAACACCGGTACCATCAATACAACATCCCATATACCTGTCCAGCATCAGTTATCCCATTATTCTTGCAGAATATCTTCCCAAAAATGACACCATGATTGGACAAATGAAGCTAATTAAAAACTTCCTTGTGCTAATCATTACTGGGAGTGCCCCAGGGGTCCTGACCCAAGTCCTGATATTTTTATCTTAAAATAGGGATTTCCCAAACTTTACACCTGCTCAGGGGCTATGAAGAAAAGGGAACCTTAAATCCTATGAAGAGTAAACGTGGGTAAATGTGCGCATCTAATTAGTTAGCAAAATAAATTGTGCCCACCCATTGTAAGTTGTATTCAGCGGCTATTAGAAACATTGTACAAGTCACAATGCCCATCAATGAGCAGCTGCAGAATCCAAGACACTGACTGTTGTTTTACATTTTATTTACAGCCATTGAAAGAAACATCCTAGGATTTGTAAATGTCTTGGAGGTTATAAGGGTGAGTGAATAAAACATCTATACGTCAGTCTAGGGAATGTGAGGGAGACTGAGCCATATGGCTCTGGCATACAGCAGTTGGGCAGTACGGATGGCGTAGTGGTTAGCATTACTGCCTCACAGCACTGAAGTCGTGGGTCAGTACCCACCATGGCCCTGAGTTTATATATTCTCCCCGTGCTTGTGTGGGTTTCCTCCGGGTACTCCAGTTTCCTCCCACAATCTGGTAAATTGGCTCCCATCAATAGTAACCCTAGTGTGTGCGTATACATGTATTTACTAGGGCAGGCTAGATGGGCCAAGTGGTTCTAATCGTCTGTCAAAATTCTCTATGTGGGACTGAGGTAATCTGCAGCTGGGAATAAAGCTGGGTACACACCTATACAATTGTCGCCCTGTTCTCCCGATATCAGGTGAACAGCCGTTGATTGTACTGTATAGGTAATAATAATAATAATAATTTTATTTATATAGCGCTCTTTCTCCAACAGGACTCAAGGCGCTTACCCTAGTCTGCTTATAGCTATCTGTAACCTTTGTTGCCATCTTGTTATCTTCGGAATGATATTGAATAAACCTGTAACATTTGTACCCCTTTTCCACTAGCTCAAATAACACGGGTAAAAGCACGGGGGCGCGCATTTACCCATGATTTTTGTTAGTGGAAAAGGGTCAACCTGGATCAAGTGATCCGGGAATCCTACCCGGGTAGCTTACCGGGTTAAACACGAGTTCAACCCGGTAAGCTGTGCAGTGTAAACGGAAGCCGTGTCGATGCGACATGGCTCCCGTTCATAGTCTATGGAAGGGTGGCGCTGGGAGATCATGTGATCTCCCAGCACCACCCCTACCACGTTGCCTGCAGCGTCACCAACCCGACAATATGCCGGGTTGGTGAGCGCAGTGGGAAAGGGGGCTGAGCAGCTCCCGGCTGCGACCCGTGCTTAAGAGGTGGAAAAGGGGTATTAGTAACTAGCTTGTATTGGTGGTTACTCTCTATAATCCTCCTAAAATGTATTGTATTTTCTTCCCTGTACCACAGAGATCTCGTAACCCACCAAAGCAGAAAAGAACATCAAATAAGTAAGTGACTTTCAAAGCTGCCAGTAAAACTATTGTCCACTCACTCATCCTTTCCCATCTCAACTTCTGCAACCATCTCCTTACAGGCCTCCCTCACTCATATCTTGCTTCCCTTCAATTCGTACTTAATGCTGCAGCCAGACTTGTCTCGCCGATCCACATCTGCCTCCCCCGCCTAACACTGTCTCTCCTTCACTTACAGAATACTCCATCGCTCACCCTCACATACAAGGTCCCCTCCAACTGCACTGCTCGGCTCCCTATATTTCCAACCTCATCCTCATACATACTCCCTCCCGCCTTTTCTCAGCTATGGTAACCACAGCGTTTTCCCATTGTCTTTCCCTCATAATGTTTATATCTATGGCTGTCTACACGGTTTGCGTTGTGTACATGAGTCCCTGTACCTTTGTCACTTACAAGGTTTTTCTTCTCTTTACAGGAACAAGATGAGACATCACCAGGGAGACTAGTGTGGGTGTGGCCGCGCTGGTGTGGGTGATAACATCAACTGCTGCCTAATCCTAGTCAGTGGGGGGGTGCTGTTAGACTGAGGTCCATGGTGAGGTCAGCTGTGATCACGCGGTAATCCTGTAGGAGAGGCCGGCAGACTGGAGGAAGTGTAGGTACTTACCCTAGGTGTGGCTGTGGGGAGCAACCTAAAAAACCAGGTAATTCCCCACAGCTACACCCAGGGTAAGTACCTACACTTCCTCCAGTCTGCCACACTTATTCCATCTCCTATTAACCCAACAGAGGATTACCGCGTGATCACAGCTGACCTCACCATGGACCTCAGACACCAGATTCACCTTATACCCCCCACTGACTCGCATGGATAATAACATCTAAGGCGGCAGTTCTACCCACACCAGCACATACAGGTCACACCCATGGGGGGGATTTACCACTTAACCCCCCCCCCCCCCTTCCAACCCAGAGCATTAAAAAAAATAAAAAAAACAACTGCTCTTTAAATTAATGAGTACTGTGTCTTTTGTTGAAATGTATTTTGCACATTCAGAGAGTACATACAGACTTCAGGTATATATTGTTATCTTGGTGTGCTGTAGCCGGTTATTGGGATGAAATCATGAAAGTGGAAATGACTGGTTAGGCATCAGCTTAGAGCAGGTGTGTGTAAGAGGGGAGAGGGGAAGAATTTGTGCGAACATTGGAAATGTGAAATTAGAAGCATTGTAGTGTCTTTCGTTACTATTTCTCAATGAGATAACGTATATACAATGTATCCGGAAAGTATTAACAGCGCTTCACTTTTTCTACATTTTGTTATGTTACAGCCTTATTCCAAAATGGAATAAATTCATTTTTCCTGTACTTCCTCTGGGTTAAAACCATCAATCAAAGGGAGTGATATTTTTCTGTGCAGAAAAACACTGTGTATTTGTGTGAGCTGAAAGAAAGTGTGAGTGAATTGAACCCCTGGAAATCGGTATACCGTGGAGACACTAAGTAAGCAGAGGCTTGGTGGCGTAAGGTCGGCTGACTTACATTAATAAATAGAGAAGTACACAAGTCGTGAAGAGACTTGCACAGGAGCGTGATAGAGTATAGAAGATAAGGTTTTGTGTTACGCTCCGGCTGAGGAGAGCAGCTTGTGAATTCGACTCCATTGATCGCAGGGCGGATAGATAACAAGTATCTACAATAACGTGATACCAGTTTGCGTGCTTTTGCATAAACTGTATAATCATACGCGTTGTGTAGAGCATACGCAAGCATGATTTGTGTATAGTAGAAGGAAGTTCTTCGCTGTCTCTCTCAGGAAGAAATTGTCCAAGGTGAGACGTTCACTGGAAAGGGGGATCGATAGTATGTTTCTCTCCCTACACAAATTCCAGTAAATAAAAGCCAGTTGCTGATAGGGTCCTCACTGAGTACGCGGTGGTCACTATTGGAGTGAGTCGTGGTACATCAGTGGAGAAGGAGTGGGTGTAAAGCGCTCGGAGAACTTTCACCGTCTTTTCGTTGTGCAGTTGCGTATTGTTTGAAAAGTCCGCAATGGGATCCAATTGCACAAGCGGAGGGCGTTCGGCAGCCAGGGTTAAGGCTGAAGAGGTGCAGCCCAAGGGGTCAGCAAGGTTGATAATGTGTGTGAAATATGGTCCACACGAAGAGGCTTTTTGCAATGAATGGGTATGTATGACTGCGGGGGATAGGGCATCATTTCCTAGGGTTGGTGAGTTTGATCCTGAGGTATTGCAGGTAGTATGTCTAACCAAAGTCATATAAGACAAGAACGGAAATATAAGAACTGTTTGAACTTGTAGCAACAATAAACAAGTAGAAAAAAAGAGAAAGCAAGTACACCGCCATATGTAGATGTGGAAGCAGTTACTGCAAGCATACAAACTATAGAAAATAATAAAAAGAAAAATATGAATGTAACCTATATATGTACTAATGAATGTCGAAGTTTTATTTAGGAGGAGAAGGTGACCTGACTGGTTTCAGCCATTTCTCATGCACTCAGAGGTGTATCAAACCGGTAAAAGAAGAGCAGTAACCTGCAGGGAAAGTGGCTGAGACCAGTGGAACTGGTAAGTATGGAGTCATTCAAGTACATATATAGTAAAACCCAAAAATAAAATAAAAATCAAGAAAGTAATGTCAGAAATGGAGAAAAACCTGTCCGCACATTAGTATTTGCCAGTAGGAAAGCGGACAGAGATAAGGTAACCCCCAGGTATTTCTTTTAGTTACCATATAAGAAGTATTCATTCCTAGTAATGCCCCTAGTCAGGATGAGCTCGGAAATGTTTGTTGAACCATGTACAGACCCTTAATACGGGATGAGAAGGATTGAATTAATACTTTTGATTTTCTTTTTTTAGTCTTTTGAAGTAATAGAAAATTCTCCGTCTGGATAAGATCACTGGTAAACACTAATTCGGCAAATGGGAGGAACGAGAGAAGTGCAACATTACCCTTTGACAAAACCTGCAGAAGTTACGATTGGGCCTCCATGATGCTAAACCCTTTCCCTTCTTTCCTAGCAGCAGTGGGCCCTCACTAACTTAATCAACAGAGATTTTGTTAAATTTGAAATACATATATTGTACTACCGCTCAGGAAGTACAAGGTATGTTAGCTACCCTTAAAGACTAATGTTGCATTCCACTGTTCTAGATTCATGTCCATCACAGGTAGAGGAAATTATCTCACAGATACCGGGTTCCCTTTGAACTTAGGATGGGCAGGACACTGGATTGATGGCTGAAGTAGTCCCAGTAGTGACACAGCATGCACAAGCTTTAAGGGGGGGTAGACCAAGTAGTTAATCAATTCCCTGTAGTGCCCAATCCAGTTGTCATTTTAATAAAATCCTCTTCACCTCTACAAACTTATCTGTCACCAACCTCTATTCTGTTTCTCCACAGTTTCCTCTTCATCTTTTGCGTTCACACAGGGTGGTACAATACATGGACCCGATTACAGTTCAAACACTACATGCCTAATTGGTCCTTCAGAGTTCTGCCCTAACCCAGTATATCTCACCAGCACAATGACACCAGTATTACTGCAGTGTGCCTTGTCATGCACAAAGTGTGGAGGAAGGATGAGAATACTGGTGAAGGGAAATTTTGTATAGACACTGATATGCCCGTTGGTGAACGCATACCTGATATTTTCTTCTTTCTCTCCTCTAGAGATGTTTTTTTTTTTATTTCTTTTTTTTGAGTTATGCTCATGGTACTCTACATTGCAAACACACAACAGTTAAATTAAGATACAAATTTGTGTTCCGCACAGGAAAAGGAGGTCTGGAAGTCGAAGGGGTATGGTTAGGAGTCCCCAGGACTCTGGAGAGATGGACAAGGTAAGCCAGTGGCCCCCAGGATGTATCTCCCAAGCCTAGCTGAGGTGGCATATGGTCTGACTCACCTAGGGTAAGTAAGGGATGTGCAAATTGGTAAGAGCTTGCTGGCGTGTACCAGGGTTCGCTCTCAGGCAAGCAGGAAAGCAATGACCTGTCTTACTTGCATGAGGAAGAATAGTTGGTAAGGTAGTACTAACAGAGCCATCCCATATCCCTCCTGCAGACGGACCTTTTCAGGTAATACAAATCGACTTCGTACAGTTAACACCCTTTAGGAATTATTGTTATGTACTGGTGTGCACTGATGTTTTCTCAAACTGTGTAGAGGCATTTCCTGCAGCCACGGATACTGCTGTGTTTACTGCAATGAAAATTGTGCAGACATTTGTGCGTAGATATGGTACACCTAGGAGTAGGAGCAAAGCTTGAAATTGGACTATTGTGGTCATAGACACTGCCACTGGTATTATGTAGCATCGGAACCACTCCCAGATCTTCACTTAACAAATCACTCTCTTCGAAAAATGTTTTATTTTTTTTGGAAGACAACCTCATGTCATGATGGATCCGCACAATGATCAGAAATACACCACTGAGGTGACAGTACAGTACCTTATGGAGATGAGACAGCATTTGAGAACTTGACAAAAGAACTTCAAACTGTTGATTCCTGGTATGCCAAATACTAACTGTCTTGATTGTGAACCAAGAGACTGTGATTGTTCTTACGCTCAGGTTGCCTAATAGACAGGTGGAAAGGACCATACCAAGTTTTGTTGACAGCACTATCCCAGTGAAAGTAGCCGAGAGACAGACTTGGGTCCATGATTCCCATTGCAGGAAAGTCGGTAGTCCGGAAGGAACTCGTAAATGGAGTGAGATCGCAAAAGTATCACCAGAAAGTCTGTTCCATGAAGACTGAGAGGCGGCACTGTTGAACACTACCTGAGCGTACTAAAGGATTACAGAAAGACCAGTCGTTGTAATTGAGTTGCTATGGACAAGATTTGTTTTGTTCTATTTTGTTTTCTTTTTCCCGCTGACAAACATTTTTTTCAGGACATTCTATTTTTGCGAGGTTTTTCATGAGGAGTCGAGTGTGGGACTGGAACTGGTTTTGGAGGAAGGAGTGGTTTCTTTATAGGATCCCAGGATTAGCCTATCAGTTTGTTAAAGCCAGAGAAAATCAAAGGTCTAGTAGTTACGGAGTTCGGAGGTAACGTGATATGCTATTGTCTGAGGAATACTGTATTTTGTAGTAATTGTGACCCCATAATTGTAGATGAGTGCATCCAGAGATGTCAGTCTAGCAATAAGGCAGCATTTGACAGACATCCCTTCAGTGATTATTACTCACTAGTGGGTTAGGTCTTAAACCAAACGGAATGTTGGATGTGCTCACAGGTACCTCTAAGACAAAAAGATGCAGGATTAGTGCCATATTTTTTTTAGAGTTAGCTGAGGTACTTGAATTACACGGAAGGGGGAGGGGACCGGTGGACAAGGAATATAATATAACTAGACCCCCTAGTCTTAAGATCCACCAGTACCATAGATAAATCCTTGGTATGTTTAAATCTGACCAATTTCAGGAAATCAGGAAATTGGGAAGTAATCAGGAACAATCAGACAATGGCTATTCACACATAGCAGATAAAGAGCTCATTAATATATGTGGAAGAAAGGTTTATGAGTGGCTCTCTCCGAACTCCGAAGGTTATGTTATCTAGGAAGGACACTACTTATAACCCTTGTTCAATTATGAAACAGACCTAGCATATGTTCCAAAAATGGAAATAATGTTCAGGGAATAATAGGAATGTAAATCATGAAAATTTTATATGTCTCTTTTACGATTTGTTTGTGTTTTCTCCCTCTACCCAGCAGAACCTCAATCGAATCCGAACATCAGTGTACAAAGATGTAGGTACATGTATGTGTGAAATGTTCGTTCAAATCAAACATCATAGGCCATAGCACTGTCCCAGCATACTCTATAGGTTGAATGTCATCTCACACCCAACCAGTGGTCCCGTGACCGCTGAGTGCATATAGAGGATGTCCCGTCCTCCTCCCTGTCTTCTCCAAATAGAGTCAAGTGTTTGATTTGTGAAATGAATACATACGTGTGTCTAGGTCACCAATTATTGTTTGAAATATTTTTTCTCATGTTAATAATTTATGGCAGTTATTGTTTACTGCCAAAGGGTGGACTGTTGAAGTCAAAAATATTACATAGAGAGAACATACAGACTCCACACATTATGAGTCGCTATGCTTGCGAATACGCACAGCACGCACAGCAATTTACACAGACATGCCACAAAGATAGATTTAATAAATATTTCATACAGCACATAAATTTAAACATATCAAGCACCAGACATCATAAGGTTTCAAATTATATAATGGAGTAATGTCATGTATGTGTATTATTGGAGCGGAGCAAGATGGACATGTCGTGCTTGGTATCAAATTGCCATGAGTAGATATGATTAAATGTATGAATATAAAGTCACTCTTATTAGAACAATGAACTTCCTGGAAGACAGCATGCTTGCAGCTTGGTACCAGTGGCTATCTCCTGTAATTACACCATCAAGGCTGGACGTTGCTTGCATATGAACTGATGACTCCTCATGAATGAGAAAGTTCCCTCCCCTAGACCAATCGCAAGAGATCTGTACATGCCCAACAGCCTGAGTGTATTGCTGATCCCACACACAGAAGTTTCTGTTTGTCCCGGTGTGCTGATCGAGATGGGCTTCTTCCGATACTCTGCTGCTTTGAGCATGGAGGGAGAGCTAAAGATGGAGGAGGGGGAGCATAGTGAGCATTGAGCAAATATGGTGATGTATTGCTGGCTGTGGTTGTATTTGATTTAGTTTGTAAATCACTGGAAGAAAATGACAAAATCACAGGAATTATTAGTTCTAATCAATGGTATTATTGGTCCAAATCACTGGAAGAAAATGACAAAATCACAGGAATTATTTGGCAAGAGCACTGTAATTCATAATTATAAATCACTGATATTAATTGGTAAAATCTCGCTATCACCTGCCTAGAAGTGGAATCTAGATGGGATTTTGTACCGGGGACACAATAACTTCATCAATTGTCTAAATCCCAATGCACTAATGGCGGAAAAGGGCGCACGTCTGACAGCGCACTAATTATACTGAGAACAGATTATACTGATCACTGATGATACTACGGAGAACTGACACTGAGCAGCGAGAACAGCACTGGACCATTGTACTGTAGTATACTGGTCCCCACAATGCAGCAAAGATATTGAGCACTGATCCGGAGAATAGAACCGAGTCTGACACGGAGCTGCAAGATACAGCAATGGCCTACTGTACTATACTACTATATACTGGTGGTCACCAAAATGCTGCACTGTACTATATACTGCTCACAACAATGCAGCACAGATATGGATACTAGAAGTGACACAGAGCTGCAAGATACAGCAATGGCCTACTGTACTGTACTACTATATATACTGGTGGTCACCAAAATGCTGCACTGTACTACTATACACTGCTCACAACAATGCAGCACAGATATGGATACTAGAAGTGACACGGAGCTGCAAGATACAGCAATGGCCTACTGTACTGTACTACTATAATATACTGGTGGTCACCACAATGCAGCACACTGAGCACAGATATTGAGCTTTTCAGGCAGAGAACGTAGCCACGTCCTCTCCGCTCAATCTACAATGCACAAGTGAAAATGGAATACGAATGGAATACGAATCTCGCGAGAATCCGACAGTGGGATGATGACGTTCGGCCTCGTCCGGGTTAACTGTGCAAGGCGGGAAGATCCGAGGCTGCCTCGGACCCGTGTAAAACACGTGAAGTTCGGGGGGGTTCGGATCTTGACGAACCGAACCCGCTCATCTCTAATTTTAATTAGTTTGTAATAACTGCTTACTGTGTAAATTGTAACCATGTAAAAATATATATACTGTACATGTGATATATTGTATACATATCCTTTTAATAACAAATATATACATCAAAGAGCTTTGGAACTCAAATAATGTGTGGGTGTATTGCTTTCTCTTATGGGATGTAGTGTTTTGCGATGTACAGCGCACTTTCATAGCACATGATAATAAGATGTGCCTGGCGTCCACAGTATATATTAGAGCTGGCATTTTAAATATTTGTTAGAAAGTAATTTGACTTTAACAATTGTCATGCTATAAGATATAAATGTGTTTCCCTACCATCCTCAGGGGGGATAGTCGGGAACATTAGTAGGGACACCACCACCCACAACTTTAGCGAAACAGGGCCTAATTCAAAGTTAATCGCAGCAGCAAATTTGTTAGCAGTTGGGCAAAACCATGTGCACTGCAGGTGGGGCAGATATAACATGTACAGAGAGAGTTAGATGTGGGTGGGGTGTGTTCAAACTGAAATCTAAATTGCAGTGTAAAAATAAAGCAGCCAGTATTTACCCTGCACAGAAACAAAATAACACCCAAATCTAACTCTCTCTACACATGTTATATCTGCCACCCCCCCCCCCCACCCCTCCCGCAGTGCACATGGTTTTGCCCAACTGCTAACAAATATGCTGCTGCGATCAACTCTGAATTACCCCCATAGGTCCTTAAATAAGAACATAGGTCCAAATCCCCGCCCCCCCCTCCCATTCCTTTGGAAAAAGAAGCCACCTCAAAGCAGTGTCACACCAACATCTAACATTAGCGCCGTTTTTAATGGCTGTCGGAAGCTGCCGTCTTAGGTTCCGACCTATTCAATTTGGGCAGTTTTTTCCGGCACGTCGGGAATTCACGTGGATCAGCGGAATAGGCATCGATCCGCGTTTCTGTCGGAAGTGGGGCCAAACCCGACAGGTTTTGGCCCCCTTTCCGCCAATCTCAATCCGATTTAAAAAAAACAGTCGGATTAAGCAGGGCAACCCCACTGCCAGGCTCCTCACGTGGATCGGCGGAATAGGCGTCGATCCGTGTTTCTGTCGGAAACGGGGCCAAACCCGACAGGTTTTGGCCCCCTTTCCGCCAATCTCAATCCGATTTAAAAAAAACAGTCGGATTAAGCAGGGTGACCCCACTGCCAGGCTCCTCACGTGGATCGGCGTAATAGGCGTCGATCCGTGTTTCTGTCGGAAACGGGGCCAAACCCGACAGGTTTTGGCTCCCTTTCCGACAATCTCAATCTGATTTTAAAAAACAGTCGGATTGAGCAGGGCGTCCCCCCAGCCAGGCTCCTCACTCCCGGCTGAGCCTCCCCCCACCGCCGCAGACATCACCCCCCGCAGACATGTCCCCCCGCCACAGCAGACATGACCCCCTGCTGCCAGCTCCCCTGGCCGCCAGCTGTCAGCGCACCCGGTAGCCGCTGACAGCAGCAGCAGGTCAGGACACCTGGGAATAGCCAAATCCGACAGTCGGATTTGCCGTTCATTGAATAGCCCTTGTCGGATCCATTATGACAAATGCATATTATTGAATATACCCCTAAGTGTATTTGTAACATGTTCAACCGGTGAGAATGTGGTTGCAGATGTAGGTGTCGGTGGTCGTACCTGGATTCTTTATCCGGGATCACTTCTTAGGCCGTATCGGCTGCTGGAACCCTAGGCAGAGGAACAAGGAACCCCAGCGGACCCAAATACAGGTCACCACACGTTTGGACGGTGACAAAGAATTTATTTATCTGGAACCAGAAGAGTGGTAACCACTGTAACTTTAAACTTTGGATAAAAAGGTGGTAACAACTTTTACAATGACAGTATAAGGGTTAATTCAGCAAACAGTGAACATGAACCGTAGAGAATAATTTTAAAATTACATTTACCGACATTTATCACCGCATGACACTATAATGTCCCTGGCACTCAGGGTTAGTTCTAACGAATGCTAGCCATACAGCATGACGATGTTGTTCCAACCAGCCAACTAGTTGGCTGGTTGGAACGATAGTCAGGCAGTGTGTGGGAGGAAACGATTATCAGCCATTTGCTCCCACATGCTAGAAAACGTCCAGAAACGGTCTGTCCAACTAGTTGGGAAAATCAAACCTGTTTGATTTTCCCAACTAATCTTTCAGGTCTAGGGGGAACTTCCCCCCAACTTCCCCCCAAGTAGGCGGACACTGGCCAGCAGTGTCCGCCTACTTCTGTCACCCTCACTGCCGGCTGGGCTGACTGACAGCTCATGATCCCTGGCAGCGGCGACAGAAGCTGGGAGGAGGTTCAGGGGCAGCTGCAGCCGAGCTGCCCCTGTATTGTAATCTGAAGCTGCGTCAACGGCTGGCAGAGAACCAGGGGCAGCGCCGGCAGTACTTCACTGTTGCCAGGCTGCCCCTGTCACACCGAGAACCCTGTCAGCGGGCAGCGGAGCGGGAGGTGGGTGAAATTTCAGGGGCAGTGGCGGCTGGCGGAGAACCTGGGGCAGTGGGTGCGGGCTGCCTCTGTCACACCGAGACCCCTGGCAGCGGGCAGCGGAGCGGGAGGTGGGTGGAATTTCAGGGGCTGCGGCGGCTGGTTGAGAACCATGGGCAGCGGGTGCAGGCTACCCCTGTCACCCGGTAGCGGAGCGGGAGGTGGGAAGATTATCAGTGGCAGCTGCGGCATCGGCGGCCGGAGGAGAACCAGGGGCAGTGGTTCACTGCTCCATCTACAGTCAGTATCGCGGGATAAGGAAGTAACAGCTCGCGAGACACTGACCCTGAGGCGGCCACATCTGCTGCAGCGCACTGTCCCTGGCCATGCTGCAGCGCACAGCAGGTAGTGTACCTGCTGCGGGGTGGGGGGGTGTCTGCTACTGCAGGGCTGTGTGTGTTTGTGCTGCAGGTGTGTGCTTGTTCTGTGGGTATGTGTGCTGCTGGGGTGTGTGCATGCTGCAGGGGGAGTGTCTGCGATGCAGGTTGGGCATGGGGGATGCTCAGGGTGCGGGGGAAGGCACAGGTGGTGCTCAGGGTTTGCCAACACATTTACTGGTGGGGGCCCCCACAACTTCATTGCCCCTGGGATCCCACCAGCCTTAAGCTGTTTGTTGGATAGGAACAAAGGAGGCTTTTTGACCACCGGAACAGGTACCGTCCACCTCACAGCCGCCAGCATTCTTCCCGCACCGGCCGCCCGCCTCTGTCCCATGCCCGCCGCAGATACCGTTCACCTCACCGCCACCAGCATCGTTCCCGCACCGGCCGTCAGCCTCTGTCCCGCGCTGGCCGCAGGTACCGTCCACCTCACCGCCGCCAGCATCCTTCCCACACCAGCCGCCAGCCTCTGTCCCGCGCCGGCCGCAGGTACCTTCCACCTCACCACCACCAGCATCCTCCCCGCACCAGCCGCCAGCCTCTGTCCCGTCCTGGCCGCAGGTACCGTCCACCTCACCGCCACCAGCATCCTTCCTGCACCGGCCGCCAGCCTCTGTCCCGTGCCAGTCGCAGGTACCGTCCACCTCACCGCCACCAGCATCCTTCCCGCACGAGTCGCCAGCCTGTCCCGCACCGGCCGTAGGTATCGTCCACCTCACCGCCACCAGCATCCTTCCCGCACCGGCCGCCAGCCTCTGTCCCGCGCCGGCATCATCGCTGTCAGGTTCCATCCCGCCGCTGCCTTCAACATCGCAGGGACCACCTCAAATTACAGGAGGGACCAGCCACCTCAGCGCCACCAGGCTCCATCCCTCACAGGCTGCAAGGACCGCTGCCTTCAATGCCGCAGGGACCTGCCACTCACCGCCTCCTTCCCGCTCCAGCTACAGGAGCCAGGGATCACCTCACAGTGCTGCAAGCTCCAGTCTCAGGGCACATATGGAGCTGTGCAGCACACACGCACCGCTCCAGTAACATAGCGGGCTCCAGCCTGTCTGACAATCCGCGGAGACCACTTAGGTGGTCAACTATTGTCCCTCATACACTTAAGATATGTGGGGGTGTGAGAGAGTGCGAGAAAAGTGATGGAGAGCGAGATGTGAGGATGCGAGAGAGAAGTGATGGAGAGCGAGATGAGAGGGTGCATGTTTTGAGTGGAAAAAAAAAACTGAAGTACTGTAGGCAGGCACTGTCCACCTACTTTGGTGACACCACAAGTTGGACAGAAGTTGGCAGGTTGGTTGGTCTGATGGCAAGTTGGTTAGATGTGTGGAGCACTGATAAAAAGTTGGTTAGATGATGTGTGGAGCACTGTTTTAGTTGAACAGACAAGTTGGATGGTTGGAAGTTTGAAATGTTGGAGAAAAGTTGATCTGAAGGTGGTCTGATGTATGGCTAGCGTTAGGCTGATGTAGTAGGGGAGATAGTCTCCTCAGTACAATTATACCCTATAGAATAGAGTTGGACTCGCAAAGGCAGTCTTTCAACCAGTCAGATAATTAGCTTTAGCCTAGACTATATATAAACTTAGAGTTCTTCACAAGCAAAGTCAGTTGTGTGCAGTAAGAAAAGGTTACGGTTCAAAGCAAGTGGATTAGTGAGAGTAAAAATTAAGCAGGGAAATGCAGAGATGGTTGACAGGAATCCCTTGGCACGCAGGTAATAGGCGTTAGTTACAGTGCACACAATGAATTATTATAGGCAAATGTCTTTTGCAAAGCAAGCAGATAGAAATGGAATGATGACAGAAGAAATACAGCTCCTCTTAATTCCTGCCAAAATGAGGTACTTAGCGTACACAGTTCCAATGTCTCTCTCTGTCTAGCAAAAGGTACAGGGTTTGTCGTGGAAGGAGGAAGCAACTAAGAGGCCGACCGTGCCTAATGCGACAGGCTATTCAGTGACTGGGGCTGATTAATATGACCGTTCTCTGACTGTGTGGCAGATAGGGATTAGGAGGTTTGGGTCATATAGGTAACTGGCTGTACACAACTTCTTCACAGCTGTCTTGTAATTGGGTGGCCCAGCCTAACTCAGCTCTAAGTCTCTCTCCCACCTCCCTCTGTCACGGTGACAAATCAGGGCTGTAGCTAGCCTCTATCCTTGGGCTAAACGGCTCCTCACAGCTTGTCCCTGCAGCTAGCAGTAGTACCTGACCACCTGCAGTAGTGTTGGTAGCCGGCGGCAGCTCAGGGCTATGGGACAGGTCTCCGGCAGTAGTAACTCGCGCTGTCTCCCTTTCAGCTGCGGTAGGCTGGCAGCGGTGTACAGTGCCGGCTCCCGTTACCTCAGCGGCGGCTGTCAGCGGTCCTCAGCGGCAGGCTTCTCCCTCTCAAAGCAGCGGCTCTGTCTCCTCAGCGGCGGCTGTCAGCGGTCCTCAGTGGCAGGCTTCTCCCTCTCACAGCGGTGGCTCTGTCTCCTCAGCGGCGGCTGTCAGCGGTCCTCAGCGGCAGGCTTCTCCCTCTCACAGCAGTGGCTCTGTCTCCTCAGCGGCAGGCTTCTCCCTCTCACAGCGGCGGCTCCGTCTCCTCAGCGGCAGCTGGCGGGACACTTCAGTGGCGGCTGGCGGGCACTTCAGCGGTGGCTCTCCTCTCACCAATTTCCTCAGGACTCTCTCGCGCTCCCACACCACCTTACCGCTCCTCAGCTGTAACCAATCCACTCTCTCTCCTCCTTCCCGCTCAGCTGTAGCCAATCACCGCTCCCTCTTCTCAGGGACAGGTAAGCTCCAGGGTCCTAGTGCCTACCAAGGTCGGCACTTGGGGCTGATGACGTCACCGGGGTCCAATTCAAGGAGAGACACCAACCCTCCTTGGGGTCACAAATTATTCAGCTACTGAGGGGTTAGGTATAATAACCAAAGGGGCTCCAATAATAGAGAAAAAGCGCTGCTGGCATATATATATTCCTTGATGCACATATATAAGGGGCCCATTTCCAGAGTGTCACATATCTGGAACCCTTTAAATTGCAGACTATTCCACATATCAATTTCATATACAGTATTATTGCAAAGTATAAATAACAGAAATTACCATTTTTCCAGACTTAAGGTTACCATGAAAAACCCACATGATACCTCTATGACATCCCCACTACACACTGACCCCCAGACATGAGCCAGGCTCCTCACTCTCCCTGCTTCAGCTCCCTATTTAATCTCAATCATGTGGCAGTGATGCCCATTTTCTCCATCACTACGATAGCATTCCAGTAACTGCCATGAGTGGCACAGGGGCAGATCAGCTACTCTTTCAAGCTGGGATAAGGCTATGTATATAACAGCAGCATATATACAGTTACTGCGATTTTACAGCCACTCATAAAAATGTACATTTACTTGGGCATCCTGAGCAAGCAGCAATGTAAGATCCACCTTACCACCAGTGTCATTGGGCATTTGCTCTGCTGCCAGACTATATGGAGGATCCACACCTTGCTGTGTGCTGCCAGCACAAAGCACACTGCCCAGTATCACTACATATTGCCCATACTGCCATCTGATGCTGGGCCGTGACTGGGGATATACAGTAGCTGGGCACAGTGTACCCGCACCAAACAGCACCTACCGTTAACTGGTTGCTGAGTGCTGCAATTTATCTGCGCTTCTGCTAATGCTGTACAAGCCAGGAGCCATCCCTGCCACTCTGGCTGCCTCTGTTTCCTCCCCGCTGCTCATTTTCCAAATCAATAGAATTTGACGGCAGATAAGACCCACTTGGCCCATCTAGTCTGCCCCTTTTTTACCATATTTTTACCTCAAACCTTATTTGATCCTTATGTCTTTGTAAGGATATCCTTGTGTCTATCCCATGCATGTTTAAATTGCTCTACTGTCTTAGCCTCTACCACCACTGATGGGAGGCTATTCCACTTGTCCACTACCCTTTCTGTGAAGTATTTTTTCCTCAGATTTCCCCTGAAACTTTCCCCCTCCAGTCTCAGTGCATGTCCTCGTGTCCTATTGCTTCTCTTCATTTGAAGAATGTTTCCCTCCTGGACTTTGTTATTATAACCCTTGATATATTTGAAAGTTTCTATCATGTCCCCCCTTTCCCTTCTCTGCACCAAACTATACATATTGAGATTTTTTTGTCTTTCTGGGTATGTTTTGTGATGTAGGCCATGCACCATTTTAGTTGCTCTTCTCTGTACAGTCTCTAATGTATTAATATCCTTTTGAAGATATGGCCTCCAGAATTGAACAGTATTCTAGATAAGGCCGTATAAAGGACCTGTACAGTGGTATTATTACTTCTTTCTTTCTGCTGCTAATTCCTCTCCCTATGCAGCCAAGCATCTGACTAGTCCCCTGAAATAGTGACTCCTAGAATCCTTTCCTCCTCAGTAGTTTCCAGTATAGTGCCATGAATACTATATTTAGCCTTTGGATTTTTGAGACCCAAGTGCATGATTTTGCATTTTTTGGCATTAAACTGTAATTGCCACACTCTTGACCATTTCACAAGTTTACATAGATCCTCAGTCATTTGTTTTACCCCTGGGGTAATCCACTGGTAACATTTCCCTCTTGTGAATGCACTCCATTTACTACAACTCTGTTTTCTATCCTGCAACCAAGATCCATTCAACCATCTTAATATCCAATCCCAAGCTTTCGAGTTTATTTAGCAGTCTGAGATGTGTGACCATGTCAAAAGCCTTACGAAAGTCTAGATAAGCTATATCCATGGCTCCATCTGTATCCATCACTTTAGTCACAAAGTCAAAAAACGTCAATAAGGTATGTTTGACATGATCTCCCCCCAGTGAATCCATGTTGTTTGGGATCTTGTAAATTGCTGGATTTGAGATAATCTACAACTCTTTCTTTTAAGAGTGTTTCCATCAATTTCCTTACTACTGATGTAAGACTCACTGGTCTATAGTTGTTTGCCTCATCCTTGTTTCCACTTTTGTGCAATGGGACTACGTTCGCTCTTTTCCAGTCCTCTGGAATTACTCCTGTAGCTAATGACTGGTTGAATAATTCTGTCAATGTTGCTATCAGCACATCTTTAAGCTCTTTTAGTATCATTGAATGTATCCCATCTGGCCTCATAGATTTGTCCACTTTCAGCTTTAAGAGTTCTGTTAGGGTGTATAAGCGAAAGAAAAAAAACAAAGGTGAATAATAAAACTAAAGACAGAGACTGGGAGTCTTGTTGAGGGAGACAATGTAATAGCAGATAATCTTAATAATTCTGTCAATGTTGCTATCAGCACATCTTTAAGCTCTTTTAGTATCTGTTAGGACCTTCTCCTCTGTAAATATACTTTTATTTTCCTGAATATCCTTGCAACTTAACTGTGGCCCCTTCCCCTCTCTTTCAGTAGTGAATACTGAGAAAAAATAATTATTAATAATTATTAAGATTATCTGCTATTACATTGTCTCCCTCAACAAGACTCCCAGTCTATGTCTTTAGTTTTATTATTCACCTTTGTTTTTTTTCCTAAAAAAGTTTTGCCTCCTTTACCCACTGACCGGGCCATTTTCTCCTCAGCTTGTGCCTTGTGGGAGTGCCTGGCCAGCCTGCAAGGGCATGAAGATGCCACTATCTTCCCCAGCCAGGCGGAGACACAGAGTACTGTACTCCTTAGCAGCAGCACTCTCTTCACAGCAGGACATCGCATAGCTATGGTTCAGTCTAGTGACCACTATCCAGCCTGCCCCTAGGAGCTAGGTTGCCCTAGACAAGTGCCTATGCCCTGGTGCCTGCCGCCACCACCACTACCACCACCATGTGTCCGAACTCATCCTCACACCAATTCCCCCGGTCAGCCCCACGGACCTACCACCTCTGCCAAAGCCATCCCTTCTAGACTGGTTGCCACCGCATATACCACCCACCCCCAGACCTCCCGCCGCCACACTTCATCTTCTATACCTGAAACTTGTAATATCCTCGCCTCCCTCAAACTTGTTGACTCCTCTCCAAGCACATCACAGTTAGAGATGAGCGGGTTCGGATATAACACCAGAATTAACGCCAGTTCGGTTTTATCCGGATTTTTCTTATTGAATATCCAAAACACGTGACATCTGCGAGCCAATAAGATGCCGTTTTGAGAACCGAGTAAATCAGAGTAAAACCGAGTAAAACCGAACCCACTCATCTCTAATCACAGTGACAGTACACTGTGCAGGAGGCTGGATGGAACAGCATGTGGCACCAGATCAAATAATACTGTCCATTAAATACCCTCCGGTGAGCCCCCTGGGACCCATTGGGCCCTAAGCAACCGCTTATGTTGCCCTGCGGTAAATCCACTACTAGTGGGTGGGTGTCACTGGGTGCTTCTGGGATTGGGGTGTTAGTGAATAGTGAATAAGAGCAGAGGGGTGCACCAACAAATATCTCGCCTCTGGGCTCATATATGAACTTACGTCTCTGCAGTGCACACTTTATATTATGTAACAGTATAATGCCCTCCAGTTCATTTTTTAACACATTACAATGAGCGGGCCCAGGGGCCTAGATATATTGTAGGCCCCAAGGCAAAAGTTTGTAAGTGCCTCTATGTATCATTTAATGGGGATAAATGTATATAACAAATATATCTTTGACAGGGAAGGTGGCCCCTGTCAGCTCTGGGCCCCATAGTAGCTGCACTCCCTGCATCTATGGTAGGTACACCCTTGTATATAACACTTGTAACTGTGACAGGGATGGTGGACCCCTCAGCTCTGGGCCACATAGCAGCTGCACTCCCTACACCTGAGGTAGCTACGCCCTTGTACACAGCATAATAAATAATAAATCACTGTGATGCACAGTACATCAGATTACTAGTATAGTAACCATGTCCCAATTTCCATGATGCTACTGGGTTCCAAAGTCAGAACCACTGAAATTAGTTTAAAATCATCTGCAACATGTTCCTTATTCCTGAACATCATGCCTCCCGCCCACTCAGTCAGGGTGACTGAGTGGGCGGGGGGCATGATGCACTCTGTCACTGCAGTCACTGCACTCTGCTGGCCACTGCCTCCTTGACACTGCAACTGATCCCGCCACTCCTCAGTCCTCATCGGGAGAGACTTCATGACGTCTCTACCTCCCTACACTCTGTACGGGAGCTGGAAGGCGTAGCTCTGTAGCTGCAGCTTCGGACACTGCTGACAGCCAGGTACACTGCTAATAAAGACATTACAACGGGCACCCGGCTAATGGACATTGTGGTGGCATCTGTTTCAGCCCAGAGGACAACCTGCGCTGTGTGCGGGGCACCTCCTGCACCACCCTAATAATTACGGCCCTGGTCACTGTCATTCCAATAAGTGGCCTATTTATCGGGCCACTGACATGGAGCCTCAGCCATGTGAACCATAGTTACTAAGGACATCAATCTGATCAATGGGTTTGCAGCTAAGATTTCTTACATTGATTACTGGAGGCAATAATTCTGTACCATTATCACAGGATAAAAGAGAGAAAATGGTGATAGGTGACTAGGCGCACTTCACCTCACACAAGCATCCAAGGAGTACAAAAGAAATAACACCAAAAAATCCTTAAACCAAATAGAAATAACAACAGTATGAACTCCAATAGGCGCTGAGTAAGGTTACATGTAAAGGGAATGACCCCTAAAAGGTAAATATGAACTCCCCTCAAATGGTGAGACAGTCTCTAGTTCCTGAAGGAATCAATGATTCTACCACTTCTTCTCTATAGGAAATAGTTTCATCTGTGTAATCCTCCAGATGATTCCCACAAAGAGAAAGACGAAATATGGTGCAATACTGCTACAATCCTTAATGGAGTTAGAAAGCGGAATCGCACTCACATTTGCACAACGTTAAACAGGCGTATATCTCACTTATGAGTTGTCACTGTTGGTCCTGGTTTCACAGGAAGAACGGCTTCTTTAACTAGATAAGACACTAGGAGGTGGGTGTTTCCACGGACCCTCAAGACAAAAATAGCAGATAATAGTGTCAATCGTTTTTCAAATTGATAACACATTTTGGTGGTGATAAGCATTGGACCCAATCCAGATAGATCCACAAGCTAGACAGGTAGGTGTCTTCAAATCGTCCTGGTTCCCCACTGGTGACTATCACAGCGGCTTGACGCGTTTCAGACCCTAAATGGGTCCTTCATCAGAAGCATATTCTGTACCATTATCACAGGGTGTCCGATTGAACACACACACAAGAAAATAGCTCTTATGTACAAAGTCTTTGTGTGGTGTTTACTGTATTATGGTTATTTATATCATAGATCTGTAAGGCGCCATAATCCCACATCACAGAAGAACAGAGCATGCATAAAACAGGAAAATGTTGCACAAGGTAGACAAAATAAAGGCAGACTGTAATAAGACTCAGGCAATGAGGAAACAGTTACTGTATGATAAATACCAGGGTCCAGGGCCAGTTTAAAGGCCCACACATATTAGACGATGTCGCTCTGTGAGCGACGTCGTCTAATGTTTTCCCCTCCCAGGCCGGCCGGTCGGCGGCCGACTGTGCACACTGAGCGATATGACCGCTCATATCGCTCAGTGATGTAATGCCTCTGCCAGCCCTGCATGCAGGTCGTGGACGACATTCCAGATCCTACATGCATGCCCTACCGACAGCGACGATCGTTGCCAAACCACGGGGCCACGCATCGGTCGTCGCTGGCGGCATACACACTTGCTGATAAAATGAGCAACGTCGCTCAGGGAGGGGGAAAATGAGCGACGTCGCTCATGTTATTGGCAAGTGTGTATGGACCTTAAGGGTGTGTGTGTGTGTGTGTGTGTGTAGGGGGTGGGGTGGTGACAGAGGCGGGCGGTCGCTCAGGGACCCTCACATACAGAGGAGTCCCTACACAGGTCAGTTTGACCTAGCAATTGCCTAGAACAGGTGCCCAGGTCCCTGGTTCCAGAGGGGGCTGCCGCAGCTCTGCATCCTGCATGCACAGACTGCATACAGCACAGAGCGGCTCTTGAGTCGCCTCATCAGCGTCATGTGACACATCATGTCCGTGCCATTGATTAGGGGACTTTGGAGCAACTCTGCTCTGTATGCAGTCTGTGCATACAGAATGCAGAGCCGAAATAGAAGCATGCTGCCATGGTGAGTACTCAAGGTTACTGGGGACACATCCTTCTATATCACACGGAGTACGACTGTTTCCAGTACACGTGTTCAGGGTCTATGTAGACTCATGTACAGGGAAGAGGGAACACAATGTGTCAGCAATGATAAAATCACCCGGCTCTTTGAGGGCGCCTCCCTCAGATTACACAGGAAAATACACTTTGAGCTATAGGGCGACATATACCGTGCAGCGCTTTCGAAGCCACTGCGTCTTCAGCAGTTCAGATGCTGGATATAAAGGGGCAATTATAGTCAATCTAAAAACAGGCATATCTTCTACTGGATATAACTGCCCCTATTAATTCAGCTTTGGAAAGCGCTGCATGGTAAATTTAGCTCATAGTGATTGACTTCTGGATTTAGTGACAGAACAGACCGCTGCTCCTCCATGTTGGTGTGATGTCACCTTGCATATGACCTGTACCATAGCACTTTATATGGTTCCAGAAGCCCTTGGTAATACGTCAGGTATGTTATTCCAGCGGTTGGGACCCCAGCAGTCATAATACCGATTCCGGGATCCCAGCTGTCTGAATGCTGGCAGGGGGGCAAGCGCAATGCCCTTGCGGGCTCGTTGTGCTCGTCATGCTTTGGACTCGGTGACTCGCACCAGGATCTATTCCCACTCTGTGGGTGTCGTGGACACCCACGAGTGAGAATAGCACTTGCGCAGCTGCCGGCATTCTGGCGGTTGCATACCTCCCAACTTTCACTTGGATTGGCGTGCTCCCGAAAAGGGGGTGTGGCCTATGAAAAGGGGGCATGGCTTTGTGGGAGGACCCGCGACCACGAGCCACGCCCCCGTTTTCGTCACTGAGGGGGCATGCGCAGCGCTCTGTGAGCCGCTGGCATGCCCCCTCTCCCTCTGACTCCAGTGAATAGACGCTGTGCGCATGCTAAGCAGGGCAGCGACAGACATAGCCTCCCAACTGCCTCTTCCCCACCGCGGGACACTGTGGCCCGCGGGTGGGACAGTCCCCAAAAAACGGGACTGTCCCGCGAAAATCGGGACAGTTGGGAGGTATACGGTTGGGATCCAGATGTCGGTATTCTGACCACTGGGAACCCGACCACCGGGATATAAACTATATCCCCTTGGTAACTACTAACATACCTATAATGGACAATAGGTAGTGGATAATTGTTTTATTGTATTTATTGTATATAGCTATAGCAGGGGTGGGGAACCTCCGGCCCGCGGGCCGTATAAGGCCCGCGAAGCCTTTTGGTCCGGTCCACCAGCTTGTGTCAGTGAGACACGCTGCCGCTCAGTCCGGCGGCAGCGTGTCTCAGCTGTCAGAACGGGTGGTCTTCAGTATGCCGACTGACGGGATCCCGGCGCACAGTATACCGGCGCCGGGATCCCAACAGCCGGCATACCGACACTTATTCTCCCTCGTGGGCGTCCACGACCCCCCTGGAGGGAGAATAAAATAGCGTGGCGAGCGCAGCGAGCCCGCAAGGGGCTCATTTGCGCTCGCCACACTGTCGGTAAGCCGGCGGTCAGGCTCCCGGCGCCGGTATGCTGGTCGCCGGGAGCCCGGCCGCCGACAGATCGTAGTGAACCCGTCAGAACAGGGATGAGAGCGCGGCTGTCGGGTGGGAGCTGCGGCGTGTAGGACTTGAAACCAGCCGCCGGTTCATGAGCCAATCAGAGCTCGCGGACCGGCAGCCAATCAGGAGCCGCGGCTGCCGGTCCGCTTGCTCGGATTTGCTCTCGAACCGGCGGCTGGTTTCAAGTCCTACATGCCGCCGCCGCCCAACATAGCCGCGCTCTCCTCCGTGTCCCGCCGAAAGCAGCACGGTAAGCAGCACGGAGGAGAGGGGGGGGGGGGGCAGGGCATCTGTATACCTGGCACTGTGGGGGGCATCTGTATACCTGGCACTGTGGGGAGCATTTGTACCTGGCACTGTGGGGGCATCTGTATACCTGGCACTGTGAGAGGCATCTGTATACCTGGCACTGTGAGGGGCATATGTATACCTGGCACTGTGAGGGGCATTTGTATACCTGGCACTGTGGGGGCATCTGTAAACCTGGCACTGTGGGGACATCTGTATACCTGGCACTGTGAGGGGCATTTGTATACCTGGCACTGTGAGGGGCATTTGTATACCTGGCACTGTGAGGGGCATCTGTATACCTGGCACTGTGAGGGGCATTTGTATACCTGGCACTGTGGGGACATCTGTATACCTGGCACTGTGAGGGGCATCTGTATACCTGGCACTGTGAGGGGCATCTGTATACCTGGCACTGTGGAGGCATCTGTATACCTGGCACTGTGGTGGCAATTGTGGATCTGGCACCGCACTATTGGGGGCATATGTGTATCACGTCCCATTTTAACTGGCCACACCCATTTTTTTGGCACGCGCGCCTCCGGCGCGCACACACAGTACCTCTAAGGGGCAAACCGACTGGGGGGCAGGGTAATTTTTTAAGTTGAGAATTTTTGTATGGCCCCCCCCAAAGGATTTTATAAATATCCAAATGGCCCTCGGTAGAAAAAAGGTTCCCCACCCCTGAGCTATAGCTTGGAAGTGATTGTAACATAGGCGGTAATTCAGAGTTGATTGCAGCAGCAAATTTGTTAGCAGGTGGGCAAAACCATGTGCACTGGAGGGGGGGCAGATATAACATGTGCAGAGAGAGTTAGAGTTGGGTGGGTTATATTGTTTCTGTGCAGGGTAAATACTGGATGCTTTATTTTTACACTGCAATTTAGATTTCAGTTTGCACACACCCCACCCAAATCTAACTCTCTCTGCACGTGTTATATCTGCCCCACCTGCAGTGCACATGGTTTTGCCCAACTCATTCCGACCCGATCGCTGCACTTCCTCGCAGCGGAGCGATCGGGTCTGGAATGTGCATGCGCGAAGTGCGCATTGCGCACGCGCGTCATTGCCCGGTGAGCAACGATGCTGACAGCGGAGAAAGCAGTTGCAGCGGCGACCGCAAGAAGATTGACTGCAGGAAGGCGTTTCGGGGCGTCTGCTGACCGTTGGAGGCCGTTTTCATGGAGTGGTAAGAAAAACGCAGGCGTGTCCACTGTCCAGGCGAACGGAGGGCGGATGTCTGATGTCAAAGCCGAGCCCATTATCGCTGGATTCGTCGCACAGGGTAAGTATGTCCAGGGCTGGTCTTGATTTGTGAGAAACTTTTTTAGCATAGCAGGGCTGCACAAGCGATCACAGCCCTACTATGCTAAAATACACTCCCCCATAGGCGGAGATTAGTTGATCGCACCAGCAGCAAAAAGTTGCTTGGTGCGATCAACTCGGAATGAGGGCCAATATCTGCCCCACCTGCGCTGCACATGGTTTTGCCCAATTGCTAACAAATTTGCTGCTGCGATCAACTCTGAATTACCCCCCTAGTTATTATTGTCCATATACAGGGTAGGATGTATCAATGCTAAAGATAAGTAACACTGAAGAAAACAAAAACTGCCGTTTTCTGAGGTTTACTGCAATACATAGTACACTATATCTATGCAGATATTGGGGGTCCGACATGGACCCACGGCACCGCAGTCCCCAAAAAATTCTATGTGCTAGTATGTAGTAAGCTCAGGAAAGCAAAACTGTCCAGTGCTTTTGCATGATAGAGAATGCCATCTATAGATATTGTTGCCTTTAGAAGCCAGTGGGCTTCTTTCTGTAAAAAAGCCCCTTTGGATCAATATCCACCCATCTGTGGATTGTGCATAAGCAGGACGATTGCCGTGCATAAACAAAAGGACGCCAGAGCATAAACCCGGAAGACTTCTCTTTGCCAAGACAGCTCTTATCGTGATAAGTGGGTGACTAACCTGGGTGTTCTTAATGACGAGGACTGGGAATTTGTTCTGGGCTGCCACAGCCTGCGCTAGATTCCAACAGATCCAGCTCTATATTCTGCATAGAATTTATTGGACTCCGAGTAGATTTTTCCGAATTGGCAGTTGTGTGTCCTCTGCTTGTCCTAAATGTAAGGCCTTGGATGCTGATTTATGGCATTTACTTTGGCTTTGTCCACTGGTGTCTGCCTTTTGGGAGGAGGTGACGGACTGTATCCGTAATAAGGGTATTCAGTTTCCTATAATGACTCTCCGAATATGTATATTTGGGCTGCATCTGGGGGAATCTCTCAGTGGTCCTCTAACGTTATATAGTAATAATTTGCTTGCCCTGTCCCAAGTCTGTATATGCACCCGGATGGCGCAGGGTCCCCTGTCTTTGCTACATGGCTGGCTTTGGTTAACACTACGCTCTTACATGAAAGTTTCATGTATGCGAAACACAAGTGTGTGAGTAAATATGATGTGGTGTGGGGGCTATGGACGAATTCTAGATATTCCCTTGAACTCCTGCCCCTATAGTATATTATGGATATTCTTGGGCGCCCCTGGTTTGTAACATACAGTATGCTGTTCTACCCACTAGGTATACGAATGTGCTGTTATCAAGGGCATAGCTACCATAGGTGCAGGCAGTGCAGCTGCTATGGGGCCCAGAGCTGAGAGGGGCCCACCTTCCCTGTCACAGTTACATGTGTTATATACATTTTTTACCATTGGGTGGTACAAAGGGGCCCTTACAAACTTTTACCTTGTGGTCTGCAATATATCTAGGTATGCCCCTGGACCTGCCCATTGTAATGTGCTATAAAATGAACTGGAGGGAATTATAATGTTTCGTAACATGAACTGGGGCACTGTAAACTGGCACAATATGAAGTGGAGGCACTATAGCGTGGCATAATATGAACTGGGGGCACTGTAATGTGGCACAATATGAAGTGGAGGCACTATAGCATGGCATAATATGAACTGGGGACACTGTAATGTGGCATAATAGGAACTGGGGAAACTACCGTATATACTCGAGTATAAGTCAACCCGAATATAAGCCGAGCCACCTAATTTTACCACAAAAACCAGGGAAAACTTATTGACTCGAGTATAAGCCTAGGGTGGGAAATGCAGCTCTAGCCGTACACAGCTCTCATAGCGCCAGATATGCCCCCACAGTGCCAGATATGCCCTCATACTGCCAGATATGCCCCCACAGTGCCAGATATGCCCTCACACTGCCAGATATGCCCTCACATGGCCAGATATGCCCTCATACTGCCAGATATGCCCCCACAGTGCCAGATATGCCCTCACACTGCCAGATATTCCCCCACAGTGCCAGATATGCCCTCATAGTGCCAAATATGCCCCCACAGTGCCAGATATTCCCCCACGGTGCCAGATATGCCCTCATAGTGCCAGATATGCCCCCACAGTGCCAGATATGCCCTCATACTGCCAGATATGCCCCCTCAGTGCACATATGCCCCCCCCCCCCAAGTGCCAAATATGCTCCCCCAGTGCCAGGTACAACTTGCCCTCCCGCACTCCCCCGCTGTTTTGTGGAGGAGGGACACGGAGGGCACAGCGCGCGCCTCTCCTGTGTCCCTCCTGCGTCTCCGGCAGCGGGTCTGTTAAATGAAGTGCCAGTTCGTGAGCCAATCAGAGCTCATGAACGGGTACTTCATTTAATAGACCCGCCGCTGCCGCAGGAGATGCAGGAGGGACACAGGAGAGGCGTGCGCTGTGCCCTCCGAGTCTCTCCTTCCCAGGCAGCAGTTACGCCACTTTCCCAGGCAGCAGTTACGGAGCATCACTCGAGTATAAGCCGACCCCCTCGGCTTATACTCGAGTATATACGGTATGTCATAATGTGAATTGGGGGTACTGTGTGGCATAATGTGTACTGGCAGCCCTATAATGTAACATAACGTGAACTAGGGCACTACTATGGTTCACAAAATGAACTAGGGCACTATTATGGGGCATCAATTTAAACCTGCTGTGGTGAGTTGTCTCTCTAGAAGCATTGGGATGGGGGCCCCTTCAAAATGTTGCTATGGGGCCCACAAAATTCTGGCTACACCCCTGGCTGTTATGCCATTGACAAATTTGTGTTCTCCTTCCTGTTTATTGCAAATGTATGTGATGGGCTTTGTGATGTATGTACCAACTTTAAATACCCCCCTTCATACTTATCTGATGTAGAATTCTGTCAAGAAATGCATGATTCTTTTGTTTTATTGTGTTCATTTGTTTGTATATTTTCAAAACAACAAAATCAATAAAATATACATGATTTAAAAAAATAAAAAAGACAGCTCTAATCGGAAGAGGCCTCTTGGAAGGTTAGTTTACCTGCATAACGGTGATCACAGAAGTTTCTTAGAAACTTCAACAAAGTCCACTTTTTCAGTAGTGAATGCCTCAGCAACAGTCTCTTGACTCAACACACTTATACCCCTTTCACATCGCACAAATAACCCGGTATCGACACGGCATATTGCCGTGTCGAAACGGGTCAGTGTGCGATGTGAAAGCACTTTTGCCGGGTTGAATACCGGGTCAGGCGCAGTGTGAATGGGAGCCGTTTCGATGCGACACGGCTCCCATTCACAGCATAGGGAGAGGCGGCGCAGGAGATGAGCTTATCTCCCAGCGCCACCTCCACCCCCGCCCCTGCTGCTGCTGCGCCCCCCGCTGCTATGGCAACCGACCCGGTATGTTGGTCGGAAAGCCAGCAGAGAAGAGCAAATGCCGTATCCCACCCGGTAAGGATACGTTTCTCTTACCGGGTGGGATCCGGCATTTGCGATCTGAAATCGGCATTAGGGGGTCTATTTATTAAAATAATTTTTACTAAAATAATGTGAAAAGGGTGTGAAAACACCCTTCTTCACATTATTTTAGTATCACCTGAATGTATTAAAGGACATTTGGAGCAGTTTTCATGAAAAACTGCTCCAAACCCTTTAATTCACTTTTTTTTTAATAACCCACATCGCATTCCCCATACTTATAATAGGAAATGTGATATGGCCGAATTTACTAAAAAAAAATGCTGACAGAAAAAGCTGAGCGGGGACCCAGCAGAGTGATCAGCTATGTGTGTCCGATGGACACATAAGCTGATCACAGTGTAAAAAACAAACAAAAAAAACAAAACCCATACTCACCTGTCCAGGGAGCCGGTATCGGCTGCTCCGGTGAGCGCTGCCGGGCGCCGGGTCCCCCATGTGCTGCAAAGTGACCCCGGTGCAGTAAAGTGATGCTGCAAAGCGGCAGCGCACTTTACAGCACCGGGGGTCACCGCAGCGCACAGGATCCGGCGCCAGGCAGCCCAGCAGGAACAGCGCGGACCAGCTCCCAGGACTGGTGAGTATATTGATCTTCGGGGATGGGGGGGGGGTCCGTGGTGCGTGGGGGTAGTCACGACAGGGGGGTCGACCGGGCGGCGGAGGTAGTGGCGATGTCGGCGGGGGCGGCGCATGCGCAGCAGGACATCGGGGTATTTTTCAGAAAAATACCCCGATGATGCTGCGGAGTATCATCGCAGAGACAGAGCTTGACCGCAAGCTCTGTCCCTGCATGAGAAAATTAATACATCCCTGCGATGTAGTCAATTATCGCAGTGCGAGTTGGGGCGATTTTATCACCTGTCATCAGCATCCTGGATGCGGATGGTGATAAATAGGCCCCTTGGACTGCTGTTAACATTACAGTGCTTGATGTCTTTGTGTTTTAGACTATTGTTTCCTGTAAAAGTCTTTTTCCTATTAAACGGGGAATGGAGACAAGGGATGAGAGTGTAATTCTGCCACTGTATAAATCATTGGTACGGCCACACCTGGAATATTGTGTACAGTTCTTCTGGGCACCGCACTATAAAAAAGATATTTTGGAACTCGAAAGGGTTCAGAGGCGAGCCACGAAACTGGTTAAGGAGTTAGAGGCACTGAATTATGAGGAAGGACTTACACCGTTAGATATGTTTACACTGGAAAAGAGGCGGCTGAGGTTAGAAGAAAAATGTTTTCATACACAACAGAGGAAAGGGTTTTTCACAGAAAGAGCAGTAAGGATTTGGAATTCTCTACCAGAGAAGGTAGTAATGGTAAGTCAGGTAAAGGTAAGTCAGTCAAAAAGTTTAAAAATGGATTAGATAAATTCCTAACTAAAAGAAATATCCAAGGATACAGCATTTAAATGATATAAACATTTTATTATACAGGTTGAACTCGATGGGCATTTTGTCTTTTTCTCAACTTCATCAACTATGTGACTATGGGGGTCATTCTGACCTGATCGCTCGCTGCAGTTCTTCGCAGCGCAGCGATCAGGTCAGAACTGCGCATTGCACTGGTGTCGCAGTGCGCCGGTGCATGGCTGAGAGCCATCGGCTGTTGTTGCCTAGCGATCGCCTCTGCCTGATTGACAGGCAGAGGCGGTCGCTGGGCGAGAGGGGGCGGTCGCCGTTTTGTGGGCGCGGTCCGGCCAATGCAGGCATGGCCAGACCGTGCGGGGAGGCGGGCTGCAGCGGCTGCGTGACGTCACACACAGCCGCTGCAACGCGGGCAGCGATGAGTAGCTCCCGGCCAGCACGCAAAAGCTGCGCTGGCCGGGAGCTACTTCTGAACTGCAAAAGCATCGCTGCTGTGCAATGCTTTTGCACTTCTGCGACGGGTCAGGGACTGACATGCGGGGCGGGCTATCCCTGTGCTGGCCGTCCCCCCGCATGTCTGTGTTCCTGATCGGAGCTGTGCTAAATTTAGCACAGCTACGATCAAGTTGGAATCACCCCCTATGTAACTATAGTAGTCTTCCATTCACACCAATCAGTCTTTGACTTTAGCTCTTGAACCATTTGAGGTACACTGAAAGCTATGTTTGTGTACTCTTCATTATATCTTCTTGCTGGTTTACCAATGTTTGATTTAGCAGATGTACTGTGTTTTGGTTGAACTTCCACGTTGGTAGTTTCTGGTTCAGAATAATCTACAGCTGCAGTCATGTCCAATAATACATACCGTTTCTGTCCTGTCAAGATCTGGCTTTTCTGAAGCTTGCATTTGTCTCCTTGAATACAATGTCTCTTGATATTGATAAGCTTTCTTGTAGCTGGATTCCACAATCTGTATCCCTTACAGTCATGACAATACTCAAGCATTAAGCACTTAATTTACTTTGAATATAATTTATGTCTTCTTTCTTCTGGTATATGCTTGTAAGCTGTGCTTCTAAATGTTCTCAGATGCTTTACACTTTACATTTTGCTTTCTTTTTGACCAGGCCTCAATTAGCGTTATGTCCTTCAGGGCAACTGTTGATGAACGGTTCTTTATGTAATCTGCTGTAGACACTGCCTTCACCCGGGTGGTCTTCAGTATGCCGACTGATGGGATCCCGGCGCACAGTATACCGGCGCTGGGATCCCGACAGCCGGCATACCGACACTTATTCTCCCTCGTGGGGGTCCACGACCCCCCTGGAGGGAGACTAAAATAGCGTGGCACGCGTAGCGCGCCACCGTGCCGGTAGCGTGGCGAGCACAGCGAGCCCGCAAGGGGCTCATTTGCGCTCGCCACACTGTCGGTAATCCGGCGGTCGGGCTCCCGGCGCCGGTATGCTGGTCGCCGGGAGCCGGACCGCCGGCATATCGTAGTGAACCCCCTTCGCCCAAAACTGATTCTCTAAGTTTGAGTTGATCCTCATACATCTTGCTTTTACATTAGTGTATGGTTTGCTGGTTCAATAACTCCAATTTATTCTAGACTGTAAGCAACGGTCAATTGATGTTTTACTCCATGTCTTATAAAGAGATACTTTCCTCCAGAAATTTAAGTCTGTGACCTTTTCTTGTAATCTGCAATTTTCTTTACTAGTTCAGACTTTTCCTTTATGAAGTACATGTGTCATTCTCGTGAAGTCATCAATAAATGTCAAGAAGAATTTGTATCCACTCGCAGACTTTAATTCCATTAATCCATACACATCTGAATGTACAATTTAAAATTGTGCCTAGCCCTATTGGTTGACTTTGGAAATGGTTGACGACTTTTCTTTTCAAATATGCTGCTCTCACACACTGGTTTCTCTTTGTTAATCACTGTTACTATCCTGTTCTGTAGCTTCTGTCATATCTGAGATGATCAAATCTTCTGTTTAGGTTTAGGCTGCATTTCAAGGGAGTTAGGGTCATGCTGCGTCCTAGGGGGTTAGGCTGCAGGTAGGGAGGGTTAAATTTAGGCATCCCCTCAGAGGCTTAGGCTACGGGGGGAGGGTTAGGTTTAGGCAGCGGGGATGGGGGGTTAGGTTTAGGTGCCTCCGGGGGGTGGTTAGTGTTAGGCACTAAGGGAGACGTTAGGGTTAGGCTGCGGGTAGGGTTGGTTAGGGTTAGGAGGGTGGGGAGAACACCCCTTACTCACCCCTGTTGACTTTTTAATCAGTGGGATCCCGGCACCAGTATTTCGAACGCCGGGATCCCATCCGCCGGGATCTTATACTAATCCCCCTGAATCAATACACCATGAATCTTTTCTGTGGTTATCTATAGATGGGTCCATGTTTATCTTGACCTTTAATAAGATTAACTGAGACTGGGCAGTCAGTCTTAATCCCCTGCTGTAATGACAATCCCCTGCTGTATTGTTCTCTGTATTGTATTGCAGCTGACAACAATAGATGAAGGGTTTATGTTAATAAACCATGTTGTGCCTAGGTGCAGCAAACTAGCCAAGATAACCGTGGACCCATCTCTATTACACTCCGGCCTGAGTCTTTCTTGTCATCACATTTCTGACTCTGCACTGGATCCACTTTTCTTTGTTTACAACTAATTGCTTTGCAACCTATATTGTGACAACTAAATAACACTTGGGGGCCTATTAATGATGAAAAAAATATCAGTAGTGATAAAAATAGTTTTGAACTCGCCATGAGATCATAGTAGAAATCAATGAAATTCATTGTGACACCATTACAAAATATCACTTCTGAATAGCTGCTCTTTCTGTGGAGACAGCTTTTTGGAAATGTGAAACACTAACCCAGCTGCTCCCTTCAGATTTGCTGCCTGTATTGAACCTGCGGACGCATCTTTCACATCTCAGGGCTCAGGCATGCACAGTCTCTGCAGAAAGACCAGAGGAGCAGGTACTATCATATTTACGGTGATCAGAGTGACTGCCCCCCCCCATCCCCCTTACCTGTCTGCTCTGTCTGCTGTACCGTAGCCAGTGGTGCTAAGATGGGAAGGATCAGGTATAAACTATCTGGGTCTGGGCTTCTTACAGGGTCCCGAGTCCATATACACCCCCCCCCCCCCCCCCCCGCTTACCTATCACTGGCAGCAACCTCTTTACCCAGGACAGCACACGCTGCATTGTGCTAGGCTGCAGTAGGTCTAGGGTTGCTGAAGCTGATGCTGAGCACAGTAGTCTCCTCTACCTGTGCAGGTTGGTGCCTCTTTGCGGTGCATAAAAGAGGGCTTGACCACACCTCCGTGATTGGGTCACACCTCCCCAATCATTACCAGGGCCTGGAAAAGCTTCTCTACGGCCCTGACAGGACTTCATGCAGCCATATTCTGCAGCCCGCACTCCAGTTCTCAAAAATTTTCACATTAATTTGATCTGTTTTTCAAACCTCCATTAAATGCATCCATTCTTTCAAAGTTTAGTATCTCCAATTAAACATTAAGAAGAGAAAAAAAAATATTTTAACATCTTGAGCCAAGCCCATATGTACAAATCACTGAAGGTTGTAAAACATTACTGTAAACAAATACTTCACGTTTAATAAGATGTCTTATTTCCTTGTTCTCTTTAGAAGCGCTGCTCTGTGTGTTTAGCCCGGCTGCTGCGGAAGTAATAACTGCAGAGATACATGATGTGTCATATAATGATAGCTACATACCTCCCAACTTAAGTGACAGATGAGGAGGGACACTAACGTGCGCCCGAAATTGGGGGGCACGGACAGCAATCAGTGAGCTGCTGGTCATGAACCCTGTCCCTCTCTGTCGGGAATAGACGCTGTGTACATGCGCACAGCATCTATTCACTGCTGCTCTGCTCAGCGCAGCGAGTGACAGGGGGGAACTCCCAACTGCACCCCGTCCCCCCACCATCACAGGACGCTGGGACCCATGGGTGCAAAATCGGGACAGTCCCGCCAAGGGCCCTCATTCTGAGTTGTTCGCTCACTAGCTGCTTTTAGCAGCATTGCAAACTCTAAGCCGCCGCCCTCTGGGAGTATATCTTAGCTTAGCAGAATAGCGAACGAAAGAGTAATTAGCCAGTTGGTGATACTATGATACAGTATTAGTGATACAGGTTGAGTCTCCCTTATGCAAAATGCTTGGGACGAGAAGTATTTTGGATATCGGATTTTTCCGTATTTTGGAATAATTGCATACCATAATGAGATATCATGGTGATGGGACCTAAGTCTAAGCACATAATGCATTTATGTTTCAAATACACCTTATACACACAGCCTAAACATCATTTTTAGAGATGAGCGGGTTCGGTTCCTCGGAATCCGAACCCCCCCGAACTTCAGCCTTTTTACACGGGTCCGAGGCAGACTCGGATCTTCCCGCCTTGCTCGGCTAACCCGAGCGCGCCCGAACGTCATCATCCCGCTGTCGGATTCTCGCGAGGCTCGAATTCTATCGCGAGACTCGGATTCTATATAAGGAGCCGCGCGTCGCCGCCATTTTCACACGTGCATTGAGATTGATAGGGAGAGGACGTGGCTGGCGTCCTCTCCGTTTATAGTTACTGTTAGTACTAGTTAGTTGATCTGATTGCTGCTTAGCTTATTGTGGGGAGGATTGGGGAGAGCTGTTAGGAGGAGTACAGTCAGTGCAGAGTTTTGCTAGTTTTTTTTAATCCGTTCTCTGCCTGAAAAAAACGCTCCATACCATATCTGTGCTCAGCCTCAGTGTGCTGCATGATATATCTATGTATATCTGACTGTGCTGAGTGCTCACTGCTCACACAGCTGAATTGTGGGGGAGACTGGGGTGCACTGCAGTTATAGCAGGAGTACAGTGCACACTTTTGCTGCCAGTGTGACTGACCAGTGACCACCAGTATATTGTCTGCCTGAAAAAGTTAAACACTCCTGTGGTGTTTTTTTTTTTTATTCTATAAACGCATTCTGCTGACAGTGTCCAGCAGGTCCGTCATTCATTATATTATATAAATATTTACCAGCAGTAGTGTTATATTTTTTTTGTTCATCTCTATCATCTTTATCATCTCTATATTAGCAGACGCAGTACGGTAGTCCACGGCTGTGGCTATCTCTGTGTCGTCAGTGCTCGTCCATAATTGTATACCTACCTGTGGTGGGTTTTTTTTTTTCTATCTTCTTCATACTAGTAGTTTAGGAGTCTGCTGACAGTGTCCAGCAGGTCCGTCATTATATTATATATACCTGCAGTAGTGATATATATATATTTTTTATATCATTATCATCTCTATACTAGCAGACGCAGTACGGTAGTCCACGGCTGTAGCTACCTCTGTGTCGTCAGTGCTCGTCCATAATTGTATACCTACCTGTGGTGGGGTTAATTTTTCTATCTTCTTCATACTAGTAGTTTAGGAGTCTGCTGACAGTGTCCAGCAGGTCCGTCATTATATTATATATACCTGCAGTAGTGATATATATATATTTTTTATATCATTATCATCTCTATACTAGCAGACGCAGTACGGTAGTCCACGGCTGTAGCTACCTCTGTGTCGTCAGTGCTCGTCCATAATTGTATACCTACCTGTGGTGGGGTTTTTTTTTCTATCTTCTTCATACTAGTAGTTTAGGAGTCTGCTGACAGTGTCCAGCAGGTCCGTCATTATATTATATATACCTGCAGTAGTGATATATATATATTTTTTATATCATTATCATCTCTATACTAGCAGACGCAGTACGGTAGTCCACGGCTGTAGCTACCTCTGTGTCGTCAGTGCTCGTCCATAATTGTATACCTACCTGTGGTGGGTTTTTTTTTTCTATCTTCTTCATACTAGTAGTTTAGGAGTCTGCTGACAGTGTCCAGCAGGTCCGTCATTATATTATATATACCTGCAGTAGTGATATATATATTTTTTATATCATTATCATCTCTATACTAGCAGACGCAGTACGGTAGTCCACGGCTGTAGCTACCTCTGTGTCGTCAGTGCTCGTCCATAATTGTATACCTACCTGTGGTGGGGTTTTTTTTTCTATCTTCTTCATACTAGTAGTTTAGGAGTCTGCTGACAGTGTCCAGCAGGTCCGTCATTATATTATATATACCTGCAGTAGTGATATATATATATTTTTTATATCATTATCATCTCTATACTAGCAGACGCAGTACGGTAGTCCACGGCTGTAGCTACCTCTGTGTCGTCAGTCACTCGTCCATAATTGTATACCTACCTGTGGTGGGTTTTTTTTTTCTATCTTCTTCATACTAGTAGTTTAGGAGTCTGCTGACAGTGTCCAGCAGGTCCGTCATTATATTATATATACCTGCAGTAGTGATATATATATATTTTTTATATCATTATCATCTCTATACTAGCAGACGCAGTACGGTAGTCCACGGCTGTAGCTACCTCTGTGTTGTCAGTGCTCGTCCATAATTGTATACCTACCTGTGGTGGGGGTTTTTTTTCTATCTTCTTCATACTAGTAGTTTAGGAGTCTGCTGACAGTGTCCAGCAGGTCCGTCATTATATTATATATACCTGCAGTAGTGATATATATATATATTTTATATCATTATCATCTCTATACTAGCAGACGCAGTACGGTAGTCCACGGCTGTAGCTACCTCTGTGTCGTCAGTCACTCGTCATCCATAAGTATACTAGTATCCATCCATCTCCATTGTTTACCTGAGGTGCCTTTTAGTTGTGCCTATTAAAATATGGAGAACAAAAATGTTGAGGTTCCAAAAATAGGGAAAGATCAAGATCCACTTCCACCTCGTGCTGAAGCTGCTGCCACTAGTCATGGCCGAGACGATGAAATTCCATCAACGTCGTCTGCCAAGGCCGATGCCCAATGTCATAGTACAGAGCATGTAAAATCCAAAACACAAAATATCAGTAAAAAAAGGACTCAAAAATCTAAAATAAAATCGTCGGAGGAGAAGCGTAAACTTGCCAATATGCCATTTACCACACGGAGTGGCAAGGAACGGCTGAGGCCCTGGCCTATGTTCATGGCTAGTGGTTCAGCTTCACATGAGGATGGAAGCACTCAGCCTCTCGCTAGAAAAATGAAAAGACTTAAGCTGGCAAAAGCACAGCAAAGAACTGTGCGTTCTTCGAAATCACAAATCCACAAGGAGAGTCCAATTGTGTCGGTTGCGATGCCTGACCTTCCCAACACTGGACGTGAAGAGCATGCGCCTTCCACCATTTGCACGCCCCCTGCAAGTGCTGGAAGGAGCACCCGCAGTCCAGTTCCTGATAGTCAGATTGAAGATGTCAGTGTTGAAGTACACCAGGATGAGGAGGATATGGGTGTTGCTGGCGCTGGGGAAGAAATTGACAAGGAGGATTCTGATGGTGAGGTGGTTTGTTTAAGTCAGGCACCCGGGGAGACACCTGTTGTCCGTGGGAGGAATATGGCCATTGACATGCCTGGTGAAAATACCAAAAAATCAGCTCTTCGGTGTGGAAGTATTTCAACAGAAATGCGGACAACATTTGTCAAGCCGTGTGCTGCCTTTGTCAAGCTGTAATAAGTAGGGGTAAGGACGTTAACCACCTCGGAACATCCTCCCTTATACGTCACCTGCAGCGCATTCATCATAAGTCAGTGACAAGTTCAAAAACTTTGGGCGACAGCGGAAGCAGTCCACTGACCAGTAAATCCCTTCCTCTTGTAACCAAGCTCACGCAAACCACCCCACCAACTCCCTCAGTGTCAATTTCCTCCTTCCCCAGGAATGCCAATAGTCCTGCAGGCCATGTCACTGGCAATTCTGACGAGTCCTCTCCTGCCTGGGATTCCTCCGATGCATCCTTGCGTGTAACGCCTACTGCTGCTGGCGCTGCTGTTGTTGCTGCTGGGAGTCGATGGTCATCCCAGAGGGGAAGTCGTAAGACCACTTTTACTACTTCCACCAAGCAATTGACTGTCCAACAGTCCTTTGCGAGGAAGATGAAATATCACAGCAGTCATCCTGCTGCAAAGCGGATAACTGAGGCCTTGGCATACTGGGCGGTGAGAAACGTGGTTCCGGTATCCATCATTACTGCAGAGCCAACTATAGACTTGTTTGAGGTACTGTGTCCCCGGTACCAAATACCATCTAGGTTCCATTTCTCTAGGCAGGCGATACCGAAAATGTACACAGACCTCAGAAAAAGACTCACCAGTGTCCTAAAAAATGCATTTGTACCCAATGTCCACTTAACCACGGACATGTGGACAAGTGGAGCAGGGCAGACTCAGGACTATATGACTGTGACAGCCCACTGGGTAGATGTATTGACTCCCGCCGCAAGAACAGCAGCGGCGGCACCAGTAGCAGCATCTCGCAAACGCCAACTCTTTCCTAGGCAGGCTACGCTTTGTATCACCGCTTTCCAGAATACGCACACAGCTAAAAACCTCTTACGGCAACTGAGGAAGATCATCGCAGAATGGCTTACCCCAATTGGACTCTCCTGTGGATTTGTGGCATCGGACAACGCCAGCAATATTGTGTGTGCATTAAATCTGGGCAAATTCCAGCACGTCCCATGTTTTGCACATACCTTGAATTTGGTGGTGCAGAATTATTTAAAAAACGAGAGGGGCGTGCAAGAGATGCTGTCGGTGGCCAGAAGAATTGCGGGACACTTTCGGCGTACAGGCACCACGTACAGAAGACTGGAGCAACACCAAAAACGCCTGAACCTGCCCTGCCATCATCTGAAGCAAGAAGTGGTAACGAGGTGGAATTCAACCCTCTATATGCTTCAGAGGTTGGAGGAGCAGCAAAAGGCCATTCAAGCCTATACAACTGACCACGATATAGGAGGTGGAATGCACCTGTCTCAAGCGCAGTGGAGAATGATTTCAACGTTGTGCAAGGTTCTGCAACCTTTTGAACTTGCCACACGTGAAGTCAGTTCAGACACTGCTAGCCTGAGTCAGGTCATTCCCCTCATCAGGCTTTTGCAGAAGAAGCTGGAGACATTGAAGGAGGAGCTAACACTGAGCGATTCCGCTAGGCATGTGGGACTTGTGGATGGAGCCCTTAATTCGCTTAACAAGGATTCACGGGTGGTCAATCTGTTGAAATCAGAGCACTACATTTTGGCCACCGTGCTCGATCCTAGATTTAAAACCTACGTTGTATCTCTCTTTCCGGCAGACACAAGTCTGCAGGGGTTCAAAGAACTGCTGGTGAGAAAATTGTCAAGTCAAGCGGAACGCGACCTGTCAACATCTCCTCCTTCACATTCTCCCGCAACTGGGGGTGCGAGGAAAAGGCTCAGAATTCCGAGCCCACCCGCTGGCGGTGATGCAGGGCAGTCTGGAGCGACTGCTGATGCTGACATCTGGTCCGGACTGAAGGACCTGACAACGATTACGGACATGTCGTCTACTGTCACTGCATATGATTCTCTCACCATTGAAAGAATGGTGGAGGATTATATGAGTGACCGCATCCAAGTAGGCACGTCAGACAGTCCGTACGTATACTGGCAGGAAAAAGAGGCAATTTGGAGGCCCTTGCACAAACTGGCTTTATTCTACCTAAGTTGCCCTCCCACAAGTGTGTACTCCGAAAGAGTGTTTAGTGCCGCCGCTCACCTTGTCAGCAATCGGCGTACGAGGTTACTTCCAGAAAATGTGGAGAAGATGATGTTCATTAAAATGAATTATAATCAATTCCTCCATGGAGACATTCACCAGCAGCAATTGCCTCCACAAAGTACACAGGGAGCTGTGATGGTGGATTCCAGTGGGGACGAATTGATAATCTGTGAGGAGGGGGATGTACACGGTGATGAATCGGAGGATGATGATGAGGTGGACATCTTGCCTCTGTAGAGCCAGTTTGTGCAAGGAGAGATTAATTGCTTCTTTTTTGGTGGGGGTCCAAACCAACCCGTCATTTCAGTCACAGTCATGTGGCAGACCCTGTCACTGAAATGATGGGTTGGTTAAAGTGTGCATGTCCTGTTTATACAACATAAGGGTGGATGGGAGGGCCCAAGGACAATTCCATCTTGCACCTCTTTTTTCTTTCATTTTTCTTTGCGTCATGTGCTGTTTGGGGAGTGTTTTTTGGAAGGGCCATCCTGCGTGACACTGCAGTGCCACTCCTAGATGGGCCAGGTGTTTGTGTCGGCCACTAGGGTCGCTTAGCTTACTCACACAGCTACCTCATTGCGCCTCTTTTTTTCTTTGCGTCATGTGCTGTTTGGGGAGTGTTTTTTGGAAGGGCCATCCTGCGTGACACTGCAGTGCCACTCCTAGATGGGCCAGGTGTTTGTGTCGGCCACTAGGGTCGCTGAGCTTAGTCACACAGCTACCTCATTGCGCCTCTTTTTTTCTTTGCGTCATGTGCTGTTTGGGGAGTGTTTTTTGGAAGGGCCATCCTGCGTGACACTGCAGTGCCACTCCTAGATGGGCCAGGTGTTTGTGTCGGCCACTTGGGTCGCTGAGCTTAGTCATCCAGCGACCTCGGTGCAAATTTTAGGACTAAAAATAATATTGTGAGGTGTGAGGTGTTCAGAATAGACTGAAAATGAGTGGAAATTATGGTTATTAAGGTTAATAATACTTTGGGATCAAAATGACCCCCAAATTCTATGATTTAAGCTGTTTTTTAGGGTTTTTTGAAAAAAACACCCGAATCCAAAACACACCCGAATCCGACAAAAAAAATTCGGTGAGGTTTTGCCAAAACGCGTTCGAACCCAAAACACGGCCGCGGAACCGAACACAAAACCCGAAAAATTTCCGGTGCACATCTCTAAATTTTAGCTAATGTTATAATATACTTTGTGCATTAAACACAGTTTGTGTACATACACACAATTTATTTATGTTTCATTTACACCTCATACACACAGCCTGAAGTTCATTTAATACAATATTTCTCTAACGTCCTAGTGGATGCTGGGGACTCCGTCAGGACCATGGGGAATAGCGGCTCCGCAGGAGACAGGGCACAAAAGCAAGCTTTTAGGATCACATGGTGTGTACTGGCTCCTCCCCCTATGACCCTCCTCCAAGCCTCAGTTAGGTTTTTGTGCCCGTCCGAGTAGGGTGCAATCTAGGTGGCTCTCTTAAAGAGTTACTTAGAAAAAGTTTTTAGGTTCTTTATTTTCAGTGAGTCCTGCTGGCAACAGGCTCACTGCATCGAGGGACTTAGGGGAGAGATTTTCAACTCACCTGCGTGCAGGATGGATTGGATTCTTAGGCTACTGGACACCATTAGCTCCAGAGGGAGTCGGAACACAGGGCTCGCCCTGGGGTTCGTCCCGGAGCCGCGCCGCCGACCCCCCTTGCAGATGCTGAAGATGAAGAGGTCCGGAACCAGGCGGCAGAAGACTTTCAGTCTTCATCAGGTAGCGCACAGCACTGCAGCTGTGCGCCATTGTTGTCAGCACACTTCTCACAGCAGTCACGGAGGGTGCAGGGCGCTGGGGGGGGGGCGCCCTGGGCAGCAATGTATAATACCTGTATGGCGAAAAATACATCACATATAGCCCTTGAGGCTATATGGATGTATTTAACCCCTGCCAGATATCAAAAACTCCGGAGAAGAAGCCCGCCGAAAAGGGGGCGGGGCCTATTCTCCTCAGCACACAGCGCCATTTTCCCTCACAGAAATGCTGGTGGGAAGGCTCCCAGGCTCTCCCCTGCACTGCACTACAGAAACAGGGTTAAAACAGAGAGGGGGGGCACTGATTTGGCGATATGTACATATATTAAAATGCTATAAGGGAGGAACACTTATATAAAGGTTGTCCCTGGATAATTATAGCGTTTTGGTGTGTGCTGGCAAACTCTCCCTCTGTCTCCCCAAAGGGCTAGTGGGTCCTGTCCTCTATCAGAGCATTCCCTATGTGTGTGCTGTATGTCGGTACGTGTGTGTCGACATGTATGAGGTAAATGTTGGTGAGGAGGCGGAGCAAATTGCCTGTAATGGTGATGTCACTCTCTAGGGAGTCGACACCGGAATGGATGGCTTATTTATGGAATTACGTGATAATGTCAACACGCTGTAAGCCGGTTGACGACATGAGAGGGCCGGCGAACAAATTAGTATCTGTCCAGGCGTCTCAAACACCGTCAGGGGCTGTAAAATGCCCATTTACCTCAGTCGGTCGACACAGACCCAGACAAGGACACTGATTTCAGTGTCGACGGTGAAGAAACAAACGTATTTTCCTTTAGGGCCACACGTTAAGGGCAATGAAGGAGGTGTTACATATTTCTGATACTCCAAGTACCACAAAAAAGGGTATTATGTGTGAGGTGAAAAAACTACCTGTAGTTTTTCCTGAATCAGATAAATTATATGAAGTGTGTGATGATGCGTGGGTTTCCCCCGATAGAAAATTATTGGCGGTATACCTTTTCCCGCCAGAAGTTAAGGCGCGTTGGGAAACACCCCTCAGGGTGGATAAGGCGCTCACACGCTTATCAGAACAAGTGGCGGTACCATCTACAGATAGGACCGTACTTAAGGAGCCAGCTAATAGGAGGCTGAAAAATATCCTAAAAAGTATACACACACATGCTGGTGTTATACTGTGACCAGCGATCGCCTCAGCCTGGATGTGCAGACCTGAGGTGGCTTGGTCGGATTCCCTGACTAAAAATATTGATACCCTTGACAGGGACAGTATTTTATTGACTATAGAGCATTTAAAGGATGCATTTCTATATATGCGAGATGCGCAGAGGGATATTGCACTCTGGCATCAAGAGTAAATGCGATGTCCATATCTGCAAGAAGATGTTTATGGACACGACAGTGGTCAGGTGATGCAGATTCCAAACGGCACAAAGATGTATTGCCGTATAAAGGGGAGGAGTTATTTGGGGTCGGTCCATGGGACCTGGTGGCCACGGCAACTGCTGGAAAATCCACCGTTATTTACCCTAAGTCACATCTCTGCAGAAAAAGACACCGTCTTTTCAGCCTCAGTCTTTTCGTCCCTATAAGAGTCATATCTGCCCAGGGATAGAGAAAAGGGAAGAAGACTGCAGCAGGCAGCCCATTCCCAGGAATAGAAGCCCTTCGCCGCTTCTACTAAGTTCTCAGCATGACGCTGGGACCGTACAGGACCCCTGGATCCTACAAGTAGTATCCAAGGGGTACAGATTGGAATGTCGAGGCGTTTCCCCCCTCGCAGGTTCCTGTAGTCTGCTGTACCAATGTCTCCCTCCGACAGGGAGGCAGTATTGAAAATAATTCACAAGCTGTATTCCCAGCAGGTGATAATAAAAATACCCCTCCTACAACAAGGAAAGGGGTATTGTTCCACACTATATGGTGGTACTGAAGCCAGAAGGCTAGGTGAGACCGATTCTAAATCAAAAAATTTTTTTGAACACTTACAAAGGTTCAAATTCAGATGGAGTCACTCAGAGCAGTGATAGCAAACAAGGGGACTATATAGTGTCCCGGGACATCAGGGATGCTTACCTCCATGTCCCAAAAATTTGCTTTTCTCACCAAGGGTACCTCAGGTTCGTGGTACAGAACTGTCACTATCAGTTTCAGACGATGCCGTTGGATTGTCCAAGGCACCCCGGGTCCTTACCAAGGTAATGACCGAAATGAGGATTCGTCGTCAAAGAGAATGGACGACCTCCTGATAAGAACAAGGTCCAGAGAACAGTTGGAGGTCGGAGTAGCACTATCTCAAGTAGTTCTACGACAGCACGGGTGGATTCTAAATATTCCATAACCGCAGTTGTTCCGACGACACGTCTGCTGGTCCTAGGGATGATTCTGGACACAGTCCAGGAAAAGGTGTTTCTCCCAGAGGAGAAAGCCAGGGAGTTATCCGAGCTAATCGGGATCCTCCTAAAACCAGGAAAAGTGTCAGTGCATCATTGCACAAGAGTCCTGGTAAAAATGGTGGCTTATTACGAAGCGCTTCCATTCGGCAGATTTCACACAAGAACTCTTCAGTGGGATCTGCTGGACAAATGGTCCGGATCGCATCTTCAGATGCATCAGCGGATAACCCTATATCCAAGGACAAGGGTGTCTCTCCTGTGGTGATTACAGAGTGCTCATCTTCTAGAGGGCCGCAGATTTGGCATTCAGGATTGGATGCTGGTAACCACGGAGGCCAGCCTGAGAGACTGGGGAGCAGTCACACAGGGAAAAAATTTCCAGGGAGTGTGATCAAGTCTGGAGAATTCTCTCCACATAAATATACTGGAGCTAAGAGCAAATTTATAATGCTCTAAGTTTAGTAAGGCCTCTGCTTCAAGGTCAGCCGGTATTGATCCAGTGGGATAACATCACGGCAGTCGCCCACGTAAACAGAAAGGGCGGCACAAGAAGCAGGAGGGCAGTGGTCAAAACTGCAAGGATTTTTCGCTAGGCGGAAAATCATGTGTTAGCACTGTCAGCAGTGTTCATTCCGGGAGTGGATGACTGGGAAGCAGACTTCCTCAGCAGGCACGACCTCCACCCGGGAGAGTGGGAACTTCATCGGGAAGTTTTCCGCATGATTGTGAACCGTTGGGAAAGACCAAAGGTGGACATGATGGCGTCCCGCCCGAACAAAAAACGTGACAGGTATTGCGCCAGGTCACGAGACCTTCAGGCGATAGCTGTGGACGTCCTGGTAACACCGTGGGTGTAACAGTCGGTGTATGTGTTCCCTCCTCTGTTTCTCATAACCAAGGTATTGAGAATTATAAGACGTAGAGGAGTAAGAACTATACTCGTGGCTCCGGATTGGCCAAGAGGGACTTGGTACCCGGAACTTCAAGAGATGCTCACAGAGGACTAATGGCCTCGGGAGCTAAGATGGGATTTGCTTTCAGCAAGAACCATGTCTGTTCCAAGAGGAACCGTGGCATCTGCCTCTAAGAAAGGACCTGCTCCAGCAGGGACCTTGTCTGTTCCAAGACTTACCGCGACTGCGTTTGACGGCATGGCGGTTGAACGCCGGATCCTAAGGGAAAAGGCATTCCGGAAGAAGTCATACCTACCCTGGTCAAAGCCAGGAAGGAGGTGACCGTACAACGTTATCACCACATGTGGTGAAAATATATTGCGTGGGTGAGGCCAGGAAGGCCCCACGAAAAAAAATTTCGACTAGGTCGATTTCTGCACTTCCTGAAAACAGGAGTGTCTATGAGCCTCAAATTGGGGTCCATTAAGGTTCAAGTTTCGGCCCTGTAGATTTTCTTCCAGAAAAAATTGGCTTCAATTCCTGGAGTCCAGACGTTTGTCAAGGGAGTATTGCATATACAGCCCCTTGTGTGCCTCCAGTGGCACCGTGGGATCTCAACGTAGTGTTGGGATTCCTAAAATCATATTGGTTTGAACCGCTCAAATCTGTGGATTTGAAATATCTCACATGGAAAGTGACCATGTTGTGGCCCTGGCCTCGGCCAGACGAGTGTCAGAATTGGGGGCTTTGTCTTAAAAAAGCCCATATTTGTTTTTCCAGTCGGACAAGGCAGAACTGCGGACTCGTCCCCAGTTTCTTCCTAAGGTGGTGTCAGCGTTTCACCTGAAACAACATATTGTGGTGCCTGCGGCTACTAGGGACTTGGAGGACTCCAAGTTGCTAGACGTTGTCGGGGCCCTAAAAATATATAGATATATATATATATATATATATATATATATATATATATATTTCCAGGACGGCTGGAGTCAGAAATTCTGACTTGCTGTTTATATTGTATGCACCCAAAAAGCTGGGTGCTCCTGCTTCTAAGCAGACTATTGCTTGTTGGATTTGTAGTACAATTCAGCTTGCACATTCTGTGGCAGGCCTGCCACAGCCAAAATCTGTAAGTGCCCATTCCACAAGGAAGGTGGGCTCATCTTGGGCGGATGCCCGAGGGGGTCTCGGCTTTAAAATTTTGCCGAGCAGTTACGTGGTCAGGGGGGAACACGTTTGTAAAATTCTACAAATTTGATACCCTGGCTGAGGAGGACCTGGAGTTCTCTCATTCGGTGCTGCAGAGTCATCCGCACTCTCCCGCCCGTTTGGGAGCTTTGGTATAATCCCCATGGTCCTGACGGAGTCCCCAGCATCCACTAGGACGTTAGAGAAAATAAGATTTTACTTACCGATAAATCTATTTCTCGTAGTCCGTAGTGGATGCTGGGCGCCCATCCCAAGTGCGGATTGTCTGCATTACTTGTACATAGTTATTGTTACAAAAATCGGGTTATTATTGTTGTGAGCCATCTTTTTTAGAGGCTACTTCATTGTTATCATACTGTTAACTGGGTTCAGATCACAAGTTGTACGGTGTGATTGGTGTGGCTGGTATGAGTCTTACCCGGGATTCAAGATCCTTCCTTATTGTGTACGCTCGTCCGGGCACAGTACCTAACTGAGGCTTGGAGGAGGGTCATAGGGGGAGGAGCCAGTACACACCATGTGATCCTAAAAGCTTGCTTTTGTGCCCTGTCTCCTGCGGAGCCGCTATTCCCCATGGTCCTGACGGAGTCCCCAGCATCCACTACGGACTACGAGAAATAGATTTATCGGTAAGTAAAATCTTATTTTTTAATAACTTTGTGTATTAAACAAAGTTTGGGTACATTGAGCCATCAGAAAACAAAGGTTTCACTATTTCACTCTCACTCAAAATAGTCCGTATTTCGGAATATTCCGTATTTTGGAATATTTGGATATGGGATACTCAACCTGTATTGGTTATTATGCTTGGGTATAGGTGGTACTGGGCATTTGACGATAATAGAATATAGGTGTACCTTGGATATTGGAGATTCTGGGATATTTGTGATACTGGGATATTGCTAATACTGGCTAATTGGTAATACTGAGATATCATGGTACTGGGATAAGGTGATATTAATGAAATTGGAATATCAGTGACACTGGGTAATTGGTGATACTGGGATTAGGACAATACTGGGATACTGGTGATATGGAATGTTAGTGACAGTGGTATATTGTTGAATATATTTCCTAACAATAAAAAGAAACTCATTTATTTCTCACAATAAAGCTCTATTCTAATTATGGTATTGTTGTCACAGCGTGCCGGATCCTGGCAGTCACTTACCGGGTCTGGCAATGCTGGTCTTCGGCATCCACAGCAGGGCAGAGTTTACAGGAATTTACTCTCCCTGGGCTGTTCAGCAGTACATGTGACCTGCGTGGCGGGTGCAGCGATGTCCAAACCTCCTTACGGAGGTCCCTGGTGAACTACACTCAGGCACACTAGACTCTGCACGCCACTGTTTTGGGTCTCTGACAATCCTAAGGTACGTATTAGAGGACTACAAATGGGTTGGGGTCGGGTTACTGGCGGTCAGTATAGCGACGCCGGGACCACGGCGACTAGAATGCCGGCAGGGGGGCGAGCGTAACAAGGCCCCTTGTGGGCTCGGTGGCTCACCACAGGTTCTATTCCCACTCTATGGGAATGCTCCCTGCTAGTCAGCATTCCGGCTATCAGTATTTGAAGCGGTTATGATTCTGGCATCGGTATCCTGACCGCTGGGATTCCATATATATATTATTACCAGAATACGCTGGTAACACTGGGAGCTCTCAGCATTCGGTCATATAAATGGAATTGTTGCACAACCGTCTCATTATTGGGAGCTGAGACATTACCTGCGGCCCTGACATAACTGTTTCACCTCTTATAGTTAGGCTGCAAAGCACAATGAAGGTCTGAATAGCGCGGGTCATTATTCTGTGAATAAAGCAGTTTTATTTAATAAATGTCATCTATTTTATAAGCTTTTATTTTCCTTTTCCCCCATAAACTGATCATTTATTAGCATTGAGAGTAACCTTTATGTACTAATATCTGGGGTACATAAACAGGCTGGAGAGGGTTCCTTCTGTTTTGGAATAGGTGCAGAGTGTTGCATTAGTCCATTAGTCCGGTGTACTCTACAGATTTGTGGTACAGGTCAATTATCTGCCTCCTGGATTCTACTGTACTGGAAAATTGGCTTTCATTTCCAAACCTAGAGCCTTCTGCCTCTTTTATTGTGATGGGGAATAGAAAACGACGAGATTCAGAGACGGAACTACCATTAGTGCAGCAGGTACATTGCACTGGGGCCCTTGAGGACTAAGGGGCTCACTGCTGCCCAGACCAGCAATGAGTTATCCCCTGCCACAACACCCCCCTCCTGACCATTTTAAGCAATGTTGGTCCAGTGCAAAGAGCAGGATGGGCCCCACTGCGAGGGACCTGCCCCTTACCTTAGGGAGGCAGGACTGACCTTGTGTGTGGCGGACTGATAGAGGAGTCCTGCCACCTATCAGCGCAGATGATCAGGGCCGGCAACAGAAATCTTGGGGCCCGGTACAGTGATATCTCTGGGGCCCCCATATATATATATATATATATATATATATATAAAAATACACTGCTAAAAAAAATAAAGGGAACACTTAAACAACACAATGTAACTCCAAGTCAATCACACTTCTGTGAAATCAAACTGTCCACTTAGGAAGCAACACTGATTGACAATCAACTTCACATGCTGTTGTGCAAATGGAATAGACAACAGGTGGAAATTATAGGCAATTAGCAAGACACCCCCAATAAAGGAGTTGTTCTGCAGGTGGTGACCACAGACCACTTCTCAGCTCCTATGCTTTCTGGCTGATGTTTTGGTCACTTTTGAAAGCTGGCGGTGCTTTCACTCTAGTGGTAGCATGAGACGGAGTCTACAACCCACACAAGTGGCTCAGGTAGTGCAGCTCATCCAGGATGGCACATCAATGCGAGCTGTGGCAAGAAGGTTTGCTGTGTCTGTCAGCGTAGTGTCCAGAGCATGGAGGCGCTACCAGGAGACAGGCCAGTACATCAGGAGACGTGGAGGAGGCCGTAGGAGGGCAACAACCCAGCAGCAGGACCGCTACCTCCGCCTTTGTGCAAGGAGGAACAGGAGGAGCACTGCCAGAGCCCTGCAAAATGACCTCCAGCAAGCCACAAATGTGCATGTGTCTACTTAAACGATCAGAAACAGACTCCATGAGGGTGGTATGAGGGCCCGACGTCCACAGGTGGGGGTTGTGCTTACAGCCCAACACCGTGCAGGACGTTTGGCATTTGCCAGAGAACACCAAGATTGGCAAATGCGCCACTGGCGCCCTGTGCTCTTCACAGATGAAAGCAGGTTCTCACTGAGCACATGTGACAGACGTGACAGAGTCTGGAGACTCCAAGGAGAACATTCTGCTGCCTGCAACATCCTCCAGCATGACCGGTTTGGCAGTGGTTTAGTCCAGGTCTGGGAGGAGATCCCTCAGGAGACCATCCGCCACCTCATCAGGAGCATGCCCAGATGTTGTAGGGAGGTCATACAGGCACGTGGAGGCCACACACACTACTGAGCCTCATTTTGACTTGTTTTAAGGACATTACATCAAAGTTGGATCAGCCTGTAATGTGTTTTTCCACTTTAATTTTGAGTGCGACTCCAAATCCAGACCTCCATGGGTTAATAAATTTGATTTCCATTGATAATTTTTGTGTGATTTTGTTGTCAGCACATTCAGCTATGTAAAGAACAAAGTATTTAATAAGAATATTTCATTCATTCAGATCTAGGATGTGTTATTTTAGTGTTCCCTTTATTTTTTTGAGCAGTGTATAATATGTATAACTCTCCTTCCTCCCCCCCTCGCACCACAGTCTGTGTCTCCCTCTCTTCTTCCTCCCGTACACCCCACAGTCTGTCTCTTCCCAATGACTCTATGCTGCATTCCCAGCTCCCCCAACACATCTCAAACTAAGATGCACTAAGCAACGTATCCTTGGGGCCCCTCTATTCCTTGGGGCCTGGTACAGGTGTCCCCTTTGACCCCCTCCCCTGTCGCTGGCCCTGCTGATGATCACAGACACATACTGCCTCTAATTAACATACAGCTGTACATTATTTATGATTCACTGCTGTGTTTGAATTGGAGGCAGCTCACTGGCACCATCAGAGTCGTCCTGACTGAATGACAAACTCAGGATAGCACAAGGGGCGGGGATCCCTGTCACAGATAGAAGAGAGGCCACAGTGTTACTGCCCCCAGAAAGGTACATGCCCTCTGTTCTCTGCACCGCATAGGACATTGTGCTGGTACCTGGTATCCCTGTCACCGACTGTCTTTCCCTTTCACCCTCTGCCTCCCTTTGCCCTCCGCTGTCACCTTCTGCCTCCCCTTGCCTTCCGTTGTCACCTTTTGCCTCCCTTTGCCCTATGCTGTCACCCTCTACCTCTCGCTGTCACCCACTGCCGTGTGGCATATAGTGAACTTGGATTGGGTGGAGCAGGAGGGCCCAAATCATATTTTTCACCTGAGCCCACCACTCACAAGTTCCGCCACTGGCAAGATTTGTATAGAAGCATCAACCTTATTATTTTATAACAGCTCTATGGTGACCTCTTTAATGAGTTTACAAAGAAAGTACTTTCCTGTAATGAAACAAACATCCAAATGATACGGATACTCTACTCATCTTAAATAAGACATAAAATAAATAGAAAAGAAAAATGGATGCTACACCTTATGGCAGTAGTTTGCCAGTGTAAAAAAAATGTGTCTAATTTAGAATCAACTATAAAAGCAACATAAATATCATGTGTACTGTGTGTATGTATATATATATATATACATATATATATACATAGATATATATAGATATATAGATAGAGAGAGAGAGAGAGAGAGATGGGGGGGGGGGGGGGGGGGGTCCACCAGAGATGGAGAAGCACTCACAGACTCAATAGAAGCAAAGTTCAATGATATTTTAATAGGTGTAAAGTTGATCACAGGTGTGCCATCAGTCGACGTTTCGACCCAACACATGGGTCTTTCTCAAGACAGGCTACCGTGTTGGCAGTAATCGAATTAAATCTAGTATATACATTAGTGATGAGCACCGGAAATTTTTCGGGTTTTGTGTTTTGGTTTTGGGTTCGGTTCCGCGGCCGTGTTTTGGGTTCGAACGCGTTTTGGCAAAACCTCACCGAATTTTTTTTGTCGGATTCGGGTGTGTTTTGGATTCGGTTTTTTTTTTCTTAAAAAAACCCTAAAAAACAGCTTAAATCATAGAATTTGGGGGTCATTTTGATCCCAAAGTATTATTAACCTCAATAACCATTATTTCCACTCATTTTCAGTCTATTCTGAACACCTCACACCTCACAATATTATTTTTAGTCCTAAAATTTGCACCGAGGTCGCTGGATGACTAAGCTCAGCGACCCAAGTGGCCGACACAAACACCTGGCCCATCTAGGAGTGGCACTGCAGTGTCACGCAGGATGGCCCTTCCAAAAAACACTCCCCAAACAGCACATGACGCAAAGAAAAAAAGAGGCGCAATTAGGTAGCTGTGTGAGTAAAGGTGAACCAGGGACCCCTGCCAGGAAGTGACTCTAAGGAGGACCGAACCATTCCCCAAGCCTTTGTCCAGACGATTCTTCCAATTCTCAGATTTCATATGGCAAACATCGCATAAAGGACTGCATTTAACCGTAACGCATGAGGAGCTCTCCACTACAGATTCCGGAGCACATTACCCTCTAACGGTAACTAGTCCATTCATTGGACCTTGCCTAAATTCTGAGACTATTGTATAAGCTGGACTAATGATATAGGGGAAATACATCTGGAACGGTCACTGCATTTATCTCCACAAAGTCCAATTTTCATACCTGGCGAATTGGGCAGTCCCTTGGGATGTCTATTTCACATTTTAGAAATTGTATTATCTAATACTTTACACATGTGCATATTTTATTAATAATATTCTTATATACATACTGTACAATTTTAGGAATAAACTTGTTTTATTGATTATATCATTAGTGTTGTATTCATCAAACTTAGCGCAGTCACACTACCCCTTCCTAGCTGTGTGAGTAAGATAAGCGACCCAAGTGGCCGACACAAACACCTGGCCCATCTAGGAGTGGCACTGCAGTGTCACGCAGGATGGCCCTTCCAAAAAACACTCCCCAAACAGCACATGACGCAAAGAAAAATGAAAGAAAAAAGAGGTGCAAGATGGAATTGTCCTTGGGCCCTCCCACCCACCCTTATGTTGTATAAACAGGACATGCACACTTTAACCAACCCATCATTTCAGTGACAGGGTCTGCCACACGACTGTGACTGAAATGACGGGTTGGTTTGGACCCCCACCAAAAAAGAAGCAATTAATCTCTCCTTGCACAAACTGGCTCTACAGAGGCAAGATGTCCACCTCATCATCATCCTCCGATATATCACCGTGTACATCCCCCTCCTCACAGATTATCAATTCGTCCCCACTGGAATCCACCATCTCAGCTCCCTGTGTACTTTGTGGAGGCAATTGCTGCTGGTGAATGTCTCCACGGAGGAATTGATTATAATTCATTTAATTTTTAATGAACATCATCTTCTCCACATTTTCTGGATGTAACCTCGTACGCCGATTGCTGACAAGGTGAGCGGCGGCACTAAACACTCTTTCGGAGTACACACTTGTGGGAGGGCAACTTAGGTAGAATAAAGCCAGTTTGTGCAAGGGCCTCCAAATTGCCTCTTTTTCCTGCCAGTATAAGTACGGACTGTCTGACGTGCCTACTTGGATGCGGTCACTCATATAATCCTCCACCATTCTTTCAATGGGGAGAGAATCATATGCAGTGACAGTAGACGACATGTCCGTAATCGTTGTCAGGTCCTTCAGTCCGGACCAGATGTCAGCATCAGCAGTCGCTCCAGACTGCCCTGCATCACCGCCAGCGGGTGGGCTCGGAATTCTGAGCCTTTTCCTCGCACCCCCAGTTGCGGGAGAATGTGAAGGAGGAGATGTTGACAGGTCGCGTTCCGCTTGACTTGACAATTTTGTCACCAGCAGTTCTTTGAACCCCAGCAGACTTGTGTCTGCCGGAAAGAGAGATCCAAGGTAGGCTTTAAATCTAGGATCGAGCACGGTGGCCAAAATGTAGTGCTCTGATTTCAACAGATTGACCACCCGTGAATCCTTGTTAAGCGAATTAAGGGCTCCATCCACAAGTCCCACATGCCTAGCGGAATCGCTCTGTGTTAGCTCCTCTTTCAATGTCTCCAGCTTCTTCTGCAAAAGCCTGATGAGGGGAATGACCTGACTCAGGCTGGCAGTGTCTGAACTGACTTCACGTGTGGCAAGTTCAAAAGGTTGCAGAACCTTGCACAACGTTGAAATCATTCTCCACTGCGCTTGAGACAGGTGCATTCCACCTCCTATATCGTGCTCAGTTGTATAGGCTTGAATGGCCTTTTGCTGCTCCTCCAACCTCTGAAGCATATATAGGGTTGAATTCCACCTCGTTACCACTTCTTGCTTCAGATGATGGCAGGGCAGGTTCAGGCGTTTTTGGTGGTGCTCCAGTCTTCTGTACGTGGTGCCTGTACGCCGAAAGTGTCCCGCAATTCTTCTGGCCACCGACAGCATCTCTTGCACGCCCCTCTCGTTTTTTAAATAATTCTGCACCACCAAATTCAAGGTATGTGCAAAACATGGGACGTGCTGGAATTTGCCCAGATTTAATGCACACACAATATTGCTGGCGTTGTCCGATGCCACAAATCCACAGGAGAGTCCAATTGGGGTAAGCCATTCTGCGATGATCTTCCTCAGTTGCCGTAAGAGGTTTTTAGCTGTGTGCGTATTCTGGAAAGCGGTGATACAAAGCGTAGCCTGCCTAGGAAAGAGTTGGCGTTTGCGAGATGCTGCTACTGGTGCCGCCGCTGCTGTTCTTGCGGCGGGAGTCCATACATCTACCCAGTGGGCTGTCACAGTCATATAGTCCTGAGCCTGCCCTGCTCCACTTGTCCACATGTCCGTGGTTAAGTGGACATTGGGTACAACTGCATTTTTTAGGACACTGGTGAGTCTTTTTCTGAGGTCTGTGTACATTTTTGGTATCGCCTGCCTAGAGAAATGGAACCTAGATGGTATTTGGTACCGGGGACACAGTACCTCCAACAAGTCTCTAGTTGGCTCTGCAGTAATGATGGATACCGGAACCACGTTTCTCACCGCCCAGGATGCCAAGGCCTCAGTTATCCGCTTTGCAGCAGGATGACTGCTGTGATATTTCATCTTCCTCGCAAAGGACTGTTGGACAGTCAATTGCTTGGTGGAAGTAGTAAAAGTGGTCTTACGAGTACGACTTCCCCTCTGGGATGACCATCGACTCCCAGCAGCAACAACAGCAGCGCCAGCAGCAGTAGGCGTTACACGCAAGGATGCATCGGAGGCATCCCAGGCAGGAGAGGACTCGTCAGAATTGCCAGTGACATGGCCTGCAGGACTATTGGCATTCCTGGGGAAGGAGGAAATTGACACTGAGGGAGTTGGTGGGGTGGTTTGCGTGAGCTTGGTTACAAGAGGAAGGGATTTACTGGTCAGTGGACTGCTTCCGCTGTCGCCCAAAGTTTTTGAACTTGTCACTGACTTATGATGAATGCGCTGCAGGTGACGTATAAGGGAGGATGTTCCGAGGTGGTTAACGTCCTTACCCCTACTTATTACAGCTTGACAAAGGCAACACACGGCTTGACAAATGTTGTCCGCATTTCTGTTGAAATACTTCCACACCGAAGAGCTGATTTTTTTGGTATTTTCACCAGGCATGTCAATGGCCCTATTCCTCCCACGGACAACAGGTGTCTCCCCGGGTGCCTGACTTAAACAAACCACCTCACCATCAGAATCCTCCTGGTCAATTTCCTCCCCAGCGCCAGCAACACCCATATCCTCCTCATCCTGGTGTAGTTCAACACTGACATCTTCAATCTGACTATCAGGAACTGGACTGCGGGTGCTCCTTCCAGCACTTGCAGGGGGCGTGCAAATGGTGGAAGGCGCATGCTCTTCACGTCCAGTGTTGGGAAGGTCAGGCATCGCAAACGACACAATTGGACTCTCCTTGTGGATTTGTGATTTCGAAGAACGCACAGTTCTTTGCTGTGCTTTTGCCAGCTTGAGTCTTTTCATTTTTCTAGCGAGAGGCTGAGTGCTTCCATCCTCATGTGAAGCTGAACCACTAGCCATGAACATAGGCCAGGGCCTCAGCCGTTCCTTGCCACTCCGTGTGGTAAATGGCATATTGGCAAGTTTACGCTTCTCCTCCGACAATTTTATTTTAGATTTTTGAGTCCTTTTTTTACTGATATTTGGTGTTTTGGATTTTACATGCTCTGTACTATGACATTGGGCATCGGCCTTGGCAGACGACGTTGCTGGCATTTCATCGTCTCGGCCATGACTAGTGGCAGCAGCTTCAGCACGAGGTGGAAGTCGATCTTGATCTTTCCCTATTTTTGGAACCTCAACATTTTTGCTCTCCATATTTTAATAGGCACAACTAAAAGGCACCTCAGGTAAACAATGGAGATGGATGGATACTAGTATACTTATGGATGGACGAGCGACTGCCGACACAGAGGTAGCTACAGCCGTGGACTACCGTACTGCGTCTGCTGCTAATATAGACTGGATGATAATGATATAAAAAATATATATATATCACTACTGCAGCCGGACAGGTATATATTATATAATGACGGACCTGCTGGACACTGTCAGCACTGCAGACTCCTAAAGTAAGCTACTAGTATCAAGAAGATAGAAAGAAAAAAAACACCACAGGTAGGTGGTATACAATTATGGATGGACGAGCGACTGCCGACACAGAGGTAGCTACAGCCGTGGACTACCGTACTGCGTCTGCTGCTAATATAGACTGGATGATAATGATATAAAAAATATATATATATCACTACTGCAGCCGGACAGGTATATATTATATAATGACGGACCTGCTGGACACTGTCAGCAGCACTGCAGACTCCTAAAGTAAGCTACTAGTATCAAGAAGATAGAAAAAAAAAACCACAACAGGTAGGTGGTATACAATTATGGATGGACGAGCGACTGCCGACACAGAGGTAGCTACAGCCGTGGACTACCGTACTGCGTCTGCTGCTAATATAGACTGGATGATAATGATATAAAAAATATATATATATCACTACTGCAGCCGGACAGGTATATATTATATAATGACGGACCTGCTGGACACTGTCAGCAGCACTGCAGACTCCTAAAGTAAGCTACTAGTAGTATCAAGAAGATAGAAGAAAAAAAAACACCACAGGTAGGTGGTATACAATTATAGATGGACGAGCGACTGCCGACACAGAGGTAGCTACAGCCGTGGACTACCGTACTGCGTCTGCTGCTAATTTAAACTGGATGATAATGATATAAAAAATATATATATATATCACTACTGCAGCCGGACAGGTATATATTATAATGACGGACCTGCTGGACACTGTCAGCACTGCAGACTCCTAAAGTAAGCTACTAGTATCAAGAAGATAGAAAAAAAAAAAACACCACAGGTAGATGGTATACAATTATGGATGGACGAGCGACTGCCGATACAGAGGTAGCTACAGCCGTGGACTACCGTACTGCGTCTGCTGCTAATATAGACTGGATGATAATGATATAAAATATATATATATATATCACTACTGCAGCCGGACAGGTATATATTATATAATTAATGACGGACCTGCTGGACACTGTCAGCAGAATGCGTTTATAGAATAAAAACACCACACGACGAGTGTTTAACTTTTTCAGGCAGACAATCACAATATACTGGTGGTCAGACAGTGGTCACTGGTCAGTCACACTGGCAGTGGCACTCTGGCAGCAAAAGTGTGCTATTATGCACACCAGTGCCTGCAGGAATGTACTGGTGTTTGAACTGTTATGCACACCAGTGCCTGCAGGAATGTACTGGTGTCTGAACAGAGAGGGATGCAAAACAAATGAACTCACAGACAGACTGGGAAATATGACATAACGTACACAGAAGGTGATAGGGTAACAAAACCAACACAGAGTGAACAGAGAAGCCCAGAGGCTAAGAAACTGGGTGTCTCCCTAGTATTAGAAATGCTCAGATGGAAAAAGCAAGATGTTGTGTTTTAATACGTAGAGAACCCGAAATGCTGTTGCTAAGGGCAACAGCAAAACCCTAAAGGGTTACCAACGGGTGTGGCAGTAAACTCCTTGGTCAGAGATGGAATAATAGACACAAGGAGAGTCTCCACAATCCTAATTCTCACTTGCAGGGCCCAGGTTCAGCTTACTGCCACTAAACTGACACATGGACGCCCTGCACAGTGAGAGAGGATTAAGCAGGCAGGTCTGAAAGTACAGCCACAAACCTGCTGGGTTCACAGAATATCAAAAGAACCTCAGCAGGCTAAATGACTGACTCCAGTCTTACTGCTAGGTCTGGATTGGCAGAGTGTAGTACCAAATCCCCAGGCCTATTTGCAGTAAGCAACAACAAATACAAAGCTACACAGTACTGGCTAACTTTCAGGAACTGACTAACCAACAAAGATTCAGCAGCATCTGCTTAACCTGAGAAGAGGCCTTATAAAGCAGGTGCTGTCCACGCCCCCCTCAGACCTCACAGACTGTGAGCACAAAAACCAGCACCGGATACCCTGCCTGTAACCACTGCACAGCAAAAGACCCGAACCGGAGTATCAGCTGCGCTCAGGTTACTCCGCTAGCACTTGTCTCCCGGTTGCCATGACGACGTGGCAGCACAGGGCAGGAGACCCTAACAGTACCCCCCCTCTGTCTCAACTTCAAATTCTTGGTAGACAACCAGACGAAGTCTCCTAATTTGAAGCTGCATGGTCTTTTCCGCTTATCAAAAGCCCTTTTGGTCACTAATGACACAGACACAAGGGCTTTCTTCACTTTCCTCCAAATACCTCTAAGGACCGAAACGACAGAGGAACCACCAGGCGTGGAGTCCAGGGGGTCAAAAGAATTGGCCTTAGGATGATGCCCATACACACAAAGGAAGGGAGAGATCCCTGTAGCAGAGTGAGCCGCGTTGTTATAGGCAAACTCCGCCATTGACAGATGAGCAACCCAGTCAGTCTGACACTTGGAGACATAACACCTGAGGAACTGCTCCAAGGACTGGTTCACCCTTTCAGTCTGCCCATTAGACTGCGGATGGTAGCCTGACGACAAGCTGACAGAAATCTGGAGATCGGAACAAAATGCCCTCCAGAATTTGGCCACAAACTGGGATCCGCGGTCAGAGACCACATCAAGTGGCAACCCGTGGAGACGCACAACATGCAGCATAAATAATTCAGACAGGCGTCTGGCCGATGGCAGCCCAACCAGTGGAACGAAGTGCGCCATCTTCGAAAACCTGTCAACGACAACCCAGATGGCTGTCATCCCCGAGGATTTGGGCAAGTCCACAACAAAATCCATTGAAATGTGGGTCCATGGCTTAGATGGAATAGAGAGTGGATGTAATGGGCCAACAGGAGCCCCTCTAGGAGTCTTATTTCGGGCACAGATGTCACATGCCCGAACCCACTGATCCACATCCTTAGCCACCGAGGGCCACCACACCGCCCTAGATAGCAACTCCCGAGTTCTGGCAATACCCGGGTGACCTGCCGACTTCTTGGCATGGAATTCCAGGAACACTCGCTGTCTTAACCTAGGAGGCACAAACAAAAAACCTACCGGAAGGTCTGGAGGAGCCTGCTCCTGTGCTCTAAGGACTAATGACAAGAGGTCCTGGGTAATGCCCACTTTAATACATGATGGGGACACAATGGGCAACGGCTCCTCGGTGGTCTCCTGGATTGGAGCAAAACTCCGCGAGAGCGCATCAGCCTTGATGTTTTTTGACCCAGGGCGATATGTTATCAAAAAATTAAAGCGAGCAAAAAACAAAGCCCATCGTGCCTGCCTGGCATTGAGACGCTTCGCTGACTCTAAATATGCCAAATTCTTATGGTCGGTGAGAATTGAGACCACAAACTTAGCCCCCTCAAGCCAGTGTCTCCACTCCTCGAGTGCATCCTTAATAGCCAACAATTCCCGGTTACCCACGTCATAATTCATCTCGGCAGGCGAAAATTTACGGGAAAAGTAAGCACAGGGATGAAGGCGATTATCAGACACTCCCATCTGAGAGAGCACTGCCCCAATACCCATCTCAGAGGCATCCACCTCCACCACAAAAGGACGCTCTGGATCTGGGTGTCGCAGCACCTTGGCCGAGACAAATGCCCTTTTGAGACAGGCAAAAGCCGCTTTGGCCTCACGAGACCAGTGAGCAACATCCGCCCCTTTCTTAGTGAGTGCCACCAAGGGCGCCACTATAGACGAAAATCCAGCGATAAATCGTCTATAAAAATTTGCAAAGCCCAGGAAACGCTGAAGCGCCTTCAAACTAGTGGGCTGCACCCAATCCAGGACTGCCTGTACCTTGGAACCCTCCATTTGGAAACCTTCTGGGGAGATAATATATCCTAGAAATGCGATTTGCTGAACTTCAAATTCGCACTTCTCCAGCTTCGCCCCAAGCCGGTGGTCTCTGAGTTTCTGGAGGACTAAGCGTACATGCTTCCGATGTTCCTCCAGGGAATGGGAGAAGATTAGGATGTCATCTAAGTATACAACTAAGAATCTATCCAAATATTCCCTGAGCACATCGTTCATGAAATCCTGGAAGACTGCCGGGGCATTACAGAGCCCAAAAGGCATCACCAAATATTCATAATGCCCTGAGTGGGTATTAAAGGCAGTCTTCCATTCATCCCCCTCTCTTATTCGGATTAGATTGTACGCACCGCGTAGGTCAATCTTAGAAAAAATGGTGGCAGTACGAAGCTGGTCAAACAAGACCGAAATGAGAGGCAGTGGGTATGAGTTTTTAATCGTGATACGGTTCAATTCCCTGAAGTCGATGCAAGGTCGCAATGAACCGTCCTTTTTACCCACGAAGAAGAACCCCGACCCAACTGGAGACTGTGAAGGTCTGATAAATCCTTTAGCCAAGTTCTCCTGAATGTACTCTGCCATAGCCTGAGTCTCAGGACGTGACAGGGAGTACAACCTGCTCTTGGGAAGCTTAGCATTCGGCAACAAATCAATGGCACAGTCATAGGGGCGATGGGGAGGTAGTACCTCTGCAACTTTTTTGGAGAACACGTCCGCAAAATCTGCATAACACCCTGGCAATCCTGGCAAACTTAGCTGCGAGAGCCTGACTGGAAGGCTCAAGCAACTCCTGAAACAATCAGTACCCCAACTAAGAATCTCCCCAGAGACCCAGTCAAATTGAGGATTGTGGGCCCTTAACCAGGGTAACCCCAACACCAATGGGGCAAAAGTACAGACAGTCACATAAAAGGACAATTTTTCAGAGTGTGTGGCTCCAATAAACAAAGAAATCTGGCTAGTGCACAAATCTCAATTTCCGATGCCAAGGGTACTAAGGGAACAGAGTGTTTCAGGGCGAATTGGCGGTCCATAAAAACCCCGTCGGCCCCACTGTCCACAAAGGCCTCAGTCTTGACAGTTTGACCGAGGATCTTCAAGGTCACCGGAATGATAAAAGTCTTCTTGGGAAATCCTGACTTCTGGCCTGACAGGATATTTCCCATCACCCTCAGGCCCTGAAGTTTTCCGGCTTTTCTGGGCATGATACTACCACATGACCCTTATTCCCTAACATGTGCACTGTTAAATAATATGTACTCCTGCTACTGCTCCCCAGTCTCCCCCACAATTAAGCTGTGTGAGCACTGAGCACTCAGCACAGTCAGATATACATAGATGATGCAGCACACTGAGGCTGAGCACAGATATGGTATACTGTTACTGTGTCACTGTGTATCGTTTTTTTTCAGGCAGAGAACGGATTATATTAAATAATAATATAATAAAACTGCACTGGTGGTCACTGGTCAGTCACTAGTAAACTCTGCACTCTCTGAGTACTCCTAAGCTCCAGTAAATCAAGTGTCTCACTCTCACTCTCTCTCTTCTAATCTAAATGGAGAGGACGCCAGCCACGTCCTCTCCCTATGAATCTCAATGCACGTGTGAAAATGGCGGCGACGCGCGGCTCCTTATATAGAATCCGAGTCTCGCGAGAATCCGACAGCGGGATGATGACGTTCGGGCGCGCTCGGGTTAGCCAAGCAAGGCGGGAAGATCCGAGTCTGCCTCGGATCCGTGTAAAAAGGCTGAAGTTCGGGGGGGTTCGGTTTCTCGGAAACCGAACCCGCTCATCACTAATATACATATTGAAATAGTCACTCTGTAAAACAAACAAAACACACTAAAACACTGAATGCCTCCCAGGCTCCATTAATAGACACACAAACAGTAAAGCCAAGGAATCACCAAGGTTCAAATACAGGAGTGTAGTCGGAAAGGTCAACCATAACCCTCAGTGTACTCATTGTAAGATCTATTCAAAAGTATATACATGTATAAACATAATAGTACTTACAAGACAATAGTCCTTTATGTAAGAAAATCAGATTCAACCCCAACATGAGGTAGTGTAACCATATACAAAAAATCAATATAAATGAATAGCATTATGTACAGAAACCTACCACACAAAAGATAAAAGGTGAATCATACCAGAGAGGTAAAATATACCTACAGTCAAATAATGTAAATAGCTTAATCAGAATCAGATCCAAGAACCCAAATTAATAAATATGCATGGACATCCTAAAACAAAATGAGTGAAATAGATAAGCTACACCTCTTAACTATCCAACAACACTACACTATCACACAGTCAATGACAAGAACACTTACTTAAATAAACCGTGGGAATACACACAGCCAACCCCGGATATGGGTCCAATCAGTGTGGTACACACTATAATGAATAAACATATCAAAGTTAAATTAGAAATACAAAATACCAACAGTAAAGTATCCTATATACCACCATCACGTCAGATACTCACAGCAGGCGTCCACAAAATAGATGACATCCTGAAAGTAGTGATGTGCACCGGACATTTTTCGGGTTTTGTGTTTTGGTTTTGGATTCGGTTCCGCGGCCGTGTTTTGGATTCGGACGCGTTTTGGCAAAACCTCCCTGAAAAATTTTTGTCGGATTCGGGTGTGTTTTGGATTCTGGTGTTTTTTTACAAAAAACCCTCAAAAACAGCTTAAATCATAGAATTTGGGGGACATTTTGATCCCATAGTATTATTAACCTCAATAACCATAATTTCCACTCATTTTCAGTCTATTCTGAACATCTCACACCTCACAATATTATTTTTAGTCCTAAAATTTGCACCGAGGTCGCTGGATGACTAAGCTAAGCGACCCAAGTGGCCGACACAAACACCTGGCCCATCTAGGAGTGGCACTGCAGTGTCAGACAGGATGGCACTTCAAAAAATAGTCCCCAAACAGCACATGATGCAAAGAAAAAAAGAGGTGCACCAAGGTCGCTGTGTGACTAAGCTAAGCGACCCAAGTGGCCGACACAAACACCTGGCCCATCTAGGAGTGGCACTGCAGTGTCAGACAGGATGGCAGATTTAAAAAAATAGTCCCCAAACAGCACATGATGCAAAGAAAAAAAGAGGTGCAATGAGGTAGCTGTGTGACTAAGCTAAGCGACCCAAGTGGCCGACACAAACACCTGACCCATCTAGGAGTGGCACTGCAGTGTCAGACAGGATGGCACTTCAAAAAATAGTCCCCAAACAGCACATGATGCAAAGAAAAAAAGAGGTGCACCAAGGTCGCTGTGTGATTAAGCTAAGCAACCCAAGTGGCCGATACAAACACCTGGCCCATCTAGGAGTGGCACTGCAGTGTCAGACAGGATGGCAGATTTAAAAAATAGTCCCCAAACAGCACATGATGCAAAGAAAAAAATAGGTGCACCAAGGTCGCTGTGTGACTAAGCTAAGCGACCCAAGTGGCCGACACAAACACCTGGCCCATCTAGGAGTGGCACTGCAGTGTCAGACAGGATGGCAGATTTAAAAAATAGTCCCCAAACAGCACATGATGCAAAGACAAAAAGAGGTGCAATGAGTTAGCTGTGTGACTAAGCTAAGCGACCCAAGTGGCCGACACAAACACCTGGCCCATCTAGGAGTGGCACTGCAGTGTCAGACAGGATGGCACTTCAAAAAATAGTCCCCAAACAGCACATGATGCAAAGAAAAAAAGAGGTGCACCAAGGTCGCTGGATGGCTAAGCTAAGCGACCCAAGTGGCCGACACAAACACCTGGCCCATCTAGGAGTGGCACTGCAGTGTCAGACAGGATGGCACTTCAAAAAATAGTCCCCAAACAGCACATGATGCAAAGAAAAAAAGAGGTGCAATGAGGTAGCTGTGTGGCTAAGCTAAGCGACCCAAGTGGCCGACACAAACACCTGGCCCATCTAGGAGTGGCACTGCAGTGTCAGACAGGATGGCACTTCAAAAAATAGTCCCCAAACAGCACATGATGCAAAGAAAAAAAGAGGTGAAATGAGGTAGCTGTGTGGCTAAGCTAAGCGACACAAGTGGCCGACACAAACACCTGGCCCATCTAGGAGTGGCACTGCAGTGTCAGACAGGATGGCACTTCAAAAAATAGTCCCCAAACAGCACATGATGCAAAGAAAAAATTAGGAGCAATGAAGTAGCTGTGTGGCTAAGCTAAGCAACCCAAGTGGCCGACACAAATACCTGGCCCATCTAGGAGTGGCACTGCAGTTTTCTAACAAGAGGATGAGTGCTTCCATCCTCATGTGAATCTGAACCACTAGCCATGAACATAGGCCAGGGCCTCAGCCGTTCCTTGCCACTCCGTGTCGTAAATGGCATATTGGCAAGTTTACGCTTCTCATCAGACGCTTTTAATTTTGATTTTTGGGTCATTTTACTGAACTTTTGTTTTTTGGATTTTACATGCTCTCTACTATGACATTGGGCATCGGCCTTGGCAGACAACGTTGATGGCATTTCAATGTCTCGGCCATGACTAGTGGCAGCAGCTTCAGCACGAGGTGGAAGTGGATCTTGATCTTTCCCTTTTTTACCCTCAACATTTTTGTTCTCCATTTTTTAATATGTGGAATTATATGCCAGTAATATATCAATAGCAATGGCCTACTGTACCGTACTGCTATATATTATATACTGGTGGTCAGCAAAATTATGCACTGTCCTCCTACTATATATACTGCGCAAAACTTAAATGAACCAGAGGTATGGATGGATAGTATACTTGACGACACAGATGTAGGTAGAGCAGTGGACTACTGTACCGTACTGCTATATATTATATACTGGTGGTCAGCAAAATTATGCACTGTGCTCCTACTATATATACTGCGCACAGCAACTAAAATGCACCACAGGTATGGATGGATAGTATACTTGACGACACAGAGGTAGGTAGAGCAGTGGACTACTGTACCATACTGCTATATATTATATACTGGTGGTCAGCAAAATTATGCACTGTCCTCCTACTATATATATACTGCGCAAAACTTAAATGCACCACAGGTATGGATGGATAGTATGCTTGACGAAGCAGAGGTAGGTAGAGCAGTGGACTACTGTACCGTACTACTATATATTATATACTGGTGGTCAGCAAAATTATGCACTGTCCTCCCACTATATATACTGCGCACAACTACTAAAATGCACCACATGTATGGATGGATAGTATACTTGACGACACAGAGGTAGGTAGAGCAGTGGACTACTGTACCGTACTGCTATATATTATATACTGGTGGTCAGCAAAATTATGTACTGTTCTCCTACTATATATACTGCACACAACAACTAAAATGCACCACAGGTATTGATGGATAGTATACTTGACGACACAGAGGTAGGTAGAGCAGTAGACTACTGTACCGTACTGCTATATATTATATACTGGTGGTCAGCAAAATTATGTACTGTTCTCCTACTATATATACTGCACACAACAACTAAAATGCACCACAGGTATTGATGGATAGTATACTTGACGACACAGAGGTAGGTAGAGCAGTAGACTACTGTACCGTACTGATATAATACTGGTGGTCACTGGTCAGCAAAATTCTGCACTGTCCTCCTACTATATACTACAATGCAGCACAGATATGGAGCGTTTTTCAGGCAGAGAACGTATAATACTGGTGGTCACTGGTCAGCAAAACTCTGCACTGTCCTCCTACTATATAATACTGCTGGTCCCCAGTCCCCACAATAAAGCACACTGAGCACAGATATTTGCAGCACACTGAGCACAGATATGGAGCGTTTTTCAGGCAGAGAACGTAGATATTTTCAGCACACTGAGCACAGATGTTTTCAGCACACTGAGCACAGATATTTGCAGCACACTGAGCACAGATATTTGCAGCACACTGAACACAACTGAGAGAACGCTGCACACGTCCTCTCCCTATCATCTCCAATGCACGAGTGAAAATGGCGGCGACGCGCGGCTCCTTATATAGAATACGAATCTCGCGAGAATCCGACAGCGGGATGATGACGTTCGGGCGCGCTCGGGTTAACCGAGCAAGGCGGGAAGATTCGAGTCCACCTCGGAACCGTGTAAAACGTGTGAAGTTCGGGGCGGTTCGGATTCCGAGGAACCGAACCCGCTCATCGCTACCGAAAGTAAAGTGTCCTGCTGTTAATGGGTATTTAGCAGGGGCCTGTGAGGCTTTAGTCCCTAGTTCCAGTTGATGTTGCCTTAAACTGCCTGTGTATCTCTGTTGCTGTACCTTGAAAAAGGTCCTCGTTTTGGACCGAAACGTCGGTGAACTTTGCTACTTCCTGGAACTGTGAGAAGTTTTTTTTCATTATATATCATTTTTGGATTAAACTATTTGTTATTGTTTATTATCACAAGTCTGAAGAGTGCTATCATTTCCACTGTTGTGGGAAACACTGTACTGTACTATGGGTCCCACCCAGAGTCATCTGCCACCGGGCTCCTGCTCTGAAGGGGGGCACCTCTCCTCCCATTCTGTGACACCATTGAATTAAGTTAATTGATATCTGTCGCTGTCTTTTCAGTGGCCAACTTCTTCACTGGTCCCTGCACCTTACAAATCACATCCTTTTCATTATACTGTAGGTACACATTTTACAAGGGTCACACCCAAGATTAGAAACCACAACCTATTACACTGGAAGCAGACACCTAACTGATGAAGCTGTTTGTTCCTGTATAGGAAATATGAGAATTCTAACTATATAAAGATACTTATCTGACAATTACACGTAACCTCATATAGTTAGAATACTCACGCTTCTTATACATGAGCAAATAAATCCATCAGTAAAGTGTCTGCTGTCAGTGTTATGGGTTCTAATCCTGGGTATGACTGCTAAGAAATGTGTGATTTAAAATAAAACAATTAAATGTATAAATACAGTATATACATTTTTTTCAGAACACTCTACACACACACGCACACGCACACATACATACATTTATTTATCTTAATATAGGAAATAGGGGGGGCACCAATATTATCTAGCCTCTGGGGCAACTGGGACGAACTTCCGCCACTGGTCCCACCTGTATGTGGGTTGGACTCTGATTTGGCACCCCAGTGGCTGTCTTGGTTGGGGTGGTGGGTGGGGGGGGGTGTGTGTGTATGTGTGTGTATATATATATATATATATATATATATACATACATATATACACAGACTTTTTTTATTGTGACTTTATAATGCTTATTATGTCTCATGGAAAAGTGCTGTAGTTGTTCTTTGTAAAATCAGGACGTTTCCTGTGAGATTCTGTAATATTACTGAAATCAAATGTTTCCTATAGGAACAGTTCAGCTTTATGTTCCCTAACAAGAGAGTGTCATTATTTCTCACTGTAAAGCCCCATTGTATATGACATAACACTGTGATTTCCTATGGTCTGGTTTGTGCATTGCCATCAGCAGGAAGGAAATATTGAATTACCATGATAAGGTGGGAACACTGGGGAACATAAACCTGTTACACAGAAACTGCTCTGCAAATCACAGCCTCAGATTTCCAAGGTGCTCCAGTAATGAGAGAGCAAATTAGAGTTTACCTGCAGCCTTGACTCACCTGGTCAGCTCCAGCCCCACCCCCTGACCTACCCCCAGCCTCTGGGTACAGCACCTGTTATAAGGTGAGGGAAGCTCAAAATAGCAGTGCACATACACTGGACTGTACCTTGTTATTTCTCAGTGGCTGGTTAGCAGTGCAGGTAAATATCTACCTCTTGTACTTGTGCTTTCTGTTAATGGTTTATGGCTCATGGTCTGAGTCAAGTTCTGGGGGAGCTACAGCTGCCCAGCCTTCCAGGGAATAAGCGTTTCATATTTAGCCCTTGTAGTGTGTGATTTTGTAGGTTGTTCCAGTGCAATCAGAATATATGTGATATTTGCTCTCTATATTGGAAGAAGTATTCGTAGAGTTTGATGGTCAGTCCTCTGTTTATCTCTCCCATGTGATATATTGATGTGTTGTACTGTTCTAGCCAGTAAATAAGAGGCACAGTAATGACCACGGATGTGATCTGGGAAACTTTGTGCTGTACATAATTAAACCACTAACCAGTCCTGACTTCTGCCAGAGCTAGCAGTTAAACCTTTCTATGCCTGTTAGGGAGTGATGCTTGTCTGCGAGGTGTGTTCCCTACAGTTCTGTATTTTTGGGCTCTCTTCTCTTCCAGTCTAACAGACTGTAGAGTACTCATGTGTTTCCCCCATTTCCGTCCCGTAATGTGGATACAATCAATACTATTTCTTGTTGATTTAAAAGAATTCAGGAAGACTAAGCGGCTAGGAAGGATGTATACATGAGATCATAGGTTCTCAAACTCTGTCCTCAGGACCCCACGCAGTGCATGTTTTGCAGGTCACCCAGCAGATGCACAGGTGTATTAATTACTCACGGACACATTTTTAAAGGTCCACAGATGGAACTAATTATTTCACTTGTGATTCTATGAGGAGACCTGCAAAACATGCACTGTGTGGGGTCCTGAGGACTGAGTTTGAGAACCTGTGCATTCGATAGATACATACATTACTCTCCATATGCCAGAGCTTGCCATTACAGTCCAGGTTTTAAGGATAGCCATGCTTGGGCACAGGTGACCTAATAAGTTTCTCAATAAATTTGATTTTAAGCATCTGGATTCAAGCATGGATATCCTTAAAACTTGGACTGTAATGGAGTTTGGGGAAACTCTGCTATATTAACAATTGTGACAGTGCCTTTTTTTAAAGTTATAATTTGGGTAATATTAGTTTTTGCCTCATTCCCTACTATTTGTGTATTGGATTTATATTTTGCTCTTTTACTGGTTGTGTTGTCTGGGTTCCCCTCTCATCGTGTAAAGTGTGTGAGCATAGCCTGGCGCCGTAAGGGCAGAGTGACTTTGGGCGTTGACACTGAGATGGTTTCATACAACAGACAATGCAGAACTTGGACCCCGTAATGGGTTTATACCCCCCTAAATAAAATTTTTGACATTTTGAAGTGCCATATTTAATGACCGCCTCAAAAAACATGAATAAATATGGAAAAACCTCCTTATCTGTGCAGTGTAATAGTTATAACTGTCTAGCTGTATCCGTTCATATAAGGGGACTCTGACCGAAAGACCTTTGTGGGGCAGATTAACTCTCCCTATACCCCAGGGAGCAGTGGGTGCACCTGTAATAAATGTACATTGTGTTGCCTTTTATATCGTGTGACTGAGCCTCAGGATTTCTATGCCCCGGGGAAGGGTGGGTCTACCTGTAATGTAATAAATGTGCATTGTGTTGTCTTTACGCTGTGTGACTGCCTCAGGATGACGGTGACAATTGCTGCTGACTTTTATCACTAAATGGTATTTAAGCGTGTGTGTCCTGTACAGGTGAGGCTGTGATTGATTTTATTACTATTGGTAAGAAATGCTTAATACCCCCTAAGCAGAGCGGGTTGCCTGTTTCTGAGGGTCTGTGGTTCTTGGCTGAACTATATGAAGCCTGTAAATTTGATCATGCCTCCTGGGGGCTCATTCTGCGATACAGGTAGCTTCTCCTTCATTATGTTGATGACTGGAAACAAGCTACCTTGTACCAGACTTGCAGTGCTGCCTGTGATCTCTTGCTAATTGGATAAATGTCATTCCGACCATCTGTATTACTTTCTTCCAGACAGAACCATGAGTTGTTTCACGTGTATCAAGGTGTTGATGATCTTGTTCAACCTGGCCATCTTTGTAAGTATATAATGCTAATATCTCACCACACAGTTATATGATGCAGATTTATCGCCATGGAGAGAGGTAAAATACCAGCCAGCAGCTCCTAACTGCCATGTTACAGGCTGTGTTTGAAAAATTACAGGAGCTGGTTAGTTGGTACATACCTCTGTCCACTTTATTGCTCTCCAAAACTTAGTACATTGGTTCCCAAACTGCGTCAAGACACCCTGGGGTGCCTTGGGGCACTTTGAAGGAGGCCATGGGTTGGTGGCCCAGGACCAATTCAAATTATTTATGGACAATGTGATAGGCAAGACTTCATAAATGAACCGAAGGATGACCTATAAACACAATTTTATTTTAATTTTTTATTTTTTTCTGATTTTCTCTGTAAAACTTGTGGCCTAAGGGTGCCGTTTAAAAAAAAAAAAAAAAAAAAATCTGATGCTCTAGCGAGCCATGACTCAAAGCAGTTTAGGAACCGCTGGCTTATTGCATAGGTCCAGTTCCTGGACATGACCAAGAAATCGTCAGTGTACATATACAGTAGGACACATTCTAAACTGCGATGTGTGTTAACTGTAATTTTGAAGTGCACCCTACAACGGGCACATGTGTCGCATAGCTGTCTTGGGGAGGGGCTACCGATTAGCTCCAGAAACTTCAAGCCCCAGCTATCCTTATTGTCCCCTTATGAATCGGGATAAGTCGGAGGGTAGAGCAGATCCTGCAGGTGGTGTGTTTTTTTTTTTTTTTTTTTGGGGGGGGGGGGGGGGGGGGTTTCCAATCCTGAAGCACAGGTGTAGTCATAGACTGACAGGGCCACAGGTGGAAGCAATCATACCACTTGTGAGTCTATGAAGGGACTTGGGTTCCCTGAGGAATGGCTTTGGGGAAACCTGGTCTAGAGAATGGGTTCCAAACCATGGTCCTCAAGGCACACTAGAAGACCAGGTTCTAAGGCTGCGGTGCTTGAGCACAGGTAACTTACTACCTCGGTTATTTTTTCTTTATCCATCTCAAGCATGGATATCCTTAAAACCTGGCCTGTTGGTATGCCTTGAGGACTGTGGTTGTAAAACACTAGTCTAGAGGGGGAAAAATGTCAGCATACTAGTTGGGCACAGTATTTCTGTTTTGTGGTTATGTTGCTGCTATCTTCCCTGATGCCCATTATAGTATGTCAAAGTCTGTGTTTTGTTCCGAAGGCAGATCAAGGAATAGAGAAGTTATTGTACTGCATGGAGCATTTACTACAGAGACCCTTTTATATTCTGATTCCTGACTATTGTGCTGTGGGAACACACATCTGTCATTCTACCTACATGATGGCGTTTAATGTCCTGTGTCCCTCTTACACTCCTCGGCAGAGCTGTGTCGGAGATTACAGGGGACAATGGAGAGTTTATAGACTTCCTCTGTTAATAGAATGCCTGGCATTATATTACATGGGACGGTGTGGGGATCCTACCTGTACACGTACACAGTCCTATTGTGTGTTTTTCCACTGGTAATTTTCCCATGATTACTGCATGTTTACTATTGGGCAGGTCTCCTCCCACCTTCCATCCTGGAGACCAGGAACTTGTAGATAACTGCCACGTTCTGGGGAGAACCAGACTGGTATTGGCTCCCTGCTAGTAACCCTACAAGGATTTCATAACTACATACTCCTGCCACCCCCCCTTGTTCTGCGTGTCTGGTTACCTGACTATACTCATTTTATTGATTCAGTACAGTTGCCTTTCCCCATATTTTATCTCCAGAAAAGTATATGGATAATATATATAAAAAAAAAAAAATTCCATGATTTATTCACTGATCTAGTAATTAACGATGTTACTGCTTTATATCGCTTATGTTGGCGGAGCCTGGCTATGAATTAATCTAACACTCTCCTCTTGTTTTACAGCTGGCTGGGGGAACGCTGCTCGGAGTCGGAATCTGGGTCAGCGTGGACAGTGTTTCCTTCTTAAAAATATTTGGAACTTTGCCAGATAATATTGCATCTCAGTTTGTCAACGTTGGGTACTTCCTTATAGCCATTGGGGCACTGCTGGTGATATTGGGATTCCTCGGATGCTGTGGCGCACAGAAAGAGAGCAAGTGCCTCCTGATCACGGTGAGATAATGGGTCCTTGGGACAATATTTACACTGGCTGATGGCAGATACAAGTTGCAGCTATTGCTGTGTAAAATATAGTTACTTGGGTGACAAAAGAAAATGCTAAATATTTGAATTGAAAATTAGGATCTTGATTTTGGCTGCCTTTTCTGCACAAACCTTTAAGGCCCATATAGGAAGGGAGGGGGGTTTCTGAGTACCTAGAAACGTTCCTGACTGCAAATTCTGCTTTTGCCCATCTTAGAAGGCTGAGATTATAGGGTGGCCCGGGCCCCTATTCTCATACCATCAGTGACTGGGGCAGCACCAAGGCTACGTATGACCCAACTTTTCCTGCCCAAACAGTGCCAGCCCCCCAAGAACCTGTGAAATGAGAACATGATTTACTGCTGGCTGTACCTGGACTATGAATGACTGACTGATTTTCCTTCACTTTTTTATTTTTCAGTTCTTCTCCATTGTCCTAATAATTTTTATTGCGGAGGTCGCTGGTGCTGTGGTCGCTCTGGTTTATTCCTCTGTGGTAAGTTTCACAATATGGAGTAATGGTTAGACGTCTCTCCAGAAAACATGTGAAGGAACATTGGAGAATGATCCCATGTGTGTAAAGTGGTTCTTCATGAACTCTATGATCATTCCAGGGGAGGTTCTGTGGAAGCTTTACAGCTTCATCATGTTTTCCATTCTGGCATTGCTGAGTAACTCTGAGGGATGTGACTTGTAGCAATGTGATGGGGTTTGGGGAAACCAGGTCCATCTAGCTACGTCTATGGAGGTTCCATGTTTCCATTTCATGTGTGCGGTATCTACACCAGAATAGCAATACTTTCGATTTCTTTCCTTAATTAGGCAGAGAGCTTCTTACAGTCCGTTCTGACTCCGGTAATAAAACAACAATATGGATCGAATAAGGATGTGACAAACTCTTGGAACACCCTGATGACCGATGTAAGAGCAGCTACTGACTAATATATATCCCATAAATGCTACTCTCCCCATTATCACAAATGCTGAATTTTTCTCCCTTCCTTTCCAGTTAAAGTGTTGTGGTCTGAATAATTACACGGACTTCAATGATTCCCCATATATGAAGAATGGAACGTATCCAACACAATGCTGTAGCAGCAACTCCACGTCCTGTACTATGGCTTTTGCATCGTCGAGTAACATAAGCGTAAGTTTGTTATAACCGCAGCTCTGTTATCGTGTGGTGTAAAATATCAAGCCTCCCCTTCCTGTACCTGCATTTGATAGGGTTCTGTGTTACTTAATGTTTAATGGGTCTCTGTTAAAGAATGAGGGGGTCCTGTAAACTACTGTACTATACTAATCGGGTCTTCTGTGTTTTTTTTTTTTTTTTTTTTTTGTAGGGCTGTTTTAACCAAATCCTGCACCTGGTTAAGTCCAATGCGGCCATAGTGGGTGGCGTGGCGGCCGGTATATGCGCATTGGAGGTAAGCGGACATACATTGGAGGTTAAATTCTGACCATGCTGGCTGTATTCTCGGGAATCTTAGTCCAGCCCTCATCCATAGACTTTGTTACCTGCTTCTAGGAATCTATGATGTGTATCTGTAGCCTGTGGCCCGCTGGATCTGCACTGTGATTACTTCATGTTTTCTTTCTTTCCAGTTGGCGGCGATGGTCGTGTCTATGTACCTCTACTGCAGAATAGACAAGAATGGGTCCATTGACTAATGGCCTGAAGCCTGTGCAAAGCAACATTCCTGTATATTGTGTAAATGACATTTCAAGACAAGGAGCAGCATCTGTGCAATATGACTACAGCTGGCCTGACTGACTAATAATTGCACTTTAATAGTGGAACTGGTTCTGGAATATTAGAGAACACTGTCCTGTAGGATAGACACTTGCATCTGGAATATCTCCATCGGGTCTTAAAGAAGTTCTTCTGGTATAGGTTTGGTGCCCAGATTTAATCTAGTGTCCCTTTAACCCTATTAATTCCCCACAGCTGATCATTAGTGATGGGACATTCTGAATCCAGAACCCAAACACCACAGACGTGTATTCTAGAGCGATTGCCTCTTGTATGACTGCATTGTCGCTGCTGTCTCCTTGTAGCTCGGTTCTAGTGCCAAAATGCCATAAACTCTAAATGTTACTTATTTAACCCATCCCTGATTGTCATTTCTGTGTAATATAGTTAATATGAAGGATTGTGAAATAAAGCTGGTCTTTTAATTTCCGCACTTGCGCAAATCTGTTTATCTTTCAGTATGTGCTGGACATCCAGTGTTGTTGAATTTGGAACCTCTGTTGCAGTTTATTCATGAATACCCATTTTTACCCCAGAAACCTGGGTCTGACCTGGGATTTTGAACACTGGTCAAACCCGGGACAGACCCTGTTTACACTGAGGAGTCGACCTGGTTTATTCTCTGGTTCTCCTCACTGTATAAGGTGCAGTGTTAACTGTTCTGCCAGTGTTTCATCTCCAAGTGCTGGTGAACCAACTCCTCCTATGCTGTAAATGGGACATGGGGTGAATGACCTGGGTCATTGGTGTACACTACCCTGTTACCCGTGTCCAACCCTGCTCTCTAACTGGGTTGGATTCCCGGGTCATTGGATCCAGCTTTATTTTATTTTGGGACCCTTTTAACACAAAGCTTTGACCCGGGTGGTTGTTGTTGTTGCAGTGTAAAAGGGGTGTTAGGGGTGTTTGTGTGCAGTTAGTGGTTTTTTTTTTTTTTTTTTTACTAAACCTTGGAGAGTACCAATCAGCTCCTAACAGCCATGTTACAGGCTGTGTTTGAAAAAGCAGGAGCTGCTTGGCTCCCATTCTCTCTCCATTTCTGTTAGCAAATCCCCATGCTACGTTATGTGGCTGGGCAGAGTTAGAAATTGTAGGATCTGGGACTGACCTAATGGGCAGCCCCAAAGAACCCCTCCTCCAATCCCCCCCCCCCCCCCCCCTAAAAATGTATGTATGTTCATTCGCTAAGTCCTGAGTGAGTGCCGCCACATTTGTCTTTCTACATACTCCATTTGGTCATAGGAGGGCATACTGGTGGGAGGTATTGAGTGCCGTGTGTGTGTGTGTGTATATGTGTGTGTGTATGTATGTATGTATGTATGTATGTGTATATATATATATATATATATATATATATATATATTTTCTACTGTGCACATACGCTCAGCAACACTTGTGCCCCTCACAGTAATTCCCCTGTCGCTATACTATATATTTTGCTTGTCAGGAGAACCTGTCCCCAACCACTGCTGCAAGTCAGCCGGACACACCTGCCCCTTCAAACTTTTTGAAAATGTCCTTCCTATCGTTGCCGCTGCCTCTTCTAGCATATAAAATAACTGTCCCTCCCAAAATGTCCGCCACCTCAGAGGAGACAGTTACCACCACCACTGCGCAGGAGAAGGCTTTCATAGCCCTCCCTGCCCCGCGTACACAGACCCGCCGCTTCCTCCTCAGCACACATCCAGCTGTCCGCTCTCCTGCTGTGACCAGGAGGCGAGTGCTGCAGTGACGTCATCTCCTGCAGCACTCGCCTCCTGTCACAGAGAAGAGCCGCCACACACTCCAGTCTCCGGGGGCTGCCAGCATCTACAGGCTAGCTGAGAACATACCCGCAAGGCCATGCCCCTTTCACAGCAGGCCACGCCCCCATTCATGCAGCACGAGCAGGGGGGGAAATGTGTGTAATAGTAGCACAGACTGCCTCTGAACACTGTACTGTTTACCAGCCTGCAGCAGCCGCCCACAGCCCCAACGGTGAGTCCCTCCGGCCATTTTACCCACTGATTATATGTGTGGGCGCCACTTTACACAAGTCTCCTCTTCTGGTGCCCTCCCCCTCCACTACTTTCCCCCTCTCTTCCTCACTGGGGACCCTCCCTACCGCCCCGCGTCTTTCTATCCCCTCCCTACCGCCCCGCGTCTCTCTATCCCCTCCCTACCGCCCTGTATCCCATACACGGTCCATACCACTGGCTCCTTGATACCTCCCTGACAAACCCTCATCAGGAGTACAGGAGCCATAACCCCCTGCGGTGCCCCCCATAGTTACCGGTATATCGGTGATGCTCCGCTCTGCCGCCTCCTCCCTATCCCTCACACAGCAAGCCCAGCACCGAGCACATTACAGCGCTGTCCATGCCCATTGGCCCTGGTACCAGCTCCAGTCATCGCCCCCTCCTCCTACTGCACCTGAGGGGGGCACGCACGTAGCGCATGTAGAGGGGACTGGTGCACCTGCGGCCGCGTGGAGACCTTGCGTGCGCAACATGTCCGTGTTGCTACACCTGAAGGATGGTACGGTGTAGAGAGAGGACACAGCTGCCCCTGCTCTGCATTGTACCAGCACTCCCCTCTGTGTCTAATGACACCATTTATCTCTTCATGCGGGTATGTCTATATCACATACATCCTTATCCGTGTCCTATATATTGTTACAAATAAAATGACATAGGTATAGGTCCCGCACCCCCCCCCCCCCCCCACCTGCATCCACCTCCCCCTCCACTCGCAGCATCTACATACTCCCTGCCTCATCCGCGGTCCCCCCCCCCCCCCCCTCCCGCTACATTCTGTACATCGTGCTCTGCAGGCACTGTTCACGCCGTCGCAAGGGGCTACGCCCCCTTCACCATTGGAAGCTCTTTCGTCGTGCAATATTTAACCACTAACAAACCTAGGAATGCAGGTAATACTCATACAAATATTGAACCGCAGCAAGGTGTGCAGGGATTAAGGGGGCGTAACACCTTTCGACGGTGTGAAGAGCGCCTGTAGGGCGCGATGAAGCACCTAGTATATATATGTGTGTGTGTGTGTGTGTATATGTGTATATATATATATATATATATATATATATATTTTGGTTTCCTTTTTAAGGGCTTATGCAGGCTCTTTGTATGGCAAGGCTACTGTACACTAACGGGAGGGCATGCTACTTGATCTGTACCGTCCAGACTCTGCCTTTACTGAAGAATTTGGGGCATGCTGTCTGCTTATCAGAGTTGGTAACCTCTGAAAACTTTAGGGAAGTAGTCATTGCTTATGTCTCTGCCCCACTGTCCACTTATTTCCTGTCGATCTTACTGAACGCCACCACAGTTGAGGTCTGTTACCATTGGGATAAGGTAAATGTGTAGTCCAGAATGACAAATAGAAGTGGCTTGGAAAGGTAATTCTATATGACCTGTTATGTTATCGGGATCTGTGGAATGTTAGCAACAGACACAGTTCTGGAGTAAGGGGCGTGGCAATGTTATGTCAAACCTCTTGCAGCTGACATAAACATACGATGTGTAGGGAAGAAGTGAGAGTAGTGACGCTGCCACTGTTGCAGGGAGAGCAGCATCCAAGGGGCTCCTATAGTTCTTCCACTGTCAGATTTTAGCGTTGACACAGGTCTTGATCTAGAGCAGGGTTATTCAACATGTCCTTCCAGCTGCTGTGGAACAACACATCCCCTGTATGCTCTGCCAGTTTTCCTATTAAGGTATGGCAGTTCCATAGCACCTTGAGGGCCACATGTTAAATATACTTGCTCTAGAGGAAGAGACAGTATGTCCCTAATAGGGAGGTCCTGGCCATTGACAAGACCATATTAATCCCTTAACATTCCGATTCGGGCAGAACCTGATTGGTGGTGCAGACCTTCTGTGTTTATAAATCTGACCTGGGACTGGGTAGGCCACTGCCCCTAACCACACCCAAATCCAACTATAACCTATCCATTCTGGGTAATTCCCTGCTTTAAATGCCATATCTTGGAGCTCTAGGCAAATTCTGTGCTTCTATTGTAATGATAAGAAAATAAAATAAATGCGGAAATAATTTGTAATAGCCGAAAGAAGCAGAACTGGTCTATGACGTTCTATGTTGTGCTATTTTCGGCACTTGATGCAGGCCCCTGTGTGTCGCCTTCTTTTCACTGTAACAATAAAGGAGGTACAGGGATAGAGCACAGCTTGTATTATCTAGGTGGGCTCCAATATGTTCCTTTTTATATAGAGATCATCTCCAGTTTATAATGTACTATTCATCGCACGCTACTGGTGCCCTTTACACCGTTACAAGGGGCTTTGCCCCTTTAAACCTTGCAAGTCCTTGGGGTGTGCAATATTTTTATTATATGGAGTAATACCTCCAATCATTTTGTGAGTGGTTAAATATTGCTCGGACAAAGGATGTCCGATGGTTAAGGGGCAGTAGCCCCTTGGGACAGCGTGAACATTGCACACAGGGCGCGATGAGTCTCCTAGTAGGTGCTGTGGTTGGGGGAGTGGCGGGTGTGTGGAAGATGGGGGTGGGGGAGGGAGTCCTGACCCACTGTTGGTGGGGGAGGAGGGGATCCAGAGGTGGCGCAGATGGGAGAGGGTTTCCAGAGGGGATGGGGTATGTAGATGCTGCTGGTGGAGGAGCGGGGGGCCGCGGCTGGGGTCTGTAGATGATGTGGGTGGGGTCGGGTGGTTGTGGTTGGCCTGCGTATGGGGGGCAGGAGGTGCTGTGTGGGAGGGGTGGGTGCAGAGGGGGTGCTGCAGATGGGGGAGAAGTGGGGCCATGGATGGGGGATGGGTTCCGGAGGGGCAGGTGTGGGGCTGTTGTCGATTGGGGAGGGGTTGTGGAGGCGTTTTGGGTGGGGAAGGGGCGCTGTGAGTGGGTTAGGGGTTGGGAGGCGGGGAGTGGCGGGTGCCGGGGATGGGGTCCCTAGGTGCTGCGGGTGCAGGGGTGCCGCGGTTTGGGTAGGGGGTCTGGAGGCGCCACGGGTGGGGAAGGAGTGGGGGTACAGAGGTGCTGCAGGTGGGTGCTGGGGCACCGCAGGGGGTACTGCGGGGAGGGGCGGACTTGGGGTGCCGTGGTTGGGGAGGGGCGGGTGCAGGGGTGCTGCAAGTGAGGTAGGGGGTCGGGAGACGCAGCAGGTGAGGGGAGGAGCGGGGTTGAAGCGGGTAGGGGAGTGGCAGGTGCGGGGGTGCCGAAGATGGGGATGGTGTCCATAGGTGGTGGGTGCGCGGGTGCCGTGGTTTGGGTAGGGGGTCTGGAGGCGCCATGGGTGGGGGAGGGGCGGGTGCTTGGGTGGCGCAGGTGGGTAAAGGATGGGTGTGGGGGACTCAGGGGGTGGGATAACTAATTTCTACCACTGTGGTATCTGGCTTAACGCATCCTGTGTTCTCCTCGGTAATAGGATCACCATTGCTGCCTGTAGTTTTCTCCGCACTGCGCTTCCACCTCATCGCCGCCACAGCCACTCAGTCCTGAACTCTCCGTAGTGGTTGATCAGCGCTGCGCTCCCCCTGTCAGTCGCACATGCGCACTTGTCTGCTGTGTGCCATAACCAGTGTGCGCATGCGCAGTAAGGAGAAAACTACGGGCAGCGATGGCGATCCTATTACCGAGGAGAACACACAGGATGCGTTAAGCCAGATACCGCAGTGGTAGAAGTTGGTACATCCCGCCCTGACTCCGCCCAGCATTGTGACTCCACCCAGCATTAGGAAATGAGGCACAGAGTCACAGATCTGGCTTAAATATATAGGAGATGGTTGATCATCAGCAGTAGACCTAAACTTGCAGTGCTTGTACAGTAGTCTTTCTTTTCTTGCTGTCAGCTATTGGTTGAACAAATGTAAGAAGGAAATTATTGTAAAATGTTCTCCATGTAGAATTAATGTTTGTACGCAATGGACGATGTTTACGCAGCGGAGTGATGAGCATCAAGCTGCGCGCGGGTGGCCCTGCGATCCTGCTCGCACTGAGAACTTTGTCGCAGTGTGATGGTAGGAAGAGGCTGTTTGGTGGTGGTAACAGGGACTTGGGGAAGGGGAGTGGTTGGGAGAATCAGAATCACTTTATTGCCAAGTATATCAGTGCAGAAGGAATTTGTTTCCGATAGCCACTGCTCTCAGACAGTATACATACATAACAAGACCAAAACACACACAGGGAATAGCAGCATGATAGGTACGTAGATACATGTGCCAGGTTGGAATGGGCTAGGTGCCCATCGAATTTATTAGGGTAGTTGCTTATGGAAAAAAACTTCCTGTGTCTGGCGGTTCTCACCAGTTGCGACCCGTACCGCCTCCCTGACGGCAGCCTTCTGAACATGTCGTGAGCGGGGTGTGAGTGATCACCGATGATTCTTTTCGCCCGCTTAGTAACCCTTGCTCAATATAAATCCTCAATCACCAGGAAATTTGTCCCTATGATTTTTTCCGCTGCCCCCACTATTCGCTGTAGTCTGTTCCTGTCATGAGTTGAGGCCGAGCCAAACCACACTATTATCGAGGTGCAGATAACGGATTGAATAATACTGTAGCTGAGTAGCAGAGCACCAGGAGTTCCTGCGGCAGTTTGAACTTCCTAAGTTGGCGTAAGAAGTACAACCTCTGCTGGGCTTTCCCCACAATGCCGTTGATGTTGGCCTTCCACTTCAGATCTCTAGCAATTGTGGAGCCTAAAAATCTAAAGGATTCAACTACCGCTACTGCACTGCCAGCAACTGTTAGTGGGGAGAGTGTAGGGGGATGCTTCCTGAAGTCTATGATCATCTCAACCGTCTGATGCATTTAACTGTAGATTGTTAGCACTGCACCAGGTGACCAGCCGATCTACCTCATTCCTGTAAGCAGTCTCCTCTTTCTCCGTAATCAGGCCAATTAGCATGGTGTCGTCCGCAAATTTAAGGAGTTACACCAACATGTTCCTGGAGATGCAATCATTGGTGTAAACAGAGAAGAGGAAGGGGGAAAGAACGCACCCCTGGGGGGCGCCCGTGCTGGTTGACCTTACAACCGAGGAGAATTTCCCCATCCTGACTCTCTGCTCCCGCTCCGTTACAAAGTTCAACACCCAGGAGCATAGCCAATCTGAGACACCTAGTCTGTGCATTTTCGATTGCAGCAGACCAGGAATGATAGTGTTGAATGCAGAGCTGAAGTCTACAAACATGCAGTCATGTCATGGCCATCTTCCGGGGGGGGGGGGTGTATCTTCTAATGGCTGTGTGATCATATGTGCAGATACATGGGGTCTCTGAGTCCCTACTGCTGTGATCAGTCTGCGTAGCCACAGACCAGCCCTTAACCTCGATGTTCTCTGTAATTGTGTATAGTCCACAATTGCAACTGAGTCCAGTGGGCATCTTTTTTTTATTCTTGGGCGGCAGTTTCACTTGCTAACCTTAGCAGCTATGTAGCCCAGAGAATCGCAATTGCATACAAACCTGAATTAGGCCCATTGCTAAGTAAATATGTACTGAATATTCCATACCCCAGTGATAGGGCTATATCCATACAGAGTGAGTTTCCCATATCCCAAATTCCAAAATACGGATTTTTTGGGAGTGAAAATGCAATAGTGACACCTTTTTGCTTTCTGATGGTTCGACGTACACACACTTTTTGTCATGCAATTATTAAAAATATTGTACAAAATTACCTGCAGGCTACTTGTATATGTAACATAAATGCATTATGTATTTGACTCAAGATATCTCATTATGGAGTGCAAATATTCCAAAATATGGAAAAATCCAATATTCAAAATATTTCTAACCCCAAGCATTTGGATATGGGAGACTCAACCTGTACATATTAAGGGGTCACTGCAGGCATTAAGATTCGCAAAGGTTTCCAGTTCCAAACATTGTTACAAGGCAGTAATTTGGCGCCCCCCCCCCCCCCTTCCCTTCCCTTACAAAACATAATTCAAATCACTCCACACAGTAGTGCAACCTTATTCTCATTACACTGCACAGTAGTACCCCTTATTAACACTACGCAACACAAAAGTGTACTTTATTCACGCTACACCACACGGTAGTGACACACAATAGAACCCCTTATTCACAATATGCCACACAGTAGTAATGCCCCCTTTTTTTTTCCTTCCCTATAACACATTGTATGGGGGGACATTTACTAAGCAGTGATAGGAGCGGAGAAGTGAGCAAGTGGAAAAGTTGCCCCATCAACCAATCAGCAGCTCTGTATAATCTTATAGTATGCAAATTATAGATGTTACTTTAGTGCTGATTGGTTGCCATGGGCAACTTCTTCACTGGCTCACTTCTCCGTTCTTATCACTGCTTAGTAAATGTCCCCCCTTCTCCGGCAGGGTCCACAGGTTATCCACAGGATAACAATGGGATATGGTGGAGCGACAGCAGATTGGCACCAAACGATCAAAACTTTCCGGCCTCCCAGGACGCAATGGGCCCATCCATATATCCCGCCCCCTGACTCAGGCAAATCAGTTTTTTGTTTGGTGCGGCAGGAGCCGGACCATGGTCAGAGGGCTGCTGTTTCACTGGGTGTAGTATGGTATGCCGGCGGCCGGGCTCCTGACCGCTGGCATACCGACAGCGTGGCGAGCGCAAATGAGCCCCTTGCGGGGACTGCGGGGACCCCCACGAGGGAGAAAAAGTGTTGGTATGCCGGCTGTCGGGATCCCGACAGTCGGCATACTGAAGACCACACATTTCACTAGCAGCCCAAGCTTTCTTATTTTATTTTTATAGTCTTACGGGTTTTTTTTGTGATCTTTCCAAACAGCGTCTTATACGCATATTGGAAAGAGTCGCTCCAACAACTCTCCGCCGGGTTGCTACAACGCTTACCCACGAGTACAGTGCTGTTTCGGCGGGTGTCTGTTCGGATATACTAGCAGGTCCATCAGACGTTACCAGGCTGTAGTCGGAGCACGGAGGGAAGGTAAGGCATCGATTCTGTCTAGTAGATGGAATACGGACACAGCCACACTGTTTTGGGAGCAGACTACCAAACAGTAGCTGACGCGCCGCCACCACGGGTGCTCCAGCACTAGGCCTTAGGGATCAGAGGCACCAGGAATAGCGTGAGGCCGCGATCCCTAGGGTTGATGTCAGCGGTGGGGAGTCAGACGCTCTTCTGGTCGCCCCTCCCCCGGTTCATGACCAGTTTCCGTTGAGTCTCCCGCCATGAACTGTTGCCTCGCTTCCATCTCAGACGCTACCAGAGGGGACTTGGTCGCAGCATAGGCTGCTGCATCAGTGTTCACTAAGCGCAACCACGGGAGATCTGGTCGCATCATAGGCGGCTGTGTGATCAATGTGTCTGTGTTCACTGAACGTTACCATAAGACCGGTGCATCTGTGTTCACTGAGCGTCTGTGTCGCAGTGTACACTAGAAGCTCCTGGATCCACTCAGCGTTCGCTAACATATTGATCGATCACTGGAAGCGAGGTGAGTCTCCCTGTATCCCACTCTAATGAGTACGGGCTATACAGCACTACATTTCTATTTACTTTGTCAAGTACGAATAGTTAAGTGCCTATTGCATATGAGTCTGTGTACATTCACTGTGGTTTTCTTCGCATTGCGTCTGAATACATTAGATCTGTTTATACAGGATTCAGTAAATGTTCACCTAAATACTTTAAAAAGTGTTTGTAGTTGATGATATGCTCATATGACTTTAATATATGTTTGTCAGTTGATTTCTTCTGATCCTCAATGCTGGTGCATGGGTAGGGTCAGATTGATATCACTTTAGAAGGTTAAAACGATTACAGTCACAAACTGTGAAAGTGCTGATTGTTTATCATGTCTAAGAGAGGCAAAGGTGATGAAGGCACCCTTACAGCAACACTCATATCATGCTTATCTTGCAAAACTGTATTATCCTCTCAGGATCTGGTTCCGGATAGTTTATGTGCAAATTGTTTTGTTTTCCGGCAGAACACAAGGCAGATCCCTGTACATCATCAGGTACAGATGGATCCACCTTGGGCTATGGGGGTCATTCTGTGTTGATCGCTAGCTGCTTTCGGTCGCTGCGCAGCGATGAGTAAAAAAAAACAGCACTTCTGCGCATGCGTATGCGGCGCAATGTGCACGTGCGTCGTACTATTACAAAGAACGATGTAGTTTCACACAAAGTCTAGCGAAGCTTTTCAGTCGCACTGCTGGCCGCAGAGTGATTGACAGAAAGAGGGCGTTTCTGGGTGTCAACTGACTGAAAATCTATATTGCCTTTGCCATCAACATCTTTAAATGATGTCACAGATAAGAGACTGGATGGTTTTCTAAAAAACATATTTTCCCTGTCTGGAGCAGTCATAAGGCCAGCTATGGCTTCTGCTTGGATGGCAAAGACAGTGGCTGCCTGGGCTGGGGCATTGGAAGGATTTTTCAGCAGCTTCTAGAGAGCAAAAATCTTATATTGCCCATATTAAACAAGCAGCAGCATTCTTGGAAGAAGCTGCACTAGATATGGGTACTATTGCTTTTAGGGCATCAGCCTCAACGATAGCTGCTTGCAGAGCAGTTTGGTTATGTACATGGAAAGCTGATTCAAAATCCAAGAAAGTTCTGGAATCTTTGCCTTTTTCAGGAAATATTCTGTTGGGTAAAGAATTGACAGATATTCTGGAGTCAGAAGCAGACTCCAAGAAGGTCAAGTTTCCTTCCACATATAACCCCAGACCTAGGGGTCCGAGCTTCCAGCCCTTTCGGTCTTAAGGAGAACCAAAGGGAAAAAGTGATCGCAAACAGCCCCAATACAATAAGTTTGGTAAATAAAAAATGCATTGGGCTACCATAGGGCCAGCTTCCAAACCAGATGATAAGTCATCAGCCTGATGGTGCGGGCCTCCACCTTGGGGATCCCAGGGTACGGGGCCGACTTCTTCAATTTGCACACATCTGGCGACAATCTACAACAGATGCCTGGGTGCAGGAAGATGTATCTCTAGGTTATGTTTTTCCCTTCAAGAAGCATACTCCTCGAAGGTTCTTCTGCACCAGCCCGTCTCTGGTAGAGACAAAGGCCAGGGCTTTGAAAGAAGCAGTTCAGAAATTGCTTCAGTCAGGAGTAATCATTCCAGTACCCCCGGCACAACGGGGGCAGGGTTTTTACTCCAACCTATTTTTGGTCCAGAAGCCAAATGGGTCATTTCGGTCCATTCTCAATCTCAAAATGCTAAACAAATATATTTGGGTGTCGAAGTTCCAGATGGAGACCTTACGCTCCATAGTTTTGGCCATGGAGCCAAGGGATTATATGGTATCCCTGGATATTCAGAATACTTACCTACACGTTCCTATAGCCCTGTCTCATCAGTGTTATCTCAGGTTCGCTATCCTCCAGCAGCATTTTCAGTTCCAGGCCCTACCCTTTGGGTTAGCCACAGCCCCAAGAGTATTTACCAAGATTATGGTTATAGTTATGGCAGTTTATCTCCGCAAGCAGGGGAAAATAATTTTTCCATACCTTTTAATCCTGGCACAATCACAGGAATTGCTCCTGTGCCATCTCCAACAGACAATAACACGTCTGCAGAGGCACGGGTGGCTCATAAATTGGGCAAAGTCTTCTCTGGTTTCGTCACAACGTGTGACTCACTTGGGGGCTGTACTGGATTCAAGTCTGCAGAAGGTATTTTTACCTCGGAACAAGATATCCAAGGTACAGTCAAAGATTCAGGAGTTGTTACACAGTCAAACAGTATCCATTCATGCAGCAATGCGAGTGATGGGTTTGATGGTATCAACATTTGACATGGTGGAGTATGCGCAATTCCACTCGAGGCCTCTGCAGCGTCTGATTCTGGCCAGATGGAATGGAGTACATCAGACAATAAAGAAACAGACGATGGTACTTCCAGTAAAGGTAAGAAAGTCATTAGCCTGGTGGCTACAGACTGGGGAGCAGTGTCCGTCAAATTATGGTTTCAGGGACAATGGACTACAAAAGAAAGTTGCCTGCCAATAAACCTGTTAAAACTTCGGGCCATATACATAGCACTGATTCAGGCAAAGGACATTCTTCAAGGAAAACCAGTCCAGATCCGCTCGGACAATACAACGGCAGGGGTGGTATTCATGTGACCGCCGGTCAGCTGACCGACAGTCACATGACCTCCTCCACGAGCCCGACGGCTCACTTTCCCGATGGTCGGCATGCCGACCAACAGGGACTATTTCCACTCATGGGTGTCCACGACACCCATAGAGTGGGAATAGAACCCGTGGCGACCGCAGGTCGCCACCGAGCCCGCAGCGTGGCGAGCGCAGCGAGCCCGCAAGGGGCTTGCTGCACTCGCCCCTCCCCGCCGGGATCCCGGCGTCGGTATGCTGCCGGGATCCCGGCGTCGGTAAGCTGACTGACCGCCGGTCAGCCATACTACACCCCAACGGCAGTAGCGTACCTCAACCATCAGGGAGGAACCCGCTGCCAAACAGCAATGAAGAAGGTAAGTCACATACTAAAGTGCGCAGAACTCCATCTCCCAGCCTTGTCCACAGTACATGTGCCGGGTGTCCTAAACTGGGAAGCGGACTTTCTCAGTCGACACACCATTCAGGCAAGCGAATGGGCTCTACACTCGGAGGTCTTTCAGACTCTAGTAGACAAGTGTGGAGTGCCAGAGATAGATCTCATGGCATCCCGTCTGAACAACAAAGTGCCCGCGTACGGGTCAAGAACAAAGGATACCAAAGCGATCTTTGTGGACGCCTTGTCAGTGAAATGGGACTTTCATCTGGCGTATCTGTTTCCCCTGATCACCCTGCTACCCAGGGTGGTGAGGAAAATAAAGCAAGCAAAGGGTGCCGTGATTCTAATAGCTCTGGCTTGGCCCAGAAGGCATTGGTACACAGATATGCAGAGAATGTCGATGGATGCTCCAATTCTGCTCCCTCAACGTCCAGATCTACAAATGTAGGGTCTTTGTTATCACAGACATCTTGATCGACTGTCTTTGACGGTGTGGCTCTTGAAACCTCTATCCTGAAGTCAAGAGGATTCTCACAACAGGTAATTCAAACAATGCTCAGAGCAAGGAAACCCTCCTCAGCTCATATTTATCACAGAATATGGCAGGCCTATATTAATCGGTGCAGTGAGAGAAGTATGGACCCAAAATCCTTCAGAATTTCCAGGGTCTTAGCTTTCCTTCAGGCAGGAATGGATAAAGGTTTGAAGGTGGCATCTTGAGAGTTCAAGTATCAGCGTTGACTGTATGGTTCGAAAAGAAAATTGCCAATTTACAGGATGTGCATACTTTTTTCCAGGGAATGCTGCACATTCAACCTCCCTTTGTTCCTCCTACAGCATCTTGGTAGTCTAGTCCTCAAAGCTTTGCAAGTTGCTCCATTTGAACCACTTAATAAAGTGGATCTTAAATGGTTGACAGCTAAAGCTCTCTTTCTATTGACTGTGGCATCAGCTAGAAGAGTGTCAGATTTAGGAGCGCTGTCATGTCGTTCTCCTTTTCTGATTTTTTTTATCCAGATAAAGCAGTTCTTAGAACTAGGTCTGGGTATCTTCCTAAGGTGGTGTCTAAATTCCACCTTAATGAAGAAATTGTAATCCTGGCTTTTCAGGTATCGGGACTTTCTGCGGGAGATGCATCACTGGACGTGGTCCAGGCATTAAGGATCTATGTGGATCGTACCAGTGCCATCAGAAAGACAGATTCTCTCTTCATTCTCTGCGGATTTCACAAGAGGGGATGGCCTGCTACTAAACAGACGCTGGCAAGATGGCTTTGAATGACGATTTCAGAAGCATACTCTCAAGCTGATCTCCCTGTTCCGGCTAATGTCTCTGCTCACTCTACTCGTAAGGTAGGTCCTTCATGGGCAGCACAACATGGTGCTTCAGCAGAACAGATATGTAAGGCAGCCACATGGTCTTCCATTAACACATTCATTAGACATTATGCCTTGGATACTTTTGCCTCTCATGACGCTGAATTCAGGTGCAAGGTTCTCCTGTCCAATCAGGAGCGTCCCCACCACTAAATTGCTTTGGGAAATCCCATTGTTATCCTGTGGATAACCTGTGGACCCTGCCGAAGAAATATACGTTATGGTAAGAACTTACCATTGATAACGGTATTTCTCCTTAGTCCACAGGTTCCACAGGTATCCCACCCTGATGCACCTGATTTGAGGATCCTTCTACTCACTAACCTCTTCCTTCTTGTATGGAAGGGTGTGCATGTGTGTTCTTATCGCCTGATTAGGGCTCTACAATCTACATGATGCTCCTGCCTTGAGCTTTGGAATACAAATGATTTGCCTGAGCCAAGGGGCGGGATATATGGATGTGCCCTTTGCATCCTGGAAGGCCGGAAAGCTTTGATTGTTTGGTGCCAATCCGCTGTGGCTCCATCATAATCCCATTGTTATCCTGTGGAACCTGTGTACTTAGGAGAAATACCGTTATCAGCGGTAAGTTCTTACCATAGCGTATATTTGTCTCACATATACATGTTATGCCACACAGTAGTGATGCACCTTACATATGTAATGCCACACAGTGGTAGAGCCCTTTGGCTCAAGTTCAGAACATGGGAATATGGGAGAAGGGAGTATGGATCAGCAGATCTGGAAAAGCCCTACAGTCATTAGGTCGTGGAAAAGGCCTACAGTCATTAGGTCTACCACTAATGTTCGATATGCATTAGGTCAACACATTTATTTTTTTTGTGTCATTTCGCCATCAAAATGTGGCAGCTGCATTAGTGTACCGCTTTGATCACCATGCTATTCCCAGTCATAGTCCACGTGGATTGTAACATATGAAAAAGTTAATTAAGATGCTAAAAAAAAGCTGTGTTGACACTTTGTACCTGTTGACCTTTTTACATTGATGACTTTTTGTCTATGTCGACATTATGGGTTGACCTAATGACTGTTGACATAGAACCTGTATACATGGAGAGAAAGTGAGAGACCAGGCTTGGAATGGTAATTTAACTAAAAATATAATTACCACAGATGGTGTCACTAATGAATATGCAAGCTACCACCAGTCACAACACTGTGTTGACGTCAACCGTAACAGGCACTGCCAACCCACTGCCATTAAATGCTCATGTGCAGTGGCGTAAGTTCGTCACAGTTGCCCGGAGGCAAGACAAATATTGGTGCCCCCCTATTTCCTATATGAAGATAAATATATGTATGTATGTATGTATGTGTGTGTGTGAGTATGTGTATATATATATATATATATATATATATATATGTGTGTGTATGTGTATACGGTGTGTTCTGAAAAAAAATTATATACTGTATTTATACATTTAATTGTCTTTTATTTTAAATCACACATTTCTTAGCAGTCATACCCAGGATTAGAACCCATGACCTGTTACACTGACAGCAGACACTTTACTGATGGAGCTATTTGCGCCTGTACAGGAAGCATGAGAATACTAACTATATGACGTTACGTGTAATTGTCAGAGAAGTATCTTCATATAGTTAAAATTCTCTTCTTTCCTAGACAGGAGCAAACAGCTTGCATCAGTAAGGTGTCTGCTTCCAGTGTAATAGGTCGTGGTTTCTAATCCTGGGTATGTACTTGTAAAATGTGTACCTACAGTATAATAAAAAGGGTGTGATTTCACTGATTTATAAGGTGCAGGGACCAGTGATGAAGTTGGCCACTGAAAAGACAGCGACAGCTATCAATTAACTTAATTCAATGGTGTCACAGAATGGGAGGAGAGGTGCCCCCCTTCAGAGCAGGAGCCCGGCGGCAGATGACTCCGTTGCCTCCCAGAGTTCTGCCTCTGCTCATGTGCTTTCTTCAGCACTTGATTCATTCAGACTGGTGCAGACTTTACAATCAATCTTAATGGCAAAGCACTGATTGTCCATCAGTGATTTGCTGTGAGTATTTTAGATTGGTTGTAAAGTCTGTCACAGTCTGGATGAATGGAGTGCAGAGCTTGTAGGCACTCTCTATGCTATGGGAGGTGATCGCAATGGGGGGGGGCTGGCCGAGGGAGATAGGCAGAGGTCTCAGTGCCCTCTCAAATCCGGTGGTCGTGCCCCCTTTGGCCCCCCTCATAGTTGCAGCCCTGCACACGTCTAAAAGGCCTTGTTAGCTTTAAAAGATGCATTGTGACCATAGGTGAACTTCTAGCCAACTATGGGGGTTGATCGCTCGCTAGCAACTTTTTGCTGTGCTGTGATCAGATAGTCGCCGCCTATGGAGGAGTGTTTTTCACTTTGCAAGTGTGCGAACGCTTTTGCAGCTGATGGGACAGAAAAAGTTTTTTGCTGTTTCTGAGTAGCTCTGGACTTACTCAGCCGCTGCGATCACTCCAGACTTTTTGGTCTCGGTATTGATGTCAGACACCCGCCCTGCAAATGCTTGGACACGCCTGCGTTTTTCCAAACACTCCCAGAAAACGGTCAGTTGACACCCACAAACGCCCTCCTTCTGTCAATCACCTTGCGATCGGCTGTGCGAATGGATTCTTTGTTAAATCCATCGCCCAGCACTGATCCTCTTTGTACCCATACATCTAACCTGATTGCAGTGCTGCAAAAAGTTGCTAGCGAGCGATCAACTCTGAATGACCCCCTATATCAATAATTAGACTATCAACTAATCCTAACGTCTATTTATAAAAAACAAAAAACACAAAACAAGAAGGGTGTTTCTATTATGTATAGATAGACTGACATTCAGTGCCGTAACCAGACATTTTGGTGCTGTGTGCAAGAAACAGCATCGACGCCCCCGCCCATATAAAAAAAGTAAATATATATATATATATATATATATATATATATATATCAATCAACAAATATAAAACCACAGCACTCACCACCCCAGAAGCGGGGTGCAGTGTCTGCACTCACCACTCATAGGGTGGGGTGCATGTAGCCCATGGCCACCTACTTAAAAATATACAAACAGCACTCACCAAAGCAAGCTCACTTATTTTCACAACATCAATAAATAAATGATGGGGGTTTAGTTAGTAAATTGGCCAATGCACGGAAGCCTGCAAACCGCTCGCCAAGGTACCCCATCTTCATGCAGGTCCTACACTATCACAGAGTCTCAAAAATTAAAACCTAGCAACTGTATCACACATAATATAACTGCAAATATGCCCACTTGGTTTACTGTGTATCTGCCAAATACTCCATGGCTTTTAAAGGTACACAAGTCATTTTTGAGACTCTGTGATAGTGTAGGACCTGCATGAAGATGGGGTACCTTGGCGAGCCGCCGGGGTTCTCTTCTCCTGACACCTCGGATCCACTGATGGCCAGGTTTCTCTGCTGCCGCAAACTGGCACCAGTTTACCAGAGCCTGATTTTAGTAATATGACGAGCTGGCTGATGGTGGGGAGGGTGTTGCTGCCGATGGTGCGCCTTCAGTGCATGTGCGCTGTGGGCAATGCACCATCGGCACACACCTAGTTACGGCACTGCTGACATTGTACAACAATTTGCAATTCTGAATTTCTGCATAAATAGTTATAAAGCATTTTTATTAGGATAATCTGGGCGTTGAGTGGCTTTTTATTCATCTATTTATTTTAAATCCTGTCAGTGGGAAGAGTTTATATGCAGTTGGCATTTAGGAGGACAGAGGATACAACACCATAATGTACAAACACTTGAGCAATAAAAGAGAAGTTATCACTGAGTTATTACTTAACATACCCTGTAATCGATGACTTTATCTCAGGTGATTGTTTTAAAGCCACTGGTTGCAATAGATAAGTGATTTCCAGGATAATTCCTGTTGATCTCGTTATAGAAGTGATAACCAACAGAGCAATTTGCCAACTTCTGTCCTACACACTCACCCATAGGCAGGTTTACACCTCATGGGGCCCTAAGCAAAAATCCGGTCCCCCCATCCTCAAACTATACATGTATAACTCATACAAATAAGAATGAAAGATAAGGTGGTGCGTATGTAGTAAGTGTTAATAGGTGTGTCTGCTGTAGATCTCACATCCTACACATTACTCTATTCATGCTCATTGTTATCTCCTCATGTACTACACAAAGAAAACCGCAACTCATAGTGAAACACTGCAGTGTAAAACACTCAGAAGTCGGGGTTTGCAAAAAATGCATACACATATTTCACAAGTAGTAATCATATTGGTGCCAGTGGAATCAGGAGATAATCTTCACAGATATCCCATAAAATAGAAGTCTTCCAAGCCAGTTCCGGCCTGAGCACGAGCCCCCAAACCTAAAGAAGTGTACTTATTGTACATCAACACAATGTAAACTTGCCCTTAAAGGTGTCTTCAGTCAGTTGGACACAATCCTTCCTTGTACACTTTCATCTGCTGGACATTCCTCGCAGTAAGATATTGCCCCCCCCCCCCCCCCCCCCCCCGTCCTCTCCTCCATCAAATAGCCCCGTCAGTGGGCCCCCTGGGACCTGCCAGGCCCTAAGCGGACGTTGAATTGCTCAGCGGTAAATTTGCTATTCTACTCGTCTCATTAATAGCACACAGAATTCCCATGGACAGGAGAAAGACCGGGACCGGCGTGCACAAGGCTCAGCCTCATTATAAAAGTTTATTTTGTTTTTGAAAACAATAATTTTTATTGCCTGAGCTTACAAAAACAAAGCCAATACATTAGTATAATAAAGTCATAAAGACATGCGGAAATCACACATTAAGGCAAAAACAATATAATAATCAAGACTCCTTGCAAGAAAAGGTCAGGAGTTCTAACATTTAAAAGAAAAACAAAGTGCAATATAAAATCAATAGATCGGGAGTGGCAAAGTACAATGAGGAAAATAGGTTAACGCTAACTAGGGGTTGTTAGGTGGCATCCAAATTTAAATAGGTGCACCTCCATCAGAAGACCCAAATTATAGCAGTATGGACGGTGTAATGGTTAGCATTACTGCCTCACAGCACTGAGGTCATGGGTTCAATTCCCACCTTGGCCCTAACATTGTGGAGATTCTATATTCTCCCCGTACTTGCGTGGGTTTTCTCCGAGTACTCCGGTTTCCTCCCACAATCCAGAAATATACTGGTAGGTTAATTGGCTCCCAACAAAAATTAACCCCCATCGTGAATGTGTCTGTGTGTACATGTGGTAGGGAATATAGATTGTAAGCTCCACTGGGGCAGGGACTGATGTGAATGGGCAAATATTCTCTGTACAGCACTGCAGAATATGTGTGCGCTATATAAATAACTGGTAATAAATAAATAATAAATAGCAGGTTGTTGTTAATTGGAAATTGTGTGTGAGTACCTGTTTCATCTCTGGGGCTTTACATAGGGTAACCAAACAGAGAAGAATTTTTCAGCTAGGCCTTCTGTAGTTATGGACCTAGCTGGCCATTCCATAGTGAATACATATGACACTAGTCAAAAACAGAGTGGATTCGATCCACTGAGAAAGGATAATTTTATTAGTGGCACCAACTAAATTACCTAGGAGCAATTTGACTCCATAATGCTGGCTACACAGTAGGATTGGCTGGATGGCCAATTCGCCAACGTAACTGATGATTGATAAGTGTAGACACATTTACCAGTCGTCAGGCCCGATGTGTTGTGCCTGATGTAACAACTGGGTAGGCATTTACATGTGCCCACCAAGTTGTGATGTCAGTCACCGGCTGCCTCTGCAGCAAGTGTCTGTGAATGTCTTCATTCACAGAGATATATGAAGGGATACACCCCCACCGATTTGTACTCAGCTTTGAGGACAGCACAGGAAACCTGCGGGAGGAATTTTCCTCAGATGACCAAGGTAGACAATAAGGGGACATTAATATGTAAAGTATATTTGATATATCTGATCCCTGAATTCAAGGAACCTGGGGACAAGTCCATAGACAGTGATAAATGTCCGCCTTACATGAGCTGCATTTCTAACAATTACAGTTGTCAGACTGACCTATTAAAAATATAAAGTTAGGGGTATAGTAGGCCCCATGTAAGATCTTATATGGCATTTCTGTGCAGGAGGAGGAAATCAGACTTATAATTAATTGTCTTGTGAGGTGTGGTAGGCCAGCCTGCTGTAAGAAGTCCAGGCCTAAAGCAGGATTATCCTGGGGAGGGGGGTGATATAAAGCCTCATAGTACTAGAGTTTAGAGATGAGCGCCTGAAATTTTTCGGGTTTTGTGTTTTGGTTTTGGGTTCGGTTCCGCGGCCGTGTTTTGGGTTCGAACGCGTTTTGGCAAAACCTCACCGAATTTTTTTTGTCGGATTCGGGTGTGTTTTGGATTCGGGTGTTTTTTTCCAAAAACACTAAAAAACAGCTTAAATCATAGAATTTGGGGGTCATTTTGATCCCAAAGTATTATTAACCTCAAAAACCATAATTTACACTCATTTTCAGTCTATTCTGAATACCTCACACCTCACAATATTATTTTTAGTCCTAAAATTTGCACCGAGGTCGCTGTGTGAGTAAGATAAGCGACCCTAGTGGCCGACACAAACACCGGGCCCATCTAGGAGTGGCACTGCAGTGTCACGCAGGATGTCCCTTCCAAAAAACCCTCCCCAAACAGCACATGACGCAAAGAAAAAAAGAGGCGCAATGAGGTAGCTGTGTGAGTAAGATTAGCGACCCTAGTGGCCGACACAAACACCGGGCCCATCTAGGAGTGGCACTGCAGTGTCACGCAGGATGGCCCTTCCAAAAAACCCTCCCCAAACAGCACATGATGCAAAGAAAAAAAGAGGCGCAATGAGGTAGCTGACTGTGTAAGTAAGATTAGCGACCCTAGTGGCCGACACAAACACCGGGCACATCTAGGAGTGGCACTGCAGTGTCACGCAGGATGTCCCTTCCAAAAAACCCTCCCCAAACAGCACATGACGCAAAGAAAAAAAGAGGCGCAATGAGGTAGCTGTGTGAGTAAGATTAGCGACCCTAGTGGCCGACACAAACACCGGGCCCATCTAGGAGTGGCACTGCAGTGTCACGCAGGATGTCCCTTCCAAAAAACCCTCCCCAATCAGCACATGATGCAAAGAAAAAGAAAAGAAAAAAGAGGTGCAAGATGGAATTATCCTTGGGCCCTCCCACCCACCCTTATGTTGTATAAACAAAACAGGACATGCACACTTTAACCAACCCATCATTTCAGTGACAGGGTCTGCCACACGACTGTGACTGATATGACGGGTTGGTTTGGACCCCCCCCAAAAAAGAAGCAATTAATCTCTCCTTGCACAAACTGGCTCTACAGAGGCAAGATGTCCACCTCATCTTCACCCTCCGATATATCACCGTGTACATCCCCCTCCTCACAGATTATCAATTCGTCCCCACTGGAATCCACCATCTCAGCTCCCTGTGTACTTTGTGGAGGCAATTGCTGCTGGTCAATGTCTCCGCGGAGGAATTGATTATAATTCATTTTAATGAACATCATCTTCTCCACATTTTCTGGATGTAACCTCGTACGCCGATTGCTGACAAGGTGAGCGGCGGCACTAAACACTCTTTCGGAGTACACACTTGTAGGAGGGCAACTTAGGTAGAATAAAGCCAGTTTGTGCAAGGGCCTCCAAATTGCCTCTTTTTCCTGCCAGTATAAGTACGGACTGTGTGACGTGCCTACTTGGATGCGGTCACTCATATAATCCTCCACCATTCTATCAATGTTGAGAGAATCATATGCAGTGACAGTAGACGACATGTCCGTAATCGTTGTCAGGTCCTTCAGTCCGGACCAGATGTCAGCATCAGCAGTCGCTCCAGACTGCCCTGCATCACCGCCAGCGGGTGGGCTCGGAATTCTGAGCCTTTTCCTCGCACCCCCAGTTGCGGGAGAATGTGAAGGAGGAGATGTTGACAGGTCGCGTTCCGCTTGACTTGACAATTTTGTCACCAGCAGGTCTTTCAACCCCAGCAGACCTGTGTCTGCCGGAAAGAGAGATCCAAGGTAGGCTTTAAATCTAGGATCGAGCACGGTGGCCAAAATGTAGTGCTCTGATTTCAACAGATTGACCACCCGTGAATCCTTGTTAAGCGAATTAAGGGCTGCATCCACAAGTCCCACATGCCTAGCGGAATCGCTCCGTGTTAGCTCCTCCTTCAATGCCTCCAGCTTCTTCTGCAAAAGCCTGATGAGGGGAATGACCTGACTCAGGCTGGCAGTGTCTGAACTGACTTCACGTGTGGCAAGTTCAAAGGGCATCAGAACCTTGCACAACGTTGAAATCATTCTCCACTGCACTTGAGACAGGTGCATTCCACCTACTATATCGTGCTCAATTGTATAGGCTTGAATGGCCTTTTGCTGCTCCTCCAACCTCTGAAGCATATAGAGGGTTGAATTCCACCTCGTTACCACTTCTTGCTTCAGATGATGGCAGGGCAGGTTCAGTAGTTTTTGGTGGTGCTCCAGTTTTCTGTACGTGGTGCCTGTACGCCGAAAGTGTCCCGCAATTCTTCTGGCCACCGACAGCATCTCTTGCACGCCCCTGTCGTTTTTTAAAAAATTCTGCACCACCAAATTCAAGGTATGTGCAAAACATGGGACGTGCTGGAATTGGCCCAGATTTAATGCACACACAATATTGCTGGCGTTGTCCGATGCCACAAATCCACAGGAGAGTCCAATTGGGGTAAGCCATTCCGCGATGATCTTCCTCAGTTGCCGTAAGAGGTTTTCAGCTGTGTGCGTATTCTGGAAAGCGGTGATACAAAGCGTAGCCTGCCTAGGAAAGAGTTGGCGTTTGCGAGATGCTGCTACTGGTGCCGCCGCTGCTGTTCTTGCGGCGGGAGTCCATACATCTACCCAGTGGGCTGTCACAGTCATATAGTCCTGACCCTGCCCTGCTCCACTTGTCCACATGTCCGTGGTTAAGTGGACATTGGGTACAGCTGCATTTTTTAGGACACTGGTGACTCTTTTTCTGAGGTCTGTGTACATTTTCGGTATCGCCTGCCTAGAGAAATGGAACCTAGATGGTATTTGGTACCGGGGACACAGTACCTCCAACAAGTCTCTAGTTGGCTCTGCAGTAATGATGGATACCGGAACCACGTTTCTCACCACCCAGGATGCCAAGGCCTCAGTTATCCGCTTTGCAGTAGGATGACTGCTGTGATATTTCATCTTCCTCGCAAAGGACTGTTGAACAGTCAATTGCTTACTGGAAGTAGTACAAGTGGGCTTACGACTTCCCCTCTGGGATGACCATCGACTCCCAGCGGCAACAACAGCAGCGCCAGCAGCAGTAGGCGTTACACGCAAGGATGCATCGGAGGAATCCCAGGCAGGAGAGGACTCGTCAGACTTGCCAGTGACATGGCCTGCAGGACTATTGGCATTCCTGGGGAAGGAGGAAATTGACACTGAGGGAGTTGGTGGGGTGGTTTGCGTGAGCTTGGTTACAAGAGGAAGGGATTTACTGGTCAGTGGACTGCTTCCGCTGTCACCCAAAGTTTTTGAACTTGTCACTGACTTATTATGAATGCGCTGCAGGTGACGTATAAGGGAGGATGTTCCGAGGTGGTTAACGTCCTTACCCCTACTTATTACAGCTTGACAAAGGGAACACACGGCTTGACACCTGTTGTCCGCATTTCTGGTGAAATACCTCCACACCGAAGAGCTGATTTTTTTGGTATTTTCACCTGGCATGTCAACGGCCATATTCCTCCCACGGACAACAGGTGTCTCCCCGGGTGCCTGACTTAAACAAACCACCTCACCATCAGAATCCTCCTGGTCAATTTCCTCCCCAGCGCCAGCAACACCCATATCCTCCTCATCCTGGTGTACTTCAACACTGACATCTTCAATCTGACTATCAGGAACTGGACTGCGGGTGCTCCTTCCAGCACTTGCAGGGGGCATGCAAATAGTGGAAGGCGCATGCTCTTCACGTCCAGTGTTGGGAAGGTCAGGCATCGCAAACGACACAATTGGACTCTCCTTGTGGATTTGGGATTTCAAAGAACGCACAGTTCTTTGCGGTGCTTTTGCCAGCTTGAGTCTTTTCAGTTTTCTAGCGAGAGGCTGAGTGCTTCCATCCTCATGTGAAGCTGAACCACTAGCCATGAACATAGGCCAGGGCCTCAGCCGTTCCTTGCCACTCCGTGTGGTAAATGGCATATTGGCAAGTTTACGCTTCTCCTCCGACAATTTTATTTTAGGTTTTGGAGTCCTTTTTTTTCTGATATTTGGTGTTTTGGATTTGACATGCTCTGTACTATGACATTGGGCATCGGCCTTGGCAGACGACGTTGCTGGCATTTCATCGTCTCGGCCATGACTAGTGGCAGCAGCTTCAGCACGAGGTGGAAGTGGATCTTGATCTTTCCCTAATTTTGGAACCTCAACTTTTTTGTTCTCCATATTTTATAGGCAGAACTAAAAGGCACCTCAGGTAAACAATGGAGATGGATGGATTGGATACTAGTATACAATTATGGACGGACTGCCACGGTTAGGTGGTATAAAAAAACCACGGTTAGGTGGTATATATTATAATAATAATACAATTATGGATGGACGGACTGCCTGCCGACTGCCGACACAGAGGTAGCCACAGCCGTGAACTACCGCACTGTACACTGGTTGATAAAGAGATAGTAGTATACTCGTAACAACTAGTATGACACTATGACGACGGTATAAAGAATGAAAAAAAAACCACGGTTAGGTGGTATATATTATAATAATAATACAATTATGGATGGACGGACTGCCTGCCGACTGCCGACACAGAGGTAGCCACAGCCGTGAACTACCGCACTGTACACTGGTTGATAAAGAGATAGTAGTATACTCGTAACAACTAGTATGACACTATGACGACGGTATAAAGAATGAAAAAAAAACCACGGTTAGGTGGTATATATTATAATAATAATACAATTATGGATGGACGGACTGCCTGCCGACTGCCGACACAGAGGTAGCCACAGCCGTGAACTACCGCACTGTACACTGGTTGATAAAGAGATAGTAGTATACTCGTAACAACTAGTATGACACTATGACGACGGTATAAAGAATGAAAAAAAAACCACGGTTAGGTGGTATATATTATAATAATAATACAATTATGGATGGACGGACTGCCTGCCGACTGCCGACACAGAGGTAGCCACAGCCGTGAACTACCGAACTGTACACTGGTTGATAAAGAGATAGTAGTATACTCGTAACAACTAGTATGACACTATGACGACGGTATAAAGAATGAAAAAAAAACCACGGTTAGGTGGTATATATTATAATAATAATACAATTATGGATGGACGGACTGCCTGCCGACTGCCGACACAGAGGTAGCCACAGCCGTGAACTACCGCACTGTACACTGGTTGATAAAGAGATAGTAGTATACTCGTAACAACTAGTATGACACTATGACGACGGTATAAAGAATGAAAAAAAAACCACGGTTAGGTGGTATATATTATAATAATAATACAATTATGGATGGACGGACTGCCTGCCGACTGCCGACACAGAGGTAGCCACAGCCGTGAACTACCGCACTGTACACTGGTTGATAAAGAGATAGTAGTATACTCGTAACAACTAGTATGACACTATGACGACGGTATAAAGAAAGAAAAAAAAATACCACGGTTAGGTGGTATATATTGTAATACAATTATGGATGGACGGACTGCCTGCCGAGTTCCGACTGCCGACACAGAGGTAGCCACAGCCGTGAACTACCGCACTGTACTGTGTCTGCTGCTAATATAGACTGGTTGATAAAGAGATAGTATACAATACATACAACAATATACTACTATACTGGTGGTCAGGCACTGGTCACCACTAGTCACACTGGCAGTGGCACTCCTGCAGCAAAAGTGTGCACTGTTTAATTTTAAATTAATATAATATTATGTACTCCTGGGGGCTCCTGCTATAACAACCTGCAGTGCTCCCCAGTCTCCCCCACAATTATTATAAGCTTTGCCTTTTATACATTGATGTGCAGCACACTGGGCTGAGCTGAGTGCACACAGACTGAGTCACACTGTGTGACTGGCTGCTGCTGTGTATCGTTTTTTTTCAGGCAGAGAACGGATATAGCAGAGAACGGATATATATTAAAATAAATAAAAGTTAACTAACAACAACTGCACTGGTCACTGTGGTAAACTCTGTCTGACTCTGCACAATCTCTCTCTCTCTTCTAATCTAATTTCTAATGGAGAGGACGCCAGCCACGTCCTCTCCCTATCAATCTCAATGCACGTGTGAAAATGGCGGCGACGCGCGGCTCCTTATATAGAATCCGAGTCTCGCGAGAATCCGACAGCGTCATGATGACGTTCGGGCGCGCTCGGGTTAACCGAGCAAGGCGGGAGGATCCGAGTCTGCTCGGACCCGTGAAAAAAACATGAAGTTCGTGCGGGTTCGGTTTCAGAGAAACCGAACCCGCTCATCTCTACTAGAGTTATGGGAGCAGAGTTGAGTAATATGCTAAGAGTTGTTTTTTTGCTTTATAAGTGAAGCGAGAAATTTTCCAGGTTTGTTACCCCATTTGAAGAATCTGTGTCCCTGAAATGTCACGTCTATAAGAGTATGTTCGGAGCATAAGAGATCATATAGGGTTTTTGCCTCTTTATATTGCCATTTAGGGGTCTATTCATGAAGCAGTGAAAAGTGTGGAGAAGTGAGCCAGTGGACAATTTGCCCATGGTAACCAATCAGCATTGAAGTAACATTTATAATTTGCATACTATACAATTGTACGAAGCAGTTGATTGGTTGACATGAGCTACTTCTCCACTCTTTTCACTGCTTCATGAATAGACCCCTTAGCCACTTAGGTAGTAAGGTGGAGTATGCGTCTGATCAGGGCCGGCTCTAGGCATGTTCGAATAGAGCGGCCGCGCAGGGCGCCACCCTTAATGGGCGCCGCGCGCTGGCGCCGCCATATTCGATGCTGGAGCCGGCCCTGTGTGTGCAGCATTTGCCCGTTGCGCTGTGTGTGCGCTATGCGCGCTGCGCGGCGCCGGTGTCTAACGTCAGTCGCCGGCGCCGCGCATAGCGCACACAAGTGGCCGCCCGCCAGCCCGCACCCGGACCCGGACCACCCAGGCTCAGGCTCACTCGCCCGGACGCCCGCCCGCCAGCACTCCCACACTCGGACAGGCGGACAGCAGTACTCCTCCCCAGCGCCGCAGGTATTTTGGGGGGGGGGATCCGCACTGTGGGGGCATTTATCTGGCACTGTGGGGGCATTTCTGGCACACGGGGCATTTTTGGCTATGTGAGGGGCATTTCTGGCACTGTGGGGGCATTTATCTGGCACTGTGGGGGCATTTATCTGGCACTGTGGGGGCATTTCTGGCACACGGGGCATTTTTGGCTATGTGGGGGGCATTTCTGGCACTGTGGGGGCATTTATCTGGCACTGTGGGGGCATTTATCTGGCACTGTGGGGGCATTTCTGGCACACGAGGCATTTTTGGCTATGTGGGGGGCATTTCTGGCACTGTGGGGGCATTTCTGGCACTGTGGGGGCATTTATCTGGCACTGTGGAGGCATTTATCTGGCACTGTGGGGGCATTTCTGGCACTGGGGGCATTTCTGGCTCTGTGGGGGCATTTCTGGTACTGTGGGGGCATTTCTGGCTCTGTGGGGGCATTTATCTGGCTCTGTGGGGGTATTTCTGGCACTGGGGGCATTTCTGGCACTGTGGGGGCATTTCTGGCTCTGTGGGGGCATTTCTGGCACTGGGGGCATTTCTGGCTCTGTGGGGGCATTTCTGGCACTGTGGGGGCATTTCTGGCTCTGTGGGGGCATTTCTGGCTCTGTGGGGGCATATCTGGCACTGTGGGGGCATTTATGTATCTGGCATTGTGGGGGCATACCTGGCACTGTGGGGGCATATCTGGCACTGTGGGGGCATATCTGGCACTGTGGGGGGCATTTCTGGCTCAGTGGGGGCATTTATGTATCTGGCTCTGTGGGGGCATATCTGGCACTGTGGGGGCATATCTGGCACTGTGGGGGCATATCTTGCACTGTGGGGGCATTGCATATCTGGCTCCGTGGGGGCATATCTGGCTCTGTGGGGGCATATCTGGCACTGTGGGGGCATATCTGGCACTGTGGGGGCATTGCATATCTGGCTCTGTGGGGGCATATCTGGCTCTGTGGGGGCATATCTGGCACTGTGGGGGCATATCTGGCACTGTGGGGGCATATCTGGCACTGTGGGGGCATATCTTGCACTGTGGGGGCATTGCATATCTGGCTCCGTGGGGGCATATCTGGCACTGTGGGGGCATATCTGGCACTGTGGGGGCATTTATCTGGCTCTGTGGGGGCATTTATCTGGCTCTGTGGGGGCATTTATCTGGCACTGTGGGGGCATTTATGTATCAGGCACTGTGGGGGCATTTAGGTATCAGGCACCGTGGGGGCATTTATGTATCTGGCACCGTGGGGGCATTTATGTATCTGGCACCGTGGGGGCATTTATGTATCTGGCACCGTGGGGGCATTTATGTATCTGGCACTGTGGGGGCATTTATGTATCTGGCACTGTGGGGGCATTTATGTATCTGGCACTGTGGGGGCATTTCTTGCACTGTGGGGGCATATCTTGCACTGTGAGGGCATTAATGTATCTGACACTGTGGGGGCATTTCTTGCACTGTGGGGGCATTAATGTATCTGGCACTGTGGGGGCATATCTGCGCTGTAGGGGCATTTATCCATCTGGAACTGTGTGGCCATTAATCACTGCTGGGGGGCATGTCATGTGTAGCTGGCACTGCTGGGGGGCATATCATGTAGTGTTCCCGCTAGGCGTCTGTGGCTGGGCAGTGTGTCTCAGTGCTCTACCTGGCGCAATGTGTCTAACGTGCTCTTATAGGAGGTTCTACCTGGTGCAATGTGTATTAGCTGCACTACTGTGTGGTGTAATGTGAATTGCCACTATAATGTGGCTACGCACCTTCCCCACGAAGTAACTCCCCTAAATTTTTGCTGCGCGCCTTCGGCGCGCACTGTCCATGCTTTAGCGTGTGGAAATGGGAACAACAAGCATTACAGTATGTACATCATTTTGCCCACCTAACTTAAAAATGTGCCCTCCCTGTGATCAGCACCCTGCCCTAAAAAGTGAACACTATCACGTGTAGCTGGCACTGCTGGAGGGCATGTCATGTGTAGCTGGCACTGCTGGGGGACGAGACCACGCCCACTTTTTCAGGAGGCCACGCCCATTTTTCCAGGAGCGCGCGCGCCTTCGGCGAGCGCATGGGGGGGGGCAACTTTTGCATTTTCTCGCTCAGGGTGCTAGTAGGCCTGGAGCCGGCCCTGCGTCTGATGATGTTTTGCTTAGTGTTTTGAATATGTCAAGTAGCAATTTATGTTTATATGTTACATGTGCTCTTATGTGTCCCCTCATAACGGGCTTGGAGGCAGCCTAGAATAGATTAATGTCTTGGGGGTGTTGGGAGTTGCTGTGCAAGTAACTAGTAAAAGTAGGTTTTAAAGTTTTCCCGAGGTGCTTAGATAAGAAGAAAATCTCCAGTTAAAAGAACTATGGAGAGGCGTGTCTAAATGTAGCGTGAACCAAATAGGTGCATGGTCAAAATCATGGTATCATAAATGCCAGAATCTAATACCCTGTGAATTAATTGTAGGGATATTAGCCATAGGTCAATCCTGGAGAAGGTGTTGTGAGGATGTGAGTAAAAAGAGTATTCCTGCGCAGTATGAGGTGTTAGAATCTCCAAGGGTCAATCAGCTATAGTGAGTCAGTTATAATATAATAAGATGAAGGTGCTCCACCCCCATACCTACCAGAGCTTCCAGATGTTATGAAGGAGAGGCTGCCTTGTCAAAATGTCCTACTAAAATGAGTTGGCCTCCCTTTCATCTCTGCAGCTTGGCGTATAGATCTGAAAAATCAAGTGTTAGGCAGCGCCAGCAACAGAAATCTTGGGACCCGGTACACTGATATCTCCGGGGCCCCCTAAATCACCCTTGACCCCCTTTTCAAACAGAGGGTGACTTTTCAAAAATTGTGTATATATACACTGCTCAAAAAAAATAAAGGGAACACTTAAACAACACAATGTAACTCCAAGTCAATCACACTTCTGTGAAATCAAACTATCCACTTAGGAAGCAACACTGATTGACAATCAGTGAAGCAAGCTGTACTGAGTCTGCTAATTATCATATAGGAATATCATGAATGCCTAGCTATAGGTATGTCTAGTGGAACAACAATCCCCAGCAAGCTGTACTAAGTCTGCTAATTATCATATAGGAATATCATGAATGCCTAGCTATAGGTATGTCTAGTGGATTAAATATTATTAGCAGATTTATTCAAGTTTTATTTGTAGTTATTTGGGGTATGTGTAATGGTTTCATCCCTACACATCATTTGTTTGTTTAAGTTTTATTGCTCCAAATGGGTGATGGGCTAGGGGAGGGTCCAATTAATCAATGTGCTTACATACACATGTTTGGGCTTTATATTAGTGTGTAGTTTAGCTGAATTAGCGTAGCTGAATCATTTTTGGGAGAAAGATTTCAAAGGGTTTCGTCTGGGACTTATACTGGACTTTAACTGGACGGAAACTGCATGGAAACTCCAAACAAAAGCAAATAAATCATCACAATCCACCAATACTTGGACTGCAGCTACAAATGTTTGTACACACCTATTATTCTCCAAACCTCACTTACCCAGGAAACTATACATTCACTTTCTGCAAAAACACCTGCAATACAACTTTTACTCTAACCCTGCAAATACCTGGAAAACAAATGTTTTATTGAGAAGCATATTTGATGAAGTAACACTGACTTGTGGTTTGCCAACACTGTGTAATTTTCCATCTAACATCAACAAATATTTGATTTACTGGTAATCTGTAGATATTAACATCATTTTAAATACTTGCAAATTGTATTTATTTCTGCAAACTTCACTGCTCTCTCATACAGCCACCACTCCTCCTATTCTCATTTTACTACCAGTTTTCACCCCATCCACACTATGGCCAGGCTGGCAACCCCCATTACTCATTGTCTTTCTAATCCTTTATTCTGTCCCCTGTTACCACCCCTATCCCTCTCTCCCAGTCTCCTACATCTCATCCTCTCTCCTCTCCTCTGTCTGCCTCCCTACCCCTCTTCTGTTTCCCCATTGCAATTCACTTCTGCCCCTTCACACCATTTATACCCCACCACTCAACCCTGCTCTCTCCCTCCTCTGCCTGTCTCCTCACCTCTCCTCCACCAGTATCAAACTGCACTCCCTCCCTGTCTCACTCATGCAGTCTCCCTTCCTAGCCAAGGCCCCAGCACCATCATCACACCCTCTTTATCCCTTCCTTCCAAATTACTCCTACCTCAACGCTACAGCAATCCTGATAATCTCATTCACATCTCTCCCACAAACTCATACCCCCTATCCTGTGCACTCTGGAATGCCAGATCTATTTGCAACAAACTGGCCCCCACTCATGACCTTTTAATTTCCAACTCCCTGCACCTCCTGGCCATTACAGAAACCTGGATTACTCCTCATGACACCACTTCTCCTGCTGCTCTCTCTGCTGGGGGCCTCACATTCTCACACACACCCCGACCCGGGGGTCGCCATGGGGGTGGTGTTGGGATCCTTTTACCCTCAAGCTACACATACCAACTTATACCTCCAGAACCTTCTCTTACATTCTCAACATTTGAGGTCCATGCAATACGCCTCTACCAACCTACTAATCTTCGAGTTGCTGTAATTTACCGTCCACCTGGCATTTCCTCCAAATTCCTCGACAACTTTGCTTCCTGGCTACCTCACTTCCTCTCTTCTGACATTCCCTCCATTATTCTAGGTGATTTCAACATCCCTATCGATAACCCCACAAAATCACCTGCCTCTAAACTCCTTAACCTCACCTCTTCACTTGGTCTCTCCCAGTGGACCACCTCACCCTCCCATGTGAACGGGAGCTCACTGGATCTGGTTTTCACTCACCGCTGTGATATTTCTGATTTCTCCAATTCCCCTTTTTCCCCTCTCTGACCACCACTTGCTCTCTTTCAACTTATCTATCTCTGCTTCCCCATCTCTCCCTCCTAAGGCTACCATCACGAAGCGTAACATTGAGGCTATTGACACCTCATCCCTATCCTCCCTGTTTGACTCCCTTCTCTCTCCTCTTCTCTCTCTCACATGCCCTGAACAAGCTACATCCCTATACAATGCATCTCTTACTTCTGCCCTTGACTCTGTTGCTCCGTCAACTATTCACCCTCGCAGATCAACACCTCAACCCTGGCACACCAAATGCACCAGATATCTACAAAAATGCTCACGTACTGCCGAGCGACAGTGGAGGAAATCACGCTCTAAAGCAGACTTCCTCCATTTCAAATTCATGCTCTCATCCTTCAGTACTGCCCTTTCCCTTGCTAAACAATCATACTTCAAAATCCTCATATCTACCCAGTCTTCCAACCCCCGGCGCCTCTTTGCCACTGTTAACTCCCTCCTCTGCCCACCACCACCTTCTCTCCCTTCCTCATTGTCTGCTCTTGACTTTGCCACTTATTTCACATCCAAGATTGACTCCATACGTCAGGATATCACATCCCACCAGACCAGCAACCAGCCAGCACCCATCCCTTGCCACCCCTCCCCTTCCCTCTTACCAACTCTGACATCTTTCTCCCATGTATCTGGCGAGGAAGTCATGGCCCTCATCCGTTCCTCCCCCCCCCCCCCCACAACCTCCCCGCTCGACACTATCCCCTCCCACCTCCTCCGCTACCTCTCTCCTTCTGCCTGTTCCCATCTTGCCCACCTTCTCAATCTCTCCCTTTCATCAGGCACTGTCCCCTCTGCCTTCAAGCATGCTCTTGTCTCCCCTATTCTTAAAAAACCTACCCTTGATCCTAACACTCTATCCAACTATCGACCCATCTCTCTCCTCCCCTTTGCCTCCAAACTTCTTGAGCGTATTGTCTATAATCGCCTCACTGCCTTTCTTTCCTCTCACTCACTGCTTGACCCATTCCAGTCTGGTTTCCGTTCTCTCCACTCCACTGAAACTGCCCTCACAAAAGTCTGCAATGACCTCCATGCAGCCAAATCTATGGGCCACTACTCTCTGTTTATTCTTCTTGACCTCTCTGCTGCTTTTGACACGGTGGACCACCCTCTCCTTCTGCAAATCCTTCACTCTCTTGGTCTGCGTGTTACTGCCCTCTCCTGGCTGTCCTCCTACCTCTCTGATCGTTCCTTCTCTGTCTCCTCTCATGATGCTTTCCCCCCCCCCACTTCCACTAACTGTTGGTGTCCCCCAAGGCTCTGTTCTTGGTCCTCTCCTTTTCTCTCTCTATACGTCCTCTTTAGGTGAACTCATTAGTTCTTTTAACTTCCAATACCACCTCTATGCTGATGACACTCAAATCTACCTCTCCTCCCCTGATCTCTCCACGGCTCTCCTCACTCGTACCTCAAACTGTCTTTCTGCTATCTCTTCCTGGATGTCTCAGCGCTTTCTTAAACTCAACATGTCTAAGACTGAGCTGATCATCTTCCCACCCTCCCGCACAGCCTCACCTTCCACAATCTCATTATCCATTGATGGCACGACTATCTCCCCTAGCCCCCAAGTACGCTGTCTTGGCGTAATCCTTGACTCCTCCCTCTCCTTCAAACCACACATTCAGCACCTCTCACAAACCTGTCATTTTCATCTCAAAAACATTTCCAGAATCAGACCTTTTCTCACCCAGGATGCCACTAAGATCATTATTCACTCACTGATTATTTCCAGACTGGACTACTGTAATCTCCTCCTAACTGGCCTCCCTGACAATTACCTCTCTCCACTCCAATCTATCCTCAATGCTGCTGCCCGGCTCATCTTCCTCACCAAACGAACTACGTCTACCTCCCCTCTCCTACAGGCCCTCCACTGGCTTCCCTTCCCTTTCAGAATCCAATTCAAACTTCTCACACTCACTTACAAAGCTCTCACCCACTCCTCTCCCATCTACATCTCTGACCTTATCTCCCTTTACTCTCCCACCCGTCCTCTTCGCTCTGCTAATGCACGCCGACTCTCCTGTCTTCTGATTACTTCCTCCCACTCCTATCTCCAAGATTTTTCACGTGCTGCTCCCTTTCTCTGGAATTCTTTACCTCTCCCCCTCAGACTCTCCACCTCTCTACAAAACTTCAAACGGGCTCTTAAGACCCATTTCTTTACCAAACCTAGCCAAATCTCAACCTAACCCTCTGTTCCACGCTCTATATATACCCCAACTGTGTCACCCCTGTCTGTCTATCCCTCCCCTTAGAATGTAAGCTCTCACGAGTAGGGCCCTCTTCCCTCATGTGCTTTACGTTTCTTACTTTAATAATCCTCAACTGCCCAGATCCCGCAGATTTTTGGCCACCTGGAACTTATCTCTATGTTTACTGGTGTAGTTATGCTTAGTTGCCCTGTACTTGTCCTATATTGTCTTCAGCTGTAAGTCACTGTTTTCCTGTTTTGATTATGTGCATATGTACTCTGTAATTGTGGCGCCATATAAATAAAGGATAATAATAATAATAATAATAATAATAATTTCACATGCTGTTGTGCAAATGGAATAGACAACAGGTGGAAATTATAGGCAATTAGCAAGACACCCCCAATAAAGCAGTTGTTCTGCAGGTGGTGACCACAGACCACTTCTCAGCTCCTATGCTTTCTGGCTGATATTTTGGTCACTTTTGAAAGCTGGCGGTGCTTTCACTCTAGTGGTAGCATGAGACGGAGTCTACAACCCACACAAGTGGCTCAGGTAGTGCAGCTCATCCAGGATGGCACATCAATGTGAGCTGTGGCAAGAAGGTTTGCTGTGTCTGTCAGCGTAGTGTCCAGAGCATGGAGGCGCTACCAGGAGACAGGCCAGTACATCAGGAGACGTGGAGGAGGCCGTAGGAGGGCAACAACCCAGCAGCAGGACCGCTACCTCCGCCTTTGTGCAAGGAGGAGCACTGCCAGAGCCCTGGAGGTCTGAATTTGAAATTAAAGTGGAAAAACAGAATACAAGCTGATCCAACTTCGATGTAATGTCCTTAAAACAAGTAAAAATGAGACTCAGTAGTGTGTGTGTGGCCTCCACGTGCCTGTATGTCCTCCCTACAACGCCTGGGCATGCTCTTGATGAGGTGGCGGAAGGTCTCCTGAGGGATCTCCTCCCAGACCTGGACTAAAGCATCCGCCAACTCCTGGACAGTCTGTGGTGGATGGTTGGTGGATGGAGCGAGACATGATGTCCCAGATGTGCTCAATTGGATTCAGGTCTGGGGAACGGGCGGGCCAGTCCATAGCATCAATGCCTTTGTCTTGCAGGAACTGCTGACCCACTCCAGCCACATGAGGTCTAGCATTGTCTTGCATTAAGAGGAACCCAGGGCCAACCGCACCAGCATATGGTCTCACAAGGGGTTTGAGGATCTCATCTCGGTACCTAATGGCAGTCAGGCTACCTCTGGCGAGCACATGGAGGGCTGTGCGGCCCCCCAAAGAAATGCCACCCCACACCATTACTGACCCACTGCCAAACCGGTCATGCTGGAGGATGTTGCAGGCAGCAGAACGTTCTCCTTGGCGTCTCCAGACTCTGTCACGTCTGTCACATTTGCTCAGTGAGAACCTGCTTTCATCTGTGAAGAGCACAAGGCGCCAGTGGTGAATTTGCCAATCTTGGTGTTCTCTGGCAAATGCCAAACGTCCTGCATGGTGTTGGGCTGTAAGCACAACCCCCACCTGTGGACGTCGGGCCCTCATACCACCCTCATGGAGTCTGTTTCTGATCGTTTGAGTAGACACATGCACATTTGTGGCTTGCTGGAGGTCATTTTGCAGGGCTCTGGCCGTGCTCCTCCTGTTCCTCCTTGCACAAAGGCAGAGGTAGCGGTCCTGCTGCTGGGCTCCTACGGCCTCCTCCACGTCTCCTGATGTACTGGCCTGTCTCCTGATAGCGCCTCCATGCTCTAGACACTACGCTGACAGACACAGCAAACCTTCTTGTCACAGCTCGCATTGATGTGCCATCCTGGATGAGCTGCACTACCTGAGCCACTTGTCTGGGTTGTAGGGAGGTCATACAGGCACGTGGAGGCCACACACACTACTGAGCCTCATTTTGACTTGTTTTAAGGACATTACATCAAAGTTGGATCAGCCTGTAGTGTTTTTTTCCACTTTAATTTTGAGTGTGACTCCAAATCCAGACCTCCATGGGTTAATAAATTTGATTTCCATAGATAATTTTTGTGTGATTTTGTTGTCAGCACATTCAACTATGTAAAGAACAAAGTATTTAATAAGAATATTTCATTCATTCAGATCTAGGATGTGTTATTTTAGTGTTCCCTTTATCTTTTTGAGCAGTGTATATATATATATATATATATATCTCCTATATAATTGACCTGTGACTCTGTGCCTGCATTTCTAACGCTGGGCGGAGTCACAGAGCCCATCACATGTGCTGCGTCCTTCCTCCTGCTGCCTGTCCAACACCCCCTCGGCCATCAGCACATTCCGACTCCCCGGCCGTGGCAACAACAACAACTGCTGCCTGTCCTTCACCCCCTCGGCCATCAACACACTCCCGCTCCCCGGCCGCGGCAACAACAACAACTGCTGCCTGTCCTTCACCCCCTCGGCCATCAGCACACTCCCACTCACCGGCCGCGGCGCCTGGCTGATGCACAACAACTGCCGCAGCCATACACGAGGGACAGCTGGTGCAGGAAAAGCTTTCGTAGCCCTCCCTGCACCGCGTACAGAGACCCGCCACCTCCTCCACACACGTGACGCTGCCTCTCGCCAGAGCCGAGGCCCTCACTGCACACCACAGGACATGCCCTGCCGCCTGAGACGGGGACATGGACAGCGCGCGTCTGACTGAGAGTGACAGGTGCGCACTGGGGGCCAGGACAGAGATCTGCAACTCCAGATACGGTATGTGGGGTCACGCTGTCAGCACTTCCACCACTGCCCACATCCACCAGGCCCCCCATACTTTACCTGTAACCCCTCCCTGCCGCCCCACCTCTCCGCATCCCCTCCCTGCCACCCCGCGTCTCTGCGTCCCCTCACTGCCGCCCCGCGTCCCCTCACTGCCTGTCCGCATTCCCGCCCTGCGACCCCTCCCTGCCGCCGGCCTCTCCGCATCCCCTCCCTGCCGCTCTGTGTCCCCTCACTGCCGCCCCGCCTCTCCGCATTCCCTCCCTGCCTCTCCGCGTCTCCTCCCTGCCGCCCCGCCTCTCCGCGTCCCCTCCCTGCCTCCCCGTCTCTACCCATCCCCTCCCTGCCTTTCCCTGCCCCACGTCTCCGCGTCCCCTCCCTGCTGCCCCACCTCTCCCCGTCCCCTCCCTGCCTCTCCGCATCCCCTCCCTGCCACCCCACGTCTCCGCGTCCCCTCCCCGCCGCCCCGCATCTCCTCCCTGCTGCCCTGCGTCTGCTCCCTGCCGTCCCGCCTCTCCGCGTCTCCTCCCTGCCACCCCGCGTCCCCTCACTGACGCCCCGCCTCTCCGCATTCCCTCCCTGCCAACCCGCATCCCCTCCCTGCCGCCCCGCCTCTCCGCGTCCCCTCCCTGCCGCTCCATGTCCCCTCCCTGCCGCCCTGCCGCCCCGCCTCTCCGCGTCCCCTCCCTGCCGCCCCGCCTCTCCGTGTCCCCTCCCTGCTGCCCCGCCTCTCCCGTCCCCTCCCTGCCTCTCCGCATCCCCTCCCTGCTGCCCCACGTCTCCGCGTCCCCTCCCTGCTGCCCCACCTCTCCGCGTCTCTTCCCTGCCGCCCCCCGTCTCCTCCCTGCCGCCCGCGTCTCCTCCCTGCCGCCCCTCCGCGTCTCCTCCCTGCCACCCCGTGTCCCCTCCCTGCCGCTCCATGTCCCCTCCCTGCCGCCCTGCCGCCCCGCCTCTCCGCGTCCCCTCCCTGCCGCCCCGCCTCTCCGTGTCCCCTCCCTGCTGCCCCGCCTCTCCCGTCCCCTCCCTGCCTCTCCGCGTCCCCTCCCTGCCGCCCCACCTCTCCGAGTCCCTTCCCTGCCGCCCCGCGTCTCCTCTTTGCCGACCCGCGTCTCCTCCCTGCCACCCCGTGTCCCCTCCCTGCCACCGCGCCTCTCTGTGTCCCCTCCGTGCCGCCCCGCGTCTCCGCATCCCCTCCCTGCCGCCCTGCCTCTCCGCGTCTCCTCCCTGCCACCCGGCGTCCCTTCCCTACCGCCCCGCGTCTCCACGTCCCCTCCCTGCCGTCCCGCATCTCTGCGTCCCCTCCCTGCCGCCCGCCTCTCCGCGTCCCCTCCCTGCTGCCCCGGCTCTCTGCATCCCCTCCCTGCCGCCCGCGTCTGTGCGTCCCCTCCCTGGTACCCCGCGTCTCTGCGTCCCCTCCCTGCCGCCCGCGTCTCTGCCTCCCCTCCCTCCCGCCCCTCTGCCTCCCCTCCCTGCCGCCCCGCGTCTCTGCGTCCCCTCCCTGCCGGCCGCGTCTCTGCGTCCCCTCCCTGCCACCCGCGTCTCTGCGTCCCCTCCCTACCGCCCGCGTCTCTGCGTCCCCTCCCTGCCGCCCGCGTCTCTGCGTCCCCTCCCTGCCGCCCGCGTCTCTGCGTCCCCTCCCTGCCGCCCGCGTCTCTGTGTCCCCTCCCTGCTGCCCCGCGACTGTGTCCCCTCCCTGCGTCTCTGCGTCCCCTCCTTGCCGCCCCACCTCTCTGCGTCCCCTCCCTGCCGCCCCGCCTCTCTGCGTCCCTTCCCTGCCGCCCCGCGTATCTGCCTCCCCTCCCTGCCGCCCCGCCTCTCTGCGTCCCCTCCCTGCCGCCTCTCTGCTTCCCCTCCCTGCCGCCCCACATCTCTGCGTCCCCTCCCTTGTACCCTGCGTCTCTGCGTCCCCTCCCTCCCCGCGTCTCTGCGTCCCCTCCCTGCCGCCCATGTCTCTGCGTCCCCTCCCTGCTGCCCCGAGTATCTGCCTCCCCTCCCTGCCGCCCGCCTGTCTGCGTCCCCTCCCTGCCGCCCTGCCTCTCTGTGTCCCCTCCCTGCCACCCTGCGTCTGTGTCCCCGCCCTGCGTCTCTGTGTCCCCGCCCCGCATCTCTGTGTCCCCTCCCCGTCTGTCTCCTCCCTGCCGCCCTGCGTCTTTGTGTCCCCTCCCCGACGCCCCGCGTATCTGCAGGGGTTAAAGGGGTGCAGCCCCTTCCGACGGTGTGAAGAGCGCCCGTAGGGCGCGATGAAGCACCTAGTATATATATATATATATATATATATATATACAGTGTATATATATATATATATATATATATATGTATATAACATCCAGGCATGGATGTTTGGACAATCACTGACTTGCTGTTGGAAGGTTCCAAAATTCGTTTATTCATACTAGGATCATTTGTATGCATGAGCTCCATTTTTTAAGCTGACCTTTGAGCTTCTTTTGGGTTGGAATTAGCCGACTTCATTATCCTTTTTGAACCTTCTTTATTGATGGTTTGAATTTGGGTAGTCGACTCTAGAGGTTGGAGTGATATTACCACAATAGTGGCTATCGAACTCTCCTTATGAATATCCTTGATTGATTGTCTGGGTTCATCAAAATAGTTCTTTTTTTGTCATTATTTACCAAAGATCAGAGACAGACCCCTGATGAAGTCTTGATATTAGACTAAGCGCGTTGGTTTATTACTCTATTTTCTGATGTTATCTCCGAATATTCAATAAGGAAGATTAAGGATACAAGCAGAAGTTTACCTGCACTCTTCCACAAAACATAGGAGATTTGCATCTTGTTGACTATGTAATATGATGGACACTATGTATGCTTCTGTATCTTTTATAATAAACTATTAAATGAACAGTTTATTCTTATATTTTAACGTTAGATCAAATCATACCATGTAACTTTCTGAGGTTCTCTTTAATTTCTGGGGTTGACATAATCCTTGGGCGCCCAATTCCTCTATTTCTTACTATATATATATATATATATATATATATATATATATATATATACACACACACAGACTGTATGTAAAGGGGATCACCACAGCCAGGGTGTCTCTTGTCTGTAGGAAGTGGAGTAGAACAACGGTGGGGCTGTGGGCGGCTTCTGTGTGGAGCATGTGACTCAGACCGTCAGTGAGCCTGGTGGGCGGTTTTCCTGCCGGGCTGCCCGGCTCTTCAATGGTGGTGTCAGGGACAGACAGGGAAGCGGCGCAGCAACATGCATAATGATGGCAATACAGCATGGACCACAGGGACTGGACCAAGTGACGGGGTAAAAGCAGGCCGGAGGGTTTTGGGGGCCTGTTAATTGTTTTCTTACTTAAAAGCGTTTTTAGGTGCTGCAGTCCTATTTTTTGTGCCCCTTATCCTTAGGGCCCCCTGAACCTCTGGGCCCTGGACAGATGTCCCATTTGTCCCCCCCTGTCGCCGGGCCTGCAGAGAACATCGCAGCAACTGCTAGATAATGTAGAAAATATTATAGTGACTACCATATAATGCAGAGAATATTATATTGAGCACCATATAAACCAGAGAGCAGCAGTGATCTCCATATAATACAGGGAACATATCAGTGACCTCTATATAATACATAGAGAACACCGCAGATACAGCCAGATAATACAGCGAGTAATGCAATGATGGCAGGATACTACAGAGAGCAATGTAGTGACCACCATATAATGCAGAGAGCTTTGCGGTTACGACCATAAAAGACGAGAGCGCATCTCCATGACAGTAAATGTGAGAGGCAGTAAACATCAAGTAGCTGAGCTGTGCACAGTTAGCAGGGCAGCAAAGTCCAGCCTTATAGATTAGTAACCACAAAAAACGAGTACCTGAAATTTGCAGTGGCTGTAGGAAGCACAAAATGGGTCATTGGTAATTGCAGGATGACAGCTACCCAGAGATTGCTGCACTTATCCCCACGCAAACAATGTGAACAATGTTCAGACCTGCTGACCAGCAAACAAGTCTGTGAGTATCAGGGGGTATTGCAGAAGTAGGATGTCTCCCTACAGAAAGCCCAGGTTTAGCGTCCTGTGTGGCAGACTGCTGCCATTATATTAACAGGATCTGGGCAGCAGGATGAGGACTGGGTTGTAGGAGTGCCCTTGCAGCCGTAGATGAATTGTGGACTACTGAAAAACTGCTGAAAGCGCCTAAATAAATAAATTACCAAAGTGCAATAACACCTGAGCACTGCCGAAAAAGGCCCTGTGTGCGTGTGCCTTTAATGTGCAATTGTGAAGGAAAAGAAAACGGCTGCGCTCAGGGTATTGCAGATGGGTAAAAGATATATATGGAGAGTTGACAAAAGTAATCAATATAAAAATGGTTTATTGTTATATTCAATACATCAACAATAAATTAAAATATACACTGTGTTAAGAGAATAAAATATCTATACTAAGAACACCGTTATATGGGCACACAGTATCAGATATATAATGTTCACCTGATTCAGGATTTTAACGCGTTTCGTCACGGTTAACGTGACTTTTTCAAAGGAATACCTCCTCCACTGTGTTTGCCCTATATATAGCAATAATAAACGTGCAGCCAGGTGCGGCTCATAAATTCTAACTAGAGAAAAGAAAAAAGTCAACTCTCCATAATTTAATATCAGTAATTATAAATGTATTAATATACCTCAATTCCAATAAACATATATTTAAATGCATATGAACCAACACATTGTGTCATATATAAGCAAGGAAGAAAGAGCATTAATAAATGTTAAAAATCCAATGTAAAACAAAAACAAGGTACGGTGGCATAGGAGATAGAGAATAGGAGCAGATCAAACTTAGCGTGGTGATTAGCAACGGATCAGACTTTACAAAGGGAGAATAACATCCATATTCCAGTAATGAAAAAGGAATGTAGATATTTACACAATTGCTTATATTTATCTTTTGATCTTTTGTTTTGTTACCGGTTTCTTGGTAACAATCGCCTGATGTTATTTTAAATTTAGGGAGATTATAAGCATATGGAATTAATTAATGGTAATTTAACTACCCTAATTATCTTTTCTCTTGTTCCTTAGGTTTATGAATTGTATATTAAATTACTATTGATTATGTATTGGGTTTCTATTAACTATTGACATTAGCCTAGTTGTACTATTACTTCCCATGGGCTAAAGACATATTAGATTATATTACTTTTATATGAGTTTAGACTGCCCTGTATACATTACGAATCAATTATCAGAACACTCAATTGAGTTTCATATACTGTAAATGGATTACGATGAAAAGAGACAAGGGAGAAAAAGGGCCATAGGCTAAATCCCCACACTCTAAAGAGATGACATATATTCCCATATGGAAACAGAGTAGAATCTCACACAAAGAGAATAAATAAAATATATAGCATACAAAAAATATTATATAGTAATGAATTTAATTGGTGTGAATATACAAATTGATGATATAATTATGAATATAAAGATATAACTGAAGAAAAGAGTGGGGGACGGTTTAACAATATACCTTTTGTAGTATTAGGGGTCAAATTCAATTGTTTCATTTAATCCCTCGGGAACGAGGGTTCTCAACTTATGAATCCAATAATTCTCCCTTTGGCACAGTTTCCTGTATCTATCACCCCCCCTTGGGGTAAATGGAATAGTTTCAATCCCTATAAGGTGAACATCCCGTGGATTTTTTTCATGAAACTCCGCAAAATGTCTAGAGACACTATGTAGAGAGCAGCCCTTAAGGATATTACGCCTATGTTCCAAAAAACGGATTTTGAGTTTACGTGTTGTGCAATTTACAACTACAAATTAATATGTATATAACAAATATACTATTACAATTGATAAAAGAATCAATAGTAAATCGTGTATTATCTGATGAAAGAAAGAATTTGGCTTTATTCTGTATATAAGAACAAGTTAGACAGTGGTTGGCGCCGCACTTGAAACAACCTCTCGTTTTCGTCAACCATTGTGAAGAATTTAGGGAAATACTCGATTGTGCCTGGATTCTTCTATCAATAAAGAAACTAGGGGAGAGATGTTGTTGCAAATTGGTGGAGCGTTTAAAAATAACTGACGGCTTCTCCCCAATTTCTGTTCTGAGAATCTGATCAGTGAGTAATATAGGGAAATTGGCAGAGATAATTTTCCTTATTTGGCAGGAGGAATTATTATACTTAGAAAAAAAGTGTGGTTGATCTTGTTCAAATTTGTGATTCTTTGGTCTGTATTCAAAGAGGTCTTTCCTGTCAAGCTGATCAACACGTGCACGAGCTGATTGAATCAGCTTGGAAGGATAACCCTTACTACCAAGGGATAACGATAATTAATCAGCTTCTGCAGTGTAATTGTGATATTCACTACAATTTCGTCTAAGACGTCGTAGTTGACCATAAGGAATGTTTCTGATCCAAGGTTTATGATGAGAGCTATCATAATGCAGAAAATTATATTTATCTACCTCTTTTCTGAAGGTCTTGGTCGAACTGGACCATCTATTATGGTGATTGAGACATCAAGGAAGGTGCTTGAAAATAATAAATTGAAATCATTATTGTTTAAAGAGATAATGAGATCCGAGGCTAGATTAATATCTCCATCAAAGATAAAGAAAAGGTCATCTATGTAACGGCCATAATAGACGAGGTCCGTGCACAAGCTCCGCCCCCAAACATGTACGTCCTCGAACGCTCCCATGTATAGGTTAGCGAAGCTGGGCGCGAACCTCGTCCCCATGGCCGTCCCAAGTGTCTGTAAATAAAATTGGTGATTAAATAAAAAATAATTGTGTGACAAAATAAATTTAATAGAAGCCAAAATAAATTCTTGTAAATTCTTAGATAGAGTTTTGGAATTTGCAAGATACTGAGCAACAACAGCAATGCCTTTATTATGAGGAATATTTAAATATAATGCCTGCACATCGCAGGTCATAAAAAAATAAGTTTCCTTCCATTTTATATCTGTGATGGAATTCAAAAAAGCCGTGGTGTCTTTAATATGTGAGGGGAGACTAGAGGCTAGAGGCTGTAAAAAATAATCTACAACATGTGATAAATTAGACGTGAGGGACCCAGCACCAGAAATTATAGGTCTACCCGGGGGTGCAGTGAGGGATTTGTGGATTTTTGTTAAATGGTAATACGTGGGAGTGATGGGGTGGATAAGTATAAGATATTTCATCTCTTCCTTGGATATAGTACCTCCCTCAAAGGCACTTCGAACCAATTCAGTAAGAGACTTATGAAAAGCATAAAGGATAAATTATGAATGTTATTCTCTATGGTCTCAAATCTCGTTTTTTTTCCCCTGTACCCTACGTCCTTCTCTGTGTCCTCTGTGCTGTTTTCCCTTCCCCTTTTCAGGGTATCTACTCAGAGGGGTTCGTATCGATTTTGTGTGTAATGGTACGGTGGTGGAGTTTTGTGTCTCCTCTGACCCCTCTCTAAAAAACTCGATGTGACTGTCTTAGAAGTAGATTGCGGTATATACGTATTGTGTGGATTTCTCAAACCAGAGTTTTTAGGTCTTACTGACATGTCCTCATACGGGTTATTATCCCTCTGAGGAGAATGATTTTTCTTGTCAGATTTCTTAGTATAGGGGGATATTGGTCTATGGCCCGATGTCCCATATCTCTGACTCCTGGTTGTCATCAGATCTATTTCTCTGTTGGGCAGTATTTCTTAATCTCCAATTTGAAGTAATACGTTGTCTACTAGATATGAATTGTTTTTTTATTATATGTCCGGACTAAGTTCCGATTATAATCATTAGTGTCTCTATCAAATTTCCTATTCTTACCCTCTATGATCTCCCTTTCATAGAGCTCCAATTTATGATTTAACCTGATTCAGGTGAACATTATATATCTGATACTGTGTGCTCATATAACGGTGTTCTTAGTACAGATATTTTATTCTCTTAACACAGTGTATATTTTTATTTATTGTTGATGTATTGAATATAACAATAAACCATTTTTATATTGATTACTTTTGTCAACTCTCCATAGATATCTTTTACCCATCTGCAATACCCTGAGCGCAGCCGTAGATGAATTGTGGCCTTGAGTGGAGGCGCTGGCACCATGGGAAATGCTGGCAGGCGAGCATTGCAGCGGCAGCTGGCTGAGGGGGCAGGGCCGCTCTGTGAAAGGAAGATGGTGGCTGTTCATGCTTGAGAGGTTGCTTCACACAGCATAAATGTGTCCTGATGGCATGGGATTTTTGGAGCTATGGGGGAACTTAGGTAAGAAGCGACCATAGTGTTGCTCCACCCACCAGAACTCATCAATTTCTATTTTTTTTTTAAATGTTACTTTGTTGTTTCTATTCTAACTTGTGATGTTTGAGATAAAAACTAAAATTCCAGAAGAAAATGACTGACCATACAATACTCTTATATCATACTTGCCTACTTTTGAAGAAGCATTTGAGGGAGATTGTCAAGGTAACACCTATCACAGCGATCTGTGTCCATCGCTGAATAGGGCCCATTGTGCCTTATAACCAATGCCAGGTAATGGCACTTATGATCCCATCTGAATGTAAGTATCTCTGATTTATTGTTTTCCCCAAGAACGTAACAGCTACATAATGGTGGTAAGGTGCAATCAGGGAGATTGCAGAACTATTCAAGGAGTGTGGGAGATTGCTACTATTTCAGGGAGTCTCCTGCAGAATGCGGGAGGGTAGGCAACTATGTCTTATATTCAGGAGCTTGGAGTCAATCATTTTTATTAGTGAAGTTATGGGTGAGTGGGATTTATAAGTGTCCATTGGCTCATTGTGACCACCTGATATCTAATGTCTTAGTATACAGTACAGGTATGTGCTGCAGAAATGAGCAACATATTATATGAGAACTCAACACAATGGCTTCCAGGCTCACCATGGGTTCATCATCTTCCTGAGGGACTAGTGACAGTTCTACAACAATCTATGGGCCTGATTCAGAGATGGACACTGCTGTGTCCACTCTATCGCCCATTACCAGGGTACAGTAATATGCCAATGCTAGACATAGCCTTGTGTAGTAATGCTCCCCATAATGTGCAAGCCCTGAGATGCCCACTTTCTGATCCTCTGCATGTAGTAGCACTGCCAGGGGTTCTAGATAGTCCATCATCAGCGCACCATCGCATACACCATCAATACTTGTACCTACCTATGGCTGATGCAGTGTACCCGTCTGAACATGGCCTCCAAGGAAGTGGCTATGTGCCTGAGAATGCAGCCCACTTGCTGTGACATGCCATTGCACGCACCAACTAGAGTCTCTTTTTGTGCTCCATTAAGACCACCTCCCAGAAACGGCCCAGGAACGCCCATCGCTTTTCCTTACCATTTCTGATACCAGTCGCTCTGTTCGTAATAGAGCATAAGAGTGTATAGGTTTTCAGTATAATTTGCACATTCGCAGTAGCAAAATATCACTCAGCTACACAAACATCGGCATCGAGTGCAGTTAGCCTCCACTCCTGACTCCTGAATCAGGCCCTGTATTTGTTTGTCAGCGGTGACTTCCTTATAATTCATGAACATTCTGGGGTGATATTTAAGCTGGGTACACACTGAGCAATACGTTGTCCGATCCGGCGGATCGGGCCGACATGTCGATCACATCAGCACATATTGGGCAGTGTGTATGGGCGATATGCGAGTGTCCATGGTCGCTAACGACGTCGTCAGGTTTGATGTGCGATATCGCTAGTGTCCTAATGAAGTATGGAACATGATCATTCCGTTCTTTATTAACATCATTCCAGAGTGTACAGGCAATCTGGGCTGACATCAGAACGAATGACGTAACGAATGCCCGTTGCTAAAGTGTGTATCTATCTTTACTTAGGCCTGTTTTAGAACCATGGACCTCCTTGGTGTTAGGGAAGACCAAGGAGGTCCAATGGTTCTAAAATGTTGGGTTTAATTCTACCGTCTGCAGAACAAGACCCTGGAGAGAGCCAAAGGGCTAAGAAACATTTTCACATTGTTCTCAGCCAGCAATACAGCAAGTTCATGGTATATTGATACTAAAGTACGATCTCAGATAAATCTAGACACCTGGAAATTCGCCTCAGACCAACTACTTTGCGTTTCTCCCACTCCAATTCTTCAGAGGTATCTCAGCTCACAAGACGACCCCGCCACAAGTATCTGAAATCCTTTATATCCTCCTGGTCTGTCTCATGTTTCCTTACAGCCAATATAGAATAACTTTTATATACCGTAATTAATAACTGTATACACCTTTATGATAAATACGCCCAGGAATAGTAGAACACTTTCATCATTACCACGTTAACACATTTTTATTTACTACCCCCAAGAATTCTTCAACAGATATTGACGAAGATCACGATTACAATTTTTGGGATATTGGCAGAGACTTATCAAAGCTTGGAGAGAGATAAAGTACCAACCAATCAGCTCCTAACTGTCATTTTTCAAACACAGCCTGTAACATGGCAGTTATACCCCTTTTCTACTGCCACAATAATCCGGGTTATTGCCGGATGAAATGTAACATGGGTCCAGTGACCCAGGATTTCAACCCAGGTAAGGGTGCAGTGTAAATGGGTTACCTGGGTCCTGCTAAAAGTGGACATGATGTCATCTCCAAGAGCAGAGGGAAACCGTGTTTAATTTCTTTGGCCAGGCACAGGTTTTTGGTAGAAAATGGGTATTAGGAGCTGATTGGTTGGTACTTTATCTCCCTCCACTTTATCTCCACCCATGATTCTCTGACTGGACTGGAGAAAGCGGTATCTGCAATCACGAACGCGATCGCCGCTTTTCTTGAGACAGAGACACAGCTGTCTCCGTCTCTAAAAAGCAAATTCAGTCCATCCAACCAGAAACCCCCTCTGCGTGCGCTACTGGAGCAGGTATGAATCTTGGTCTGGCCGGAGGTCGGGAGCAGTCTGAAGCCTGAGGTGTTATATGGTACTGGAAGAGCCAGGGGTGCCTGAAAATGCACAGGGGATTCGTTCCACCATACACTAGCAGGGCACTTTAGCACTGAGCACCTCAACCCTTCTGTCTGCACCCACTTTCCTTTGCCCTGGCCTTTTGGCTAGGGCAAGGATCATTTTTACTTTCCCCCTGGTCTTCGGGCTGGGGCTTCTTTATTTATTTATTTTTTCATGTGTGTCTGCACTTTTTTTGCACTTCACCACACCTTTTTGTGTTTTTTTGTGTGTGTGTGTGTTCACGTTTTTGTCAGGGTTTAGGTGAGACCCTTATGGGCCACCCTCTCCCCTAGTTACCGAGGCCCACTCCTTTTGAGGAGGGCTGGAGGTTGTTCGTTCTCCAGGGGGAAGCTTCAGCCAACCCTGGGGAGAAAGGGCCGTAAGGTGTAGGAAAGTCCAAAGACCCTTGCCCCCTATGGGGCCTTTTGGCTCCGGGGGTCAGGGATCCAAGGGGTTCCTCTGCGCCTTGGCAAGGGGGGACCCGAAGACCCTTTTTCCCTGAGTAGGCCTTTTGGCTCTGAGGGTTTTGGGAGTAATGGGTCCTTCTCCTTTTGAAGAGGGTCCAAGGTCCTACGCCAGCACTGTTTTTGCACAGACCACTGGGTGGTGAAGCCACGCAATTCGGGCTTAAAAAAATAAAATAAAAATAAAAGAGGTGTGGCCTAATAACAGGAGGCATGGCCATGCACCCTTAGGAAAAAATGCAGAAATATAGTACTTTAACCACTTGCCTGGCATAGTCACATCAGATGCGTCCATGCCTGCAAGTGCTCTATCTGACCTGGTCGAACAGGATGCGACCAGTCAGACAGAGAGTGTTAGCAGCGGCAGGCAAGAGAAACTTCCCTCCGCTGCTGCTGTCAGAGGGACCGGAAGGTCCCTCTGCCTCCCTGCACTCTCCCCCTGTGTCTGCCGTGCTGCCGATCACTGCTGATCGGTCAGCATGGCAGGATCCCCCCCCCCCCCCCCTCCAGTGGCTGCAGACAATGGCAGCCGCTGGGGAGAGTAAATGAACCCTCCCAAGCCACCCCCAGACCCCCCATGCATACCTGCAGGCTGTCCCAGCTTTCAAAATGAAAGCCGTGATAGTCGCGATGTTCCGATGGTCGCAATGTTCCCGATAGATGTTTCGATGTTTTGGGGGAAAACTATTTTTGAAAAAATTTACATTAAAAAAATATTTATTTTCCTTTTTTTAACTAAAATCATTTGGGATAGGGTTAAAGCAGGGGTGGGCAGTTATTTCAGCTGGGGGGCCGCTTAACACTTCCAGTGAATATTCGAGGGCCACACACAAGGGTGGGGACTAATATGAATAACAAATATTTGTAGGAGTAAGTCCTGGGCTGCGCAGAGACTGCACAAAGTAGATTTTTGCAGCTCTGCGTACACATACGATCGTACACTTGCACGGGTGAATTTACACTCCTCCTGGGGGCGGCGACTACCCGAACGCATGACAGCAAAATTTGCAGCACAGTGATCAGGTCTGAATCAGCCCCTTAGTCAGCAGTTGCTGCAAAATGAGACCCGTTATAGGGCCCAATTCAGACCCGGTCGCTGCTGTGTATTTTCGCACAGCGGGTGATCGGGTCTGAACTGCGCATGCATTGCAGTGCGCAGGCACATCAGTCCGCCGTGCTGGGGAGCGTCAGGCAGTGATGGGATGGTGCGAACAAAGCGATCGCACAGGTGATCGCAAGGTGATTGACAGGAAGAGGCCGTTTGTGGGTGGCAACTGACTGGTTTAGAGGAGTGCACGGAAAAATGCAGGAGGGACCAGGCGTTTGGAGGGAGGGTTTCTGACGTCAGCTCCGGCCCCGATCATCGCACTGGAAGAGTAAGTCCAGGGCTGCGCAGAGACTGCACAAATTTCTGTTTCTGCAGCTCTCCTGCACATGCGATCGCACCCCTGCACAGCGATTACCCCCTCACCCTGTAGGCGGCGACTACCTGATCGTAGCAGTGCAAAAATCACACCCTAGCGATCAGGTCTGAATTAGGCCCATAGTTTTATATATATATATATATATAAAACTATAAAAACACACACACCACAATATACATTACACCGCATATGTAGTTTTTTACAGGCAAAATACAAATGTCTAAAGGGGGGTACTCACGGAGCGATATTCTAAGCAATCTGACTAGATTGCTTAGAATATCGGCATGATCGCTCCGTGTGTAGCCCCCGCAGCGATAGCGATGCGTGGCCCCGCACATCGCTATCGCTGCTGCTAGATTGGCCTGCATGCAGGCCCCCCCCCCCCCCCGTCTCCCCCTGCACGCTCAGCACAGAATGCGCTGTGCTGAGCGTCAGGAGAGATGTGTGCTGAGCGGTTCGCTCAGCACACATCTCTCCCAAATCGGCCCGTGGGTACTGGGCTTAAAAAACACATCCAGTAATAAAAAAATAAAAATAAAAAACTGCTGAAAACAAACAAACAAACAGCATCCTGTGTAATGCTGTTATCAATCGTATTCACAGCTGGTTACTAGCTCCCCCCACCCGCTTCCCTGAACCCACATAGCAGTCTCAAACCTCCCCTCTCCCTTAAACCCATATAGTAGTCTCAACCCCCCTTCCCCCACCCCTGAACCCATATAGCAGTCACTACCCCCCTTCACCCCCTCCCCTGAACCTATACAGCAGTCTCTACCCCCCTTCCCCTGAACCTATACAGCAGTCTCTACCCCCCTCCTCTCTCCCTCCTCCTTCCCCCCCCCCCCCCCCCCGGACCCATATAGCAGCCTTACCTTTGATGTATTTTTTTCACTGTGGCAGATCTGCTGCCTAGATTATCCACCACCTTCTCTGCCAGATCCGCTGCCCGCTGCGCTGTGCAGAGCCGCTGCTGCTACCCGCTGCCCCTCTGCACTCTCTTGCCGTGGCTCCGCCCCCTATGCCGCCCAGCGCCTGATGTCACAGAGGAAATCCCGGTCAGCAGACCGTGTATTTCCTCAGCGGCGCCGCATCTCGGAGCTTCGTAGCACAATGACAAGCGGCTCAGCCGGGCCGCTTGTCATTGCACAGTGGTATGGGACAGCGGGCCAGGCAGAATCGGTTCGCGGGCCGCATCCGGCCCGCGGGCCGCATGTTGCCCACCCCTAGGTTAAAGTCATGATCTTGACTTAATTCACTCATTAAAAAAAAACTATTTCGGAGCGGTTTTCGGCGAAATAAATCGTCAGTTAAGTGGTTAAGTGCCTCTCTGGCCACACTGCAGCCCAGACAACAGCAGCATGAATTGGGCTGAGGAGATCTGCAGCTGTTGCTGCTGCCAGGTATGGCGGGGATGTGGGACCTAGGACCCCATGGGCCCCTCCTTCAGACCTGGGCCCGGGTAAGTAAACCCCCCCCCCCACTTGGCGCCACTGCCTACTACTTCAGAGGGTGAGAACTGAAGTCTGGTTAGATCACTCTGCAGACTGGCTCAGGGCGCCTCACAGTCATTAAGGGAAATTCCAGTGAAGGTTTATCAGATACATAAGCATATGTTTAATGTTCTTTTGGAAAGTGATAAGTGTTTTTCAATAATTACACTGTTTACTCACTGCTCCGTCCACACCCTCATCCTCGCTGGGTGCTTTTAGACTGCAAGCTTCCTGGCACAGAAAAAGGGGAACTGGCTGCGCTGAATTTCAGAAGGATTCAAATAACGAAGGAGAGAGCCAATGTATCAGTATAAAAAGACAGCAAGACAGAATCCTTCTGAAATTCAGCGCAGCCAGTTCCCCTTTTTCAGTTTACTTCTCCCTACTATTACACATATAGTTGCAGGCTGCGCAGTAATTCAGAGGGCTTCTGATATACATACATTTATCATATTGAGGCGCTTTTAAATCACAGTTAAATTTGTTTATTCCTGGCACAGAAGCCTCTCCACCCTTTTGTTTCGAGCTTGTATTAAAATTAACTGTCAGTCTACTTCTTGCAAATCACTTTGCATAAATATTTTATTAATAATGTTTCCTGATACACACCCTCTTTAGTTCCCTAGTAGTGACTGTTACTTCATTCAGTTAAATAACATTTCCCTACAGACACGGTTCTGCATGTTGTACAAATATGGGGGCTGTAAGGAGTTTCATGACCATTTCTGCTTTGCAATAACCATGTCTAGAATCTGGCGGTTGTGTCGCTACCATAATCTGGCAGCTTCATTATTAAATGACTGCCAGAGGCAGACACAGACCCCTCCCTTGGACGGTTCCCACAAGGATACAGTAAGTCATAGACAATACAGTCTATTCACTGAGGTACAATATCACAATGTCCCAAACACAGAGGAGAATTCTGTTTTATCAAGATTATAGTTTTGTCACCAGCTCACATTTCCTGCAGATTATTATCTCGCAAACAAAAATCTCCTCTGAAATTGGGTCACCTGTTTGGATGAGTATGGTATTGCCTCATACTCAGTGACATATTGGGGTGAGAGACAAGTCTTTATAGGATGATGTTCCTGCTCTCAGTCTTTATACACAATAGCAAAGTGTGTTCTGTAACGTGTGTACAAGCCTGTTTTGTGAGCAACTTCTACTGGGCTTTTGACCAATACCAACACAAAGCATATACGATCAGAGAAAAAATATACATACAGTAAATGCCAACAAAATATACACGAACACCTACAAAATACCATCAAGATATACACAAATACAGGCAAGATATCTAAAAATACCGGCAAGATATACACAAATACTAACAAAATAAACAAAAATACCAACACAAAATACACAAATACCAACAAATTAACAGAAATACACAACTATAGGTTGAGTCTCCATATCCAAAAATCTTGGGACCCAAAGTATTTTGGTATCTGACTTTTCCGTATTTTCTAATATTTGCATACCGCAATGAGATATCTCGTGGATGGGAACCAAGTCTAAGCACATACTGCATTTATGTTTTATATAGAACTTATACACACAGCCTGAAGGTAATTTTCTACTATATTTGTAATAATTTTTGTGCATTAAACAAAGTTTGTGTACACTGACCCATCAGAAAGCAAAGGTGTCACTATCTCAGTTGTGCTAAAAACATTCTGTATTTAGAAATATTCCGCAGTTTGTAATTTTGGATAGGGGAGACTCAATCTGTATAGACAACATATACACAAATAAGGATGAAATACCCCCCCAGATAAAATATACAGAACCGCTAACAAAATATACACAAATACTGTACAAACAAGATATACAGAAATGCCAACAAAATATATAAAACAACACCAACACATTATACACAACTACTGTTCAATATATACACAAATAAGGATAACTTTTATAAAAATACTGACAAAATATACAGAAATACCATCAAAATAAACAGAAATACACAAGTACTAACAAAATATATATAAATAAAGATAGTCACTAAAAAAGATAAAATATACACAACTGCTAACATAACATATATGAATACCAACACATTATGCACAACTACTTATGAAATATACACTATTAAAGATAAAATATAGACAAATACTGAGTACATATGCAGAAGTACTGTACCAGCAAAATAAACAGAAATACACAACCACCAACAAAATACAGTGCATCTAGAAAGTATTCACAGCTCTTCACTTTTTCCACATTTTTTTTATGTTACAGCCTAATAGGCCCTACACACTGGCCGACAATCCTCAAAGATATGAATGATCTCGTTCATTATTGAACAAGATAACGTTCATATCTTTGAGTGTGGAGTCACCAGTGATGAACGATGCACGGCCCCGCGCTCGTTCATCGCTGGTGCTCCGTCGGCTGTGCATGCAGGCCAATATGGACGATCTTGTCCACATATTTGCCTGCACTTGTATGGAGCCGGGTGACGGGGGGAGTGAAGAAACTTCACTCCCCCCCGTCACACACCCCCCCCCGCCGCCGGGTCGCCTGTCTGCCGTATCGGCGGTCGGGCAGCTTGGCAGCGCGGATCGCCGTGTCTGTAGGGCCCATTATTCCAAAATGGAATAAACTAATTTTTTCCCTCAAAATTCTACACATAATACCCCATAATGACAACATGAAATTATTATTTTTTTGCGATTTTTGCTAATTTATTTAAAATAAAAAACTAAGAAATCACATGTACATAAGTATTCGCAGACTTTGCCATGAAGCTCAAAATTGAGCTCAGGTGCATCCTGTTTCCACTGATCATCCTTGAGATGTTCCTATAGCTTAATTGGAATCCAGCTGTGATAAATTCAGTTGATTGGACATGATTTGGAAAGGCACACACTGTTAGGCGCCGTGGTCTGCGATGTCCTCGCGGCCCGGCGCCTAGCAACTAGGGACGCCGAGCATGCTAGCCGCCGGGTCCCTAGCAACGCTGGGACGCCGTGCGCGCTTAGCCGCCGGCTCCCTAGCAACGCAGGGACACCGGGCGCGCTGAGCCGCCTGGACCCTAGCAACGGGGACGCCACGGGCGGACCGCGTTCCCCGTTGCAGGGTCAATCCAGTAACACACACACACTGGTCTTCTGGGCGTGCAGCAGGGCAGCTGCACGGCATTTAGGGTAATCAGGCTCTGAACATCTGATTGGAGGACTCCTTGATAAATACCTTCTCAGTGCTTCACACAGACGCCGGTAATAGCTTCCTGCATGCTGCTTAGGTTTGCCGAACATCTGTTCCAGTCCTGCTGTGTCCGGTCATTCCTGTCCTCAGAGTTCCTGAATCTTGGAGTTGTCATCTCATCCCAAGAAGTCTCTGGTCCTATTGTCCACAACCGTCGCCAGAGAATCTCGTGTGGTGTTCGTGAGTTGCGGCACTGCCGTGTGCTGCGGCTCAGCCCGCTTAACTTTGTGTTTTGTTTGGGAGCATTTGCGGAGGTTTCCGCTTCCACAAGTCCTCTCCGGAACTCGGCGGTGCCGGGTAGGAGAGTGGACAAGTGGGTATTTTGGTTGTCCTTTTCCCTGGCGGTTTTTCCACACATATTCTAGTTTTAGGTTAGCTTGTAGCCCCTGGCTTTGTTGCTTAGTTAGAGGGCCCCTTGTTATCACCCTGTCTCGGATTTCTCTTTGTCTCCCATTAAGACCTGAGGGGGCATAGGAGTTGGGCAGACGTAATCCGCCCTTCAAACGCGGCTGCCATGGGCTCAAGCAACCATAGTCTCGCAAGAGATTTCTGACAGCACGGGCAAGACAACGGAGTTAGGGCGCCAGGGGCTATTTCCGTTCCCACTCCCTTTCCCAGCATTACGTTCCAGTACTCAGGTCCTTGCTATAAGATCTCCCCAGACCAGAGTGCTGGAATCATAACACACACCTGTCTGTATAAGGTCCCACATTTGACAGTGCATGTCTGAGCACAAACCAAGCATGAAGTCAAAGGAATTGTCTGTAGACCTCCGAGACAGGATTGTCTTGTGGCACAAATTTGGGGAAGGGTGCAGAAAAATATCTGCTGCTTTGAAGGTCCCAATGAGCACAGTGGCCTCCATCATCTGTAAATGGAAGAAGTTCAGAACCACCAGGACTCTTCCTAGAGCTGGCCAGCCGTCTAACCTGAGCGATCGGGGAAGAAGGGCCCTAGTCAGGGATGTGACCAAGAACCCGATGGTCACTCTGTCAGAGCTACAACATTCCTCTGTTGAGAGAGGAGAACCTTACAGAAGGACAACCATCTCTGCAGCAATCCACCAATCAGGCATGTGTCACTGACCTGGGTTCGGAGTGTTGAGAACTCGGGGGTTCTTCCGATGATCGGAAAGAGGAACCACAGCTGGGCCGGAGCAGGGATGACCGGATGTAGGTTTTCCTCATGCAGAACTAGCCGTAGTAACTGGCGTATAATGCTGAAGAAATGAATGAGGATTTGAGAATGATGGTGAAGCACGCAGAAGAATGCAGAACTTGTGAGCGATGCTGAAGAAATGAATGAGGATTTGAGAATGATGGTGAAGCACACAGAAGAATGAAGAACTTGTGAGCGATGCTGAAGAATTGAATGATGATTTGAGAAGGATGGTGAAGCACACAGAAGAATGAAGAACTTGTGAGCGATGCTGAAGAAATGAATGAGGATTTGAGAACGATGGTGAAGCACACTGAAGAATTTGTGAGCGATGTTTGAAGAATGAGAAGCTTGTGAGCGATGTTGAAGAAATGAATGAGGATTTAAGATTCAGTGTAACTCTGGAAGTATGGAAGGTGTTCCACTTGGAGATATCATGTAATACAGGAAACACAGGAGGTGTCCCCCTAAGAGAAACACTGTAACCCAGAGAATGTCCCACTGAGTGATACACTTTAACGCTGGTAGCACAGTGAATGTTCCACGGAGTGATACACTGTAACGCTGGTAGCACAGTGAATGTTCCACTGAGTGATACACTGTAACGCAGGTAGCACAATGATTGTTCCACTGAGTGATACACTGTAACGCTGGTAGCACAGTAAATGTTCCACTAGGTGATACACTGTAACGCTGGTAGCACAGTGATTGTTCCACTGAGTGATACTCTGCAAACGCTGGTAGCACAAGGAATGTTCCACTGAGTGATACTCTGCAAACGCTGGAAGCACAAGGAATGTTCCACTGAGTGATACTCTGCAAACGCTGGAAGCACAAGGAATGTTCCACTGAGAGAAACTCTGCAAACGCTGGAAGCACAAGGAATGTTCCACTGAGAGATACTCTGCAAACGCTGGTACACAGGAGACGTTCAGTTAGAGAACTCACTGAACGCTGCTAGCACTGGTGAGCATAGAAGAGACGATACTCAGGCGCCGGAGCTCCGCACGGCGTCTTCCTTTGAACTCCCCGCTCTCTCCCAATTGGTGGAAGGGGCCAATGAAGTCACTCGCCAACCACGCTCCCGTGAACGCCAGGCACAATGGCGGCGGCGCCCACACCCCGGGAACCCGCCGGAGGCAGCGCCAGCAAGACGCAACAACCCGGAGCCCACCGGGGGCGGTGACCGCCAGGAGACCCAGCGCACCCGGAGCGGTAACCGCGGCAGCCGCAGCGCCGCGAGTGTGACAGTACCCCCTCCTCTAGGAGTGGCCCCTGGACACTTTCCTGGTTTCGTGGGATGCTTAGAATGAAAGATCCGGACTAGTCGGGGAACAGTGACTTCAGAAGCTTTGACCCAGCTCCTCTCCTCAGGACCATAACCTTTCCATTCTACCAGATACTGTAAATTCTTGTGAAGATAACGAGAGTCAAGAATAGCTTTGATTTCAAATTCTGTTCTAGCTTCAGTCTCTACCGAGGTCGGCCTAGGAGACTCTGAATGGAACCGATTTAAGATGAGGGGATGAGGAAGAGAAACATGGAACGAATTTGGTACCCGAAAGTGGGAAGGCAACCCCAATTTGCAGACAACCGGGTTCAGGACTTGCAAAACAGGGTAAGGACCGATGAACCTCGGAGCAAACTTCATAGTGGGCACTCTTAAACGAAGATTGCGGGTAGAGAGCCATACCCTGTCACCAACTTTGTATTGAGGAGCTGCTCGCCGTTTTCTATCCACAAAGAATTTGTAGCGGCCAGAGATTTTTTTGAGATTAGCATGAACCTTACTCCACATTTGACTGAAGTGCTGGAGAGTAGAAGCTGCAGCAGGAACATCCTCCGAAGGAGATATGGGTAATTCTGGGACTCGTGGATGGAATCCATAATTAATGAAGAATGGAGACTCGCCAGTGGAAGAGTGATACAGATGGTTATGGGCAAACTCGGCCCAGGGTAACAGTTCCACCCAATCGTCCTGCGAAGGAGAAAGATAAACGCGGAGAAAAGTCTCTAAATCTTGATTGACGCGTTCAGTTTGCCCATTGGTTTGTGGATGGTAAGCAGATGAGAACTTGAGTTTTATTTGTAAAGCTGAACAGAGGGCCCTCCAGAATCTAGCAGTGAACTGTACCCCTCAATCAGAGACTATCTCCCGAGGTAACCCGTGCAGGCAGAAGTGTTCACGAATAAATAGTAAAGCCAACTTGGGAGCCGTTGGTAACCCGGACATCGGAACAAAATGTGCCATTTTAGAAAAGCGGTCAATCATCACCCAGATGGTATTGTAACCCTTGGAGAGGGGTAATTCGATAACAAAGTCCATGGAAATATGGGTCCAGGGTTTCTTAGGAATGGACAGTGGACGAAGCAACCCCGCAGGAGTCATACGAAGAGTTTTGTGCTGAGCACATTGAGGACATGAGTTGACATAATCTTGCATATCCTTCTTCATGGTGTCCTACCAATATGACCTTTGTAGAAATTCACACATTTTTTGAACACCAGGATGACCGGAAAACTTGGATATATGAGCCCACTGCAGCAACTTTGGACGAAATTCAACTGGTACAGACATTCTCCCAGGAGGAGGACCCAGAGTAGTGGGAGCTGCTGAAATAGAGACTGAACTGAGAATCAAACTCTTTTCAAAGGAATTCTCCTCATCCGAGGCCGTTAAAGAACGAGACAGAGCATCAGCCTTAGCGTTGAGAGTCCCGGCCCGGTACTTAATAACGAACGAGAATCGAGTGAAAAAGAGCGCCAATCTAGCTTGACGGGAATTCAAGCACTGGGCCGTCTTGATATACAACAAGTTTCTTGTGATCGGTATAGATCGTAATTAGGTGTTTAGCACCTTCCAATAAGTACCTCCATTCTTCTAGGGCAGATTTTATTGCTAAAAGCTCCTGATCTCCAATGGTGTAGTTTCGTTCAGCAGGAGAGAACTTACGAGAATGGAAACCACATGGATGTAACTTCCTATCAGAGGAGTACTGTGAAAGAACGGCACCGATGCCTACTGAAGAAGCATCGACTTCCAAGAAGAATGGTTTAGAAAAATTTGGTTGTTGGAGTACCGGAGCAGACATGAAGGCTGATTTCAACCGGGCAAACGCTACTTCAGCTTCTGAAGACCAGTGACTTGGGTCAGACCCCTTTTTTGTTAGGGCAGTAATAGGTGCAACAATGGTAGAAAATCCCTTTATAAATTTCCGGTAGTAATTTGCAAAGCCCAGAAATGTTTGTACCGCTTTCAAGGAGAGAGGCTGAGTCCAGTCCCGAATGGCAGTGAGTTTCTCCGGATCTATGTGAAGCTCCGTACCTGAGATGACATATCCGAGGAATTGAATTGAAGGGACCTCGAAGACACATTTGGAAATCTTGCCGTAGAGACGATTCCTTCGTAAGCGAAGAAGTACTTCTTTGACCTGTACTCTGTGCTCTGCAAGAGTCTTAGAAAATATCAGAATGTCATCCAAGTACACTGCTACGCTTTGATATAACATATCTCGGAAGATTTCATTTACAAATCCCTGAAAAACGGCAGGGGCATTGCTGAGGCCAAACGGCATTACCAAATACTCGTAATGCCCGTCCCTGGTATTGAAGGCCGTCTTCCATTCGTCCCCCTGTCGGATACGTATCAAATTATAGGCTCCTCTTAAGTCGAGCTTAGTGAAAACGTGGGCTCCACGAACCCTATCAAATAGCTCCGTGATTAGCGGTAGAGGGTATTTGTTCTTAACGGTGATATCGTTTAAGCCACGAAAAAGAAACCTGCTCCCGCCGGGGAGGTAGAGGGGCAAATGAATCCTTTCAGCAGATTAGACTTGATGTAGTCCGACATAGCTTGGGTCTCGGGTAATGATAAGGGATATGTGCGTCCCCGAGGTGGCATTCTCCCTGGGATAAGCTCAATGGGACAGTCCCAGGGTCTATGCGGTGGTAACTGATCGTCCGCCTGTTCTGAAAATACGTCTGTGAACTCCCGATAGGCCTCTGGAATGAGCTCCTCATCCGACTTGGAAGATGCACGGAGCGGGTAAACAGGAGTGAGACAATTAGAGTGACAAAACGAACTCCAGGACACTATTTGTGACGACTTCAAGTCGACGTGAGGATTGTGAATTCTAAGCCAAGGTAGACCAAGAACAAGATCGGGAGGCATCTCCGGAATTACTAGGAACTCCAGATGTTCTTGATGCAGAGCTCCGACCTGCAGCTTGATTGGCTCTGTGCGACTTGTAATAAGACCATTAGATATTTTGGTACCATTGATGGCGGTCAACATAATAGGTCGTTTGACAGACTGTAATTGTAAACCCAGACTCTGAACACAAGAAAGAGAAACAATGTTCCCTGCAGCCCCAGAGTCCAGCAGGGCTTTAACAACAGAGGCGTATCTAGGGTAGGGCGAGTGGGGCACGTGCCCTGGGCGCCTTGGCAGGCCCAGGAGAGGGGGGCGCCGCCGGCGGCCAGGGAATCATGCCCCACTCGCCCCCGTCAACCCTAAATGTGAGGGAGGAGAGCGCAGCGTCTCTCCCTCCCCTCACCGCCGCTGCCAGCACTAGCAGCGCTGCCAGCGCTGCTGTGTCCGGTCTCCGGCGTTAGCCAATCAGACCTTGCTCCTGATTGGCTGCCGGTCCGCGAGCTCTGATTGGCTAGCGAACCGGCGCCAGACAGCCGCCGGAGACCTGGAGCGGTGAGGGGACGGAGAGGCGCTGCGCTGCGCTCTCCTCCCCTCACATATCAACAACAAGGTGGCCGGTGAGTGACCAGGGGGGGTCGGCGGCACAGTGGGGCATGTATCTGGCACCAAATGAGGCATGTAACTGGCACTGAGTGGGGCCTGGCACTGTGGGGCATGTAACTGGCACTGTGGGGCATGTATCTGGCACTGTGGGGCATGTATCTGGCACTGTGGGGCAATGTATCTGGCACAGTGGGGCATGTATCTGGCACTGTGGGGCAATGTAACTGGCACTGTGGGGCAATGTAACTGGCACTGTGTGGCATGTATCTGGCACTGAGTGGGGCATGTATCTGGCACTGTGGGGCAATGTATCTGGCACTGTGGGGCAATGTATCTGGCACTGTGGGGCATGTATACGGCACTGTGGGGCATGTATCCGGCACTGTGGGGCAATGTAACTGGCACTGTGGGGCATGTATCCGGCACTGTGGGGCAATGTAACTGGCACTGTGGGGCAATGTTACTGGCACTGTGGGGCATGTATCTGGCACTGAGGGGGCATGTATCTGGCACTGTGGGGCAATGTATCTGGCACTGTGGGGCAATGTATCTGGCACTGTGGGGCATGTATACGGCACTGTGGGGCATGTATCCGGCACTGTGGGGCAATGTAACTGGCACTGTGGGGCATGTATCCGGCACTGTGGGGCAATGTAACTGGCACTGTGGGGCAATGTAACTGGCACTGTGGGGCAATGTTACTGGCACTGTGAGGCATGTATCTATCACTGAGTGGGGCATGTATCTGGCACTGTGGAGCAATGTATCTGGCACTGTGTGGCAATGTATCTGGCACTGTGGGGCAATGTATCTGGCACTTTGGGGCATGTATTCGGCACTGTGGGGCATGTATACGGCACTGTGGGGCAATGTAACTGGCACTGTGGGGCATGTATCCGGCACTGTGGGGCAATGTAACTGGCACTGTGGGGCAATGTAACTGGCACTGTGGGGCAATGTTACTGGCACTGTGGGGCATGTATCTGGCACTGAGTGGGGCATGTATCTGGCACTGTGGGGCAATGTATCTGGCACTGTGGGGCAATGTATCTGGCACTGTGGGGCATGCATATGGCACTGTGGGGCATGTATCCGGCACTGTGGGGCAATGTAACTGGCACTGTGGGGCATGTATCCGGCACAGTGGGGCAATGTAACTGGCACTGTGGGGCAATGTAACTGGCACTGTGAGGCAATGTTACGGGCACTGTGGGGCATGTATCTGGCACTGAGTGGGGCATGTATCTGGCACTGTGGGGCAATGTATCTGGCACTGTGGGGCAATGTATCTGGCACTGTGGGGCATGTATATGGCACTGTGGGGCATGTATCCGGCAGTGTGGGGCAATGTAACTGGCACTGTGGGGCATGTATCCGGCACTGTGGGGCAATGTAACTGGCACTGTGGGGCAATGTAACTGGCACTGTGGGGCAATGTTACTGGCACTGTGGGGCATGTATCTGGCACTGAGTGGGGCATGTATCTGGCACTGCGGGGCAATGTATCTGGCACTGTGGGGCATGTATACGGCACTGTGGGGCATGTATACGGCACTGTGGTAACTGGCACTGTGGGGCATGTATCCGGCACTGTGGGGCAATGTAACTGGCACTGTGGGGCAATGTAACTGGCACTGTGGGGCAATGTTACTAGCACTGTGGGGCATGTTACTAGCACTGAGTGGGGCAAGTATCTGGCACTGTGGAGCAATGTATCTGGCACTGTGGGGCAATGTATCTGGCACTGTGGGGCATGTATACGGCACTGTGGGGCATGTATCTGGCACTGTGGTGCATGTATCCGGCACTGTGGGGCAATGTAACTGGCACTGTGGGGCATGTATTCGGCACTGTGGGGCAATGTAACTGGCACTGTGGGGCAATGTAACTGGCACTGTGGGGCAATGTTACTGGCACTGTGGGGCATGTATCTGGCACTGAGTGGGGCATGTATCTGGCACTGTGGGGCAATGTATCTGGCACTGTGGGGCATGTATACGGCACTGTGGGGCATGTATCCAGCACTGTGGGGCAATGTAAGTGGCAATGTGGGGCATGTATCCGGCACTGTGGGGCAATGTAACTGGCACTGTGGGGCAATGTAACTGGCACTGTGGGGCAATGTTACTGGCACTGTGGGGCATGTATCTGGCACTGAGTGGGGCAATGTATCTGGCACTGTGGGGCAATGTATCTGGCACTGTGGGGGCAATGTATCTGGCACTTTGGGGCATGTATACGGCACTGTGGGGCATGTATCCGGCACTGTGGGGCAATGTATCTGGCACTGTGGGGCATGTATCCGGCACTGTGGGGCAATGTAACTGGCACTGTGGGGCAATGTAACTGGCACAGTGGGGCAATGTTACTGGCATGTGGGGCATGTATCTGGCACTGTGGGGCAATGTATCTGGCACTGTGGGGCAATGTATCTGGCCCTGTGGGGCATGTATCCAGCACTGTGGGGCATTGTATGTGGCACTGTGGGGCAATGTAACTGGCACCGTGGGCCATTTTCAGTGGCCACACCCCTTATGGAGCGTGGCCACACCCCTTCTGGTGTGTGGTCACGCCCATTTTCGACACACGCACATCCTTCTTTTGTGTTTTTTTTTTGGGGGGGGGCGCCATTTTCCATCTTGCCCTGGGCCCCGAAAACCCTAGCTACGCCTCTGTTTAACAGGTTTAGCTATAGACTCAGAAAACAGAGACACGGAGAGTAAACAATCCACTGTCGGAGAAGATTTAGATGTAACCCCTAACTCGACTTCTCCGGAACAAGCTAGGACTGGCCGTTTCCCGGACGGGACTTGCAGAATTTGATAAAGTGATCCGCGGCTCCACAGTAGAGGCAGAGTTTACCCTCACGACAGCGCTGTCGTTCTTCCAGGGACAGCCGGGATCGATTGATTTGCATGGGTTCATCCGAACTTGGAGTAACTGTTTGCTTAGACGGGAGAGACCGGAATCTGGATCGATCCGACTGACTACGTTCGCCATCCCGTTCCTGCATGCGGAGATCCACCTTAACGCAGAGTGAGATCAACTGTTCTAAGGAATCTGGCAGATCCCTAGTGACCAGCTCGTCTTTTAGACGGTCGGAGAGCCCGTTCCAGAAAGTGGCCCGGAGAGGATCATTATTCCAGCGTAGTTCCGAGGCTATGTGTTATATAAGTTAATGGTAATAAATAATACTATATAGGGTATATTTACTAAGTAATAGATTTTCAAGACCCACAATTTTTGTTGCATTTGCCGGCCAGATTAAACAGGGCACTATTAGTAAATGCAAAATCAGGCTTGTTCTGCATTACATATAATTGTCCTTTTAAATCTCGCAGGCTACATCTGAAAAAATCGGGAGGTTTTAAAGATCCACTGTTTAGTGAATATACCCCTATGTAATGGTACATTTCTTGTGATGTGACTTGTACCGTTTCATATTTCCTATGGCAGCATCAGATACTGGGGTAAAATTTACTAAGATGGGAGTTCTATTTAAGATGGGATGTTGCCCATAGCAACCAATCAGATTTCAGGTATTATCTTCTAGAAGGTGCTAGATAAATGAGAAGTAGAATCTGATTGGTTGCTATGGGCAACATCCCATCTTAGAGGTATATTTACTAAGCTCCCGATTTTGACCGAGATGCCGTTTTTTCATCAAAGTGTCATCTCGGTAAATCTCGGTCATTTACTAAACACTAATCACGGCAGTGATGAGGGCATTCGTAATTTTTTGCTAGTTCAGGTAAAAAATTACGAATGAATACACCATCGGTCAAAACGCGGCTGTTTAAGTATGAATCTCGGTCATTTACTAAGAAGTGCAAAGCAAAAAAACACAAAACACTGCCGTGAAAAATTACAACTCGTAAAAAAGTCCTAAAAAAAAACAGACCTGCTTTTTTTATCCGTGATTTGAGATGCATGCAGGGATCCATGAGATCCGTGCATGTATATCAGTGGGAAGGGGTGTGAAAGTGCTTATTTTTGCTAAAAAAATTGCGTGGGGTCCCCCCTCCTAAGCATAACCAGCCTCGGGCTCTTTGAGCCGATCCTGGTTGCAGAAATATGGGGAAAAAAATGACAGGGGTTCCCCCATATTTAAGCAACCAGCATCGGGCTCTGCGCCTGGTCCTGGTCCCAAAAATACGGGGGACAAAAAGAGTAGGGGTCCCCCGTATTTTTAAAACCAGCACCGGGCTCCACTAGCTGGACAGATAATGCCACAGCCGGGGGTCACTTTTATACAGCGCCCTGCGGCCGTGGCATCAAAAATCCAACTAGTCACCCCTGGCCGGGGTACCCTGGGGGAGTGGGGACCCCTTCAATCAAGGGGTCCCCCCCCCCCCCAGCCACCCAAGGGCCAGGGGTGAAGCCCGAGGCTGTCCCCCCCCATCCAATGGGCTGCGGATGGGAGGGCTGATAGCCTTTGTTGTAAAATAAAAGATATTGTTTTTAGTAGCAGTACTACAAGTCCCAGCAAGCCTCCCCCGCATGCTGGTACTTGGAGAACCACAAGTACCAGCATGCGGCGGAAAAACGGGCCCGCTGGTACCTGTAGTACTACCACTAAAAAAATACCCAAAAAAAGACAAGACACACACACCGTGAAAGTATAATTTTATTACTTACATACACACATACATACATACTTACCTATGGCCCCACGCAGGTCGGTCCTCTTGTCCAGTAGAATCCAAGGGTACCTGTTGAATAAATTATACTCACGAGATCCAGGGGTCCAGGCTCCTCGGCAAATCCAGGGTTAATCCACGTACTTGCCAAAAATAAAAAACCGGTGTCCCGACCACGAACTGAAAGGGGACCCATGTTTGCACATGGGTCACCTTTCCCCGAATGCAAGAAACCCACTTTGCCTTCTGGCTGAGTGGGTTTCTTCAGCCAATCAGGGAGCGCCACGTTGTAGCACTCTCCTGATCAGCTGTGTGCTCCTGTCTTCACTGACAGGCAGCACACGGCAGTGTTACAATGTAGCGCCTATGCGCTACATTGTAACCAATGATGGGAACTTTCTGCTCAGCGGTGACGTCACTTTAGGTCAACCGCAGGGTAGAAAGTTCCCATCATTGGTTACAATGTAGCGCATAGGCGCTACATTGTAACACTGCCGTGTGCTGCCTGTCAGTGAAGACAGGAGCACACAGCTGATCAGGAGAGTGCTACAACGTGGCGCTCCCTGATTGGCTGAAGAAACCCACTTAGCCAGAAGGCAAAGTGGGTTTCTTGCATTCGGGGAAAGGTGACCCATGTGCAAACATGGGTCCCCTTTCAGTTCGTGGTCGGGACACCGTTTTTTTTATTTTTGGCAAGTACGTGGATTAACCCTGGATTTGCCGAGGAGCCTGGACCCCTGGATCTCGTGAGTATAATTTATTCAACAGGTACCCTTGGATTCTACTGGACAAGAGGACCGACCTGCGTGGGGCCATAGGTAAGTATGTATGTATGTGTGTATGTAAGTAATAAAATTATACTTTCACGGTGTGTGTGTCTTGTCTTTTTTTGGGTATTTTTTTAGTGGTAGTACTACAGGTACCAGCGGGCCCGTTTTTCCGCCGCATGCTGGTACTTGTGGTTCTCCAAGTACCAGCATGCGGGGGAGGCTTGCTGGGACTTGTAGTACTGCTACTAAAAACAATATATTTTATTTTACAACAAAGGCTATCAGCCCTCCCATCCGCAGCCCATTGGATGGGGGGGGGACAGCCTCGGGCTTCACCCCTGGCCCTTGGGTGGCTGGGGGGGGGGGACCCCTTGATTGAAGGGGTCCCCACTCCCCCAGGGTACCCCGGCCAGGGGTGACTAGTTGGATTTTTGATGCCACGGCCGCAGGGCGCTGTATAAAAGTGACCCCCGGCTGTGGCATTATCTGTCCAGCTAGTGGAGCCCGGTGCTGGTTTTAAAAATACGGGGGACCCCTACTCTTTTTGTCCCCCGTATTTTTGGGACCAGGACCAGGCGCAGAGCCCGATGCTGGTTGCTTAAATATGGGGGAACCCCTGTCATTTTTTTTCCCCCATATTTCTGCAACCAGGATCGGCTCAAAGAGCCCGAGGCTGGTTATGCTTAGGAGGGGGGACCCCACGCATTTTTTTTGGGAATTTTACATTGTTTAATTTTTTTTTTAAAAAATACGAACCCCAGCACGGATCACACAGATCCAGCCGAGATTGATTGTAAAAAAAAACGGCAGTGTTTTGCTAATCACTGCCGTAAAATTAGGTAAAAAAACACGAATGACATCGACATCGGAAGCAAAGAAAAACCCGAATACGACAGCTTAGTAAATCCATCGTAATCAATTCAAAAAGTTGCAGTTTTACACTGTCGATGTCATTCGTGATTGAACTTTGACCTTTTTACGGAAATTACAAATCTTAGTAAATAAACCCCTTAGATAGAACTCCCATCTTAGTAAATTTACCCCACTGTGTCTGGCATGTGGTCACACGTTGTAGGTACACGGTTACAGATTGCGATTACCAATAGGGACATCCAGAATATATATGCGTGTTGTCAGCATAATACCTGACTTTCTTATGGCCTCTCTAGAGTGTAAGTTCTGAGCGAGGAGTCATAATTTAGATGTTAAGTGTATTATTCCAGCCACATTATGAAGGAACTATGAGCTAATTAGTAACTAGATGTAACTATCATAAAGCAATCAGCCTAGACCTTGACAAGCGAGATTAGCCATATAAAGCCAGAAAATTATTTAACTCCTTAATGGCAGATATTAGAAGGAACTCTCCACGTCAAAGGATCTTATCCCTTTCCTCCCAGAGACTCGTGTTTTACCTGGGCACAGACCCTACGGAATGTTCCCCCAATAACGTCATTTTAGTGAAATTGGTAGATGCGTGAAAATAATTCTATATGTTGCATTTTCTGAAGCATCCGCCAATCCACTAGGCACAGATTTGTTTGACATGGGTGTTTCAAAAGTCTGTAAATAGGACGCAGAGCAGGCCCTAACCAATATGATGCCCTAGGCAAGATTTTGGCTGGTGCCCCCTAGCACCGCAGCTAGTTCTGCAGGAAATGCCTATCATGAGTCAGCTGGCCGCTCTGCTAACGTCGGGCACCTTTTGTTTATTAAAATGCATCTTATTTGCATTACTATGTGACTAGGATGCACAAACAGCTTCTGCTGATTAAAATGATATGCAGCATGCCTATATTCTGTGTGCGACTGCGGCTGTATCTGCATATGAAATGCTACATTACAGTGATTTCCAGGAATACACTGAAACGTAGCATTTCATATGCAGGTACAGCCGCAGTCACACACAGAATATAGGCATGCCGCATATCATTTTAATCAGCAGAAGCTGCTGGTGCCCCTAAGCATACCAAATGCCCTAGGCATTTGCCTAGTTTGCCTATGCCTAAGGCCTGCTCTGATAGAACGGGCAACTTAAATTGCAACAAGTGGACAAAAAGGCAAGCGTACAGATACTGTAGCTAAACCCCCCCCCCCCCCAAAACTGTTATGAAAGTCTTCAACACACTCTTCTACTATGACAACTGTCTCCATGTTACATTGTAGCAAATCACAGGCATACTGTAATATGCTCTTGCGGTACAATATTAATTCTAAGAAGAAATGTGATGACGTGTTCTGTGTCTTTGTTCACTTACAATACCTACTGCTATGGGTGGAGAGAGATAACACACCCTGTTCCTGTAAAAATGTACAGTAACATACAGTATTCTGTCCAAGAAACTCATGTTTCTGCTTGTCTTTTCAGCAGCCGCCATATTTGGAAATATTGGGGGTGATTCAGAGCTGATCGTAGATGTGCTAAAATTAGCACATCAGATTCTCTGACATGCGGGGGGACGCCCAGCACAGGGCTAGTCCGCCCCGCATGTCAGCCCCCCCCCCTCCACCCCAGCACAAGGGCGAAAGCATTGCGTGCCGAGTAGCTGCCTGCCTGCGCCGCCTAGCTACGCTGGCAGGCAGCTATCCGCCATGTTTTGGGTCGCAGTGGCTGCGTGTGACGTCACACATCCTCCGCAGCCCGCCCCAGCAACGGTCCGGACACGCCTGCGTTGTCTGGACTGCGCCCCCAACAGCGTTCTAACACCATTGGTGCGCACCCTCCCGCCCCGTGACCGCCCCTGCCTGTCAATTAGGCAGAGGCAATTGCACCAGTGCGATCACTGCCATTGCAGCAAACGTCTCAGTGACATATCACCCACAATTTATCCCCAACCATTTTTTCATATTAATCAGTAAAATGCAACTACCAGACATGAAGAATCCCCTGTATTCTATTATCCCAGAGATAACGGTTGTTTCTTTTTCCACAGGCGGACAGAAAACTTGTCAGTTGCATTTGATGGATCACAGTCCTGTGGGGTTGGGTACAGGATCCCGACAGGATGTAGGTGGTCAAAATACCGACAGCGGCATCACAACTGCCATAATCCCGACACTTGTAAGAACTAAGTAATCTTAACCCTAACTCTTCATCCCTGCAGCCTAACCCTCCCTTTCCATAGCCTAACCCTAACCCTCTCTCTCACAGCCTAACCCTCCCCTCCCCCTAGTGCCTAACCCTCCCCCCAGTGCATAACCCTCCCCTCCCATAGCTTAACCCTATCCCTCCCTTCCCGTAGCCTAACCCTAACCCTCTCTCTCGCAGCCTAACCCCCCTCCCCCTAGTACCTAACCCTCCCCTCTCCATAGTTCCTAACCCTCCCCTCCCATAGCCTAACCCTATCCCTCACTTCCTATAGCCTAACCCTCCCTTTCCATAGCCTAACACTAACCCTCTCTTTCGCAGCCTAACCCCCCTCCCCCTAGTACCTAACCCTCCCCTCCCCCCAGTGCATAACCCTCCCTTCCCATAGCCTAACCCTGTCCCTCCCTTCCTATAGCCTAACCCTCCCTTTCCATAGCCTAACCCTAACCCTCTCTCTCACAGTCTAACCCTCCTCCCCATAGTGCCTAACCCTCCCCCCAGTGCATAACCCTCCCTTTCCATAGCCCAACCTATCACTGACCTGGTTTGGGATTGTTGTGGACTCGGGGTATCTTCCGAAGATCGGAAAGAGGAACCGCAACTGGGCCGCAACAGGGATAGCCGAATGTAGGTTTTCCTCATACAGGATTCGGACAGCAGGCAGGAAGCAAGTGTTGGACATTGAAGATCTCCTGAAAAACAAAAACTTGAAAGGGCTGATGAATCCTCTGCAGACAGACGATAATGAACGTGGCTGGAGAACAGGAAGACTGAGAGTAGTAACCGTGACTGGAATGCACGGCGCGGAAGCCTGTGTTTGCTGGACGCACGGTAAATTAGAGGTACAGGACGCGGAAGGCACTGACTGTGCAAGGAGATACAGAAGTGCTTGGTGGCACTGAGGTACTGGAGACACGGAGGTGCTTGGAGGCACGGAGGTACTTGGTGGCACTGAGGTACTGGAGACACGGAGGTGCTTGGAGGCACGGAGGTGCTTGAGGCACGGAGGTGCTTGGAGGCACGGAGGTGCTTGAGGCACGGAGATGCTTGAGGCACGGAGGTGCTTGGAGGCACGGAGGTGCTTGAGGCACGGAAGTGCTTGAAGGCACGGAGGTGCTTGGAGGCAAGGAGGTGCTTGGAGGCACGGAGGTGCTTGAGGCATGGAGGTGCTTGGAGGCACGGAGGTGCTTGAGGCATGGAGGTGCTTGAGGCACGGAGGCGCTTGGAGGCACGGAGGTGCTTGAGGCACGGAGGTGCTCGGAGGCATGGAGATGCTCGGAGGCACAGCGGTGCTGGAGGCACGGAGGTGCTTGGAGGCATGGAGATGCTCGGAGGCACGGAGGTGCTTGGAGGCACGGAGATGCTCGGAGGCACGGAGGTGCTTGGAGGCATGGAGAACTGGCGATCACTACTCCTGGGGAACTGATGATACTCAGGCACTGATGCAGTGCCTGGTGCCTGAATTTATACTTCCCTCCACCATCTGGTTGGTGGGAAGTGCCTGATGACGTCACCCGCCCAGACGCCGGGCCGAGCGACGGGAGCCGCCAGCGAGGACGGCCGCAGAGAGGACCAGCTCGCCCGGAGAGGTAAGTAAGGCGGACGGGGCGGCGGCGTGACAGTACCCCCTCCTCTAGGGGTGGCCCCTGGACACTTCCCAGGTTTCGTAGGGTACTTGGCATGGAAGATCCGGATTAGTCGAGGAGCTGAGACCTCAGAAGCTCCTATCCAACTTCTCTCCTCAGGACCATAACCTTTCCATTCTACCAGATATTGCAGGTTCTTATGAAGATAACGAGAGTCCAGAATAGTTTTGATCTCGAAGTCTGTCCCAGTTTCAGTTTCTACCGAAGTGGGGCTTGAGGGCTTAGAATGAAAACGATTAAGGATGAGAGGACGAAGGAGAGAAACATGAAAGGCATTCGGTATGCGTAGATGAGAAGGTAATCCCAACTTGCAGACCACAGGATTCAGGATTTGTAGCACAGGGTATGGACCAATGAACCTTGTGGCGAACTTCATGGTGGGTACCTTTCGCCGGAGGTTACGTGTGGAGAGCCATACCCTGTCACCAACCTTGTATTGAGGAGCGGCTCGCCGTTTCTTGACCGCGAAGAACTTTTTAAGACTAGCATGAACCTTACTCCAAATTTGTCTGAAGTGTAGTAGAGTGGAAGTCACAGCTGGAACCTCTCCTGTTGGAAGAATTGGTAATTCTGGAATTTGTGGGTGGAAGCCATAGTTGATGAAGAACGGAGATTCGCCAGTGGAGGAATAAAATGAATGGTTATGTGCAAACTCTGCCCAAGGCAATAACTCTACCCAGTTGTCCTGTGAAGGGGAGAGATACAGGCGGAGGAAAGTCTCCAAGTCTTGATTGACTCGTTCCGTTTGCCCATTAGTTTGGGGGTGATAAGCGGACGAAAACTTAAGTTTAATTTGTAAGGCCGAGCAGAGAGCTTTCCAAAACCTTGCGGTGAACTGTACCCCTCGATCAGAGACTATTTCTTGAGGCAACCCATGCAACCGAAAATGTTCTCGGACAAATATTAGAGCTAATTTAGGAGCTGTCGGCAGACCAGTCAATGGAACAAAGTGCGCCATCTTCGAAAAACGGTCGACGATCACCCAGACAGTGTTGAAACCTTTGGAACAGGGCAAGTTGGAGACGAAGTCCATGGAAATGTGAGTCCAGGGTTTCATAGGAATGGACAGAGGACAAAGTAACCCAGCAGGAGGTAGGCAAGGAGATTTATGCTGTGTACACTGTGGACAAGAATTAACGTAATCCTGTACATCCTTCCTCATGGAGTCCCACCAGTAAGATCTTTGCAGAAACTTGTACATCTTCTGGGCGCCGGGATGACCGGAAAACTTGGAGATATGGGCCCACTGTAGTATTCTCGACCGGAATTTAGCTGGTACGGACGTTCTTCCAGGGGGAGGACCTGGAGTAGTTGAGGCAGCGGAGACAGAAATTGGATTCAGAATTAAACTTTGCTCAAAAGAATCCTCTTCATCTGTGGGAGTTTGTGAATGGGACAGTGCATCCGCTTTAGTATTGAAAGTCCCGGCTCGGTACTTGATAACAAAAGAAAATCGAGTGAAGAAGAGTGCCCATCTAGCTTGGCGAGGATTCAAGCACTGTGCGGTTTTGATATACAACAAATTTTTGTGATCAGTGTAAATGGTAATCACATGTTTGGCTCCTTCTAAGAGATATCTCCACTCTTCCAAGGCAGATTTAATTGCCAAGAGTTCCTGGTCTCCAATAGTGTAATTTCGTTCAGCCGGAGAGAATTTACGAGAGTGGAAGCCACACGGATGTAATTTCTTATCTGAGGAGTACTGAGAGAGAACGGCCCCAACTCCGACCGAGGATGCGTCAACTTCTAGGAAGAAAGGTTCCTCGAAATTTGGTTGTTGGAGTACTGGAGCGGACATAAAAGCCGATTTTAAGTGGGAAAAAGCCTCTATGGCTTCGGGAGGCCACAAACCCGGCTTGGAACCCTTCCTCGTCAATACGGTAATGGGCGCAACAATGGTGGAGAAACTTCTAATGAACTTTCTATAATAGTTCGCAAAACCCAGGAATCTTTGTATTGCTTTCAAGGAGAGTGGCTGTGCCCAGTCCCGAATGGCGGAAAGTTATTGATGTTACTTCGAAGGTACACTTGGATATCTTGACATAGAGATGATTCTCACGTAAACGGCGGAGTACCTCTTTGACCTGTATCCTGTGTTCAGCAAGGTCTTTGGAAAAAATCAGTATGTCATCCAAATATACCACGACACTTTTGTTGACGAATCCCTGGAAGACAGCAGGAGCATTGCTAAGACCGAACGGCATCACCAGATACTCATAATGCCCATCCCGGGTATTGAAGGCGATCTTCCTTTCATCTCCCTCTCTGATGCGTATAAGGTTATAGGCCCCCCTCAAATCGAGCTTGGAAAAAACGTGGGCACCACGAACTCTATCAAATAGCTCCGTGATTAGGGGCAAGGGGTATTTATTTTTGATGGTAATATCATTTAGGCCGTGGTAGTCGATACATGGTCTTAACCCCCCGTCCTTCTTTTTTTTCACGAAGAAGAAGCCCGCTCCAGCCGGGGAGATAGAGGGGCGAATGAATCCCTTGTGAAGATTGGACTTGATATAGTCTGACATAGCTTGTGTCTCTGGAAGGGACAGAGGATAAATGCGACCCCGGGGCGGCATTTTCCCTGGGATGAGGTCAATGGGGCAGTCCCAAGACCTATGGGGTGGTAACTGGTCAGCCGCCTGTTCCGAGAACACATCCTTGAACTCTTGATACGCCTCCGGGATAAGTTCTTCCTCCGCCTTAGTAGAAACACGAAGCGGACAGACAGGGGTGAGACAGCGTGACAAAAAGAACTCCAAGACCGAATCTATGCGGTCTTCCAATCGATATGGGGATTGTGAATTTTGAGCCAAGGCATTCCGAGAACCAGATCGTGATGCATTTCCAGAATCACCAGGAACTCCAAATATTCTTGATGTAGAGCCCCGACCTGTAATTTAACTGTAACCGTGCGCTCTGTTATGATACCCTTGGATATCCTAGTACCATTGATAGCTGGTCGTTCGATGGGCCGTACTTCCAAATTCAGGCTTTGGACACAGAGAGAAGAAACAAAATTCCCAGCAGCCCCGGAGTCCAACAGGGCTTCAAAAGACTTGGAAGTAACCTTGGTGGTTAACGATACAGGGAGCAAACAGTCCGAAGTCGGAGAAGATTTGGTCGTAACCCCCAACTTGACTCCTCCGGAACAAGCTAGGCCTGCCTGTTTCCCGGACGGGATTTGCAGGACTTGATGAAGTGACCCGCAGCTCCGCAGTACAGACAGAGTTTACCCTCATGACGAAGCTGTCGCTCTTCCGGAGACAATCGGGATCGGTTAATCTGCATGGGTTCGTCCGGACTTGGGACCACCGCTTGCCTTGCAGGGGGAAGCCGGTACCTAGAACGATCCGATCAACTACGTTCACCTCCACGTTCCTGCATCCGGAGATCTACCTTGACGCAGAGAGAGATCAATTCCTCTAAAGAATCCGGAAGCTCCCGAGTGACCAACTCATCCTGCAGGCGATCAGAGAGACCGTTCCAGAAAGCAGCTCTTAGAGCCTCATTATTCCAGCGAAGTTCAGAGGCAATGGTTTGAAAATGAACCACATACTGACCCACGGATCGGGAGCCTTGACGGATGCGGAGCAAGTCAGAAGAGGCCGAGGGAGAACTACTAGATCGATTAAATCGAGATTCAGAGAACATAGGCTTAACATCATTAAAAAACTTCAAACTCATAGTGTGTCCCGCCATTTCTCTAGAGTACACAATGGTGATCCATCATCCCTCTCTATTCTTGGTTTAGAACAATTTGTCAGCACAAAAAGAGGGGGAGACAGGTTTCGAAAACTCTGCCTGGGGGAAACCTCGTGGATTTTTAAGTTGGATACTCTTTATCCAAATGGCCTTAATGAAGCCTTAGACTATTCCTGCTTAGATTAAATAATAGAAAGGTCCGCTGATAGTTTCAATAGTGTAGAGATCTGTGCATGTTCATCCATAATTAATAAAAAACAAGTAAACAACATATTTATTTATATAATATAAATAAAACGGATAAGCTAGATCTTTTGGAGGAATTCATTAAAGTATAGGTCATTTATAGTGAAGATTGCCCTCAGACCTTATAGTCAGACAGTTTTTAGACAGAGGTTGGCTATCCAGTCATACCATCCTTTAGATTTTTTTCTGTATTATTAAAAAAAAAAAATATATAGTATTATCATTTTTTTATTTTACTTTATAATTTATATTTAATTATAATTATATTTTCTTTTTTATGCTATCATCCTAAAAACACCTTATAGAGAATTAGATAGTATATATATCACTATTTATATTATTTATATTGGTTTGTTTTAGGTTTAGTAATTCTTATATGTTTATGTGTATCTTTGGATCCATGCACACTTTTTAAGTGTCTATGGATACATATGTATATATACGTTTATTATGTCAATTTATTTTTAATTTATTTTTGGTCTATAGGAATGGATATAATTGCTGCCGCTGTCTCACTTTGAATAAAATAGATTGGGTAGTATTTGTATGATTATAAAACAAATAAGAAAATACAAGCTGTTAATTAATTAATATTAGATGTATATAATATCCAGGTACTAAGTGAGGAAAACATCTGAAAGGGTTCTTTTCATATTAGATCTAAATTGGTCTCAATTAAAGCATTATGTCTACGTTTTATTATATTATATAAGATTGATTCAGTATATATGGTTTGCGTATTAATAGCTGTGTCTTTTCTGTGTACTGTCTGATTTATAATATATATTTTTTTATGCTTATTCCTGAGTTTATACGGTTAGAATACTATTAACTAATAACAGGACACAACCGATTGGTTTTAAGGCATTAGACAGGTATATATTCAGTAGTATGGAGAGGGGAAGTATCCGTCTTGAGGAAGTCTCCAGTTGCTAGGAGACGAAACGCGTTGACGCCCACTCTCTGACACGCTCTCCATTTGGGGATACCCGCTGTACTGACACAGTCCTCGGCTCAGCACAGCCGTGACTGCCACAGCCGCAACCTATTGCCGCATGTCGGATTCAACACTGCCGCACGTCCTTTCATCACTGGCCGGGTGAGTTCCGTCTGACCTCCGCTGTGAGGCCTAACACCTAATTCCAGGAGTCATCTTTATGGCGGTTACATTCACCGTCTATGAACAGTGCCACTTGCATTTAAACAAACGAGTGTCATCTTTGAAAAGGCGGCAGTTATCCGATATCACCATAACTGTGATTGAACGATACATTTCTGCTTCACGTGCATTCTATTTATATAAAGGACCCTGACTGCACTTTAACACAGGAACCAGCACGAGAGCACTGATTACAGGTTGCATTTTTTCTTCTGTTCTTTAAAATGAGACTGTGAAAATCTCATTTCGGGAGTCATATAAATATTATTAACACACTGGGACGCCAGTGTTCTGACTTTTAATTTCACCACCTGAAAGAGCTCATATGAATTAGTTTTATTGCATGTTGCATGCTATTTAAATTTCTATTCATTATAGTCTGCATGTGTGAACGTGCTAATTGATATTAATTGCATGCTGATTGTGTGTTATAAATGTTGTTCTTAAAAGATACCATATAGGGGGCGTGGCCTAGCAGGAGAAGAGAGAAGACGTGCTTCTGCTGCACTCCTCTCTCCTGGCCTTTTAAACAGCGCTAAAAGCTCCACCTTGGGCCATCCCAATCCACCCCCGGAGGCTCCCCAGTCCATCTGCAGCCTCCTGTACCCGGCAGTGTCCGCCGCGAAACCGGGGAGCTGTTTTTACGGCTCCGGAAGGTTGCGGCCTAGGACCAGCCAGAGGCCGGGGACTCGCGTACTCCCGGCGCCCGCGTTCTGAGCTCCACGGCGGAGCCGCGGCGCCGGAAAGAGTTGCGGACCCTCCCAAAGCCCCTGGATACTTCTAGATTACCCCCCTGACCCCCAGGGAGGATACCCTGTGGGGCAGTGAGCTGTGGGGACCCCTGAGAGTGGAGGAGGATCGAGAGACACACACAAGCTGGGAGAGCTGCGGCGGCCATCTTGGTTTTTGCAGAGGGAGCTGCTGCAGGCTGCAGAGATCACTGAGATTGGCACCCCCAGCCGGCCTGCTTTTCCGGGTGGCAACTGCTGACGTCTCAACCCTCTCCTACTTGATGATTCCTGGACCCTGCGACAGAGAAGTCCCTGGGGAGAAGTGTACCACGTCTATTCCCCTCTATCTCACAGCATTAATTAAAGAGTGCCGCTGGACCCGAGGTGTGTACCTGACCGCCCAACCCCCTCTCCCGGCTGGGAACCTCTCACCTTCCATCTGGGCCCCGCAAGATGGAGATTACCCTCTGCCTCGCCATGTGTGAAATCGCTCTTCTGATGTAGCGCAGACCATCTGCCCGCCACCACCCGTGTCTTTTATGCTTACCTAAATTTTCGTTATATTCTGCGAGATCCTGAGCTTCTTTATTATTATTTGCATCCCGTCTGCGGAACTCCACTCCACTGGAATGCCTTCTAAAAAGGTCAAAGGGGTCTTTCCCGCCTCAGAAGTCGACATCTGCCGCCTCTTCTCTACGGAAGTCTCCGGCTGCCGCTTCTCCGCAAGCTACCCCCAGCAGCCCTACCTCCCCGTCGGGGTTTGACCCTGATTCTGATGCACCTCTCACAGTTAAAACCCTGTACCAGGCCCTCTCAACATTCAAATCTGAGTTGACGCAGGATCTCACCGCAGCCCTTCGGGAGGTTAAGACGGAGCTGCACGCTATAGGAGACCGTACGGACCATCTAGAGAGGAAAGTAGAGGAATTGGTCTCGTCTCATAATGACCTCATAACGGCGCACGACCAGCAGCAAAGTGACCTTGAGGCGTTTAAACTCAAGATTGCAGATATAGAGGACAGATCCCGGCGGAATAATATTAAGATCCGAGGCATCCCCGACTCCGTGCAGAACTCAGAGTTGGAAAATTACGCCACTGTCCTGTTCCAGAAGCTGCTACCTAGTGCCGATGCTAGAGAGCTGCTTATTGACCGGATCCATAGACTGCCTAAACCACGCTCAGTTGCCCCCTCGCTCCCGAGAGATACACTCCTGAGGGTGCATTTTTTCACAATCAAAGAACGCATCCTGAAAGCAGCCAGAGAGGCGGGCGACTCCGACTCGAATGCCCTCGGCGGTTTACAACTGTTCCCGGACTTCTCCGCCCTAACCCTGGCCAAACGACGAGCATTTCTTCCCGTCACTTTGGCACTTCGCGACCAAGACATCACGTACAGATGGGGTTTTCCAGTGAAGCTTGTCATCTCGTATGAAAACAAGTCTTACACAGTGACTTCATTGGAGACGGGAGTCAAATTATTGGCGGAGTGGGATATCTCTGTTACACTACCTCCTGGATCCAAGAAACAGCCCACCATCCGCTCAGAATGGGTCACCGCATGACGTTAATACATCCAGCTTGGGTTCTCAAGTTGAACTGTTTCTGATACCGTTACTACAGAATTGACTTCGCCATTGTTCTTGATAAGGTCACGTGAGTTGTCATATGTGATGTTGTGATAATGGTGTACCAGCCTCTCATTTTATATCTGAGTTTATGTGTATCTGTCTTTTCTTTTTTATTTTTTTTTATTTTTCATGTGCTCTCATGTGTACTGTTGGTAAGCATATTTACCTCTGATTACTCTTGTTTTTATTTTTTTTCTGTTCAGTTTCATGGGTGGTGGCGCTAGGCCACATGTTCCCCCCTGGTAATATACTACTGCATTTTTTTACCTCCCTTGCAGTGGTTATGCCGACCCGATATACTGGGTCGTTTTGGTTTCCCCCCCCCCCCCCACCTCCCTGTACCCCCCCTCCCCCTCCCCACCCCCAGTTTTACGATGTAGGTACTAGCTGCTCGAGACAATTCTATTTAGGTATGCGTCAAGACCCTTCACCTCTCACAACGTACATTAGCTTGCTCCGATGGTTCGGGTATTATCCATGAATGTTAAGGGGCTGAATTCCCCTAATAAGCGTAGACTGGCTCTGGGTTATTTTACAAAGAATAAAGCTGATATTGTTGCCCTGCAGGAGACACACTTTTCATCTGTTGCACCCCCTATTCTCAAAGATCGCAGATTCCCTCTAGGTTATTTCGCCAATGGCCCTTTTAAGAGGAACGGTGTGGCCATATTATTTAGGGACTCCATCTCCTTCACTCTACACTCTCAGATAGCGGATAAAAACGGCCGGTATCTTATACTGAGCGGCCTTTTAAACGAAAAACCGGTAACTCTGGTCTCGGCATATGCCCCGAACTCACACCAAGTTGCCTTTATCCGAAAGTTATGTGTAACTAATTATTCATAAGATTCGCAAGGGCTCCCTTTTGCTCATGGGGGATTTTAATTTAGTCCTTGACCCTAAGCTGGACAGGTCTCCCAGGACCTCTCCTTCCAACTCAGTCTCCCCCAACGCCCCTTCCTTAGCCTTTCGTAACCTCTTGGCTGAATTTGATCTCTATGACATATGGCGAGTACAAAACCCCTCAGGGTGGGAGTACACCTATTATTCCCCTGTTCACAACTCTTACTCCCGTATTGATTTTATATTTTCGGATAAATGGACCCTCCAGTTCGCCAGATCTTTAGACATTCTCCCTATAACTTGGTCAGACCACGCCCCGCTGATTCTTAAATGGAGTGTAGCTAGCCAACACTGTCCCCCCCGTCCTTGGAGACTCTCTCCCCATTTGCTGTCCAACCCAGTTTAAAAAAAAATTATAGCTGACAGTATTTCATCCTATTTGGAGTTTAATTCTCCTTCAGACACGTCCACCCTGAACTTCTGGTGCGCACTTAAAGCTGTCACCCGGGGAGCAGCGATTCAGGCGGGAGCACAGCTCAAGAAACTTAATCTACAACGCCAGACCGATTTGGAACTCAAACTGAAGGACTTAGAGGACGAAAATCAATCTAGACCTACGAAATCTTTACAGAAGCAGTTAGTAGATATTAGGTCCCAACTTCAGACAATGCTAATGGCGCGCACCCAGGCTTCATTAAATAGGATACGTCAGAAGTTTTATCTAGCGGGGAACAGGCCGGGGAAAATGCTTGCCCGGAAGCTTAGGGCTCAGCAGGCTAGGAATAGAATCAAGCTCATTATATCCCCCACAGGCACCAAAATTTCTAACCCGAGAGAGATAGCGAATCAGTTTGCCAACTTCTACTCCCATCTCTATAACCTCTCGGCAGATCCTAACACCCCACAACCTACCCCTTCCTCTATCAACTCCTTCTTAGCGGATTTAAACCTCCCAAATATTTCAGACGATCAACTAGCATTGCTGAATGCCCCATGGTCCTTATCAGAAACCCTCCAAGTGATCAAGTCCCTCCCTCAGGGTAAGGCACCGGGCCCAGGTGGCTTTATTAATGACTTTTATGTTTCGTTCCAGGACCTTCTAGCTCCCTCTTTAGTGGCAGTCTACACCGATATTACCTCGCAGGGCACCATACCTCAGGAGATGCTCGAGGCGCGTATTGTCACGATCCCTAAACAGGGCAAAGATGTGACCTTTTGCCAAAATTATCGTCCCATTGCGTTACTGAATGGAGATATTAAAATATACGCTAAATTAATAGCCTCTCGGCTGAACGCCTTCCTCCCCTCCCTGATACATCCGGACCAAGTTGGTTTTATCCCGGGAAGACAGGCGTCCGATAATACACGTAGGGTCTTTAATCTGGTTGATTCCCTAACCCCCGAGCAAGGCCTCCTTCTGCTATCTTTGGATGCAGAGAAGGCCTTTGATCGTTTAAACTGGTCTTATATGCGAGAAGTCCTAGTCAAATTCGGCCTGCGTGATCGCATCCTCTCCTCGATATTAGCCCTGTATAGCTCCCCGACGGCCCGGGTATTTAGTAGAGATGAGCGCCGGAAATTTTTCGGGTTTTGTGTTTTGGTTTTGGGTTCGGTTCCGCGGCCGTGTTTTGGGTTCGACCGCGTTTTGGCAAAACCTCACCGAATTTTTTTTGTCGGATTCGGGTGTGTTTTGGATTCGGGTGTTTTTTTCAAAAAACCCTAAAAAACAGCTTAAATCATAGAATTTGGGGGTCATTTTGATCCCAAAGTATTATTAACCTCAAAAACCATAATTTCCACTCATTTTCAGTCTATTCTGAATACCTCACACCTCACAATATTATTTTTAGTCCTAAAATTTGCACCGAGGTCGCTGTGTGAGTAAGATAAGCGACCCTAGTGGCCGACACAAACACCGGGCCCATCTAGGAGTGGCACTGCAGTGTCACGCAGGATGTCCCTTCCAAAAAACCCTCCCCAAACAGCACATGACGCAAAGAAAAAAAGAGGCGCAATGAGGTAGCTGTGTGAGTAAGATAAGCGACCCTAGTGGCCGACACAAACACTGGGCCCATCTAGGAGTGGCACTGCAGTGTCACGCAGGATGTCCCTTCCAAAAAACCCTCCCCAAACAGCACATGACGCAAAGAAAAAAAGAGGCGCAATGAGGTAGCTGACTGTGTGAGTAAGATAAGCGACCCTAGTGGCCGACACAAACACCGGGCCCATCTAGGAGTGGCACTGCAGTGTCACGCAGGATGTCCCTTCCAAAAAACCCTCCCCAAACAGCACATGACGCAAAGAAAAAAAGAGGCGCAATGAGGTAGCTGACTGTGTGAGTAAGATAAGCGACCCTAGTGGCCGACACAAACACCGGGCCCATCTAGGAGTGGCACTGCAGTGTCACACAGGATGTCCCTTCCAAAAAACCCTCCCCAAACAGCACATGACGCAAAGAAAAAAAGAGGCGCAATGAGGTAGCTGACTGTGTAAGTAAGATAAGCGACCCTAGTGGCCGACACAAACACCGGGCCCATCTAGGAGTGGCACTGCAGTGTCACGCAGGATGTCCCTTCCAAAAAACCCTCCCCAAACAGCACATGACGCAAAGAAAAAAAGAGGCGCAATGAGGTAGCTGACTGTGTGAGTAAGATAAGCGACCCTAGTGGCCGACACAAACACCGGGCCCATCTAGGAGTGGCACTGCAGTGTCACGCAGGATGTCCCTTCCAAAAAACCCTCCCCAAACAGCACATGACGCAAAGAAAAAAAGAGACGCAATGAGGTAGCTGACTGTGTGAGTAAGATAAGCGACCCTAGTGGCCGACACAAACACCGGGCCCATCTAGGAGTGGCACTGCAGTGTCACGCAGGTTGTCCCTTCCAAAAAACCCTCCCCAAACAGCACATGACGCAAAGAAAAAAAGAGGCGCAATGAGGTAGCTGACTGTGTGAGTAAGATAAGCGACCCTAGTGGCCGACACAAACACCGGGCCCATCTAGGAGTGGCACTGCAGTGTCACGCAGGATGTCCCTTCCAAAAAACCCTCCCCAAACAGCACATGACGCAAAGAAAAAAAGAGGCGCAATGAGGTAGCTGACTGTGTGAGTAAGATAAGCGACCCTAGTGGCCGACACAAACACCGGGCCCATCTAGGAGTGGCACTGCAGTGTCACGCAGGATGTCCCTTCCAAAAAACCCTCCCCAAACAGCACATGACGCAAAGAAAAAAAGAGGCGCAATGAGGTAGCTGACTGTGTGAGTAAGATAAGCGACCCTAGTGGCCGACACAAACACCGGGCCCATCTAGGAGTGGCACTGCAGTGTCACGCAGGATGTCCCTTCCAAAAAACCCTCCCCAAACAGCACATGACGCAAAGAAAAAAAGAGGCGCAATGAGGTAGCTGACTGTGTGAGTAAGATAAGCGACCCTAGTGGCCGACACAAACACCGGGCCCATCTAGGAGTGGCACTGCAGTGTCACGCAGGATGTCCCTTCCAAAAAACCCTCCCCAAACAGCACATGACGCAAAGAAAAAAAGAGGCGCAATGAGGTAGCTGACTGTGTGAGTAAGATAAGCGACCCTAGCGGCCGACACAAACACCGGGCCCATCTAGGAGTGGCACTGCAGTGTCACGCAGGATGTCCCTTCCAAAAAACCCTCCCCAAACAGCACATGACGCAAAGAAAAATAAAAGAAAAAAGAGGTGCAAGATGGAATTGTCCTTGGGCCCTCCCACCCACCCTTATGTTGTATAAACAAAACAGGACATGCACACTTTAACCAACCCATCATTTCAGTGACAGGGTCTGCCACACGACTGTGACTGATATGACGGGTTGGTTTGGACCCCCCCAAAAAAAGAAGCAATTAATCTCTCCTTGCACAAACTGGCTCTACAGAGGCAAGATGTCCACCTCATCATCATCCTCCGATATATCACCGTGTACATCCCCCTCCTCACAGATTATCAATTCGTCCCCACTGGAATCCACCATCTCAGCTCCCTGTGTACTTTGTGGAGGCAATTGCTGCTGGTCAATGTTTCCGCGGAGGAATTGATTATAATTCATTTTAATGAACATCATCTTCTCCACATTTTCTGGATGTAACCTCGTACGCCGATTGCTGACAAGGTGAGCGGCGGCACTAAACACTCTTTCGGAGTACACACTTGTGGGAGGGCAACTTAGGTAGAATAAAGCCAGTTTGTGCAAGGGCCTCCAAATTGCCTCTTTTTCCTGCCAGTATAAGTACGGACTGTGTGACGTGCCTACTTGGATGCGGTCACTCATATAATCCTCCACCATTCTTTCAATGTTGAGAGAATCATATGCAGTGACAGTAGACGACATGTCCGTAATCGTTGTCAGGTCCTTCAGTCCGGACCAGATGTCAGCATCAGCAGTCGCTCCAGACTGCCCTGCATCACCGCCAGCGGGTGGGCTCGGAATTCTGAGCCTTTTCCTCGCACCCCCAGTTGCGGGAGAATGTGAAGGAGGAGATGTTGACAGGTCGCATTCCGCTTGACTTGACAATTTTCTCACCAGCAGGTCTTTCAACCCCAGCAGACTTGTGTCTGCCGGAAAGAGAGATCCAAGGTAGGTTTTAAATCTAGGATCGAGCACGGTGGCCAAAATGTAGTGCTCTGATTTCAACAGATTGACCACCCGTGAATCCTTGTTAAGCGAATTAAGGGCTCCATCCACAAGTCCCACATGCCTAGCGGAATCGCTCCGTGTTAGCTCCTCCTTCAATGTCTCCAGCTTCTTCTGCAAAAGCCTGATGAGGGGAATGACCTGACTCAGGCTGGCAGTGTCTGAACTGACTTCACGCGTGGCAAGTTCAAAGGGCATCAGAACCTTGCACAACGTTGAAATCATTCTCCACTGCACTTGAGACAGGTGCATTCCACCTCCTATATCGTGCTCAATTGTATAGGCTTGAATGGCCTTTTGCTGCTCCTCCAACCTCTGAAGCATATAGAGGGTTGAATTCCACCTCGTTACCACTTCTTGCTTCAGATGATGGCAGGGCAGGTTCAGTAGTTTTTGGTGGTGCTCCAGTCTTCTGTACGTGGTGCCTGTACGCCGAAAGTGTCCCGCAATTCTTCTGGCCACCGACAGCATCTCTTGCACGCCCCTGTCGTTTTTTAAAAAATTCTGCACCACCAAATTCAAGGTATGTGCAAAACATGGGACGTGCTGGAATTTGCCCATATTTAATGCACACACAATATTGCTGCCGTTGTCCGATGCCACAAATCCACAGGAGAGTCCAATTGGGGTAAGCCATTCCACGATGATCTTCCTCAGTTGCCGTAAGAGGTTTTCAGCTGTGTGCGTATTCTGGAAAGCGGTGATACAAAGCATAGCCTGCCTAGGAAAGAGTTGGCGTTTGCGAGATGCTGCTACTGGTGCCGCCGCTGCTGTTCTTGCGGCGGGAGTCCATACATCTACCCAGTGGGCTGTCACAGTCATATAGTCCTGACCCTGCCCTGCTCCACTTGTCCACATGTCCGTGGTTAAGTGGACATTGGGTACAACTGCATTTTTTAGGACACTGGTGAGTCTTTTTCTGACGTCCGTGTACATTCTCGGTATCGCCTGCCTAGAGAAGTGGAACCTAGATGGTATTTGGTAACGGGGGCACACTGCCTCAATAAATTGTCTAGTTCCCTGTGAACTAACGGCGGATACCGGACGCACGTCTAACACCAACATAGTTGTCAAGGCCTCAGTTATCCGCTTTGCAGCAGGATGACTGCTGTGATATTTCATCTTCCTCGCAAAGGACTGTTGGACAGTCAATTGCTTACTGGAAGTAGTACAAGTGGGCTTACGACTTCCCCTCTGGGATGACCATCGACTCCCAGCAGCAACAACAGCAGCGCCAGCAGCAGTAGGCGTTACACGCAAGGATGCATCGGAGGAATCCCAGGCAGGAGAGGACTCGTCAGAATTGCCAGTGACATGGCCTGCAGGACTATTGGCATTCCTGGGGAAGGAGGAAATTGACACTGAGGGAGTTGGTGGGGTGGTTTGCGTGAGCTTGGTTACAAGAGGAAGGGATTTACTGGTCAGTGGACTGCTTCCGCTGTCGGCCAAAGTTTTTGAACTTGTCACTGACTTATTATGAATGCGCTGCAGGTGACGTATAAGGGAGGATGTTCTGAGGTGGTTAACGTCCTTACCCCTACTTATTACAGCTTGACAAAGGGAACACACGGCTTGACAAATGTTGTCCGCATTTCTGGTGAAATACTTCCACACCGAAGAGCTGATTTTTTTGGTATTTTCACCAGGCATGTCAACGGCCATATTCCTCCCACGGACAACAGGTGTCTCCCCGGGTGCCTGACTTAAACAAACCACCTCACCATCAGAATCCTCCTTGTCAATTTCCTCCCCAGCGCCAGCAACACCCATATCCTCCTCATCCTGGTGTACTTCAACACTGACATCTTCAATCTGACTATCAGGAACTGGACTGCGGGTGCTCCTTCCAGCACTTGCAGGGGGGCGTGCAAATGGTGGAAGGCGCATGCTCTTCACGTCCAGTGTTGGGAAGGTCAGGCATCGTAACCGACACAATTGGACTCTCCTTGTGGATTTGGGATTTCGAAGAACGCACAGTTCTTTGCGGTGCTTTTGCCAGCTTGAGTCTTTTCAGTTTTCTAGCGAGAGGCTGAGTGCTTCCATCCTCATGTGAAGCTGAACCACTAGCCATGAACATAGGCCAGGGCCTCAGCCGTTCCTTGCCACTCCGTGTGGTAAATGGCATATTGGCAAGTTTACGCTTCTCCTCCGACAATTTTATTTTAGGTTTTGGAGTCCTTTTTTTACTGATATTTGGTGTTTTGGATTTGACATGCTCTGTACTATGACATTGGGCATCGGCCTTGCCAGACGACGTTGCTGGCATTTCATCGTCTCGGCCATGACTAGTGGCAGCAGCTTCAGCACGAGGTGGAAGTGGATCTTGATCTTTCCCTAATTTTGGAACCTCAACATTTTTGTTCTCCATATTTTAATAGGCACAACTAAAAGGCACCTCAGGTAAACAATGGAGATGGATGGATACTAGTATACAATTATGGATGGACTGCCGAGTGCCGACACAGAGGTACCTACAGCCGTGGACTACCGTACTGTACTGTGTCTGCTGCTAATATAGACTGGTTGATAATGAGATGTAGTATGTATAAAGAAGAAAGAAAAAAAACCACGGGTAGGTGGTATACAATTATGGATGGACTGCCGAGTGCCGACACAGAGGTAGCTACAGCCGTGGACTACCGTACTGTACTGTGTCTGCTGCTAATATAGACTGGATGATAATGAGATGTAGTATGTATAAAGAAGAAAGAAAAAAAAACCACGGGTAGGTGGTATACAATTATGGATGGACTGCCGAGTGCCGACACAGAGGTAGCTACAGCCGTGGACTACCGTACTGTACTGTGTCTGCTGCTAATATAGACTGGATGATAATGAGATGTAGTATGTATAAAGAAGAAAGAAAAAAAAACCACGGGTAGGTGGTATACAATTATGGACGGACTGCCGAGTGCCGACACAGAGGTAGCTACAGCCATGGACTACCGTACTGTACTGTGTCTGCTGCTAATATAGACTGGATGATAATGAGATGTAGTATGTATAAAGAAGAAAGAAAAAAAAAACACGGGTAGGTGGTATACAATTATGGACGGACTGCCGAGTGCCGACACAGCGGTAGCTACAGCCGTGGACTACTGTACTGTACTGTGTCTGCTGCTAATATAGACTGGATGATAATGAGATGTAGTATGTATAAAGAAGAAAAAAAAAACACGGGTAGGTGGTATACAATTATGGATGGACTGCCGAGTGCCGACACAGAGGTAGCTACAGCCGTGGACTACCGTACTGTACTGTGTCTGCTGCTAATATAGACTGGATGATAATGAGATGTAGTATGTATAAAGAAGAAAGAAAAAAAAAACCACGGGTAGGTGGTATACAATCAATTATGGATGGACTGCCGAGTGCCGACACAGAGGTAGCTACAGCCGTGAACTACCGTACTGTGTCTGCTGCGACTGGATGATAAATAATGATATAAAAAATATATATATATCACTACTGCAGCCGGACAGGTATATATTATATAATGACGGACCTGCTGGACACTGTCTGTCAGCAGAATGAGTTTTTTATAGAATAAAAAAACACCACACAAGTCACACGACGAGTGTTTAACTTTTTCAGGCAATCACAATATAGTATACTATACCGGTGGTCAGTGTGGTCAGGTCACTGGTCAGTCACACTTGCAGTGGCACTCCTGCAGCAAAAGTGTGCACTGTTTAATTTTAATAATATGTATGTACTCCTGGCTCCTGCTATAACCTATAACTGCTCCCCAGTCTCCCCCACAATTAAGCTGTGTGAGCACAGTCAGATATTATACATAGATGATGCAGCACACTGGGCTGAGCACAGATATGGTATGTGACTGAGTCACTGTGTATCGTTTTTTTCAGGCAGAGAACGGATTATATTAAATAAAACTGCACTGGTGGTCACTGGTCAGTGGTCAGTCACTAGTAAACTCTGCACTCTCTAGTACTCCTAAGCTCCAGTAAATCAAGTGTCTCTGTCTCAATCTCACTCTCTCTCTTCTAATCTAAATGGAGAGGACGCCAGCCACGTCCTCTCCCTATCAATCTCAATGCACGTGTGAAAATGGCGGCGACGCGCGGCTCCTTATATAGAATCCGAGTCTCGCGATAGAATCCGAGCCTCGCGAGAATCCGACAGCGTCATGATGACGTTCGGGCGCGCTCGGGTTAACCGAGCAAGGCGGGAAGATCCGAGTCGCTCGGATCCGTGTAAAAAAAGCTGAAGTTCGGGCTGGTTCGGATTCCGAGGAACCGAACCCGCTCATCTCTAGTATTTAGTAATGGTTTTTTATCTTGCCCTTTTCCAATCTATAATGGCACCCGCCAGGGCTGCCCCCTCTCCCCTCTCATATTCGTACTAGCCATTGAACCACTGGCAGCTAGGCTTCGAGCGGACCCACAGTTCCCTGGACTGCGATTAGGCACCACGTCGCATAAACTATGTCTGTTCGCAGACGATGTTCTCCTTTTCGTAACAGACCCAGCCACAACTCTCCCCCATCTGCATACTGTTTTAGATAGCTACTCTGCAGCATCGTATTATAAACTAAATGCCTCTAAGACAGATGCTCTGCCCATTAATCTCTCTAACTCCCTGCCCCCATTACGCACTAAGTATCCGTATAACTGGAAAACATCCTCGATACGATACCTGGGTATTCTCATTCCCCCATCTACCTCCTCTGTATTTGATGTCAATCTCCCTCCTCTGTTGTCCTCCCTCCAGATGTTCACCAAATCATGGCTCAACTATGAAGTCTCTTGGCTGGGCCGTCTGGCCGCCTTTAAAATGTCGCTGCTCCCTAAATTAATGTTCTTGTTCCAAACTATCCCTTTTATCTTCCCCAAAAAGTATCTAGATAAGGCCACCACAATCCTCAATAACTATATATGGTCTTCGCGCCCGCCTAAACGTGCTTGCGCGAGGATGTCTCTACCAAGGAGAGCCGGTGGCCTAGATATGCCCAATTTATAATTGTACCAAGAGGCCTCCCTTCTCGCCCAGATTAAAGAACTCTACAAATATGTCCGTCCGGAGTGGACGTGTCTGGAGGAGGAAGCCTGCCCCCGTTTTCCCTTGAAGGATCTTTTTTGGATTCCTAGGCCCCTTTGCCCACAGTGCTTAAATATCCTCCCCTCTACCCGAGCCACACTCCAGATTTGGGACAAATTGACTGCGGCCATATCCCCTTCCTATCATAATCTCTCTCTGATATCACTACGAACGGTGGCCGCTCTAATCCCTAATTTTGGCCTGGCGAGCTGGAGGTCCAGAGGGATGGAGGTTCTGGGAGACTTGTTTAATGGGTCCGTATTCGCCTCTTTTTCTGATATCCAGAGACGCTTCTCTTTGCCAGACTCTGAGAGGCTTCGATATTATCAAATACAGCACTGGTGGACTAGCCTCCACCTCTCCCCCTCCCTACCATCACATGGTATTCTGCAAGTCATAGGCCGATTTTCTAACACTACTTCCAGAGGGTAGATTCCTTCTGGTATAAAACATTACTCTCACTACTCCCTGTTTCTAAATCTAGAGCCCAAGTCAGGTGGGAGGCGGATGTGGGATGTGTTCTCCAAGATTCTCAGTGGCAACACATTTTTATGTCATCCTTCACTATGTCTAAATGCCTGAATCACTCCGAAATGCACGTTAAGCTACTCCACAGACTGTACCTCACACCGGAAAGGCTACATACGATCTGGCTGGCATGTTCGAAGTTTTGTTGGCGCCTATGCGGAGAGGTTGGCCACCTCTCCCATATTTTTTGGTCTTGCCCCCATATCCAAGGGTACTGGACAGAAGTATTTGGCCTTATCAACAAAGTTCTGAACCTCGAACTCTCCCCCTCCCCGCTTATAGCTTTATTGAATATATACCCGCGAAGCATGGGGGTTCATCTACATTATGTCCTAGGCCACATCTGCCTCGCCGCACGTGCGGCCTTAGCCCAAAACTGGAAACAACCCACACCACCTCCAGTGTTGAAGGTGATACACAAAATACAGCTGCACTTCTTGATGGAGACTGAACACATCCCATACTCCTTCACTGCCAAATCTCCATTTGTGCGATGGATGCCTTGGCATCTATTTACCACGGAGGGTGAGGGTGCTGCATCGATACTGCGTCCCCGACCCCCTGCACAATCACCCCCCAGCACATCGGCTGATGTGGCCCCCTCCCCCCCCCCCCCCTAAAACAGCAAGGACCTCCTATCTGTGTGATATTTACTTCAAGCCCATTGCCGCCCTGCCACCTCCATTAATTATTTTTTGTTTGCCTAACAATGTATTGCTGTGATCGATTTTGAATTGTTTGCACATGTCTGTTAAAGCGCTTTCTTACGTGCGTATGTACCTACTCCCCCCCCCCTTCCTTTTTCCTTTTTGTACCCCTGTTTGCAATGCAAAAAAATTTCAATAAAAACTATTGATGGAAAAAAAAAAAAAAAAGATACCATATATAAATTGTTTTAACTATATCCAAGCCTCACTGAGTCAATCTTTTTCCTATGACAGACTGCACATATATTTTTTAGATACATTGTTTCAAGCGCAGAGTATTCTTTTTCTTATCCTGCCGGGCTCGTCAAAAATTCTTCGAAAAGACGTGATGAATTCGGAGTAGTTGGAAACCAGTGATTCGGAACGTTCCCATAATGGAGACACCCAATCCAAGGCAGATCCTTCCAGCAGAGAAATAATATATGCCACCTTGGACCGGTCTGTAGGAAAGTTATGTGCAAGTAGCTCGAAATGTACCTCGCATTGGTTTAAAAAACCACAACAATTTTTAGGATTCCCATTATAACGGGACGGAGTAGGCAGCTGAAGGCGCGGAGTGGCACCGGCCGATGGCTGAACATTGCTGGAAGCGGCAACTGGTGCGGCTACTGGAACTGGTGCTGGAATTACCGAGGCTAGGGACACTTGAATCTGATCCAGACGCCCGGACAACTCCTTGAGGTACTGCATCACCTGACTTTGTGCCGCTTCCTGACTTTGTACTCGGGAAGCCAGATTCTGGATAGCACTTGATTCCGTGTTCCTATCCCCCGGGTCCATGAGGCCTGAGTATACTATCACTGACCTGGTTTGGGATTGTTGTGGACTCGGGGTATCTTCCGAAGATCGGAAAGAGGTACCGCAACTGGGCCGCAACAGGGATGGCCGAATGTAGGTTTTCCTCATACAGGATTCGGACAGCAGGCAGGAAGCACGTGTTGGATATTGAAGATCTCCTGAAAAACAGAAACTTGAAAGGGCTGATGAATCGTCTGCAGACAGATAATAATGAACGTGGCTGGAGAACAGGAAGACTGAGAGTAGTAACCGTGACTGGAATGCACGGCGCGGAAGCCTGTGTTTGCTGGACGCACGGTAGATTAGAGGTACAGGACGCAGAAGCCACTGACTGTGCAAGGAGATACAGAAGTGCTTGGTGGCACTGAGGTACTGGAGACACGGAGGTGCTTGGAGGCACGGAGGTGCTTGAGGCACGGAGATGCTTGAGGCACGGAGGTGCTTGGAGGCACGGAGGTGCTTGAGGCACGGAGGTGCTTGAGGCACGGAGGTGCTTGGAGGCACGGAGGTGCTTGAGGCATGGAGATGCTTGGAGGCATGGAGGTGCTTGAGGCACGGAGGTGCTCGGAGGCACGGAGATGCTCGGAGGCACGGAGGTGCTGGAGGCACGGAGGTGCTTGGAGGCACGGAGATGCTCGGAGGCACGGAGGTGCTTGGAGGCACGGAGATGCTCGGAGGCACGGAGGTGCTTGGAGGCACGGAGGACTGGCGATCACCACTCCTGGGGAACTGATGATACTCAGGCACTGATGCAGTGCCTGGCGCCTGAATTTTTACTTCCCACCACCATCTGGTTGGTGGGAAGTGCCTGATGACGTCACCCGCCCAGACGCCGGGCCGAGCGATGGGAGCCGCCAGCGAGGACGGCTGCAGAGAGGACCAGCGCGCCCGGAGAGGTAAGTAAGGCGGACGGGGCGGCGGTGTGACATAACCCAGTGGTTTCCAAACTTTTTTGAATCACGGCGCCCTAGAATATCAGAATTTTTTTTTCACGGCACCCCTAGGCCAAAAAAATTCTTATTGAGAAATTTAGAAAGAAATATTACATTAAGTAGATCGCGTTTATATGTCATCCTTAGGGTCAGTTGTGTGGTGAGGGACAGGATTCGTTTCTGTTTATCCACATATTTTATGATTGGCAGCCACTAGCACTGGTTTTGCCTATTATATTGACCATTAATAATTTGAATTGGTCCTGGACCACCAACCCAGGGCACCCCTGCAAGTGTCCCGAGGCACCCCAGGGAGCAACGGGACACAGTTTGGCAACCTCTGATTTAGTGATAAAAGTCAGCAGCAATTGTCATGGTCATCCTGAGGCAGTCACACAGCGTAAAGATAACACAATGCCTAACCCTCTCTCTCGCAGCCTAAACCCCCCTCCCCCTAGTACCTAACCCTCCCCTCTCCATAGTGCCTAACCCTCCCTTCCCATAGCCTAACTCTAACTCTCCCTCCCCGCAGCCTAACCTTCCCTTCCCGCAATCTAACCCTAACCTCCTCCTTCTGCAGCCTAACCCACCCCTCCCCCTAGTGCCTAACCCTCCCCTCCCCTTAGTGCCTAACCCTCCCTTCCTATAGCCTAACCCTCCCTTCTCGTAGCCTAACTCTAACCCTCCCTCTCGCAGCCTAACTCTAACCTCCCCATCCCGCAGCCTAACCATCCCCTCCCCCTAGTGTCTAGCCCTCCCTTCCCATAGCCTAACCCTAACCCTCCCTTCCCGTAGCCTAACCCTAACTCTCCCTCCCCACAGCCTAACCAAAACCTCCCCCTCCTGCAGCCTAACCCTCCCCCTAGTGTCCAACCCTAAACCTCCCCAAGCTATTTACTGTACGTTCGGGATTCTGGCTGTCGGGATTTCAGTATAGGGTTAGGCTGTGTGTGTGTGTGGAGGTGGGGGGTTCAGGGTCAGGCTGCTGGCAAGGGGGGGTTAGGGGTGTTGGGGATTAGGATTAGTCTACTTACCACCTTGGTGTCAGGATCCTGAGCGTCATGATGCCGCTGTCAATATTTTGACTGCCGGCATACCAAGCGCCGGGATCCCGATAGCATCCCCTCTCCATTACAAACTGTCCTCAATGCTGTTGCTTGGCTCATCTTTCTAAACTGTCTGCTTTCGCCTTCCCTCTTCCGCAGACCCTATACTGGCTCCCCTTTTCCTCCCTCGGGCCCTATACTGGCTCCCCTTCCCCTATAGAACCTATTTCAGGAACTGGTAATTTACATTCCTCCTTTGATATATTTATCATACAAATTCAAAGTACCTGTATTGTTTATGCAGCAATAATGTTTGCATTTGACTTTCTACTTCCCTTCATCTATCTGTAACGGATTTAAAGGAAGTCATTGATGATTTCCAAACCTTCTTGACACTTTACATAGATATACGCAGAAGTTTCCCTCATTAACACCTTTCCGCAAAAATCCAGGACATCACCTGAAGTGAGTACACTGACTACTATCAAAAGGCCTGGCCATTGACTAGATCCCCTGCTAGGAAATTACAATAAGCATCTCATTTCCTACACTCACAGAAGTAGACTTCAAAAATCAAATACCGAAAAATAACAGAAGTGCATTTGTTACCCTTATGGGGTCTATTCACGAAGCAGTGAAAAGAGTGGAGAAGTGAGTCTGTGGAGAAGTTGGGATCCGGTCTTTAGGTCGACAAGACTTAGGTCGACTCGACAATGTCTAGGTCGACCACTACTGGTTGACAGTAAGTAGGTCGACGTGGTTTCTAGGTCGACATGACAAAAGGTCGACATGAGTTTTTTTACATTTTTTTTAATTTTTGAACTTTTTCATACTTTATGATCCACGTGGACTACAATTGGGAATGGTAATCTGTGCCGAACGCAGCGGTAGTGGAGTGAGGCACCTTGCCCGAAGCATGGCTAGTGAAGCGAGCCATGCGAGGGGACACGGTGCACTAATTGGGGTTCCCCGTCATTGTACGGAGAAAACAACACCAAAAAAAGTGAAAAAACTCATGTCAACCTAGTACATGTTGACCTAGAGTCCCTGTTGACCTAGAAACCATGTCGACCTACTTACTGTCGACCAATAGTGGTCGACCTAGACACTGTCGACCTAAGTCTGGTCTATCTAACATACCACACTCGGTGAAGTTGCCCATGACAACCAATCAGCTGTTCCATACAATTGTATAGTATGCAAATTATAAGTGTTACTTCACTGCTGATTGGTTGCCATGGGCAACTTCTCCACTGCATCACTTTTACACACTTTTCACTGCTTCATGAATAGACCCCTAAAATACAAACACATCTTAAATATACTGTAGCTACATTTTAAAAAGCAATTGTACAACCGTGCATAGGGCCTAATTGAAGGTTGATCGCAAAAGCAAAATCCTCCTCTAGTGGGCAAAACCATGTGCAGTGCAGGGGGGGGGGGGGGGGGGGGGCAGATGTAAAATGTGCAGAGAGAGTTAGATTTGGGTGGGGTGTGTTCAAACTGAAATCTAAATTGCAGTGTAAAAATAAAGCAGCCAGTATTTACCCTGCACAGAAACAAAATAACGCACCCAAATCTAACTGTCTCTGCACATGTTACAGCTGCACCCCCTGCAGTGCACATGGGCCCTCATTCCGAGTTGTTCGCTCGGTATTTTTCATCGCATCGCAATGAAAATCCGCTTAGTACGCATGCGCAATGTTCGCACTGCGACTGCGCCAAGTAACTTTGCTATGTAGAAAGTAATTTTACTCACGGCTTTTTCATCGCTCCGGCGATCGTAATGTGATTGACAGGAAATGGGTGTTACTGGGCGGAAACACGGCGTTTCAGGGGCGTGTGGCTGAAAACGCTACCGTTTCCGGAAAAAACGCAGGAGTGGCCGGAGAAACGGTGGGAGTGCCTGGGCGAACGCTGGGTGTGTTTGTGACGTCAACCAGGAACGACAAGCACTGAACTGATCGCACAGGCAGAGTAAGTCTGAAGCTACTCTGAAACTGCTAAGTAGTTAGTAATCGCAATATTGCGAATACATCGGTCGCAATTTTAAGAAGCTAAGATTCACTCCCAGTAGGCGGCGGCTTAGCGTGTGTAACTCTGCTAAATTCGCCTTGCGACCGATCAACTCGGAATGAGGGCCATGGTTTTGCCTGTTAGAGGAAGTTTTGCAGTAAACTTTGAATTAGGTCCATAGAGCACTAAATATATCATGTTTAAACACAGTAACCCCTATACATTTACAGTATATGGAATGGAGAACACGCCATTTATCATGTGGGACGGTTCTCCAGCCACAACCTGTCATGTTTCTTATATTGCAGTATTTTTCCTTTCAAAGAAAAGCTGAGAAAAATAAAGTTTCTGTGAATACTGATAAATCTATCTCTGTTTTTGTATTTTACTATTATTAACATATAGCACTGAAGTAGCCTTCAGCGACCCCTCTCCCCCCCTCCCCCCTACACACACACACACACACACACACACACACACACACACACACACACACACACACACACACACACCTTACTGATTTTCTATGTAAATAGACTGGATTACTGTAATGACAACTTCCTCTTTAAACATAATAACCCAGAAGTCTCATCCATGTTACCTGTAATAATGCTCCCTGTATTGTCCTAAGAACAAAACAAGAACACAGCATTGATCAACACTGGATCCTCATTCATGCAACCATGAAATTAATATTGCACTGTATTATCTGTTTTTCCCGGCATTTGGAACATTTAAATAGCTAAGGAGAACAGAGCATCCTTTACTGAGTCTCTCTGGGGAGTGCAGAATGCTGATGGATTTACAGTCTCCTTATTAACAGAAGTGCTGTGTAGAGATTGCTGGGTTCACGCACATGGGGGGTCATTCTGAGTTGATCGTAGCTGTGCTAAATTTAGCACAGCTACGATCTTCTTCCCTGACATGCGGGGGGACACCCAGCACAGGGCTAGTCCGCCCCGCATGTCAGTGCCGCCCCCCCCGCAGAAGTGCAAAGTCATCGCACAGCGGCGATGCCTTTGCACTTCAAGAGTAGCTCCCGACCAGCGCAGCTTTAGCGTGCTGGCCGGGAGCTACTCATCGCTCCCCGGCCCGCAGCGGCTGCGTGTGACGTCACGTAGCCGCTGCGGCCCGCCCCCCGTTCGGTCTGGCCACTCCTGCGTTGGCCGGACCGCGCCCACGAAACGGTGGCCAAACGCTGCCGTTCCTCCCCCTCCCGCCCAGCGACCGCCTCTGCCTGTCAATCAGGCAGAGGCGATCGCAGCCCTGCTACGGCCTTCGGCCGTCTGGCATGCGCCAGCGCACTACGGCTCTGGTGCATGCGCAGTAGGGACCTGTTCACTCTGCTGCGAAAAAAAAGCAGCGAGCGAACGGGTCAGAACCGTGCTGGCCCAGATGGTTTGAAAGTCAATAACTGGCTACAATGTAAAGCATGTCAATGTCACAGAGATCTTTTGGGGTGGAAAGAGTAACTGCAGAGCTGGCCCTAACCAATATGATGCCCTAGGCAAGATTTTGGCTGGTGCCCCCTAGCACCACCGCTGGTTCCGCCTCTGACCTTGTACCTCTTTCCCAGCACCATCACCCCTCATCCATAGCAGTCCTTATTTTGGTGTTTGTAACCCCTATATTTTAAATAGGAACAGTTCGCACATTTGGCGCACAGCCCAAAAAGGGGTGTGTTTTTGCTGGCAAGGGGCATGGCCACACAATAGTAACCCCAATTCCAATGATGCCACACAGTACTGCAACTTTATTCACATTTGATCATGCGATTGTTTCCATAATTCATATTACATCCCATAGTAGTATTACTTTACCTTATAAATGTTACTCCTCACAGTAGTGCCCCTTATTCACATTACATCACACTGAATTGCTCCTTATTCACATTACACCACACCCTATTGCTTTTTATTCACATTAGACGACACAGTAGTTCCCTTTCTATACGCAATGCCACATAGTAGAGCACCTTAAACACATAATGCCACACAGTAATGCCCCTAACACATATGAGACACATTATTAATGTCCTTAAAAACATAATGCACCTTACACATTATGACAACCTTTATTAATGCCCTTTTACACATAATGTCCCTTACACATATGCCGCACATTATTAATGCCCTTATACACATAATGACACACATAGTGCCCCTTACACATATGTGGCACATTATTAATGCATTTTTACATGACACACATAATGCTCTTTACACATATTCCAAACACTACTGCATAACCAACCCACTCACATGCACACAGCACTCACACTGCCACTAACACTGTGACCTCTGCCTCTGCTTGGATACAGATGTGTCCTCATAAATCTTGCCTCAATGCTAACGTCTGGCACATTTTTTTTTATGAAAATGCATCTTATTTGCATTGCTATGTGGCTAGGATGCACAAGCAGATTCTGCTGATTAAAATGATATGTAGCATGCCTATATACTGTGTGAGACTGTGGCTGTATCTGCATATGAAATGCTACACATAGAATATAGGCATGCCGCATATCATTTTAATCAGCAGAAGCTGCTGATGCCCCTAGGCATATCAAATGCCCTAGGCAATTGCCTAGTTTGCCTATGCCTATGGCCGGCTCTGAGTAACTGGACCATTTATTATCGGGTTTTAGACCCGATAATTATTCTCGTATCGTCTCCAGGGGTGGCCGCAATACTGCGCATGCACAGGCTGATGACTGCGCATCTGCGTGCAGAGAGTAACTATTACGGCTGTAGCCCTTAGGGGTCTATTCAATGCCTGTCGGATCCTCTCCGACGGAGAGGATCTGACAGTTCAGTATTCAATTAGCCGGCATTTACGACAAGTTTTGCCCGTTTTCGACAATGCTGTTCCGACTTTTTTTTAAGTCCCTCTTCGGGAATTCATGACCCCCCTGGAGGGAGAATAGATAATGTGGCGTGCGTAGCGCACCACCGTGCCCGCAGCGTGGTGAGCGCAGCGAGCCTGCAAGGGGCTCATTTGCGCTCATCCATCTGTCGGTATGTCGGCGGTCGGGATTCCGGCGCTGGTATGCTGGCCGCCGGGAGCCCGGCCGCCGGTATGCCATACTACACAAGAAACAGAAAATAATGAAAGCGCTGTCCAAATTATAAGAGTACTTTTATTAAAAATAAATTTCTAAAATTGCTGAATACATCCACATTAATATTATCTAAAAGGTATCCATTAAATCAATCAATATTCATATATATTTTGGGGACTCCTTTTGTGTCCCCACACCACTTCTAGATATTATGACTAAACAGCCGTGATAACTGGGCTGAGAAACGCGTCAAGAGTTGCTCCTGAGCATTGTGGATAAAAGTTTTAAAAGCGGCATAGGAGTATCCAGCACGGGCTTCTAATCCTGCCAACCTAAAGTAGATGTGACACGGTGAGCCCGGCCTAGAATACAGCTACCCGTCCTGAGGTCTGCAGTGAATGCTGACAGCGCGACCTGGACAGTGGAAGGCGGGCCATTATACTTGGGACGGCAAAGGATAAGTTCCAACGAGAGGCGCAGCCGCAAGTAACACTCTGCCGGATACTGCAAGGTGATTGCCGAATCACCAACGGCGAGGAGACGGTGCAGTGCGCTTGGAATAAGAACTACATGCCCTTGGAGAGACGCAGCCGCAATTACATGGTGAGATACAACCAGTATATTTTGAACACAGCCTGATAAGGATCACACTGATTACTGCTATCTTAAAAAAAGGGGATCAGACTATACATTATCTAAAGACACGGGGACGCCCGTGAAAGATTACTAGATAAACATTTTGAACATTCCCGATAAAGCATGTACTGATTAAGCAATTATTGGGGATCCCAAACAAATTACTAGTAAAATTCAGAGACACTGAAAGTTCAGAACAACAGAAATTCCCGGTTACGGGACCCTTCTAATTACCTTTATTTCAGATCTGACACTAACAACTGGGACTATGGTTCTTTGAATCTAGGAGTACTAGAAAGGATTTTCGGTCATCATACATTGTTGTAAAAAGAGGGGAATAATTATGTCTAGGCTATAGAATACTGGTTGCTCTAATGAGATGATAAGATCTACTGAAACTGTATCCACTGTGTATAGTCATAATATCTAGAAGTGGTGTGGGGACACAAAAGGAGTCCCCAAAATATATATGAATATTGATTGATTTAATGGATACCTTTTAGATAATATTAATGTGGATGTATTCAGCAATTTTAGAAATTTATTTTTAATAAAAATACTCTTATAATTTGGACAGCGCTTTCATTATTTTCTGTTTCTTGTGTTAAAAAATTTGGGATTCAACACCCCATAATTGAGAGCAGCAGTCCATCTTTGGGAGGAATTGATTTGTTAAAAATCAAGGAGGTTAGATAGCCGACACACACCAGTCAGTTTAGCGCTTTCTCAGATTTTTTGCCATACTACACCCCTTTGAGAGGTAGCCCTCTGAGAGCTGTAAGAACCTTGTTTACTGGAAATGTTAATTTATTTAGATGAGGTTGAGAATGAAAGCTGTAAAGAGTAAAATCCTGTATAGACTGAATAAATACAAGAAGGCGAAGGGGCACTATCCATAGTCGTTCTGCAGATGCTGAGCGCCAAAGTGTACAGTGTATACTTCCGTCATCATAGCTTCACTATCCCACACCTGGGAGCTGAGAGCCTAACTTGTGATTGGGGGGGGGGAGGAAGGGGGGGTTTGGTGGGCGGTGGCAATAGGGGATTAGGTAAAAACCAGAACTTGTCGTTTCCCTGGTGACATAGAAACCCCCCCCCCCCCCCACCTCTGGATGGGACGCCTCCTTGATGGGGACAGACAGGGGTGCACTACAAGCTCCAGAATGGCAGGGGTTGCTGCATGGAGCCAGTCCAGTCAGGCGTACCGGGTTCTGGATTTTTACACAATATCGGGTAATGGCTCAAAAGCATCTGTATAGAAATCCCACTTTAGTAAATGAATGAAGCTCAAGCTGGAGGCATTGTGTAAGCGATTGTACAGATATGGACTTTGAATGCACACTGAGAGTAACCCCCACTGTGGTGTAAGAATCAGTGTACCAGCTGAGGGTAAGTTTTGAATTAAACTTCCAGTTTTAAGACTGAGATCCAGATTGAAAATAACAAGGAGCGTCCTCTTGCCTAATTACTGATGTCAAATGAACCCAACTCTTATACCAGATTGTGCGTGCACTGTTGACAGGCTGAGGATACCCGAGTTCTGAGATGGTGGTTCCAGAACGCAGAGGGAAGCCAGTGGTGCCACGAGGAACTTCCCACAGATACCTACAGATCAGATGTTGAGAGGGTAGGCCTCCTGCTTTGGGAGTGCAGTGTCAGCGGTTTAAGGGTAAGTAGGTGCATCCTAAAATGTAATGAGCTTTTGTAGCAGCTGCCAGCTGCTAAGAGCTATTATTTTACTTATTCTCTACAAACATTACTACATATTTTTCCATATCAGACTTCCTTGATATTATCCTATGAGTATAAACAACACATTTACGTCCTAGACGCATGACCTTCATGTATGTACTTTATACGTCATAAACCATTTACATAGTCTGCTCAAGATTTCACCTTATCCAAATCTTTACTCAAGCACAAACTATCCTCCTCTGTAATTTCACCTACAGTAGCTTTGAAGGAAACCTTTATTGAGTATATTTTATAAAATGTAAGGTAGATGCTGATTGGTTGCCATGGTCAGCTTCTCCACTGGTCTGTTTTTCCACTCTTTTCACTGCTTCATGAATAGACCCCATAGTCACCAAATGATTTAGGCCATCTACTAGTCCCTGCAGGACACCACCAACCACTTTATCAGAAAATGTTCCATACATAACATTCATCATCTGTCTTCCATATTTCAGCCACTTATCATCCCATGTACATCCCTAGTCCTATTGTTTGCATTTTATGCCAATCTCCAAATATTTAACATCTGCTCAGGAGTGTAAGTAGTAGTTGTTAGGCCTTATGGTAAAGTAGTTATTTTCAGATTGGTGAGTGGGTTGGCAAATCCAAAAGGGTCCTACTGCTCTCATGTATATACAGGGTGATTCAAAAGTCACAGTTCACCCTTTTGTTTCAAAAATTGTGCAGAAAATGGGAAAACTGAATACTCCAGTAAGGAATGGGTGAGGTGGGCTATCTTTTAGGGTATGTACCGAACATGGGCGCCATCTTGAAATCGGCCATCTTGAATCTAAGTCAGTTTTCCCATTTCCAGCATAGTTTTTGAAACAGTAGGGTGTACTGCGACTTTTGAATCACCCTGACCAAATCTCTCTCTCTCTGCATATGTTACATCTACCCCACCTGCACTGCACATGATTTTGACCAACTGCTACATTTTTGGTTTGCTAACAAACCTGAATAAGGCCCATACCACAGTATGTTACCTAGGGATGTAGTTATGTGAGGAGACCACCGGTCACAACACCTCCCCCCTACATCCGGCCCCCTGAGAATCCCGACAGTCGGCATACCAGGGACTAGTCCCACTTGCGGGTGTCCACGACACCTGTAGAGTGGAAATAGAACCTGTGGCGACCTCAGGTCGACACTGAACCCGCAGTGTGGTGAGCGCAGAGAGCCCGCAAGCGCAGAGAGAGTCCCCCACCGGCATTCCGCAGCCGGCGGAGGTATGCTGACTGGTATGCATATCCAACCCATCACCTGGATGCTGTGTGAGTAGTTTGTATGCTGTTATAACCCTGTGTGTTGGTTAACTGCTGTAAAAGATTGTTGTTTACATCTGAACTCACAACGATAAAGAATATTAGACTAGATAAACTATCTAATCATCAAGTATTATTATTACTGTATTAAAAAATTATCATCAAGAAAAAATGTGCTTTTAATTGATGAAGCGCAGGAAGATTTTTACCAATAGTCTTAAAACCACTGAAGTTTTTGTGCTGCAGATTAATACAAGTAGCAGTGACCTTTCAAGTACAGTCTCCATGGGTTCGGTATGAATGACCCCCGGATGAGATGCCAGTGATCAAAATACCAACTCCGGCATCCCGATGTATGAAATCCCATCCGGGGTGAATTTACTAATCTAACCCCTGTCCCCTACCCCTCCATTCCCGCAGCCTACCCCTAACCTGCCCCTGGTAGTGCCTAAACTTAACACCCCCTGTCCCACAGCCTAAACCTAACCCTCCCTCCTTAGTGCCTAAACCTAACCTTCCCCCTGGTTGTGCCTAACCCTAACCCCCCCCCCCCCCCCCGGCCGCAGCCTATCCCCAACCTCCCACCCTGCGCAACCTAACCCTAACCCCCCCCCTCTTCCCGGTGTTGGCTAAACCTAACACACACACTCCGGTACTGAGAGGTCACGGAGTCCTGGTGTCGGTATCTTGACCCTGTCAGAATTCCGATGTTGGTATTTTGACGGGTGTCAGGATTCCGGCGTCGGGATTCCGGCATCTGTATTTCGGCAGCCTGGATCCCGACAGCCAGGATATTAACCGCATCCCATCTCCATGGTTGCCTGACAGACTGATGCATCAATATGAACATAGAAGTATTGAATTCAGTGTATATATTAAATAAGAAAAGTTCAGTATCCTACTGACAAATTGCTGGTCCGCATATATATATATATATATATATATATATATATATATACACAAATTGGGGAATAGGGGTAACAGCAACCAACAGTGTCCTGATAAGTAATATTGATCATGAAGGAATGTCATAAAAAGAGATATGTAATACTGAGATAAATTAAGAATAAAAAGTGAATTTATTTATACAAATATAATAAAAGTACTAAAACTATACACTGAGAAGATAATTTAAAAAAAATTTTTTTAAGACAATAGGAAAAAATGAGAAGCTAAAAACATAGATTTAGGTAAAAAAAAAAAAAGAGAAATTCCAGCTTATCTTAATATAGAGAGTCACAAAAAGTACACCCAACGCGTTTCGTCCATCTGACTTCATCATGTATATATATATATATATATCATTTTTATACAATGCCATGAATGTTTGTTTAAATGTTCTACATATCTTACTGACTATGTTCCAGCTTTGTTTACACACAGCCTCGCCACTGGACCCCCGCGAACGGGAAGCCACAGAACGCCGGGTAACCATGACTACAGCTTCCCTGGTTGCCTAGGCACTGTCGGAATCCCGTGACGCGCCGGAACCACGTGACTGAGGCGGCCGCACGTCACACGCACCAGGACGGAAGCTCCACGCTTCCCCGGTCACTGCTGTCACTCCCGCCTTCTGGGTCTTCCTCACCATAAAGGTAACACCTAATTGTATTGTACACTCACTCTGTTTGTTCACCTTGACAAAGGGGCGTTCGCGCCCCGAAACGTTGGACCACCCCTCTTTTGCTGTTATGGATTAAAAGCACTTGCACTTTAACTTTGGCTTCTGCAGTCTCTGAGTGCCGCTGATTGTCCTATTGGAAAAATGTCTGCATACTTCTTCCAGATGGCACCGGAGCACCATTAAATGTGCAGGGTGAGTGCCGATCCAAGTACATATCCTATCACCAGGAAACAGTTGCCCCGCACAGGCACAGCATTCCAGTTGGGATAAGGCACCCCAATCTTTGCTTATCATATTAGCCATTTACAGGCCCCTTTTGTGGAGGAAACAGACCCGTTGGAGTCACCCACAGCACGCACAAGTCACCTTCTGCACTCACTGTTAATTCACACAAAGTCTGGACTACCACAGTTTATTTGCGGCATACAAGCATTCTGCACTGTTCTCATTGTAGCAAGTGCCACATATCTTTATGGCCATGTCACAGCATACAGAAAGTACGGCCATCCAGGCTAACCTCTACAGCTTCACCGACGCTGATGCGGACCGCTTACTATTCACAGAAGATCTCACTGAAGCAGATGAACAGCTCAATATGGATGACATCTATCATCAACTCGTCAAATTGAAAAAAAGAGAACTAGATTTTCTCATGCACGGCATATCTTTGTCTAACTACCATCGTGACAAAATGATCCCCAGAGGCTTCCGCATCCGCAATGTCCCCACCATAGGCCGGTTCAACACAGATTTCTGTAACCGGTGGATTGGCATCTTAAACAAGTGCAGTATGGACTTGATGCTACTAGTAGTGGAGGAAGCCGGGAAAGAATTGAAGAACACACGAGACAAAATTAAGGCCGTTTAACACGAGCATCGCGTGTTACTTACCAAAGAAGAAAATCAGACCATTACACAGAAAATCCAGACATTATGTGACAACCATAAAAAAGAGCTCATCAAGTTCAAGCGGACCAAATTACACATAGTCCAAGATGATTATGAAACCAACCGCGTCTATCGGTGGCTCTCTGGCGGCGAACCTGGTAACCACAAACCGTATAATTATCGCTCCAAACACACTTGGCGCAATCGCAGAGAAGAAAGAGCTAGGGACAATTTTACATCCAACAGTGACAGTGACTTTATGCTGGCGGACTCAGAGGGCCCAACTGAAGCTAATGACCCCCCTTTAGGGGCTACGCCTGCCGCAGGGGCAGGCTTAAAAACAAAAGGACGCCCACCCGCAGGGGCCAACAGAACTCGCGGCTCCAGAAACACAACTTCAAGGAAGAAACTGTAATCTACAACCTCTCCGACCGCCATCTCAACAATTTAGAAACCAAGGTGCTTAACTATGGTTTATCTTTTGTCCCAACCAGCCAGTTCGATGAATTCACTTGGCAAATCGAATTAAACAAATTTGCTTGCAAGCTTCGCCTACAAGAATTTTTTCACGACCACCCTCCCACAGCCAGGCCAGAGACACATCAGACGTTCATCAACTCTACACGCAAGTCAAAATTTGACCCCATTTCATCCAACTCGTCCATAAAAACGTTCACCCGACTGTTGGACCAGTCCATTACCAAATATACAGCAGCCAAGCACAACGTACACCATAATCTTTCACGTTCCGAATTCCAAGCCCTTAAGAACTTGGGGTCCTACAAGGACATCATTATACGCCCCGCCGACAAGGGGGGGGGCATTGTTATAATGAATTTATCCGACTACAGAACTGAGGCATATCGCCAATTGGCAGACGATACGGTATACGAAGCGCTGGCCGGCGATCCCACCAAACAGTACAAAGCGGAAGTAGACAGCATACTGGAAGCAGCCAGTACCACCGGTTTGATTTCCTCCAAGTTATGCAGCTCCTTAAAACAAGAATTTCCCACAGTACCGCTGCTGTTTCTGGTACCCAAAATCCACGAGAGCATGGATTGTCCACCCGGCAGACCTATCATTTCTGCACACAACGCACTGTTTCAGCCCATCTCTATATTTCTGGACAGCATTCTACAGCCTTTAATTAGTCAACAACCCAATTATACGAAGGACACCACCAGTTTCCTCAATAAACTCAATACCATCGACACTGTACCGGCTGGGACCATCATCTGTACAGTAGACATCTGCAGTCTCTACACAAGCATTCCACATGATCAAGGCCTAAAAGCCATGCAAGCGTTTCTAACCGACACACAGATGTCCAGTCTGGATCATAAGTTATTTCTTCAACTATTGGAATTAACGCTAACCCGCAACTATTTCCTATTCGATGGGAAATTTTACCGCCAGGTCAGTGGGTGCTCTATGGGGAGTAATGTGTCCCCATCTTTCGCAAATGTCTATATGTTCTTTGAAGAACGCGCCATGTTCTTCAACAATGAAGAGTTCAAACAACACATTGCGTTTTATTCCAGATATATAGATGACGTCTTTATACTATGGACCGGAGGCAAGGTAACATTTGACACTCTGATTGCCACCATCAACAACAGGAGTTCACCCATCAAAGTTACAGCACAATGGGACTCAAACAAACTGAATTACTTGGACGTGAACGTCATCATTAAAAATCAGGTGATATACTGTATACAGAAGTATATCACAAGCCTACTGATAAAAACACCTTACTTCGCTACAATAGCCACCACCCAGCAGCCCTTAGAACAGGCCTACCCAAGTCACAATACATTAGGGCAGCAAGAATTACTAGCGACCCGGACCAACTCAAAGGCGCACTAAACAAGGTAACCAAGCGTTTTCAGAGCAGAGGATATAAGAATGGATCCCTTCAACAACAGGAACGACTAGTGGCCAATATGAACAGAAGTGATCTCCTTAAACAGAAAACCAAGAGTGACCAACAGATAATACCGTTCGTCTCTCGGTATAATACCTCCAGCCCAGTCGTCCCACGAGCACTTAATGCACTATGGCCTATCATAACTATGGACGACAAACTTAGCACATTGCGGAACAAACGGCCCATGGTGTGCCATACAAGGGGCAAGAGCATAAAAAATTATGTTGTCCGCACCGATATTACAGGCTTCGATTAGACGCCGGCTACCAACTTTTTGACTAAAACAGCCGGATGCTACAAATGCCTGGGCTGTGAGACATGCAAATATATGAATCCAGGATCCACCTTCACCTCTAGCTCCACTGGCAAATCCTACAAGATAAGGCATGTGCTTAATTGCACAACTACCCACATCATTTACCTCATAACTTGCCCGTGTAAATATCAATATGTAGGCAAAACCATACGAAATGCCAGAGAACGCTTTGCCTTACATAGATCTGCTGTTAAGGCTGCTCTGACCCAAAAGAAATTAGAACAGCCGGTGGCCAGAAATTACGCTGAAAAGCAGCACTCTCTCAACGACCTTCGTTTTCAAATTATTGACCATATTCCTAGTAGCCTGCGAGGAGGTGACAGGGCAGGCACCCTGCTCCAAAGAGAGGCGAGCTGGATGTTTAAATTAAACACCGTGCGACCCAACGGTCTTAATGAATGAATACAATGGAGCATCTTTTAATTGCACCATCCAGCTATGAGACAAGACTTCCATCAGCATCAAGCACCGCCCCCCTATGAGGAATCATGTACATTCCATGTAAAGGTATCCTTGCCAACCAGCCGTTAGTCTCCTTGGCAGGAACTGGACTTTATGGCACAGACAAGGACAGTAGCATTATGTATCAGCTGCTGTATCAACGTATATTTCTCTAACAACAACAGTAGTATACATTATTTTTATACAATGCCATGAATGTTTGTTTAAATGTTCTACATATCTTACTGACTATGTTCCAGCTTTGTTTACACACAGCCTCGCCACTGGACCCCTGCGAACGGGAAGCCACAGAACGCCGGGTAACCATGACTACAGCTTCCCTGGTTGCCTAGGCACTGTCAGAATCCCGTGACGCGCCGGAACCACGTGACTGAGGCGGCCGCACGTCACACGCACCAGGACGGAAGCTCCACGCTTCCCCGGTCACTGCTGTCACTCCCGCCTTCTGGGTCTTCCTCACCATAAAGGTAACACCTAATTGTATTGTACACTCACTCTGTTTGTTCACCTTGACAAAGGGGCGTTCGCGCCCCGAAACGTTGGACCACCCCTCTTTTGCTGTTATGGATTAAAAGCACTTGCACTTTAACTTTGGCTTCTGCAGTCTCTGAGTGCCGCTGATTGTCCTATTGGAAAAATGTCTGCATACTTCTTCCAGATGGCACCGGAGCACCATTAAATGTGCAGGGTGAGTGCCGATCCAAGTACATATCCTATCACCAGGAAACAGTTGCCCTGCACAGGCACAGCATTCCAGTTGGGATAAGGCACCCCAATCTTTGCTTATCATATTAGCCATTTACAGGCCCCTTTTGTGGAGGAAACAGACCCGTTGGAGTCACCCACAGCACGCACAAGTCACCTTCTGCACTCACTGTTAATTCACACAAAGTCTGGACTACCACAGTTTATTTGCGGCATACAAGCATTCTGCACTGTTCTCATTGTAGCAAGTGCCACATATCTTTATGGCCATGTCACAGCATACAGAAAGTACGGCCATCCAGGCTAACCTCTACAGCTTCACCGACGCTGATGCGGACCGCTTACTATTCACAGAAGATCTCACTGAAGCAGATGAACAGCTCAATATGGATGACATCTATCATCAACTCGTCAAATTGAAAAAAAGAGAACTAGATTTTCTCATGCACGGCATATCTTTGTCTAACTACCATCGTGACAAAATGATCCCTAGAGGCTTCCGTATTCGCAATGTCCCCACCATAGGCCGGTTCAACACAGATTTCTGTAACCGGTGGATTGGCATCTTAAACAAGTGCAGTATGGACTTGATGCTACTAGTAGTGGAGGAAGCCGGGAAAGAATTGAAGAACACACGAGACAAAATTAAGGCCGTTGAACACGAGCATCGCGTGTTACTTACCAAAGAAGAAAATCAGACCATTATACAGAAAATCCAGACATTATGTGACAACCATAAAAAAGAGCTCATCAAGTTCAAGCGGACCAAATTACACATAGTCCAAGACGATTATGAAACCAACCGCGTCTATCGGTGGCTCTCTGGCGGCGAACCTGGTAACCACAAACCGTATAATTATCGCTCCAAACACACTTGGCGCAATCGCAGAGAAGAAAGAGCTAGGGACAATTTTACATCCAACAGTGACAGTGACTTCATGCTGGCGGACTCAGAGGGCCCAACTGAAGCTAATGACCCCCCTTTAGGGGCTACGCCTGCCGCAGGGGCAGGCTTAAAAACAAAAGGACGCCCACCCGCAGGGGCCAACAGAACTCGCGGCTCCAGAAACACAACTTCAAGGAAGAAACTGTAATCTACAACCTCTCCGACCGCCATCTCAACAATTTAGAAACCAAGGTGCTTAACTATGGTTTATCTTTTGTCCCAACCAGCCAGTTCGATGAATTCACTTGGCAAATCGAATTAAACAAATTTGCTCGCAAGCTTCGCCTACAAGAATTTTTTCACGACCACCCTCCCACAGCCAGGCCAGAGACACATCAGACGTTCATCAACTCTACACGCAAGTCAAAATTTGACCCCATTTCATCCAACTCGTCCATAAAAACGTTCACCCGACTGTTGGACCAGTCCATTACCAAATATACAGCAGCCAAGCACAACGTACACCATAATCTTTCACGTTCCGAATTCCAAGCCCTTAAGAACTTGGGGTCCTACAAGGACATCATTATATGCCCCGCCGACAAGGGGGGGGGCATTGTTATAATGAATTTATCCGACTACAGGACTGAGGCATATCGCCAATTGGCAGACGATACGGTATACGAAGCGCTGGCCGGCGATCCCACCAAACAGTACAAAGCGGAAGTAGACAGCATACTGGAAGCAGCCAGTACCACCGGTTTGATTTCCACCAAGTTATGCAGCTCCTTAAAACAAGAATTTCCCACAGTACCGCTGCTGTTTCTGGTACCCAAAATCCACAAGAGCATGGATTGTCCACCCGGCAGACCTATCATTTCTGCACACAATGCACTGTTTCAGCCCATCTCTATATTTCTGGACAGCATTCTACAGCCTTTAATTAGTCAACAACCCAATTATACGAAGGACACCACCAGTTTCCTCAATAAACTCAATACCATCGACACTGTACCGGCTGGGACCATCATCTGTACAGTAGACATCTGCAGTCTCTACACAAGCATTCCACACGATCAAGGCCTAAAAGCCATGCAAGCGTTTCTAACCGACACACAGATGTCCAGTCTGGATCATAAGTTATTTCTTCAACTATTGGAATTAACGCTAACCCGCAACTATTTCCTATTCGATGGGAAATTTTACCACCAGGTCAGTGGGTGCTCTATGGGGAGTAATGTGTCCCCATCTTTCGCAAATGTCTATATGTTCTTTGAAGAACGCGCTATGTTCTTCAACAATGAAGAGTTCAAACAACACATTGCGTTTTATTCCAGATATATAGATGACGTCTTTATACTATGGACCGGAGGCAAGGCAACATTTGACACTCTGATTGCCACCATCAACAACAGGAGTTCACCCATCAAAGTTACAGCACAATGGGACTCAAACAAACTGAATTACTTGGACGTGAACGTCATCATTAAAAATCAGGTGATATACTGTATACAGAAGTATATCACAAGCCTACTGATAAAAACACCTTACTTCGCTACAATAGCCACCACCCAGCAGCCCTTAGAACAGGCCTACCCAAGTCACAATACATTAGGGCAGCAAGAATTACTAGCGACCCGGACCAACTCAAAGGCGCACTAAACAAGGTAACCAAGCGTTTTCAGAGCAGAGGATATAAGAATGGATCCCTTCAACAACAGGAACGACTAGTGGCCAATATGAACAGAAGTGATCTCCTTAAACAGAAAACCAAGAGTGACCAACAGATAATACCGTTCGTCTCTCGGTATAATACCTCCAGCCCAGTCGTCCCACGAGCACTTAATGCACTATGGCCTATCATAACTACGGACGACAAACTTAGCACATTGCGGAACAAACGGCCCATGGTGTGCCATACAAGGGGCAAGAGCATAAAAAAATTATGTTGTCCGCACCGATATTACAGGCTTCGATTAGACGCCGGCTACCAACTTTTTGACTAAAACAGCCGGATGCTACAAATGCCTGGGCTGTGAGACATGCAAATATATGAATCCAGGATCCACCTTCACCTCTAGCTCCACTGGCAAATCCTACAAGATAAGGCATGTGCTTAATTGCACAACTACCCACATCATTTACCTCATAACTTGCCCGTGTAAATATCAATATGTAGGCAAAACCATACGAAATGCCAGAGAACGCTTTGCCTTACATAGATCTGCTGTTAAGGCTGCTCTGACCCAAAAGAAATTAGAACAGCCGGTGGCCAGACATTACGCTGAAAAGCAGCACTCTCTCAACGACCTTCGTTTTCAAATTATTGACCATATTCCTAGTAGCCTGCGAGGAGGTGACGGGCAGGCACCCTGCTCCAAAGAGAGGCGAGCTGGATGTTTAAATTAAACACCGTGCGACCCAACGGTCTTAATGAAAGAATACAATGGAGCATCTTTTAATTGCACCATCCAGCTATGAGACAAGACTTCCATCAGCATCAAGCACCGCCCCCCTATGAGGAATCATGTACATTCCATGTAAAGGTATCCTTGCCAACCAGCCGTTAGTCTCCTTGGCAGGAACTGGACTTTATGGCACAGACAAGGACAGTAGCATTATGTATCAGTTGCTGTATCAACGTATATTTCTCTAACAACAACAGTAGTATACATTATTTTTATACAATGCCATGAATGTTTGTTTAAATGTTCTACATATCTTACTGACTATGTTCCAGCTTTGTTTACACACAGCCTCGCCACTGGACCCCTGCGAACGGGAAGCCACAGAACGCCGGGTAACCATGACTACAGCTTCCCTGGTTGCCTAGGCACTGTCGGAATCCCGTGACGCGCCGGAACCACGTGACTGAGGCGGCCGCACGTCACACGCACCAGGACGGAAGCTCCACGCTTCCCCGGTCACTGCTGTCACTCCCGCCTTCTGGTTCTTCCTCACCATAAAGGTAACACCTAATTGTATTGTACACTCACTCTGTTTGTTCACCTTGACAAAGGGGCGTTCGCGCCCCGAAACGTTGGACCACCCCTCTTTTGCTGTTATGGATTAAAAGCACTTGCACTTTAACTTTGGCTTCTGCAGTCTCTGAGTGCCGCTGATTGTCCTATTGGAAAAATGTCTGCATACTTCTTCCAGATGGCACCGGAGCACCATTAAATGTGCAGGGTGAGTGCCGATCCAAGTACATATCCTATATATATATATATATATATATATATGCCTAAAATCTATTTTATAGAGTTTAAACTGTGGAATGCAAAATGTGGGTCGAACAACATGTTCCCTTAAATACCCCTTTCACACTGAACCTCTGACACGGGATATTGCTGGGCTTGGTGCGAAAGGCTCAACCCGGGTTGCGTGTTCTGGGAAATTGACCTTGGTCACGACTAGGGTCGAACCCGGGACCAACCTGGATAAGCTGCAGTGTGAAAGACGCGGCTCGGGTTATTTGACCTGGTTTACGTTTAAAAACGGCTGTTTGGCTATCAGCAGCTGAAGCAGGCGGCTGGCAACTCACCTAGCTGGCAACTCACCTGGCAGCAGAAGGAGGCAGAGCAGATGGTGGCATGCGTGGGCCCAGTGTGAATGAGGTCGACCTGGGAATAACCTGTGTCCAAGCTGCGGTGTGAAAGGTGTGTAACACGACTTGAAACCATGTTAAAAAAACCTGGATAGGACCTGGGATATCAGAACATGGGAATTATAATAAAATAGTAATCTGTAAACTAACATAACACCATTTGTCAGAGTACAGGGGTCAATCATTAGGTAAGTACAATTTACAAAGGTGGAGACTGATTCAAACGCAACTGTAAAAGAGACGTTTATATTATACAGGTGTAGTATCCCCTATCCAAAATCACACATTTTTTTGTTCCCCTACTGAGATAATGACACATATATATGTATATTATATTATATATCTATATAATATATCTGTGTATATATATATATATATATATATAATAGACAGCGTGGGCCGCACAACACTAAAAGACTCCAAAAAAGGGTGCTCGGTCAAAGACTTTTCAATATGGATGCAACCACATCATGAGGCTCCAGCTGGGGCTATGTTGTAGATGAGACCAGCACTCCAGATATAATCAAACGTTTTTATGCCATTTTATAACACATCACAAACGGGTTCTCTGTGCAAATTCAGCAATTTGTAAACATGACTTTTGTAGTATCAAGTATCTCACACGTCCTGTGTATACTGGGGATATGCATCCTACCCAGCCGAGTCTCCCAACAGCTGTTTCGGCTACCGCCGTCGTCAGGGGAGCTGTTACCATCAGTCAGCTAATCTTGTCACATTTATAACCCACAAAATATTCAAAACCGTGCTCACCTGTCACCTCGTTCTTAATCATCCCCGCCAGCTGGAGTTGAAAGGCGTGCTCGCCCGGCCGCACGGACACCGCGGCGCCCAGCTGTGACGTCATCCGGCTCGGTCCCCTGCTAGCGGGCCACTCCCAGCGTTTCCTCCGTCGCCTAGGTAACGGGGATACCACCTCCCCGCGTCACATGATCGTGACGCGAGTCCAGCACCCCCCGCCCTGTCATCGAATGGAGGTAGGCTAATTGGTCCACTCCCGCAAGGGATCCGCCTGTCATGACGTCTATCACTGACCTCCTCGTCTCCCAGCAACCGATTTTCCGGACCTCTTCTGCCTTCTGGCTCTGTAAGGGGGCCGGCGGCGCGGCTCTGGGACCCATCCAAGCTGGGCCTGTGATCGTCCCTCTGGAGCTAATGTCCAGTAGCCTAAGAAGCCCAATCCACTCTGCACGCAGGTGAGTTCGCTTCTTCTCCCCTTAGTCCCTCGATGCAGTGAGCCTGTTGCCAGCAGGTCTCACTGAAAATAAAAAAACCTATTTAAACTTTTACTCTAAGCAGCTCAGGAGAGCCACCTAGATTGCACCCTTCTCGTTCGGGCACAAAATCTTAACTGAGGCTTGGAGGAGGGTCATAGGGGGAGGAGCCAGTGCACACCAGCTAGTCCTAAAGCTTTTACTTTGTGCCCAGTCTCCTGCGGAGCCGCTATTCCCCATGGTCCTTTCGGAGTCCCCAGCATCCACTAGGACGTTAGAGAAAACGGGTATTAGTAAATGATTCAACCATATTATGCATTATAGTCAGAATTACATAAAATCCTATATTCCAAGCATGCGTGTGACTGGACACAGATCCATCAGCACTCTTATTGAATAACAATACTACTATATATACACACACACACACATAATATATAATATATATGCCATTATCTCAGTAGGGGACCCAAAAATGTTGGATTTTGAATTTTGGAAAAGGGATACTCAACCTGTATTATGGGGGTCATTCCGAGTTGATAGCTCGCTAGCTGCTTTCAGCAGCCGTGCAAACGCTAAGCCGCCGCCCTCTGGGAGTGTATCTTAGCTTAGCAGAAGTGCGACCGAAAGTATCACAGCGCGTCTACAAAAAAAAGATTGTGACGTTTCTGAGCAGCTCCAGACCTACTCCTACCTTGCGACCACTTCAGACTATTTAGTTCCTGTTTTGACGTCACGAACACGCCCTGCGTTCGGCCAGCCACGCCTGCGTCTCCCCCGGCACGCCTGCGTTTGAATCTGACACCCCTGCGTTTTTCCACACACTCCCTGAAAACGGTCAGTTACCTCCCAGAAACGCCCACTTCATGTCAATCACTCTGCGGCGAGCAGTGCGACTGAAAAGCGTCGCTAGACCTTGTGTGAAACTACTTCGGCTGTTGTGAAAGTACGTCACGCGTGCGCAGTGCGCCGCATACGCATGTGCAGAAGTGACGATTTTTTGCCTAATCGCTGCACAGCGACCGAAAACAGCTAGCGAACAACTCGGAATGACCACCTATGTTACAGTACACGATGACCAAATATTGTAACTGATATTAATAACTTGCAAGTTTAATCAAATATAAAAGGGATTTTATTGTAATTACTTAGCAAAAACTGTAGCATCTTTATCTCTCCATTATTAGAGGTTTGTTCTTGACTGCATCCTCTGGAAATTTTCATGTTGATACTGGTGGAGGGCTTGGTATGCCTTTACATGACCGCCGAGGGGTTAGGTATATGGTGGTGCTATATAAATAGTATACTAATAATAACTGTGCGTGGGATGGACGGCGTAACACTAGAACATCTGACACAGCACTAGAAGACTTGGAGCCGCAGCAGAGCATTGAAGTATGAGGAAATGTTACACACCACAGAGAAAATGCTACAGGTGGAAATTCCTCCTTCAGGTGAATTTCTGTATAACCGGCTTGTGTGACCAAATGCCAGGATTATGAAATAACACAGATCATAGGATCTCACATATGATCAACCTGGAGTCTCACATGTTGTATGTAATGAGAGCGGGAGGTTCCTGATCCAGGTTTATTCAGCAGGATCCTGTCTTGCAGTTCAACCTGCCGCCAGGAAGATGTAAAGCTGGGCAGGATTTCCAGACATCTGGGTTTTGTGTATCACAGAATCTCTCCTGCACCAATCAGCCTTAGCCAGTCCTTAATCATCGATTTGTAGAAGTTTGATGGGGATGTAGGTAAAAGGTCGACACCACAATGTCGACAGTTATGATTTTGAGATTGTTAAAATTCTCAGAATGTCAACAGATGCAATGGTGACATTCTCAGAGTGCAGAGTGTTGGTATTAGGGTTAGGTTGGGGGATGGTTAGGGTTAGGCTGCTGGGGAAGGGAGGGGGTAGGGTTAGGCTCTAGAGCAGGGGTGGCCAACCAGTTAGAGGCAAAGAGCCAAAAAAGATCTGTAGTCAAGTGATAGAGCCATTATCATGCGCGCACAAAAAGCGCACACACAAAAATGGGGGCATGGCCTAGTTGCCACAAAACCACACCCCATTTTTGTGTGCACACCTTTCGGTATGACATTTGTAGGAGTATGACCTTGTGTCACAACCCCGTTTTTAGTCACATTTTACAGTGCCACATACATATAATGCCCCAGTACAGTGCCACATACATACAATGCCCCAGTATAGTGCCACATACATATAATGCCCAGTACAGTGCCACATACATACAATGCCCCAGTATAGTGCCACATACATATAATGCCCACAACAATGCTCACCACCGCTGTCGCTGGGCCGGACTGGGCTGCTGCTGAGGGCTGGCCTGGGCGGCTACAGCTGCCGCCCGCCTCTGAGCCTGAGGGAAGGAGAGCGCACGCCTCCCCTGCCCCTCAGAAAGTCTCTTGCACATATTAATTATGGCACCAGCTCGTGAGGCAATGAAAGCTTGCAGTTTGGCAGCCAATCAGGGGTCACTGCTGCCAGTCCGCGAGCTCCGATTGGCTCACATGCCGGCGCCCTTAGAAACGCCGCTGGTGGGAACAGTGTGCCGGGCAGCAGTAGGCGGGAGCAAGGAGCTGATCCGCATGTGGAGGGAGAAAGAGCCGCGTGTTGGCCACCACTGCTCTAGAGGGATGATTAGGGATTAGGGTTACAGATAGGGAGGAATACACACCTGAACATAGGACCCGGAAGCCGCTGCAGGTTGTCAGGACCAGTTAAGTCCCCACTGGGCTACTAGGGACAATATGTCGACATTCTAACATATTGGCATTTCATCAGTGTATACATGCTGAATATTGGCATATAATGTTTATCATCATTATGACTGCTGACACATCAAACCACACATTTGAGGCAAATGTATTAAGACTGGAGAAGTGATAAAGCAGTGATAAGTGCAAGGTGATAATGCACCAGCCAATCAGCTCCTAACTGTAAATTTACATATTGGAGTTGATTGGCTGGGGCGTTGTCACCTTGACTTATCACTGCTTTATCACTTCTCCAGGCTTAATACATCTGCCCGTAACTGTTTGATGTCCTAGGAGATATTTGCTGGAAGGTCTTACTCCTACCATCCCTTTATTCTGACACAGGTCTCTGTTATTTCTCCTTTTACAGTGGTGAATGGTTTAGAAATGGTCTCCTAAAGCCGGCACAAGAGGATGCAGGCGGCTGTGGACCTTTAGGCCGTTGTCTGGATCCTTTAACCTCAGGCATCAGCCGATGAGTGGACCCTCACTCACTACAGGTCAATAAGAATTGTCTCACTTCTGTGCAGAGATCCAGAACACCTAGTGGTGAGGCCAGAGAGAAGCTATGGAGTAGAGTCAAGGCTGCCGCAATGGACAGACGATGACCACTAGAGGCGGAACTGCAATTATGGTTGTATATTATTTTATTGCCCCCTGATGATATACTATGAACAGTGACTGTCTTTCAGGTCCCTGGTGCAGTGTCATTTTTCGAGGATGATACTCCCTAATAACATATACTGCAAGCTACCATTAGACACCTTTCTGCGATGCTACATACAATATATACAGTTGTGCCACTGTACAGCAGTGTGACACAAATATTCTATCTCATCACAATACTGTGAATAGTACTATCGTACAGCTTTGTCATACTACATTATATGCAGGCTAGTATATCACCATACACTACTTTGTTACACTATAGGCTGTCATGTCACAAGTACTGTACTGTGCTATATTGAATTATACGCATCCTAGTACGACTATACACTATTTTGTGATGCTGTCACATCACGACTACTGTACTACTATGTGGAACTCAGTGAGGTGCGGTGAGGTAAATAGCTGGGGAAGCACTGGTTAGTATCATAGTCAGATTTTCATACACATGTATGATCTCGTGCCATTATACACAGGTGCAGCGATATATGCACATGTGGGCATTATTATACACAGGTGCAGCGATATATGCACATGTGGGTATTATACACAGGTGTAGCAGTATACACACATGGGCATTATACACAGGTGTAGCAGTATACATGTGGGCATTATACACAGGTGCAGCAGTATACACATGTGGGCATTATACACAGGTGCAGCAGTATACACATGTGGGCATTATACACAGGTGCAGCTGTATACACATGTGGGCATTATACACTAGTGCAGCAGTATACACATATGGGCATTATACACAGGTGCAGCAGTATACACATATGAGCATTATACACAGGTGCAGCAGTATACACATGTGGGCATTATACACAGGTGCAGCAGTATACACATATGGGCATTATACACAGGTGCAGTAGTATACACATATGAGCATTATACACGGGTGCAGCAGTATACACATGTGGGCATTATACACAGGTGCAGCAGTATATACTGCAGGAAATTTGTTACATTTTGAACAGAGATGTGCGGATGGGATGTAGCCAGCATGTCGTCATTTGTTATCCTGTCGGTCAGGATGCCGGCGCAGGAATCCCGCCACCTGTCAGCAGGAAAGCTTTAAGAGAGGAGCAGGCCCGTGTGTAGCTTCCTCCCTTCAGGCCCCTTCCGCTCTGCTGAGAGTCTGAGCACTAGAGGGCGGCCATTTTCTCAGTGATTTGTCTACTGTGCATTCCCAGAACTCTGTGAAAATAGTAGTGATGAGCACCGGAAATTTTTCGGGTTTTGTGTTTTGGTTTTGGGTTCGGTTCTGCGGCCGTGTTTTGGGTTCGAACGTGTTTTGGCAAAACCTCACCGAATTTTTTTTGTCGGATTCGGGTGTGTTTTGGATTCGGGTGTTTTTTTAAAAAAACCCTAAAAAACAGCTTAAATCATAGAATTTGGGGGTCATTTTGATCCCAAAGTATTATTAACCTCAATAACCATAATTTCCACTCATTTTCAGTCTATTCTGAACACCTCACAATATTATTTTTAGTCCTAAAATTTGCACAGAGGTCGCTGGATGACTAAGCTCAGCGACCCAAGTGGCCGACACAAACACCTGGCCCATCTAGGAGTGGCACTGCAGTGTCACGCAGGATGGCCCTTCCAAAAACTACTCCCCAAACAGCACATGACGCAAAGAAGAAAAAAAAGAGGCGCAATGAGGTAGCTGTGTGAGTAAGCTAAGCGACCCTAGTGGCCGACACAAACACCTGGCCCATCTAGGAGTGGCACTGCAGTGTCACGCAGGATGGCCCTTCCAAAAAACACCCCCCAAACAGCACATGATGCAAAGAAAAAAAGAGGCGCAATGAGGTAGCTGTGTGACTAAGCTAAGCGACCCTAGTGGCCGACACAAACACCTGGCCCATCTAGGAGTGGCACTGCAGTGTCACGCAGGATGGCCCTTCAAAAAACTACTCCCCAAACAGCACATGACGCAAAGAAGAAAAAAAAGATGCGCAATGAGGTAGCTGTGTGACTAAGATAAGCGACCCTAGTGGCCGACACAAACACCTGGCCCATCTAGGAGTGGCACTGCAGTGTCACGCAGGATGGCCCTTCCAAAAAACACCCCCCAAACAGCACATGACGCAAAGAAAAAAAGAGGCGCAATGAGGTAGCTGTGTGACTAAGCTAAGCGACCCTAGTGGCCGACACAAACACTTGGCCCATCTAGGAGTGGCACTGCAGTGTCACGCAGGAATGCCCTTCAAAAAACTACTCCCCAAACAGCACATGACGCAAAGAAGAAAAAAAAGAGGCGCAATGAGGTAGCTGTGTGAGTAAGCTAAGCGACCCTAGTGGCCGACACAAACACCTGGCCCATCTAGGACTGGCACTGCAGTGTCACGCAGGATGGCCCTTCCAAAAAACACCCCCCAAACAGCACATGACGCAAAGAAAAAAAGAGGCGCAATGAGGTAGCTGTGTGACTAAGCTAAGCGACCCTAGTGGCCGACACAAACACCTGGCCCATCTAGGAGTGGCACTGCAGTGTCACGCAGGATGGCCCTTCCAAAAACTACTCCCCAAACAGCACATGACGCAAAGAAGAAAAAAAAGAGGCGCAATGAGGTAGCTGTGTGACTAAGATAAGCGACCCTAGTGGCCGACACAAACACCTGGCCCATCTAGGAGTGGCACTGCAGTGTCACGCAGGATGGCCCTTCCAAAAAACACCCCCCAAACAGCACATGACGCAAAGAAAAAAAGAGGCGCAATGAGGTAGCTGTGTGACTAAGATAAGCGACCCAAGTGGCCGACACAAACACCTGGCCCATCTAGGAGTGGCACTGCAGTGTCACGCAGGATGGCCCTTCCAAAAACTACTCCCCAAACAGCACATGACGCAAAGAAGAAAAAAAAGAGGCGCAATGAGGTAGCTGTGTGAGTAAGCTAAGCGACCCTAGTGGCCGACACAAACACCTGGCCCATCTAGGAGTGGCACTGCAGTGTCACGCAGGATGGCCCTTCCGAAAAACACACCCCAAACAGCACATGACGCAAAGAAAAAAAGAGGCGCAATGAGGTAGCTGTGTGACTAAGCTAAGCGACCCTAGTGGCCGACACAAACACCTGGCCCATCTAGGAGTGGCACTGCAGTGTCACGCAGGATGGCCCTTCAAAAAACTACTCCCCAAACAGCACATGACGCAAAGAAGAAAAAAAAGATGCGCAATGAGGTAGCTGTGTGACTAAGATAAGCGACCCTAGCGGCCGACACAAACACCTGGCCCATCTAGGAGTGGCACTGCAGTGTCACGCAGGATGGCCCTTCCAAAAAACACCCCCCAAACAGCACATGACGCAAAGAAAAAAAGAGGCGCAATGAGGTAGCTGTGTGACTAAGCTAAGCGACCCTAGTGGCCGACACAAACACCTGGCCCATCTAGGAGTGTCACGCAGGATGGCCCTTCAAAAAACTACTCCCCAAACAGCACATGACGCAAAGAAGAAAAAAAAGAGGCGCAATGAGGTAGCTGTGTGAGTAAGCTAAGCGACCCTAGTGGCCGACACAAACACCTGGCCCATCTAGGAGTGGCACTGCAGTGTCACGCAGGATGGCCCTTCCAAAAAACACCCCCCAAACAGCACATGACGCAAAGAAAAAAAGAGGCGCAATGAGGTAGCTGTGTGACTAAGCTAAGCGACCCTAGTGGCCGACACAAACACCTGGCCCATCTAGGAGTGGCACTGCAGTGTCACGCAGGATGGCCCTTCCAAAAACTACTCCCCAAACAGCACATGACGCAAAGAAGAAAAAAAAGAGGCGCAATGAGGTAGCTGTGTGAGTAAGCTAAGCGACCCTAGTGGCCGACACAAACACCTGGCCCATCTAGGAGTGGCACTGCAGTGTCACGCAGGATGGCCCTTCCAAAAAACACCCCCCAAACAGCACATGACGCAAAGAAAAAAAGAGGCGCAATGAGGTAGCTGTGTGACTAAGCTAAGCGACCCTAGTGGCCGACACAAACACCTGGCCCATCTAGGAGTGGCACTGCAGTGTCACGCAGGATGGCCCTTCAAAAAACTACTCCCCAAACAGCACATGACGCAAAGAAGAAAAAAAAGATGCGCAATGAGGTAGCTGTGTGACTAAGATAAGCGACCCTAGTGGCCGACACAAACACCTGGCCCATCTAGGAGTGGCACTGCAGTGTCACGCAGGATGGCCCTTCCAAAAAACACCCCCCAAACAGCACATGACGCAAAGAAAAAAAGAGGCGCAATGAGGTAGCTGTGTGACTAAGCTAAGCGACCCTAGTGGCCGACACAAACACCTGGCCCATCTAGGAGTGGCACTGCAGTGTCACGCAGGATGGCCCTTCAAAAAACTACTCCCCAAACAGCACATGACGCAAAGAAGAAAAAAAAGATGCGCAATGAGGTAGCTGTGTGACTAAGATAAGCGACCCAAGTGGCCGACACAAACACCTGGCCCATCTAGGAGTGGCACTGCAGTGTCACGCAGGATGGCCCTTCCAAAAACTACTCCCCAAACAGCACATGACGCAAAGAAAAATGAAAGAAAAAAGAGGTGCAAGATGGAAATGTCCTTGGGCCCTCCCACCCACCCTTATGTTGTATAAACAGGACATGCACACTTTAACCAACCCATCATTTCAGTGACAGGGTCTGCCACACGACTGTGACTGAAATGACGGGTTGGTTTGGACCCCCACCAAAAAAGAAGCAATTAATCTCTCCTTGCACAAACTGGCTCTACAGAGGCAAGATGTCCACCTCATCATCATCCTCCGATATATCACCGTGTACATCCCCCTCATCACAGATTATCAATTCGTCCCCACTGGAATCCACCATCTCAGCTCACTGTGTACTTTGTGGAGGCAATTGCTGCTGGTGAATGTCTCCACGGAGGAATTGATTATAATTCATTTTAATGAACATCATCTTCACCACATTTTCTGGATGTAACCTCGTACGCCGATTGCTGACAAGGTGAGCGGCGGCACTAAACACTCTTTCGGAGTACACACTTGTGGGAGGGCAACTTAGGTAGAATAAAGCCAGTTTGTGCAAGGGCCTCCAAATTGCCTCTTTTTCCTGCCAGTATAAGTACGGACTGTCTGACGTGCCTACTTGGATGCGGTCACTCATATAATCCTCCACCATTCTTTCAATGGGGAGAGAATCATATGCAGTGACAGTAGACGACATGTCCGTAATCGTTGTCAGGTCCTTCAGTCCGGACCAGATGTCAGCATCAGCAGTCGCTCTAGACTGCCCTGCATCACCGCCAGCGGGTGGGCTTGGAATTCTGAGCCTTTTCCTCGCACCCCCAGTTGCGGGAGAATGTGAAGGAGGAGATGTTGACAGGTCGCGTTCCGCTTGACTTGACAATTTTGTCACCAGCAGTTCTTTGAACCCCAGCAGACTTGTGTCTGCCGGAAAGAGAGATCCAAGGTAGGTTTTAAATCTAGGATCGAGCACGGTGGACAAAATGTAGTGCTCTGATTTCAACAGATTGACCACCCGTGAATCCTTGTTAAGCGAATTAAGGGCTCCATCCACAAGTCCCACATGCCTAGCGGAATCGCTCTGTGTTAGCTCCTCCTTCAATGTCTCCAGCTTCTTCTGCAAAAGCCTGATGAGGGGAATGACCTGACTCAGGCTGGCAGTGTCTGAACTGACTTCACGTGTGGCAAGTTCAAAAGGTTGCAGAACCTTGCACAACGTTGAAATCATTCTCCACTGCGCTTGAGACAGGTGCATTCCACCTCCTATATCGTGCTCAGTTGTATAGGCTTGAATGGCCTTTTGCTGCTCCTCCAACCTCTGAAGCATATAGAGGGTTGAATTCCACCTCGTTACCACTTCTTGCTTCAGATGATGGCAGGGCAGGTTCAGGCGTTTTTGGTGGTGCTCCAGTCTTCTGTACGTGGTGCCTGTACGCCGAAAGTGTCCCGCAATTCTTCTGGCCACCGACAGCATCTCTTGCACGCCCCTGTCGTTTTTTAAAAAATTCTGCACCACCAAATTCAAGGTATGTGCAAAACATGGGACGTGCTGGAATTTGCCCATATTTAATGCACACACAATATTGCTGGCGTTGTCCGATGCCACAAATCCACAGGAGAGTCCAATTGGGGTAAGCCATTCCGCGATGATCTTCCTCAGTTGCCGTAAGAGGTTTTCAGCTGTGTGCGTATTCTGGAAAGCGGTGATACAAAGCGTAGCCTGCCTAGGAAAGAGTTGGCGTTTGCGAGATGCTGCTACTGGTGCCGCCGCTGCTGTTCTTGCGGCGGGAGTCCATACATCTACCCAGTGGGCTGTCACAGTCATATAGTCCTGAGCCTGCCCTGCTCCACTTGTCCACATGTCCGTGGTTAAGTAGACATTGGGTACAACTGCATTTTTTAGGACACTGGTGAGTCTTTTTCTGAGGTCTGTGTACATTTTCGGTATCGCCTGCCTAGAGAAATGGAACCTAGATGGTATTTGGTACCGGGGACACAGTACCTCCAACAAGTCTCTAGTTGGCTCTGCAGTAATGATGGATACCGGAACCACGTTTCTCACCGCCCAGGATGCCAAGGCCTCAGTTATCCGCTTTGCAGCAGGATGACTGCTGTGATATTTCATCTTCCTCGCAAAGGACTGTTGGACAGTCAATTGCTTGGTGGAATTAGTAAAAGTGGTCTTACGACTTCCCCTCTGGGATGACCATCGACTCCCAGCAGCAACAACAGCAGCGCCAGCAGCAGTAGGCGTTACACGCAAGGATGCATCGGAGGAATCCCAGGCAGGAGAGGACTCGTCAGAATTGCCAGTGACATGGCCTGCAGGACTATTGGCATTCCTGGGGAAGGAGGAAATTGACACTGAGGGAGTTGGTGGGGTGGTTTGCGTGAGCTTGGTTACAAGAGGAAGGGATTTACTGGTCAGTGGACTGCTTCCGCTGTCGCCCAAAGTTTTTGAACTTGTCACTGACTTATGATGAATGCGCTGCAGGTGACGTATAAGGGAGGATGTTCCGAGGTGGTTAACGTCCTTACCCCTACTTATTACATCTTGACAAAGGCAACACACGGCTTGACAAATGTTGTCCGCATTTCTGTTGAAATACTTCCACACCGAAGAGCTGATTTTTTTGGTATTTTCACCAGGCATGTCAATGGCCCTATTCCTCCCACGGACAACAGGTGTCTCCCCGGGTGCCTGACTTAAACAAACCACCTCACCATCAGAATCCTCCTGGTCAATTTCCTCCCCAGCGCCAGCAACACCCATATCCTCCTCATCCTGGTGTACTTCAACACTGACATCTTCAATCTGACTATCAGGAACTGGACTGCGGGTGCTCCTTCCAGCACTTGCAGGGGGCGTGCAAATGGTGGAAGGCGCATGCTCTTCACGTCCAGTGTTGGGAAGGTCAGGCATCGCAAACGACACAATTGGACTCTCCTTGTGGATTTGTGATTTCGAAGAACGCACAGTTCTTTGCTGTGCTTTTGCCAGCTTGAGTCTTTTCATTTTTCTAGCGAGAGGCTGAGTGCTTCCATCCTCATGTGAAGCTGAACCACTAGCCATGAACATAGGCCAGGGCCTCAGCCGTTCCTTGCCACTCCGTGTGGTAAATGGCATATTGGCAAGTTTACGCTTCTCCTCCGAAAATTTTATTTTAGATTTTTGAGTCCTTTTTACTGATATTTGGTGTTTTGGATTTTACATGCTCTGTACTATGACATTGGGCATCGGCCTTGGCAGATGACGTTGCTGGCATTTCATCGTCTCGGCCATGACTAGTGGCAGCAGCTTCAGCACGAGGTGGAAGTCGATCTTGATCTTTCCCTATTTTTGGAACCTCCACATTTTTGTTCTCCATATTTTAATAGGCACAACTAAAAGGCACCTCAGGTAAACAATGGAGATGGATGGATACTAGTATACTTATGGATGGACGAGCGACTGCCGACACAGAGGTAGCTACAGCCGTGGACTACCGTACTGCGTCTGCTGCTAATATAGACTGGATGATAATGATATAAAAAAAATATATATATCACTACTGCAGCCGGACAGGTATATATTATATAATGACGAACCTGCTGGACACTGTCAGCACTGCAGACTCCTAAAGTAAGCTACTAGTATCAAGAAGATAGAAAGAAAAAAAAACACCACAGGTAGGTGGTATACAATTATGGATGGACGAGCGACTGCCGACACAGAGGTAGCTACAGCCGTGGACTACCGTACTGCGTCTGCTGCTAATATAGACTGGATGATAATGATATAAAAAATATATATATATATCACTACTGCAGCCGGACAGGTATAAATTATATAATGACGGACCTGCTGGACACTGTCAGCACTGCAGACTCCTAAAGTAAGCTACTAGTATCAAGAAGATAGAAAAAAAAAACACAACAGGTAGGTGGTATACAATTATGGATGGACGAGCGACTGCCGACACAGAGGTAGCTACAGCCGTGGACTACCGTACTGCGTCTGCTGCTAATATAGACTGGATGATAATGATATAAAAAATATATATATATCACTACTGCAGCCGGACAGGTATATATTATATAATGACGGACCTGCTGGACACTGTCATCACTGCAGACTCCTAAAGTAAGCTACTAGTATCAAGAAGATAGAAAAAAAAAAAACACCACAGGTAGGTGGTATACAATTATGGATGGACGAGCGACTGCCGACACAGAGGTAGCTACAGCCGTGGACTACCGTACTGCGTCTGCTGCTAATATAGACTGGATGATAATGATATAAAAAATATATATATATCACTACTGCAGGACAGGTATATATTATATAATGACGGACCTGCTGGACACTGTCAGCAGAATGCGTTTATAGAATAAAAACACCACACGACGAGTGTTTAACTTTTTCAGGCAGACAATCACAATATACTGGTGGTCAGTGGTCACTGGTCAGTCACACTGGCAGTGGCACTCTGGCAGCAAAAGTGTGCACTGTTAATGTACTCCTGCTATAACTGCTCCCCAGTCTCCCCCACAATTAAGCTGTGTGAGCAGTGAGCACTCAGCACAGTCAGATATACATAGATGATGCAGCACACTGAGGCTGAGCACAGATATGGTATACTGTGTCACTGTGTATCGTTTTTTTTCAGGCAGAGAACGGATTATATTAAATAATAATAAAACTGCACTGGTGGTCACTGGTCAGTCACTAGTAAACTCTGCACTCTCTGAGTACTCCTAAGCTCCAGTAAATCAAGTGTCTCACTCTCACTATCTATGTCTATTCTAAACGGAGAGGACGCCAGCCACGTCCTCTCCCTATCAATCTCAATGCACGTGTGAAAATGGCGGCGACGCGCGGCTCCTTATATAGAATCCGAGTCTCGCGATAGAATCCGAGCCTCGCGAGAATCCGACAGCGGGATGATGACGTTCGGGCGCGCTCGGGTTAACCGAGCAAGGCGGGAAGATCCGAGTCTGCCTCGGACCCGTGTAAAAAGGCTGAAGTTCGGGGGGGTTCGGATTCCGAGGAACCGAACCCGCTCATCACTAGAAAATAGCCACTAAACCATTTTCACTGAGTTTTAACAGCACTGATGATGATGGCGCGGGACTTCGGAGGGGTAAGTATTCCAAAAATGGGTGCACCCCGTTATAGATACGCCAATGCCTGTCAGAATGCCGGCGCCAGAATCCCGACCGCCGGGACCCCGAAAGGAAGTAAGCCGGGGAGGGTTAAGGTTGGGCTGCAGGGAGGTAGGGTTAGGTGCAGAGGCGTCACCGGGTGTGGTGACACCCGGTGCGCGCCCCTGATCTCCTGCCGCGATCGCGGCAAAAAAAGGGTGTGGCCTTGTACTTAGGGGGCGTGGCTTCGCGGGGATCCCGGAATCGTCACTCTGGGGGCGTGCCCAGCATCTCCGGGGATGCTGGGCTTCCCCCAGAGCCAGTCTCCGTCCGCTGTCGGCTCCTCTTCTGTGACAGGAGCCGGGTGCTGTAGGAGACTTTCTCACTGCAGCACCTGGTTCCTGTCAGTGCGGAGGAGCTGACATTTGGTGTCACCCTCCTCCAGGCGTCACACCCAGGTGCGGGCCGCACCCCCCACAGCCGCCTTGTGACGCCACTGGTTAGGTGTAGGCTGCAGGTAGGGAAGGGTTTGGGTTAGGCTGTGGGGAGGGAAGGGTTTATTAGGCTGCAGGGAGGGAGGCTTAGAGTTTCCTGTGGAGCCCCTGTCAGTATTAAGAACTGTTGGGATGCTGGGGTCAGCATCTGAAGTGCCAGTTTCCCAAACACAACCTGTGTCGACAAGGTAGGCAGAGCCTCACCTGTCATTGACCAGTATACTCCAGTGTTTGACTATAAAAATGATTATAATAATACAAAGAAGATATTTATAATATCTTCGTTGAATTTTTCATATAATTTTTATAGTAAAAGCTCTGGAGTATACGGAAGTATGACAGTAAAGGAGCTGCCTCACCACACACCACTGGTGGAACTCTAAGCTGCACTATACACAAGGAGAAGGGCAAAGACTGACTGCACTCAGTACTTTAAAAACCTGTTGCTAGAAAATGTCTATTTGTGTCCTGCGGCCTGCCAATATCCGAGTGCAGCTAATTGGACAGATAAAGCTTTGCTAATATTTACTGTTACACCTCCCAGCTCAAAGGACACTTATTTATTATTAACTAAAAGTAACACCTGACTGGTTCACTATCTGATCGTCTGTGATTATACGGCTGTTATCAGCAGCTGTAAAGGACACACAGGATTGTGTAGTGCGCAGGGCGGAGTCGGAGCAGCCGTAGTGGTTTGTGTAATGATTTCCTATTCCGTAGAACATTACGTGTATACAGTGGGTGCGGGGGGTTATGTGACGATAAAGGTGCTGGTACATAAATTACCTTCTACCGCACTCTGGATAATTGTGCAGATGCTTATTTTACTCATTTCTTATATGATTTTATGGATTTCTTCTTGTTTCTGGAACCAGTTCTATGAATTAAAAATTAGACCCAAAAGGCTAAGTGCCAGTACTGCGTTTTGCTAAACAGGGATTGGGTGAAAGCTGGAATAATCCGGAATCCAGAACGCTGAACCGCACCTGCTCACTGCAGCGAACTCTGCGTAACTCTCTGTGCATATCCCTTTATAAGTGACAGCTGTCACACAGCAAACGGTGCAGGGAGTTGTTACGAGATGTAGTTGGAATCCCGACGGTCAAAATACCAACACCGGAATCCCGACCGCCAGAATACCGGCAGCACTGCCACAGCTATTCCCACCTCCTGGATGTCCACGACACCCATGGAGTGGGAATAGAACCTGTGGCGAGCGAAGCGAGCCACCGAGCCCGTAGCATGGCGAGCGTAGTGAGCCCGCAAGGGCTTCGTTTCACTCGCCCTCCTGCCGGCATTCTGACGGTCGGGATTCTGGCATTGGTATTTTGACCGTCGGGATTCCGTACCCAACCCGTTGTTACAGCCTCCTCCTGACCTGCAGCTGGACTTGGGCAGAGGGGGATGCGGTCAGGATGCCGCCGGACAGAATCCCGGCGGTCGAAATACCGACGCCGGAATCCCGACCGCCACAATCCCGACATATTCTCCCTCCGTGGGTGTCCACGACACCCATAGAGGGAGAATATAATAGTGGGCCGAGCGTAGCGAGGCACCGTGCCCGCAGCGTGGCGAGCGAAGCGAGCCCGCAAGGGGCTTCGTTCCGCTCACCACCCCTGTCGGGATTGTGTGGTCGGGATTCCGGCGTCGGTATTTCGACCGCCGGGATTCCGACCGGCGGCATTTAGTACTGATCCCGGCAGAGGGACTGATAGCAACACAGCCGGAACGGTCTGAACTCCAGAACACCGGATCGGCTCCCTGCAATGGCCTCTGCCGCTACAGAGCTCTCTCTGTGTGCGTCCCCGTATATGTGACAGCAGTCACACAGTAAACGGTGCAGGAAGACGAGCAGAGAGCTCCTCAGCGGCAGAGGTCGCTGCAGAGAACCGGTCTGGCTTTCATCCAATCCCTGCTAAATATTAACACACGAGAGCACTGGGTACAGTATATATGGTAGTAGGACAGCTACAATAGCTGCACATAGCCCTTCCCTGGGGAAACGAAAGGGTGTTCCCACCTTCAGATGACTTTAATGCATGGCATGCACATTAGAATGAAAAAACAGTTCCAGACGCGCTGTCACAGCTGCCAGCAAGGGATTGTCAGTCCCAAAATAATTTTTTAACAAAGAAAAGCACTGGAGCTGGCGCTGGATGTTTCTCCAATAATGAATAATTAGAAAACTATGGATGAATATAAAATCACTTGAATTTATTAGCTAAACATCAAATAATAAATCTATGAATAAAAATTCACATATACACATAAAATTTAGGGCATAAGTGGAGCTGTGAAGCCATAGGCGTGCGCAGCTTATTTTATTAGGGGGTGCACCGCAGGAGGGGTGTGTCTAACACCGCCTTATGGGCATGTCTATCACTGCCCAGAGACATGTTTAGCACTATTTTACATTCTCTCAGTAAAATCACATGGCTTAATCTAATTTTTCCCTAGTTAGTTCCTAATAATAACGTAGATATAATACAGCGGCCGGTACTGACTGTCTGCTACGGCATAACCCTGAGTCCTAGCTGCACCCTATCGCTGCTTACACTTCCCCAATCTATCCCTGACCCAGTGACGGAACTAGAGAGTGGTGGGCCTAGGTGCATATGCATTCCCTCCCCACCCCTTGCACCCCCAAGCACCTACACCCTAATTTTGAGTGAGACATTCTGAAAAGTATGGGAGATGTAGGGAGCTGAACATTTGAGTTTTAATGTAACACAAGTACAGTTTAAAATATACACATGCCATCAGAGCCACATCTGCCTCTTTCCATGCCATCACACTCTTCCTCCGCAGGACACCAGCATTTGTCATACATGTCCCCATGCTCACAAGCTACTGGCAGTAGTGCCCCTTACTCCCATTACGCCACACAGTACGATCCAAATACACATTATGCCACAGAGTATGATCCAAATTCACATTATACCACACAGTATGATCCAAATACACATTATGCTACAGAGTATGATCCAAATTCACATTATGCCACAGAGTATGATCCAAATTCACATTATGCCACAGAGTATGAGACGAAATTCATATTATGACACATGGTATGAGCCAAAATTCACATTATGTCACACGATATGAGTCGAAATTCATATTATGCCACACGGTATAAGCCAAGTTCACATTATGCCCAGAGCCAGCCCTAATCAATTTGATACCCTAGGCAGATTTTGGCTGGTGCCCCTAGCACCGCCACTACAGATGTAGCCAGCCCCATCTTTGCCGCAGTGCGTAACCACGGGCATACGCATCGTGGCAAGCTGCACTGAACGCTGTGTTGCAAATAGTTGCAGCCAGCATTTGCTCCATAGAAGCCTATGGCATGTGCGTGAATATACACGCGTGCATCATAGACTAAGGCACACTAGTCACGCCATCCATGCCGCAATGATGGATGAGCATGGCAACATCTGTAGTTCCGCCTCTGACCCAGCATAGCACCCATCATCCAGCACGACCATGAAGCCTTATCCCGCTGGAGTAGACAGTGGTAGAAGTAAATGACTGCAGGTCAGGTGGCACCTCGACCACCGAGAGAGAAAGGGGGAGATAGAGAGATTCCCCCCAGAAGAGGGGGGGAAGGAGATAGGCAGAGAAAAGGCGGCAGAAAGAGAGGGGGTAAGATGCGGAGAAGGAGAGAGACAGAGGGGCCCATTTATAAAAAAAATATTTGAGGCTATGTCCCCGAAAAACACGCGCTTTCAGAAATTAGCCACAAATATAAGGTTTCCCTGGTATGTATAAAGAAGGGATTGCAGCAGGTATCGGAGATACCTGCTGCGATCCCTCCATTTCCGCCCGCAGCCGCATCAACCATAGGTTTCTATGGGGGATGCAATGCTGCACAATGTATCCCGATATTGTTCCCCGCAGCTACTGCAATATTTGACTGCAATAACCCATTGTATCCTATGGGCTACAGATCAGGGGAAAGTAGATCCGGCTGGGTTCCCCGAGAACCTTCCGCCAGAAATGCCTCAGTGCATCGCATATTGCAATAGGATCCTGGGTGGTAAGATCCCACCCAGATCACATTCAATATGTAATCCATGACAAATGGGCCCCATAGAGAGAGAGAGTAAGGGGGAGAGAGAGGAGAGAGACACATAGAGGGGGGGGGGGGAGTAGAGGGAGAGAGAGGGAAAGGTAGAGAGGGAGAAGGAGGAAAAGATAGGGCGAGAGGGGGACGAGAGAGGGGGAGGGAAATATAGGGAGAGAGAGAGAGGTTGCATGAGAATGGAAATATAGTAAAAATACACTGATACTTACCACACTGTCAGTTTCCGCTTGGGTAGGGAGGGTGCCTGCGGCTGCTTTGTGCTTCTTCTGTCATGCTGCGGTTCTAGTCACACCTGTTCCAGCCAGGAATAGTGTTCCTACTACTCCTCATGGATCATGGGGGTCATTCTGACCCGTTCGCACGCTGCACTTTTTCGCAGCCGTGCTAACGGGTCAGAACTGCACGCGTCGCTGCCTGGCGACGGCCGTCGCCGGGCAGCGATGAGAAAAACGAAGAAAGCGTTCACAGCGGCGAACGCAAGAAGATTGACAGGAAGAGGCCGGCTGGAGGCGTCCACTGACCGTTTTCAGGGAGTGTCCGTCCGAACGCAGGCGTGCCCAACCGTTTCCAGGGAGGGATCCTGACGTCAGCTCCGTCCTGGATGATCGCAGCGGGTGAGTAAGTCCAGAGCTGTGAAGAGACGGCAAAAACTTTTGTTTGTGCAGCTCACTGCACAAAGTGTTTGCAGCCCTGCACAGCGATTCCACCCCCACCCCCACCCCCACAGGCGGCGACAACCTGATTGCAGCAGTGCAAAAAGTAGCCTGTTTCATTCAGGTTGGAATGACCTCGCCATGTACGCTATAGCAGAGATAAAACAGGGGGTGGGGTCAGAACCTCGGGGCCCCTCAGAGCCTTGGGGCCGGGCACGGGTGTACTCTTTGCCCCATGTTGCCGAGTCTGCTGACACACACACCTACACACACACCTCTTACCGGGCTCCATGGGATGGCTGCTGACAGAGATCCACCTGCACCAGCAAGAGAAGGCAGGGCTGCAAGTGCACATACTGTAGATCGCCGGGCCCAGGGAAAGTTGGGGGTGTGGCCTAATCGCGGACCTCCGTGGCCACGCCCACTTTTCGAAAACTCCATCCAAATCAGCAGGAACTGCCCGGCCGGGAGAGGAGGAGAACGGAACCTCAGCGCAGAAATGAGCTGGCCCTATGCTGGCCAATGGCTCAGCATGCTGTATATCCTCTTGCCCTGCCTGCTGCCGCCGCAGCAGAGGGGGAAAGTCACACAGCCACTCCACTGTGCTGCAGCTGGCGTGGCGTGTGCGGGTGCCGCACATTAGGGGGTGCCTGTGCGCACCAGGCACCCCCCGTGCGCACGCCTATGTGTGAAGCAATTAGAAATGGCTGCTAATGAGTGTCCACTAAGGATCCCGGACTAGAACACTGAACAAAGTTCCCTGGGGAAAGGAAATCAATACAGCTGGTGTTACCCGTGACGACGGAGACTTCCAGAAGCTTTAAAATTGACAGCAAGCAAGCTGTACCACTTGTGTTCAAGCTGGGTCTCTCCAGTCGATGTTGTAATGTGAATGTCCCACAGAGAAAGTTCCAAGGCAGGTGTTCCAAAGCTGATTTTTAAAAGTCCATATCTGGATCCATTGTAGCGTGAAGCACTTGTAATAGTAGTAATAGAAGCTTTTACACTTAACGCGTTTCCCTAGGCTCGGTCACCTAGCTTCATCCATAGTTTTCTAATTATTCATTATTGGAGAAACATCCAGCACCAGCTCCAGTGCTTTTCTATGCACATTAGAATGCCTGATCCACCAAAGTCTATTTGTCACCATGTGACACAACAGCAAAAAATAAATAAAAAAAATTGAGTAGAGAGTAAGTGATGAGCCCATTTATCAAACAATACCTGTGGCTATTTGCCATATATATATATATATATATATATATATATATATAATACAGAATCCCCAGAATATATGAAGGAGGGACCGCAGCAGGCATCTCCGATACCTGCTGCAATCCCTCTATTCCCGCCAGCAACCGCATCCCATAGGTTTCTATGGGAGATAGGATGCTGCCCGATTTACCAATATCTGGAATGCGGTAACCCGCTGTAGCCTACCGGGCTACAGATCGGGGCTGTAGTTCCGGCAGGGTGACCGCGCATGCACAGTTGTCCCTGCACCGCACTTCGCACATTGCAGGGACGGGCTACTTTCCAGAACCCCTGTGCCGGGTGATAGGCACCCCGATGTGATTGCATTCTGCAATGTGATCCTGAGCGCTAGTATCGCACTCAGATCGCACTGCGAATGTGATCATTGATAAATGGGCCCGTTAGTCTGCAAGGAATCCCTGATAAAGAAACATTTGCCATTCCAAACATATGGAAAATGGATTATCTCCCCACATTCTGGAAGGTGCTGTACATTGTTGTATTGAGCTGTAACTATATTAATAATATTTATGGAGGGTACAAAAGTCCTTGGAAATAAGCGTTGTACTGTATGACCCGCGTGGGTGATGTACAGAGAAGAGAGTATTTTTCATGCTAGAACTATTTTAATTTTTTTATTGCTTTTTTGCTGTGTGGGATTTGCTGGGAATAAGAAAACATTTATCACATCCCACTGTGATAAATTTGCCCCTATATCATATTAGTTAAGACTTTAATTTGGTAACATTCTGGATTAAAGGGGCATATTTATAGCAATCCGCATCTGACATGCGGATGGGATGTGATAAATATGACATAATCCACAATGCAATAACTGAATACATCGCAGAGATATATCAATTATCGCATGCAGGGTCAGGGCTTGGGAGATAGCATAGTTCCTGCAAATGCACTTACTGCAAATCTCAGGTTATTTTTTTGTGAAAAATACAGAAACTGTGTCCACGCATGCGCCGCCACCGGCTACCTCCCGCGACCACTTAACTACAGCCAGGACCGGGGATTGGTGATCCATGAGGGCAGCCGGTCATCTGATCGGGATCAGTACGAGATCCCGGCGGTCGAGATCCCGGTGGTCAGAAGAGTGACGCTGGGAGCCTGACAGCCAGGATCCCAGCGGCGAGCGCGAGTCCCCTCCCGGGCTCTCTGCGCTTGCCACGCGGCGCCCCGGGCCCGGTGGAGGCCTTCAGTCGCCACAGGTTTCTATTCCCTTCCGGGAGGTGGTGTGGACCACCACCCAACAGGGGTAACCAGCCGCCGGTCAGAACTCCAACTGCTGGTTTTTCAGCTGGTGTCGGGATTCTGGCGTTGGTATGCTGACCGCCGGGATCCCGACAGGCGGTCAATTGACTGCCTCCCATCTGATCCTGTGCTCCGCTGAGTCCCGGTGCTGTAAAGTCACACCTTTCTGCATCGGGGGTCACAGCAGGAGCACAGCGATCCAATAACTGGCTGCCCTCACTGGATCACCGGTCCCTGGGTGCTGGTAAGTATTTTATTTTACTTTTTGTCACTGTGATCAGCATGTGGTCTATCAGACACACATGGCTGATCACAGGGGATAGATCCAAGCACAACCAGCAGGCAGAGAAGGCTGTGTAGGAATCAGGGAACCAGAGGGAAGCCTGGACAGCGTTATTATCACAGGGCTCCCTCCGGTAGGTTTTTTTACAATTTTTTTTGCAAATTTAACCAGATCGCATTTTCCATTACAAGTATGGGAATCGTGATCTGGAATGTGAACTTAAGGGCTCCCCCAACTGCCCTTTCGTACATTCTGGTGATACTAAAGTAATCTGAAAAAGGGTGAACTCACCCTCTTCACTTTATTTTAGTTAAAATAATTTTGATAAATGCCTGTAAATACCTTTTTTTTTCAGACAATAGAACTAAAGGGCCCTACACACTGGCAAATAACACTGCACGATATGAATGTTCTCGTTCATTAATGAACGAGAACTCGCTCATATCGTGCAGTGTGTAGGCACCAACGATGAACGATGCGCGGCCCCGCACTCGTTCATCGCTGGTGCCCCGACGCTTATGCATGCAGGACAATATGGACGAGATTGTCCATATTAGCATGCATTGCTATGGCGCCGGGTGACGGGGGGAGTGAAGAAACTTAATTCCCCCTGTCACCTTCCCTTGCCGCCGGGTCGCCTGTCTGCTGTATCGGCGGTCGGGCAGCTCGGCGGCGGGTCGCCCAGTCTGTAGGGCCCTTCAATTTTTTTGTCAACACAGAAAATTACCCCAAAGATTATCTGGTTGTCCTAAGTATGGTGACACCAAATATATTTACTGTTTACAAATGATGCCCCAAGAATGATTACCTGGTTTTCCTGAGTATGGTGACACCAAATATATTTACTGTTCACAAATGACAATGACATAATTATAAGGTAGGAGCAGTGTGTACAGAACAGGAGATACTGAGAATTGCACCCAGCATTTGGAACATGGGAAATTATACTGTGCAGTTGTACATACAAACACAAACACAACAGGAAGAGCGCAAAGAATTTGGAACATGGGAAATTATACTGTGCAGTCGTACATACAGTACATAGATAACAGGATCAGATACCAAGAATTGTAACCAGAATTTTGAACGTGCTACATTATACTGTGCAGATGTACATACAAAGAAGGGATACTAAGAATTACACCCAGCATTTGAAACATGAGAATTTATATTGTGCAGTCTTACATACATAGATGACAGGTGCAACAACTGAGAATTGCGCCCCGCATTGGAGTATGGGAAAGTATACTGTGCAGTCATACATACATACATACATATATACATACATAGAGAACAGGAAAAGATACTGAGAATTCATACCTCCCAACTGTCCCGATTTTCGCGGGACAGTCCCGTTTTTTTGGGGACTGTCCCGCAGTCCCACCCGCGGGCCACAGTGTCCCGCGGTGGGGGGGGGTCAGTTGGGAGGCTCTGTCAATCGCTGCTCTGCTTAGCAGAGCAGCGGTGAATAGACGCTGTGCGCATGCGCACAGCGTCTATTCAGTGGAGGGAGAGGGAGCATGCCAGCTGCTCACAGAGCGCTGGGCATGCCCCCTCAGTGACGAAAACGGGGGCGTGGCTCGCGATAGCGGGTCCTCCCTCGAAGCCATGCCCCCTTTTCCATAGTCCACGCCCCCTTTTCGGGAGCGCGCGCGAGTGTCCCGCTCCACAAGAACAGAAAGTTGGGAGGTATGAGAATTGCACCCAGCATAAGGGACTTGGGAAATGATACTGTGCAGTTGTACATACAGACAGAATATATACTTAGAATTAAACCCAGCATGCAGAAGAAGTGGTACTGTACAATTCATGATTGGTAGAAGCTAGGACATTGCAAGGATAAATAATTTAGGGACACATTTTTAAAAGCAGGGACTGTTTTTGTAAATGAGACACTGGGGTAAATTTACTAAGATGGGAGTTCTATTTAAGATGGGATGTTGCCCATAGCAACCAATCAGATTCCAGGTATTATCTTCTAGAAGGTGCTAGATAAATGAGAAGTAGGATCTGATTGGTTGCTATGGGCAACATCCCATCTTAAATAGAACTCCCATCTTAGTAAATTTACCCCACTGTTGGGGCTTGTTTTAACTTTTCTATTTACTGACAGACATAAGGGGCCTAGTTTATTAAGAACCCCTTAAGTGGGGTACTCACTCACTGACTAGATTGCTTAGATTTTAAGCAGTGATCTCTCCGTGTGTACCCCTCACAGCGATAGCGATGCGCAGCCCAGCGCATCGCTATCACTGGTGCTAGATTGGCAATTGAAATGAGCGCCACCCCCCCGCGCTTCCCCCCGCACGCTCAGCACACATCGCGCTGTGCTGAGCGGGGGGAGAGATGTGTGCTGAGCGGTTCATTCAGCACACATCTCTCCCCACATCTGCCAGTGAGTACTGGCCTTTAGTGACAACGGGTGGGATGTATCAAACCTCCTAATGAGTAAAAGTGGAGAAATCACCAGTTGCAAACAATCAGATTCTAGCTATTTTATACGCTCTACTAGACAAATGATAGCTAGAATTTGATTGGTTTGTATGGGTAACTTCTCAAAATCCATTGTTAATGCAATTTAGCAAAAAAACATTCAGAGATTTATCAAAACTTGGAATACACATCCTGTAAAATGACAGCTAAAAGCTGATTGGTTAGTACTTTATCTCTCTCCAAGCTTTGATAAAGCTCCCCCTGAGTCAGAGGAGCCTCACTTGGCTGCCTGGCAATGCTGGCGATGAGTGGTAAGGGAGAGGCTCGCTGGGCAAATCTCTGTAGTCGTGGGCAATGCATTACCAAGCCCAGTCACTCTGTACCAATTGGGGATGGGTCGTTGGGTAGACACAACTTAGGTCGACAGTCATTAGGTCGTCCATGAAAGGTCAACATGCATTAGGTCGACAGGGACAATAGGTCGACATGGTCATTAGGTCGACATGTACTAGGTTCACAGGTCAAATGGTCGACATGTTTTTTTTTTACTTTTTTGGGCGTTGTTTTCTTCGTAAAGTGACGGGGAACCCCAATTAGTGCCCCGTGTCCCCTCGCATGGCTCGCTTTGCTCGCCATGCTTTGGGCAAGGTTACAGGTTACCGTTCCAATCGTAGTCCCCGTGGATCGTTAAGTATGAAAAATTTTTAAAAAAAATTGGAAAAAAAAGTGAAAAACTCATGTCGACCTTTTGACCTATTGACCATGTCGACCTTCAGTTGTCGACCTAAGCTGTGTTGACCTAACGACCGTATCCCGGTAACTTTGGGCCTTGTACTTTCTTCTGACATGGGCTCTACTGCCCCCTGGTGGCTCTTTCAAGACCTGTCCTTTTTCTGACAGGTTATCATTAAAACAGGGTAAACAGTACATATCATGTGGCGTACACAGTGAGCAGCACCTGCCTGACTGGTTGATGTGTGTGACTTGGCTCTGTACCAGGTTTCATGTGTCGCTGCCAGATAACAATTCACCTCAGGTTTCCACAAGTGGAGCTATTATTCCTCACTGATTTATACTAATTTGCACATTCTTTTGCATGTTAGAAAATCCACGTTATGGGCCTGGTGACAAATGTAAATTCATTAATATCAATGACTTGTTCTAAAACTAAATACTTTATAACCAGTACTGTTGAGGCAGCAGTGGAAACGCAGCGAGGGTAAGGTCAAAGAAATACTGCCATGTCAGTGTGTGGTAATCAGAGCGGTCAGTAAACAATAAACCGAAACACAGCAAGACAAAGATGGCTTACGTCTGCTGAGAGTAATGCGGGGTTGTCTGTGTCATTCTCAGTATAGGGGAATAGTGTAGATTCGGAGATGGTGCATTGCATCCTTTCCTACTTTAGCAGGACGTCATTTCTTGTTTTCATTGTGATTGCTTACATTCAATTTTTGACAGGGCTCTGTGAATATCTGAAGTCTACTATGAGCAATTCTCTATGGTCAGATCCCTATGGTCAGATCTCTATCCACAGAGCCCTATGGACAGACCCAGTGGTCTCAAGCTGGGTGCAGGGGGTGCGGCGCGCACCCGGGTGTCACCCTCTTAAGGGGTGACACCAAAGTGCCGGCTGATCTGCAGTGACAGGAGCTGGGTGCGGATAAAAAGCTGACACTACACGCAGCCCAGTCTCCGGGGAAGCAGGAAACGCCCCTGGAGTGAAGGAAAGGAGATCCTGCTAGGCCATGCCCCTTTTAAATGAGGCCACATCCCCTTTTCAGACAGCCGCAACTTCGGGCGGGGGGGGGGGGTGTTTTAATAATGCAGAATGCGCACACAGTGACACCACACCCGGTAACGCCTCTGGACAGACCCCTATAGGCAGATCTCTATGGACAGACCCCTATGGGCCTAGCTGTATTCACAGAGCTATATGGGTATATATATCTATGGATGGACCCCTATGGGGCATGGGCATATCTTTATCCACAGAACCCTATGGGCAGAACCCTGGACACAGATTCTAGTGCAGATCTCTATGGACAGGACCTTATAGACAAAGCCCAGTACAGTAGTCAGACCACTATGTGCAGATCTATATGGACAGAACCCTATGGCCAGACCTCTATGCAGTTTAATGGGTAGAACTTTATGTACAGAGCCCTATGGGTAAATCCTTATAGACTAAGCTTCCCCTATGGGAAGATCTCTAAGGACAGAGCCCTACGGAAAGATCTCTCTGCACAGTGCTCAATGGGCAGATCTCTGTGGGCAGCGCCCTCTGGAAAGACCCCTATAGATGCACAAAAAACTTTTATAAAGTGATCAGTCTCAGAAGCCGGTAGGTAAAAACAGGATTTTAATTAAATCCTTTTCTCGTAGTCTGTAGGGATACTGGGAATCCATTTAGTACCATGGGGTATAGACGTGTCAACTAGGAGCCATGGGCACTATAGAAGTTTGATTGTGTGTGCTGGCTCCTCCCTCTATGCCCTTCCTTTCAGACTCAGTCTAGGAAACTGTGCCCGCGGAGACGGACATACTTTGAGAGAAGGATATAGAAAAGGAAAGTGGTGAGAATTCGAACCAGCACAACCAGAACAAGAGGAAAGCCATGCTAACCAAACTTGCAAACAGGGACAGCAACAGCTGAACCAAACAACATTACATAACCAAACAAAGCACAGGACGGGCGCCCAGTATCCCCTACGGACTACGAGAAAAGGATTTAATGGTAGGTAATTAAAATCCTATTTTATCTTACGTCCTAGGGGATACTGAGAATCCATTTCGTACCATGGAGAAGTACCAAAGCTCCCAAACCGGGTGGGAGAGTGCTGAGGTTCCTGCAGAACTGATTGACCAAACTGAAGGTCCTTAGAGGCCATAGTATCGAACTTGTAAAACTTTGCAAATGTGTTCGAACTGACCAATTAGCTGCTCTGCAGAGCTGTAAAGCTGACACACCCCCGGGCAGCCACCCGACCTAGTAGAGTGGGCTTGAACAGATTTCGGAATCGGCAAACCTGCCGTAGAATAAGCATGCTGTATAGTGAGCCTGATCCAGCATGCAATGGACTGCTTCGTAGCAGGACACCCAATTTTATTGAGATCATAAAAAACGAACAGCGAGTCCGATTTCCTGTGACAAGCTGTTCTCTTCACATAGACCTTCAAAGCCCTTACAACATCCAAAGACTTTGAAGTAGCAGAGGCGTCCGTAACAGCCAGAACCACAATAGGTTGGTTGATGTAAAACGCGGACACCACCTTAGGAAGAAATTGCTGACGAGTCCTGACTTCAGCTCTGTCCTCATGGAAAATTAAGTAGGGGCTCTTGTGAGACAATGCCCCCAGCTCCGACACACGTCTTGCTGAAGCCACCGGATACGATGGTAATGTTTAGACGTTACCCCCTTTCTGGCTTGGATCATAGTCAGGATGACCGTGTCAGGAATCCCTCTCCTGGCTAGAATCAGCTGTTCAACTTCCATGCCGTTAAACATAGCCATGGTAAGTCTTGATAGATGAACGGGCCCTGCTGCAGAAGATCCTCTCGAAGAGGCAGAGGCCACGGATCTTCGATCGCATCTCGAGAAGATCCGCACACCAGGCCCTTCATGGTCAGTCCGGAGCAATGAGGATTGCTTGAACCTTTTCCCTTTTTATTTTTTTAGATTTCTTGGGATCAGAGGAATGGGAGGAAACAAGTACACCAGCTGGTAAACCCACGGAGTTGTCGGGGCGTCTACCACTACTGCCTGTGGGTCGCCGACCTGGAACAATACCGCTTGAGCATCTTGTTGAGTCGAGAGGCCATCATGTTGATTTGTGGATACCCCCACCGTCGTGTTAACCACCGGAACACCTCCGGGTGGAGGCCCCATCCCCTTGGTGGAGATAGTGTCTGCTGAGGAAGTCTGCTTCCCAGTTGTCTACTCCCGGAATGAAGATCGCTGACAACGCCATGGTGTGTTTTTCTGCCCAGAGGAGGATTCTTGACACCTCTGACATTGCAGCTCTGCTTTTCGTTCCGCTCTGTCGGTTTATGTACATTACCGCTGTCACATTGTCCAACTGGACCTGAATGGCCTGATTCTGAAAAAGAGATGAGGCCTGCAGAAGGGCGTTGTAGATAGCCCTGAGTTCCAGGATGTTTATTGGAAGGACAACTTCTTGACTTGACCATCATCCCTGAAACTGCACCCCCTGGGTGACTGCTCCCCAACCAATGAGGCTTGCGTCTGTGGTTAGCAGAATCCAATTCTGAATCCCGAACATCCGACCTTCGACTAGGTGAGAAGTCTGTAGCCACCACAGGAGGGAGATCCTGGCTTATGGTGACAGACGAATCCTCTGGTGTGAAGATGCGAAGATCCGAACCATTTGTCCAACAGATCCAGCTGGAAGGGCCTCGCATGAAACCCTCCGTACTGAATTGCTTTGTAAGAAGCCACCATTTTCCCCAGAATGCGTATGCAGAGATGCACTGAGATTTGGACCAGCTTCAATATGGCCCGAACCATCGACTAGATTACCATTGCCTTTTCCGAGGGAAGGAATGCTTTCTGAGACTCTGTGTCCAGTATAATCCCCGGAACTGAAGCTTTTGCGTTGGTTCTAGGTGAGACTTTGGCAGGTTCAGAATCCACCCATGATCCAGGAGTAGTCTGGTTGAGAAGGCAATGTTCTGCAACAGCTGTTTCCTGGATGGTGCCTTTATCAGAAGATCTTACGGAACTATGTTCACTCCCTGTCTGCGGAGCAACATCATCATCTCCGTCATCACTTTGTTGAACACCCTCGGTGCTGAGAAGAGACCAAATGGCAGGGGCTGACACTGGTAGTGACAGTCCTACAGTGCAAACCATAGATAAGCCTGATGAGGCGGCCAGTTCGGAATGTGAAGGTACACATCCTTGACATACAGAGACGCTAGGAATTCCCCCTCCTCCAGACCTGAGATTACCGCTCTCAACGACTCCATCTTGAATTTGAACACACGTAAGTACGGGTTCAATGACTTGAGGTTCAGAATCGGTCTTACCGAACCGTCCGGTTTCGGTACTACAAAAAAGCTTGAATAGTAACCCTTGTTGTGTAGATGAGGTGGAACTGGAATAATGACCTGGGTCTGTAACAGTTTTTGAATGGCGTCATGTAAGTTTACTCTCGCCTCTTGTGAAACTGGTAAGCCTGATTTGAAGAATCTCTGAGGTGGAAGCTCCTGAAACTCCAGTCTGTAGCCTTGGGATATAAGGTCTATGACCCAGGGATCCTGGCACGATCCTGTCCATATGTGACTGAAGAATTGTATCCGGGCTCCCACTTTCATGTCTTCCAGGCTACACGGTCCACCGTCATGCGGAAGGTTTTGAGGAAGCAGCGCCTGAGCTCTGTTCCTGTGAACCAGCAGTCACTGGTTTCCGTGGTTTACCTCTAGCACCTCTTGCGGTGGTAGAAGAACCTCTGGCCTTGCCCCGAAACTTGGCAGTCCGAAAGCACTGTGGATTAGGTCCTGAGTCGGCCTTCCTAGCTGTCAGAGCTGCAGAAGGTAGGTATGTGGACTTACCCGCAGTAGCTCGGGATATCCATTTGTCGAGTATATCTCCACATAAGGCCTCTCCTGTGAAAGGTAGGCCTTCCACACCTTTACTGGAGACCGCTTCAGCAGTCCACTGACGTAGCCATAATCCTGCCATAGCTGTAGTGCGTGCATTAAGCAAACCTATTTCTTTTATGGCTTCCACCATAAAGTTTGCAGAGTCTTGTATATATTGCAGGAGCAAAATAATTTCCTCTTGAGGTAAGGTGTCTAACCCCTTAATTAAATTACCTGACCATTCAGCAATGGCTCTTGTGATCTACCCCGATGCTATAGTGGGTCTCTGGGCCACCCTGGCAGCAGTATACAAAGATTTGAGTGTAGTCTCAATCTTGCGATCTGCCGCGTCTTTTAAGGAGGCTGCACCAGGCACAGGTAGTACAATTTTACGTGACAGCCTGGAGATTGACGCATCCACTATCGGTGGATTTTCCCATTTTTTCCTATCCTCAGGAGGAAAATGAAAAGATGATAACAACCGCCTGGGAATTTGAAATTTCTTATCTGGATTAACCCACGGTTCTTCAAACAGGGTATTTAGTTCCTTTGACACAGGAAAAGTGGCTGAGGATTTTTTCTTAATATTAAAGTAAGATTCCTCACTCTCCTCTGTCACCTTATCAGGGATATTTAGTACTTCTCTGATAGCATCTATGAGAGCCTCTACACCCTGTGACAGAGTATCCTCCCCTACCTCTGTGTCCACCTCACTTCCCTCCATTTCTGACCCTTCATCATCAGAGTCAGAATGCAGTATATAGGCCAAAGAACGTTTTTGCGGACAAATGGTAGAGGACTGAGACGTACTGAGTACTGAGTCCTTTTTAATAAACTCATCCACAGACTGCTTTAATTATTGTGTCTCTTTCTCATTACGAGATAATTTTGTAGAAATGGAGGAAATCATTCCCCTAATGGAGTTCAGTCATGCTGGCTCTGCCCTACTAGCCTGGGAAGGGATACTACACTGAATACACACTAATGAACCCCCTGGAAAAGAGGAACACTGTGCCTTACATGAAACACACTCTTTGCCTGACATACTGCAGTAGTAACAGCACACACACAGGAAAAGGTCAAAAGCACAATTAACCCACAAAGAGCCCTTCCAGAGAGACACAGAGAGAGTATGGAACCAGCACACGGCACCCTTACCGCCAATGCCAAGCTTAGCCAGGTCGCAGACTTAGCCGTCCCTGTCAGTCAGCGTCTGTGTCAGCTGCAGTAGGGAAAATGGCGCTTGTGAGCTGCTGGATCTGCTCATAGTGAAGCCCCACCCCTTCAATGGCGCACGGTTTTCCCGCTCTTCTTTATACTGGCTTATGTGTTGTCGAAGTCAGAAAAATGTCTCAATGCACACTGCCATATTTGCACCGCACACTGGTCCGTGCTGCGCATGCGTATGCTCTCCCGTGGAAGCGCATACCCGCAATAGCGTGCACTCGCACGCGCAGTATGCGCATTTACGGTAGAGTTTATGTGATCGTAGCGTGCGACTCATTCGTTACAAAAGTTCACAATTAATGTCGTTTATAGATCATGTTCCCCTCAATAGTTTCTGTAAGTTTGGTTTAGATAGAATGTCCCTGAGCGGAGGAGTCCCTCTTTGTATTGCACGAAGGGTCTAACAGGAGTCATACAGCAGTATTTGGTACCCATCGGAAGAGTATTTAATTAGCAATATTCCGGTGTTGGTTTGGAGCGTATTAATCGCTCGTGCGAATAGTTATGAACATAAGAAGTTTATGTCCATTTCTATTATTTACCCATACTCAGGTATGCGGCGGGAAACCCAGTTTCCCACCCACCTGAGCCGTTTAAACTCAGCACAGCCCACCTGTATGAATCAACCTATGACCTTTGGTTACAGTACAGGGCCGAATTCCTGTGTCCAATAAACTGAAGGATTGTAGGACCAGGAGATTGCATTGTGTGTGGGGCATAAATAGGCAGGCCGACCACATCCAGCTCTCACTCTCTCATCAACGGTTATCTGCTGATAATCGGGAGCTGGATATCGAGGCGCAGGCGATCATACCCTTTGTGCGTAAGTTCTCTCCGTAATCATTGTCTTTCTGTGAGCCAATTCCTCTCTCTCCCTCTGTGTCTATTTCTCTCTCTCTATTTTCTCTTTTCTCTCGTAACTCCCCTAGACTAAACTTTATAGTATTGTATTGTATTGTGTTAGGCCAGGATAGTATTGTAGTTTATCCCTTAGTTAGGTGTTTGGTTAGGAAGTCTTTGTTATATTGTAGTGTATCATTTGTACTGTGTTACTCTTTTACAAGTATACTAGATATAATACAGATAATAGGCTTTGGAACCCTAAAACAGTATCTGTGTATTTACTATAGTGTTAAGTGTTCACTTGAGCGTCGGTGACGCTCAAACAGCTTTGTAGGTAGTCAGGCTACACAAAGTTGCATTTACACCCTGTACTCACATTAAAGGTATTCTGTGTGTTTCGTCGGTATAAGGTTTAATATCAAGGTATAGTGTTGTGAGCGTCTGCATCGCTGGTGACCTCCTCGTGGTCTCGAGTGTATGCTACGCCATAGCGAATCATTCCCCTAGACATAACCAATAACGTGTCCTGTGATCGCTGGGCCGTGAGCGAACGTGACGCTTGAGCGTCTCGCCTACGGCTGAGCGATCGTTACGCAAATAGCGTACCATTACGGTATTTCTTAAGTAAACAGCGTACAGTGTTCTTAGCTTCATAAGGGTTGTTTATACGACATAGGAATTTAGCATTGTCAATTGGGGACTCGTCCGATCCTTTTCACATCTGCACTAGGTAGATCAGCAGACATTATCCCCCAGCAAAAGGGTGGGAGGTTGTCTCGCAGTTGCTGACGGGATAAGCGTCTGCTTCACTTAGGTAAAGAGTGCTGAAGGAATCCGGTAACCGGAAGTAAGAACAAAACGCTTGTCTTTTAAAAAACTGTTTATTTGTCTTTTGTCTTGCGTACGCACGCATATATCTGCATTTCTGTTCCATTTTTCGTATATCACTATTCCTGTTTGCCAAATTTTATAGTTGATAGAAAGTGCTAAAAGGAGATTTGCTGTTATTTAATAAATAGAGGTAATAGTTAAAGAATAGAACAACACACGGCTTGTCCGAGAGACGAGGCAGCCAGTGTGCAGTGTGGATTGCGGTAGATGATCAGGGATCATCTACATTGATAAAATATATATTGTGTTACGGTGGATCCTTTGCATTGCGTACACGTGTCGCTAACAAAGACTAGCGTACGCAATCCGAAAGGCAGACGCACGCAGCGTACATTACGCAACGTAGCGTCTGGTTACGCCCACGTAGCTCAAGTTGTGATAAAGTTGAATTAGCGCAAAAGCGATAAGTAGCGCAAAAGCGATAAGTGGCGCAAAGGCGATAAGTAACGCACAGCGGTAGATAACGCGACGCGGTAAATAACGCAAATCTATTTTTGGAAAATCTGAAATTTAGTTTAACAGATCCTGCTCCTAATTGGTAACACTCTTGGCCTGAAGACAATTTCTGCGCAGAAATAGATATAGAAACAAAAGTGTACATGTGTTGAGTGAGTGTGTTTTGTATACAAAAGTTTATATAACTTTAAGGTGGAACCAAAAGGAAAGTCGGGTACTCGTTAAGGAACATACGTGTAAGTGACATATACGGTGGCCAGGGAGGCATCTCTGGTTAAATAATATTTGAGCATTAGAGTATAGCGGACCATAAGGTAACAAGACCAGGAGGTCATAAGGTAACAAGACCAGGAGGTCATAAGGAACAAGACCAGGAGGTCATAAGGTAAAAAGGTCCGCTATAAAAGTCCAGTGGCACAACGCCTGGGGTGTTGGTGCAGAACCCATATAGGCCATTAAGCTCTGGCTGAAGGAATTCGCAGCCGAAATTTTCGATTCCACTGGTCGCTCCGCACATAAGATTAGTTGCTTATGTGCTGAACGATTGTACCGCACGTAATTGTGTGCATTAGTAAACCTGACCGGTACTATTTGTGTACGAAGGTCATAAACGCTATTTGTACATTCTGACGTGATTTGTGTAATTTTTTATTTTTGGAAGGGAAGTTCGCTGGTCACTCAGGAACTATCTAACAACCCCAACGTTTACTGGAAAGAGTAAGTGTCCTGCGGGTATCCCTCATATGTTCCAGTAAACTGAAGGTTCCATAGGGGCCCTGTATCGAGTACGCCAGCACCACGTCGGTGTGATCAGGTCGTATTGGTCGAGGTGGGCGAGTGAGTGGGGTACTCGGTAAACCGCCACCGCCGGCCTACTGCGGAGTAATTTGGTTGTCTGTAAAGGCTTGCTGAAAACCTTGATACAGAAAATCCAAGGAGGACTAAGCAACACCTACAGACGATGGGGGCCAGTTGCTCAGGTAGGGGGCGATCAACCCTGGTTCAGGTTGATTCTGTGAACCGACCAGTTGGGTCGGCACGATATGTAATGTGTGAAAAATATGGAATTCACACCGAATCTTTATGTGATGAATGGGAGAGAATGACTGTTCAAGACAGAGACAAGTTCCCAAGAATAGGTAGCTTCAGTCCGGAAGTGTTACAAAATTTAAGGAGGAGGATATGTCTCGTAAAATCATCAAAGAGACAGCATCATGATTACTTACAGTTATGGCACCAGGAAGGTGAGATACAGAGAGGTTTGGCTCTGGCGGCAGGATCTGGGGCAGTCAGGAAGTTGATTGCCACAGCTCCTCCTCCACCATATATTGCAGGAGAGAAGTTGATTGCGGAGAGAAACGCACTGGGTTGTAAAACACAAACTCTTAGTAACAATGTAAATGTTAATGATGTTAACCAAATAACTCATGCAAGTATTAACCCGTGCAAGTTGTACCCTGTTTTGAACCTTCCTCAGGAGTGTGAACAAGAAGACGATTCGGCAACGATTTCAGCGCTCTCTCTAGCGGCCACCATAGCAGAGACCACAGTAGGCACAGCACCACCCACGAGATTAGTGAAGGCCCCTAGCGGAGGGATAGGTGAGGTCGTGTCAGCGGGTAAGTACGGCACCATGCATTACACTGAAACAATTGTACCACAAGTTGTAGAATCTACACAGAATGAAGTTGTTAGAATTGCTCCTGTAAAGGTGATAGTAGTTCCCAATGGGAAAACAGATGCATCAGGAGTCACACCCGTCAGGAACATTGCCATGTATTGCCCGTTAACTAGAATGGAATTGAGGACCATAGTGTCTGAATTCCCAGACCCCAGAAAGGATTTAGTGGCAAGCCAAAAATACATCAGGGATTTAGGAAACACTTTAGAGCCCAATAATAAGGATTGGCAGATAGTGTTAAGAGCTTGCTTACCTCCCAGTGTCGACTCAGTTAAATTCTTAGCTGATTGTCTATTAGATAAAGATGTACCACTTACAGATGTGTACGACCAGGATAATGTAAAAAGGATAAATTTGCAGCTAAAAGAATATTTCCCAGCCGTTGCTAAATGGAATAAACTATTCTCCATTAAACAAAAGGAGTCTGAAACGGCAGCTGGCACACCGATAGCGCATGCAGCGTATATAAAAAGGCTTCTAACAGCGATACAGGAACCCGACAGAGTGGCTGTTATCAAATGTAAAGCACATACGTATAGCCAAGACCCAGTATCCCTTGGTAACAGCCGAGCAGACGAAGCTGCAAAGCTTGCAGCTGCTACCCCCATACGGACAGACACCACACAGTTGATGGTATTTAATACCATCAACACACAGAAGTTGTGTGAGATGCAGAGTTTGTGTTCCACTCAAGAGAGAGCAGTCTGGAAGGCAAAGGGATATGGCCAGGAGCCCTCAGGGCTCTGGACGGATGGACATGGTAAACCAGTGGCCCCCAGGGCATACCTTCCATGTCTGGCTGAAGCAGCTCACGGGCTGACTCATCTAGGCAAGGAGGGGATGTGCAAATTGGTAAGAGCATACTGGTGCGCCCCAGGATTCTCCTCTCATGCTGGTAAAAGAGCAATGTCATGCCTTACCTGTCTGAGAAAGAATATTGGAAAGGCAATACCTACAGAACCCTCCCATATCCCACCTGCCGGCGGCCCTTTCCAAGTAATACAAATTGACTTCATCCAATTGCCCCCATGTAGAAACTTAAAGTATGTACTTGTCTGTATAGATGTTTTCTCGAATTGGGTCGAAGCTTTTCCAGCAGCTACAAATACCGCTATGTTTACAGCTAAGAAAATTGTGCAGGAATTTGTATGTAGATATGGTATCCCTAGAATCATTGAAAGTGATAGGGGTACCCATTTTACAGGTGATGTCTTTCAAGGAATGTGTAAGTTGATGGGAATTGATAGCAAGCTGCACACTCCGTACCGTCCACAGGCGAGTGCGAAGGTCGAAAGAGTGAACAGCACTATTAAAAATAAATTGAGTAAAGTAATGGCAGAGACAGGATTGACGTGGCCAGAAGCTTTACCCATTGTTTTGTATAGCATCAGAACCACTCCCAGGTCCCCTCTTAATCTGTCTCCTTTTGAAATTCTGTTTGGTCGACAACCGCATGTCATGATTAACCCTCAGGATGATTTGAAATGTAACAATGAAGTAACTGTAAAGTACTTGATTAACATGAGTAAGCAGTTGAGGAGTCAAAATGATAATCTGAAGTTGGTGATTCCTGATTTACCAGATAGTAATTGTCATGACATTGAACCTGGGGATTATGTAATGATACGAAATTTTCTACGCTCAGGTTGTCTTATTGATAGATGGGAAGGACCATACCAGGTCTTATTGACTAGCACCACAGCATTGAAGGTTGCTGAGAGAGAGACTTGGGTCCATTCATCCCACTGCAAGAAGGTTGCTGACCCAGAGAAGTCCCGTGATAAGGAACAGACGGTAGAGGTTGTATCACTGGAGTGTCTGTTCCAGGAGGACTGAGGCGGCACCTGAGCCTTGAAGATCGAAAGCAGTTGTCGACTCCCTTCTCCCTTTTATTGTTTTTCTCCACTTCCCATCCCTTCTCCCTTGATATTTCTTTTTCCCCTTTCTCATTCTTCTCCATTTCCTCCTCAAAGATGGACTTGCCCAAAGAGACTGTGATCCGGATTTTGATGTTAACCATGATGTTGACCAGAGCAGTCTGTTCCGGCGAGAGTACCATAGAGGTCGAGAGAGGTTCTGGAATGGGTTCCGATTATGATGATGGAGGCGTAGTTTTCCAAGATCAACCAATCCAACAAGCAAAGGCGAGTATCAGAAAACGATCCGATAGAAGAAATTGTGATGGATTGTTAGCTGAGGAAAATTGTATCTGTAGGCTCTGTGGTAATCTGGTTGAAGATGGATGCATAAAGCAATGCCAATCTAGTTTTAATATCCATATGGACCGGCATCCATTGAGTGACTATCACTCTCTAGTGGGTAACGTGTTGAACCAAACAGATTGTTGGGTATGCTCTCAAGTACCTCAGGGTCACAGCAAATCAGGGCTAGTACCATTTCCTTTAACGTTAGGGGAGGTACTTGAGCTAAGTGGTGGGAGACCGGTGGACCGGAGGTTTAACATCTCCAGCCCTCCCAGTTTGAAGCTCCACCAATACCATGTGGATAGGTCCCTCTTATGTTTTAACATCTCCAATCCTAGAAAACCGGGAAATTGGGAAGTGTCATGGAGCAACCTTACCATGACCTTTTCACACAGAGCAGATAGAATGCCTACAGATACAGAGCTTGTACGCCACATAGCCAGTAGAGGAAAATCTTTCCGGTATAGGTATACCTTAGGAAATAGAATTACTAAAGTTGGAGAGGTATCACCAGGATACTGTGCACATATCGTACAAACCGATACATGTATTAGACAGATGGAAGAATTAGGGTCAGGAGATTTCACCTGGAAGGTTTGTAACATGGTCATGTCCTTCTCCGTCCCTTATGTTCTCCCCGATGATGCATATTTCATATGCGGGAGAAAGGCGTACAAGTGGCTTGCCCCAAACTCTGAAGGATTGTGTTATATTGGAAAAGTATTGCCTGAAGTGATGACTGTAACACATGACAAAATGAAGGACATACACCGTGGTGCCCAAGCTCCTTATACTCACACTCACTACGAGCACCTTGTTAAAAGACAACTGTCAGAAAGGTTAGAGCATCCGGCCTCTGATCTTATCCATGAATCCACCGGGATTCAGGTTCTGGTAGCGTTAGATTTCACTCGTACCGCTCGAGGAGTGATGAATTATAAATACATTTCCGCACTCGCCAATTTGTTAGATAATATCACTGAAATGTATGATGACACGTTTAGATACACTGGAAGAGAACTTCAAGCTTACAAAACAGAACTAGTTCAGCATAGGATGGTTCTTAATTACCTTACAGCAGTAACAGGCGGATATTGTGTTACATTGGCAACACAGTACGGTATAAAGTGTTGCACGTATATCACAAATAACACCGAGGATCCGGTAGAGGTCATAGACCAAAAGATGGACGATATTCTGCAATTAAAGTGGGAATTTCGTCGGAAACACAATCTCACCCTTGCTGCTGTAGGTAATGAGCTGACTGGTTGGGTGTCATGGTTGAACCCGCGAAATTGGTTCTCCGGTTTGGGAGAGTGGGCTCAAGGAGTCATAATGGATGTTGGAAAGTTTCTCCTGTGTATCTTAGGTGTTGTCATATCTATTGGATTGATATTTAGATGCGGGCAGGCTTTGATGAGGTGTAAACAAAGTACGAAAGTGATGAGCTTGAGGAGTGAGGAAACTGTAATTAACCTGGATTTGATTTATGACCCAATGCTAGAAACCATGACGTAATGATGTAATGAGTATACGGTCCGTCTTTCACCCATTTCTATGTTTTCCTCCGAGGTACAAAGACCCACGTAGACGAAGGACCTGATGAGCCAAGGGGCCGACAACGGAAAGATGGAAAGAAGAAGAGCAGACGACCTGATATACAAGATTTTATGGACAATGCCATGGGTACCCCAGTTTCCCTAGGAACTTTAAAATCACGCTAGCCCAACATTTTTTGTAAATCCATGGACGTTGTTTGCTTTACTCACGATTTATGAGCAAAAGCACAAAGAAGAAGACTGCAATCAAACGACACCAATCAAGACCTCAATCGACGAACGTACATTAACCTGACATAGAATATCATTGCATTTTTCGTAAGTGTTCTTTATCTTCATCTCTGCAACCCTCAGGTAATAACACACATAGTCGATAGGGAATACAGGCACAGATAGCAGCAACCACATACCCCCCCAATTCATGTATCATCAACTAAAATGTGCATCCCCATTGTGTTACAACCACAGCCGAAATGAGCTCGGTAGAGTTTGACAGCCCATCCACAGACCTGTACCACAGGATAAGAAGGAATTCAAATGTATACTTCGCAATACCTCGAAGCTTGATTTACCACACGTACGGCACGATGATACATGACCCCCCCAAACATGGACTCATACACACATGCTCCTGCTTTCTCACTAGGTCATACTCTCTTCACACCTACTCCATTCTTCCTCCTTTCCCCACCATGGAAATCAATTAACCCCTGACTTACATTTTTCTCCTTAAATATTTTGTGGCAGTTATTATTGACTGCCAAAGGGTGGACTGTCGAAGTCAGAAAAATGTCTCAATGCACACTGCCATATTTGCACCGCACACTGGTCCGTGCTGCGCATGCGTATGCTCTCCCGTGGAAGCGCATACCCGCAATAGCGTGCACTCGCACGCGCAGTATGCGCATTTACGGTAGAGTTTATGTGATCGTAGCGTGCGACTCATTCGTTACAAAAGTTCACAATTAATGTCGTTTATAGATCATGTTCCCCTCAATAGTTTCTGTAAGTTTGGTTTAGATAGAATGTCCCTGAGCGGAGGAGTCCCTCTTTGTATTGCACGAAGGGTCTAACAGGAGTCATACAGCAGTATTTGGTACCCATCGGAAGAGTATTTAATTAGCAATATTCCGGTGTTGGTTTGGAGCGTATTAATCGCTCGTGCGAATAGTTATGAACATAAGAAGTTTATGTCCATTTCTATTATTTACCCATACTCAGGTATGCGGCGGGAAACCCAGTTTCCCACCCACCTGAGCCGTTTAAACTCAGCACAGCCCACCTGTATGAATCAACCTATGACCTTTGGTTACAGTACAGGGCCGAATTCCTGTGTCCAATAAACTGAAGGATTGTAGGACCAGGAGATTGCATTGTGTGTGGGGCATAAATAGGCAGGCCGACCACATCCAGCTCTCACTCTCTCATCAACGGTTATCTGCTGATAATCGGGAGCTGGATATCGAGGCGCAGGCGATCATACCCTTTGTGCGTAAGTTCTCTCCGTAATCATTGTCTTTCTGTGAGCCAATTCCTCTCTCTCCCTCTGTGTCTATTTCTCTCTCTCTATTTTCTCTTTTCTCTCGTAACTCCCCTAGACTAAACTTTATAGTATTGTATTGTATTGTGTTAGGCCAGGATAGTATTGTAGTTTATCCCTTAGTTAGGTGTTTGGTTAGGAAGTCTTTGTTATATTGTAGTGTATCATTTGTACTGTGTTACTCTTTTACAAGTATACTAGATATAATACAGATAATAGGCTTTGGAACCCTAAAACAGTATCTGTGTATTTACTATAGTGTTAAGTGTTCACTTGAGCGTCGGTGACGCTCAAACAGCTTTGTAGGTAGTCAGGCTACACAAAGTTGCATTTACACCCTGTACTCACATTAAAGGTATTCTGTGTGTTTCGTCGGTATAAGGTTTAATATCAAGGTATAGTGTTGTGAGCGTCTGCATCGCTGGTGACCTCCTCGTGGTCTCGAGTGTATGCTACGCCATAGCGAATCATTCCCCTAGACATAACCAATAACGTGTCCTGTGATCGCTGGGCCGTGAGCGAACGTGACGCTTGAGCGTCTCGCCTACGGCTGAGCGATCGTTACGCAAATAGCGTACCATTACGGTATTTCTTAAGTAAACAGCGTACAGTGTTCTTAGCTTCATAAGGGTTGTTTATACGACATAGGAATTTAGCATTGTCAGTGTCTATGTGCATAAAATGGAGTAAGCCCCCTTTTATGGCTGTGATGCCAGTCTGTGTACTGTGTACTGTACACTATAGTGTACTTAGTCAGGAGACTCAGTCCGCCCCGTTTAGGATGGGGACGCCGGTTTATTACTCACCACCCTTCATTCTTCTGGCTCTGTTAGGGGTGGCGGAGTGATGCGGGAATGTACGCTCCCCGTGGTGGGGCTTGTGAATAGTTCCCTCAGGAGCTAGCGTCCTGTCAAAGGGGAACGGGGCCATTAACCCTTAGGGGGGTTGGGCCTACCTTCCCCTCCCAAGTCCACGAAGCAGGCAGGCTGGTGCCATCCAGTCCTGCCTGAAAATAACAAACTTTAAAAATAAATGCAGAAAAATCTTCAGCAGCTTCCAGAAACGTGACCGGCTCCTCCGGGCAAATTTTCTAAACTGAGTCTATACCCCATGGTACTAAATAGATTCCCAGTATCCCCTAGGACGTAAGAGAAACACAATAATCTCACTTATGGAAAGGGATTAGACACTAATGGGCAGATGTACTAAGCCTTGGAGAATGATAAAGTGGAGAGAGATAAAGTACCAGACAATCAGCTACTGTCCTTTTTCAAACACAACCTGCGAAATGAGTTAGGAGCCGATTGGCTGATACTCTGTCACTCTTCAGGGCTTAGTACATATCCCCCTGAGCTGTCAAAGCGCACGTCTGCTCAGTATGGCTGTCCCGGAATTGATCCAAATCACTGGAGCGAAAAGTGATTACTTTGCTCCAAGTCTCTACTCTAATTAAGCCAGTGATTTAAAAGACTTTCATTAATTAAAAAGTAAATTCTCCTGCGATTTTTAAAAATCTGAGACGCTCCCATTCATTTTATTATCTATTTATATAGTGCCAGTCATATTACACAATGCTGTATACAGAATACGTAATCATTCACATCAGCATGCTCCATTAAAATGATTTTTCCCCATTACGAGTCACACAGGATAGCTATAAAACAGACTTTACTCAAAACACTATTCTGGAGGTGTCTGGTGAATTGCAGTGATCAGGCATTGTTCTCTATGCGGTCTATTTATCACCATCCGCATCCAAGGATGCAGATGTAGGTGATAAAATTGGCCAAATCCGCACTGCGATAATTGATTGCATCGCATGGATGTATCAATTATCGCATGCAGGGAAAGAGCTTGCCAGCAATACCTGCCCGCAGCATCATCAGGGTATTTTCCACAAAAAGTACACGATGTCATGCTGCGCACACGCTGCCACCACCAACATTTTCACCGCTGGGTCGACCCCCCCCCCCCCCCCCCTTCGTGACTACCCCCCCCAACGCACAGTAAATATACTCACCAGTCCAGGCAGCCGGTCATTACTGCTCCTGCAGGACTGCCAAGCACGGTCCTGTGCGCTGCTGTGACACCTGGTGCTGTAAAGTGAACTACCGTTTTGCAGCGTCACTTTACTGCTTCGGGGGTAACAGCGCAGCACATGAAGGACTCGGCGCCCGGCAGCCCGCATCGTAGCACCGATCACCGGCTCCCTGGACTGGTAAAACACACAGACAGAGCTGATCAGTGGAGCCGGGTCCCTGCACAGCTTTCTCTGCCAGGGGGCAGAGAAATCTGGGCAAAAGGCTGCATATCACAATGCTGTCCTGTGATTTCGCCAGCCTGAGCTATACATATGGGAAATGCGATGTGGGATACTACAAAAAGTGAATTAAAGAGTTTGGAGCACTTTTTCATGAAAACTGCTCCAAAAGCCCTTTAATACATTGGAGTGATACTAAAATAATGTTAATAAATAGGCCTCTACAGATGTAGCCACCTTTATCTTGAGTGGCTGAGGCGTTTGTCCCGTTCGAGCATACGCAGCGTACTGGGGCGTAGGGAGGCGCGCCTAGTCACAGAGAGGCTATCTAATCGCACGGAGACAGACATTTGACGTTTGGCGTTACCTGTACGTGTAATACCTGCGATCATCCATCAGATGTCGCTTTTTACAATCACCACTGCGCATGCGTGTGGGCTCCCGTAAAATATAATACTGAAATACTGTACAGTACTGTATAGTAAGGACTACTTTACTAGTGCAACCTAAAACCAGTAGTGTACACTGACGCAAATGGACGTGTTAGAAGTTCATTATTGCCTAATGATATTAGGAATATTGTACAGTATGTTAGCATCCTAATCCCGTAGCCATTTGTCTTAATCAAAACTAATGGATTTATTCATCTGTCTGCGGCGAAGTGGTGAAGTGTTCCTCTTCCTACAGTATACTCAGAGTCCCGTGTTCGATTCCTAAAGTACAGTACGAACGCATGTTAGTTTTTTCCAGACACTTTATAATTTTTTTTAATCACATAAACCAGGGCAAAGCTGCAGCAGATGTACTGTTAAGGTTCTATGCACCATACGGTACACATACAATTCTGTAGCAGGGCAGACTCAATTGAAATGGCTACTGCCTGTGACTCCATGGAGGCTCTCAGCTATGGAGCGAGTGATGACATAGATTTTGCGGACAACGGGGCAGTGCTGAAGGTGCGTCACAATCCCCTCGCTAAAATACATAGGGGTGAGGTCTATGCACATTATGGTACACCGGACTTGATCGCATAGCACACTGTCAAAATGGCCGTCGCCCCTGAACCCCCACTACGTGGCAGCCAGCGCTCGGAGATGGAGTGAGAGATAGTAGTGGAGTGAGAGATACAGTAGCAGTAGTTTTGAAGGCTATGGGGCAATGCTGAAGAAGCGTCACAATCCCTTCGCCAAAGCGATAGGGATAAGCGAGGTCTATCATTGTGGTACACCGGACTTGATCGCATAGCACACTGTCAAAATGGCCGTCGCCCCTGAACCCCCACTACGTGGCAGCCAGCGCTCGGAGATGGAGTGAGAGATAGTAGTGGAGTGAGAGATACAGTAGCAGTAGTTTTGAAGGCTATGGGGCAATGCTGAAGAAGCGTCACAATCCCCTCGCCAAAGCGATAGGGATAAGCGAGGTCTATCATTGTGGTACACCGGACTTGATCGCATAGCACACTGTCAAAATGGCCGTCGCCCCTGAACCCCCACTACGTGGCAGCCAGCGCTCGGAGATGGAGTGAGAGATAGTAGTGGAGTGAGAGATACAGTAGCAGTAGTTTTGAAGGATATGGGGCAATGCTGAAGAAGCGTCACAATCCCCTCGCCAAAGCGATAGGGATAAGCGAGGTCTATCTTTATGGTACACCGGACTTGATCGCATACAGTAGCACACTGTCAAAATGGCCGTCGCCCCTGAACCCCCACAGTCGGAATTCGACCGCAATTGCATATACCATGTGACATAAGCTTGTGTACAGTATCTGTCATGAGGTGTTTTTTTCACTGACACTATTATTTTTTTCTATTGTAATATACAGAGGCGGCAAACTAGCCAAACAGGAATAATCAGCTTCTGCTGAATAAAATGAGATGCTACAGTACATGCCTATATTCTGTGTGTGACTGCGGCTCTATGAAATGAAATCTGAAAATGTAAATATGAAATGCATTACTAATGTGCAGCATTATGTGTATAAGGTGTGCTACAATATTTTCTGGCGTAACATAAGGAAAGGGCACTACTGCATGGTCTAATGCAGTGGTTCTCAAACTCGGTCCTCAGGACCCCACACAGTGCATGTTTTGCAGGTAAGTTCACAGGTGTACTGTATTAATTACTCACTGACACATTTTAAAAGGTCCATACATTAGGTGGAGCTAATTATTTCACTTGTGATTCTGTGAGACCTGCAAAACATGCACTGTGTGGGGTCCTGAGGACTGAGTTTGAGAACCGGTGGTCTAATGTAAATAAAGATCAATGTGGTGGGGTGTAATGTGAATAAGGGGCAATACTGTTAGGAGTAATGTGGTACTATCATATGATGTACTGTAACAAGAATAAGAGACACTACTGCATGATATAATGTGAATAAAGTTGCAGTACTGTGGTGTGTCATTTCATCTGGGGGTATTATTGTGTTCCAATGCCCCTTCCCAGCAAGAACTTGCACTGTTTTGGGCTGGCACTAAATGTGCACATTGTTCCTACAGTATTTAAATTATAGGGGGTAGGAGCGCCAAAATGGGTGATGGTGCTGGGAAAGTGGTGCAGGGTTATAGGCGGAACTAGCATCTGTGCAAGAGGGCATCAGCCGAAATGTAGCCTAGGGCATCATGTTGGTTAGGGACGGCTCTGGTAATACTGTACAGTACAGTACTTTGCATTCAATAGAGATACTGTTTGCACACAGGTTTTACATGAATCATTGGCAATGCTGCAGGAGTGTCTCATTAGGCAATCTAAAATATACCACGACTATGGGTGGGGATACAGTAGGTAAGTTCTGTCACCATAAGCTGTCTGCTGTGTATAGCAGATTTTCATCTGGGATGCATTTGTGTTTTTGTAATAAAAAAAACAAAAACATTTTACTGTACATTTAGTGGATACAGTATTTCTCCCCCATCTCCCCCATAACGGCACATCATACTGTACAGTTACCCCATGTACTGTACTGTACCGTACCATACTGTATAAGGTAATATTTATTGGGGAAAAATCAATATTAATGTAAAAAAAAGTATTTATTACAACATACGATTGAATGTACTGTACTGAACAAAATGTACAGTACTCTTATTCAGGACTTATAAAACAGAAAATAACTGTTCATACACATCAATAACATTACTACTGTATAATATTCAACATTAGTTTATGCAATAATCAGACAAAGGGAATTTTATAAACATTTTTAATAATGCACCAATTAAAAATTTTAAACATAAAATATAGTACAGAACTACATATTTGTGGCTTGACCATTTCTTTCGACTATAACAGGTAATACTTTATACAGGTGATTTATATAATTATTACAATGCTCAGGTGTGAGTACTTCTAGCCAAAATTTCTTAATCCCATCCAACAGCTGCTGTTTTGTTGTTGGCTTCGCAACACTCCTAATGTACCTCTTCAATTGAGCCCACACTAATTCAATTGGATTCATGTCTGGTGATCTATAAAAAAAAAAAAAAAAGAGTATAGAAAAAAAGTTAGTCAATTAATGACATTAAATAGAGAAAATTAAACATACGGTATTGTACTGTTTATTAAACCAAAAAATATATTTACAGTACTAGAGTGCTACTCAAAATTTTACTTGTACACTGTTGAAAGAATACTCACTCTGGTGGTGTGCGTTCCCAATTCATACCTTTCTCTTCCATAAATTTGGCAGAGGCGGAGTGTTTAGGATCATTGTCTTGGAATATCCTATGGTGAGTTGGGTAATATTTATTCACAAATGGCACCATACATCCCTCTACTATTGTTTCTTGGAAAAATTTCTTATCCATGATCCCTACAGAAATAAAAAAATGTTGTTCATTAATAAGCAACTCATTTTATTGTGCAGTTACATGTACTCTACAGTACAGCATGTATTTTTACAGAACACAGGCACAGAATAAAGTATAGTACTGTACCTTCGAAAAATAATAGGGGACCAGCTCCTAATCGTGTTATGCCTCCTCATACATGGACTTTCAATGGATGCTTTGGGCGTGGTTTTAATGAGATATGGTTACGTTTCCGGAATGACATTCTGGAGAACCGCTCAAGGGCAACAGACGATTCATCTGTGAAAATGACATCATGAAATGTTTTGCCACTCTCAATCCGTCGCCGTGCCTGTTCCACTCTCTTTTCTTTATTCACATCTCTTATCATGGGAGATATCCTGTGTAGAGCCAAAAATAATGAAATCAGATACAGTAATGAAATTACTGATTTACAGATTACTGTATATACAGTAGACTGTATGTGCAGTATACTGTATTATATACCTACTGTATACATTAAACTGTACATACATTACAGTATATACAGAGCAATATATATATATATATATATATATATACATACATACATACATACATACACACACACACACACACACACACACAAACACAGTATACAGTATGTAATCATCACAATAAGCCGGCAATGCTTCATCGCTGTCTCTGAGTGCCTATACAGTAGGTATCTCTTTTTGGATATATATATATATATATATATATATATATATATACATACATACACACACATACTGTATATAGTATAAAGTACACACTCTGTATAATGATTTATGGCATTGTTATATCACTTATCAAGGGATTATTAACAGTGAATAGAATACGTGTGCATCTACTGTATGGTTTATACTGCTTTCAGTTTACCTTGTTGCACCAAAGGTCCATCCCATTTTCCGTCGCATCCTTCTGACGCTGGTGGTTGATATGTCCAGGTCATACTTGGAATGGAGAATTCGTTTTATTTGCAAAGCAGTACGCTCATCATCCTCACGAGTTAGTTCCTCCACAATTTGTTGCACTCTCCTACAGTACAATACAGTATGAAAAATATGAATTAATGAACAGCACAATCACAGTTAGATTACGTGGTTTTTTTTTTCAAAAAATTGTCTATTGTATACAGCAAGTCATTTAAACATTACAGTAGTGTACAGTACGTACCATGTGCATTTTGTAGGAAATACAAATCTGGGCGTTGTTCTCTCGAAAGCATGATAGCGCACCGTTTCTAAAGTGACTATACTGCCACTTTCCTTGAGCCATGCATGGATCTCTTTGATGGTTTTATGTTCTTTTTTCATGTTTTCGATTATCTTGCTCATCGTTTTGTTGATAGTTACTGGTCTGGCATGTTGTCCAACTGTAATTCCTGTATGGAGAAAAAACATTTGTGAATACTGTAGTCTTTACACATCTGAAAATTTGTAAGAGTATTATGATAAAAGTTAATACTGTACATGTTTACTATATAGTACCTGATGTTAAAATTTTAGTACTGTATACTGTACAGTACTGAAAATACCACATCAGTGTTATGGACTGCAATTAGTTTCCTGTATAAAACAGATACAGTAAATAACCCTCCTTGGAAGTTCATGGGCCCTGTGAGACTTACAGTAGTGTACAGCATAAGGGGCGACAGACATGATGTACAAGCATTACATACAGTACATGTCAGTACTGTATGTAAATTCAATTATTGCCTAACAACAATGCTGCTTACTGTATATTAAATACTGTAGGCCTAGAAATGTGCATCTCAATATGGTAGTTAAAAAACACAGGGGCCTATGGTGATAAGCGAGTTCTATGCATATTAAAAATGTCCGCCGACCGTGAACCCCCAGCATGTGGCAGCGCTCGGATATGGAGTGAGAGATGGCATACATTGTACAGGCCAGGGGGCAATGCTGAAGGAGCGTCACAATCCTCTAGTTAACATACACCGGGATAAGCGAGGTCTATGCACATTACGTTACACCGAGCTCGACCGCTCAGCAACCTGACAAAATGGCCGCCGACCGTGAACCCCCAGCATGTGGCAGCGCTCGGATATGGAGTGAGAGATGGCATACATTGTACAGGCCAGGGGGCAATGCTGAAGGAGCGTCACAATCCCCTAGTTAACATACACCGGGATAAGCGAGGTCTATGCACATTACGTTACACCGAGCTCGACCGCTCAGCAACCTGACAAAATGGCCGCCGACCGTGAACCCCCAGCACGTGGCAGCGCTCGGATATGGAGTGAGAGATGGCATACATTGTACAGGCCAGGGGGCAATGCTGAAGGAGCGTCACAATCCCCTAGTTAACATACACCGGGATAAGCGAGGTCTATGCACATTACGTTACACCGAGCTCGACCGCTCAGCAACCTGACAAAATGGCCGCCGACCGTGAATATGGAGTGAGAGATGGCATACATTGTACAGGCCAGGGGGCAATGCTGAAGGAGCGTCACAATCCCCTAGTTAAAATACACCGGTATAAGCGAGGTCTATGCACATTACGTTACACCGAGCTCGACCGCTCAGCAACCTGACAAAATGGTCGCCGACCGTGAACACCCAGCACGTGGCAGCGCTCGGATATGGAGTGAGAGATGGCATACATTGTACAGGCCAGGGGGCAATGCTGAAGGAGCGTCACAATCCTCTAGTTAACATACACCGGGATAAGCGAGGTCTATGCACAGGGACATTACAGTAAGTGTCCCACCCTCCCTCCCATCTGGATTGCAGTGAGTTATCTGTGCTGGTCAGGACAGGGGGGTGGGACTGTATAAATAACTACAGCAGGCCTGGCCAACCTGTGGCTCTCCAGCTGTTGTAAAACTACAAGTCCCATCATGCTTTGCTACAGTTTTGCTATTAGGGAAGGCTAAAACTGTGGCAGGGCATGCTGGGATGTGTAGTTTCACAACATCTGGAGAGCCACAGGTTGGCCAGGCCTGAACTACAGTATGTACACTACTGTATTTGACAATACTTACCAGCTTGGTGGCGCCTGGCCCGCCTCCTGTGCCGTCGTGCTCCCAGCCCTGTAAAAGTATATGTACAGTATAATGGCAGCATACTGTACAGCCAATGAAGTTCAAAATTGACAGCATCTTTATGACATCACTATCAATGGAATTGTTCATTCTAGTACCCTGCACCTAATCACTCAGGCGGGCATAGTGTACTGTACTGTATTCAAAACTTAAGGGGCACATTTCTAAATGTGACATACAGTACACTTACAGTATCGCTACAGTACAGTAGGTCCAGGGTATTAGACAGAACACTACCTTTATAGACATTGTAACACACATTAGCATTGCCCTTATAAACATTATGACACACATCAGCATGCAGCCCTCCCACCCTTAACCATCTCAGTACTGTTCATTACAGTATAAATTTATTTCATGACAGATGATGCAGCACTCACCTGAATTCATCTTATTCACGTCATGTCACAGTAGTGCAGTTTATTCATGTCACAGTACTGTCCTTGATTCACGTTGTGTCACACAGTAGAGCACCTTATTCACGTTACTGTACTGTACGTCACAGTAGTGCAGTAGTATATCCACATTACGTCACAAAGTAGAGATCTGCCACAGTCATGAACCTTATAACACATTATGCAAGAGTAATGCACGTCAGAACACATTAGGCCACTGTAACATCCCTTTGAATAATTTCTGCCACAGTAACGTCCCTTAGAACACTGTACTATCTGAAACACAAATCTCCCTTATAACCGAAAAATATTGACTGGAACTTTGGGAATAAAACACGGGACTGTCAGCGTGGGAGGCACTGCACAATACGACAAACTGCACATTACACTGCACAATACGCTGCAGGTACACTGCACGACACTGCATACTGTATGCACTGCACTGCGTAATACAACAAACTGCACATTACACTGCATGATACACTGCACTTTTCCCTGAAAAATATGATACTGTACAATCAAAACACTGCAATTACCACATGTGTATACAGTACACTGCACGATGTGATTCACTATGCATTACACTCACTGCACACAGGGCCGGAGCAAGGTTTCTCAGCATCCTAGGCAAAATTTCAGCCTGCTGCCCCCCCCCCCCCCCCTCCCCAAACCACACACCAAGTCTTAATACATACAGGATATGCAGTAAAACCCAGGAAACAGGTTTTATCTAGTACATCCCATCCAGCTGACTCTTAAAGTGCATACACACTGGGCATAGCAGGACACTATGGAAAGCCGCTCACCCCGCCGTTCATCTACTGGTAATACCAGCGATGAAGCGGGAGTGCGCATCAGCGCTCACCGCTCATCGCTGGGGCATATACACTGGGCGGTTTTGAACTGAAAGCAGCTCAACACAAAAGTAAGCGGCTTTCAGCTCAAAATCACCCAGTGTGTATGGGCCTTAAGTGGGAACTTCAGGACAGATTGCTGCTGTAATGCTACAGGCGTTCTACCCAGGGTGCGCAAGAACTGCTAGACTAGGTCTGGATTAAGCCTTCAGGTGGCCCAGGGCAATTTAGGGGGGGGGGGGGGGGGTGTCCTTCAGTGTAGTAGGATCCCTTATACAATCTAGTACTGATGCCCCTTTCACTTTTATACCACACAGTATGAGCCAAAATTCACATTATAGCACCCGGTCTGAGACGAAATTCACATTATAGCACATAGAATGAGACGAAAGTCACATTATAGCACATGGTATGAGATGAAATTCACATTATAGCACGCGGAATGAGCCAAAATTCACATTATAGCACACAGTATGAGACGAAATTCACATTATAGCACACAGAATGACCCGAAATTCACATTATAGCACACAGTATGAGACGAAATTCACATTATAGCACATGGTATGAGACGAAAATCACATTATAGCACATGGTATGAGACGAAAGTCACATTATAGCACATGGTATGAGATGAAATTCACATTATAGCACGCGGTATGAGCCGAAATTCACATTACAGCACACGGTATGAGTTCGAAATTCACATTATAGCACACGGTATGAGACGAAATTCACATTATAGCACACGAATGAGCCAAAATTCACATTATAGCACAAGGTATGAGCCGAAATTCACAATATAGCTCATGGTATGAGCCAAAATTAACAATATAGCACACAGAATGAGCTGAAATTCACATTATAGCACACGGTATGAGACGAAACATGGGGGACAGGGTGTCACACACGCAGGGGGTGTACAGAGCACCATAAGGGCACAGGTTGTCATCACACAGGGCAACAAGGGTAGGGGAGCACTGGGTGACACACACACATTGGCAGCGGGAGGGGGGCAGGGGGGCACAAGGTGTCATACACAGAGGCAAGGTCCACACACATGGGGAATGGGGGGGCAGGAGGGCACAGGGCTCTCCAGCAGTCACTCACCACCACCATGTCGTCAACCTTAGCTTGAGCTGCAGGGTATCACTGTCAACAAAGGAGTCCCGCGGCGTGGACCCTGGCACAGCCCGAAGAGGCCGGCAGCAGGAGGATCCGAGCGCCAGCGTCTATGCAGCCCCATGGTGACGCGGCCGCCCGGTTGAGTAATTGGAGGAATCGAGGCACTCTGCGCGAGCGGCTGCTGGAGGAGGGAAGGGGGAGTGTGTGTCCGCCGTAACTGCTGGAGAGTAGTGTGGCTCACAGCTCCGGCACCAACCGCCGTGACTGGGAGCAGCGGTGGGAAGAACATGAGCACGATTGGCCATAGCAGGAGTTGATTAAAAAAAAAAAAAAAACTTCCTGGTCTGTGGAGAAGTGCCGGTATGCCATACCGCCGCATACCGGCCCACTTCGACCACTCTATATACATATATATATATATATATATATATATACACACCCACTATGTAATAAAATACCAATGCTGCTCCTCATCTGTGCAGGGGGAATTAAAGTGTTTTGCGTGCTTGCGGTAACTATATGGTGCACACAGCCACCGACACTGACATTACTGTTATGATGTTCCGTCATTTTGACGGGCCGGTAACTAGTGTATTTATATATATATATATATATATATATATATATATATATAATTACTTTCCCCCTTCCAGCAACCTCTCTAGCTTTTATATATTTAAATCCCCCCCCCCCCTTGACTTTACTGTATAAATTTACTGCTCCCCCACCCTGATCCTTTATACAATTAGTGAAGTTCTTACAATTGGCAGTCTGTTTTTGTGGTGCAGGGCGGGAGTATGACAGGCGTTACCACGGAGAAGAGCGGAAGACGGTTGCTATAGCAACTGTAACAATATCCGGCAGCACTGCTTCTTACTCTATGTGCATAGAGCCGCTGCCGACGGGTTATACAGACGCTCACACTGTCCGTACTAAAGGGATGCCGCGGCGCGCAGCCGCCCAACTGTTTTCAGCCGCCAGCACGGACAGTGTGAGTGGCAGTACGGACCCCATCGGCAGCGGCGCTATGCATATAGAGTAAGCAGCGCCCTGCCGGATATTGTTACAGTTGCTATAGCAACTGTCTTCCGCTCCTCTCCGCAGTAATTCTCGTCATAAGCATTCATCGGCAGCGTGAGCTGCCGCCCGCAAGTGGCCGGCGCCCATAGGCAGCTGCCTAAAGCTGCCTAGTGGTGGCGCCGGCCCTGACTGCACAATACCATATACTGAATGTACACTGCATGACACGCTGCAATTACACAGCACGATACACTGTGATATACTGCATATACTGTACACTGCATGACACACTGCACAATCGTAGACCACATGGATTGTAAAGAACTATATATACACACAAGTTAAAAAAATAATAATGGTTTTTGTAAAACTCATGTCGATCTTTTTCCATGTCAATTTAACGGCCATGTCAACCTAAAATATAACTGTTGTCAACCAATTTCAAAAGCCACACCATGTAGGTCGACACCAGATCTAGGTCGACATGGTGTCGACCTAGATGGTGTCACCTTTGACATGGATAATAAATGTAAGAAAAATTTAAAAAGTGTAAAAAAAATACAAATTGACCTTTTGACCCTGGTTAATGTTTGGGCCTTGTTTAACCATTTGTTTACCACAGATACAGTGCTGTATAGACCGGATACCTGCTGCTACAGCAGCCACCTGCTATAATGTACTGTACCTGTAACTACAATAACTTAAAGTACAGTAATCTACAGTGATGTACTGTACTTACAATCCCTTATGGCCTGAAGGCGCCTTGGAGTCCGGCGGACGAGGTCGCTCCACCTCCTCTGCAGCAACCTCACGGATCTCCTCCGGTTATATTTCCGGAGGATATCCCTGCTGGCCCTCCTGTAGGCCCGCACTTTCTCCTCGTTGCTGGCGAGACTTCTGTCTCACCGAGCGCATAAGGACGGTCTCTTGCATCAGCCATGACTTCGTCCTTATGCGCACTGTACGTCTCAGACGTCGTGCGTCTCAGACGTCGTGCGTCTCAGACGTCGTGCGTCTCAGACGTCGTGCGTTCCACGCATTCAGCGACGCCCGCTGAGGATTCCCAATTTCATGTGTGAAAGTACAGCAAGCAGCGCCCTGCCCCCTCCCCATTGGTGTTGGTTTATGCCTTAGGGGACACGGACGCTCGCATTTGTAAAGCACAGTCTTTCCCATCGTCTCCCCCTACCCCCCTCGCCCTTCCCCCCTGGGAGCCTACAATACTGTTTTGCTCACTCAGAATACACTCAATTCTACTCATTGCCGCTGGGTAGTGGCATTTAGCGTAAAGAATCGCTCCTGCAGATCTACTCTGAGTTATGTGAAACTTGTGTGCATCCTTCCATTGGATGCACAGTATTAGAGACAAAAAAAAAAATATTAAAGTGAATGTCACGGGAACACATAAACCAAAAAAAAAGGCTGGCACTTCCTTCCCATTGGTGATGGTTTATGCCGTAGGGGACTCGGACGCTCATATAATTGCATTTCAAAGCCACGGTATTTCCCATCGTCTCCCCCTACCCCCATCGCCCTACCCCCCTGGGAGCCTGCACAGATCATGCAGTGGACAGGGAGGGAATTCAGGTCCTGTGCAATACACGAACGCTGAAAATCTACAGTACTGTTTTTCTCAACTCATTGCCGCTGTGTAGTTGCATTTAGCGTAAAGAATCGCTCCTGCAGATGTACTCTGATTTATATGTAACTTGTGTGCACCCTTCCAATGACTGTCTTACAATGAAAATAACATAATACAGTATATTATTACAATAAACAAAACAAAAAACATCTGGTCTCGAACCCTGGACCCCCAGCGTGGGAGGTGGGAGCCTTCATCGCTAGCCCACGACGCCCGCTGAGGATTCCCAATTTCATGTGTGAAAGTACAGCAAGCAGCGCCCTGCCCCCTCCGCATTGGTGTTGGTTTATGCCTTAGGGGACACGGACGCTCGCATTTGTAAAGCACAGTCTTTCCCATCGTCTCCCCCTACCCCCATCGCCCTTCCCCCCTGGGAGCCTACAATACTGTTTTGCTCACTCAGAATACACTCAATTATATTCATTGCCGCTGGGTAGTGGCATTTAGCGTAAAGAATCGCTCCTGCAGATCTACTCTGATTTATGTGAAACTTGTGTGCATCCTTCCATTGGATGCACAGTATTAGAGACAAAAAAAAAAAATATTAAAGTAAATGTCACGGGAACACATAAACAAAAAAAAAAGGCTGGCACTTCCTTCCCATTGGTGATGGTTTATGCCATAGGGGACTCGGACGCTCATATAATTGCATTTCAAAGCCACGGTATTTCCCATCGTCTCCCTCTACCCCCATCGCCCTTCCCCCCTGGGAGCCTGCACAGATCATGCAGTGGACAGGGAGGGAATTCAGGTCCTGTGCAATACACGAACGCTGAAAATCTACAGTACTGTTTTGCTCAACTCATTGCCGCTGTGTAGTTGCATTTAGCGTAAAGAATCGCTCCTGCAGATGTACTCTGATTTATATGTAACTTGTGTGCACCCTTCCATTGACTGTCTTACAATGAAAATAACATAATACAGTATATTATTACAATAAACAAAAAAAAAACATCTGGTCTCGAACCCTGGACCCCCAGCGTGGGAGGTGGGAGCCTTCATTGCTAGCCCACGATGCCCGCTGAGGATTCCCAATTTCATGTGTGAAAGTACAGCAAGCAGCGCCCTGCCCCCTCCCCATTGGTGTTGGTTTATGCCTTAGGGGACACGGACGCTCGCATTTGTAAAGCACAGTCTTTCCCATCGTCTCCCCCTACCCCCATCGCCTTTCCCCCCTGGGAGCCTACAATACTGTTTTGCTCACTCAGAATACACTCAATTCTACTCATTGCCGCTGGGTAGTGGCATTTAGCGTAAAGAATCGCTCCTGCAGATCTACTCTGATTTATGTGAAACTTGTGTGCATCCTTCCATTGGATGCACAGTATTAGAGACAAAAAAAAAAATATTAAAGTGAATGTCACGGGAACACATAAACAAAAAAAAAAGGCTGGCACTTCCTTCCCATTGGTGATGGTTTATGCCGTAGGGGACTCGGACGCTCATATAATTGCATTTCAAAGCCACGGTATTTCCCATCGTCTCCCCCTACCCCCATCGCCCTTCCCCCCTGGGAGCCTGCACAGATCATGCAGTGGACAGGGAGGGAATTCAGGTCCTGTGCAATACACGAACGCTGAAAATCTACAGTACTGTTTTGCTCAACTCATTGCCGCTGTGTAGTTGCATTTAGCGTAAAGAATCGCTCCTGCAGATGTACTCTGATTTATATGTAACTTGTGTGCACCCTTCCATTGACTGTCTTACAATGAAAATAACATAATACAGTATATTATTACAATAAACAAAAAAAAAACATCTGGTCTCGAACCCTGGACCCCCAGCGTGGGAGGTGGGAGCCTTCATCGCTAGCCCACGACGCCCGCTGAGGATTCCCAATTTCATGTGTGAAAGTACAGCAAGCAGCGCCCTGCCCCCTCCCCATTGGTGTTGGTTTATGCCTTAGGGGACACGGACGCTCGCATTTGTAAAGCACAGTCTTTCCCATCGTCTCCCCCTACCCCCATCGCCTTTCCCCCCTGGGAGCCTACAATACTGTTTTGCTCACTCAGAATACACTCAATTCTACTCATTGCCGCTGGGTAGTGGCATTTAGCGTAAAGAATCGCTCCTGCAGATCTACTCTGATTTATGTGAAACTTGTGTGCATCCTTCCATTGGATGCACAGTATTAGAGACAAAAAATATATATTAAAGTGAATATCACGGGAACACATAAACAAAAAAAAAAGGCTGGCACTTCCTTCCCATTGGTGATGGTTTATGCCGTAGGGGACTCGGACGCTCATATAATTGCATTTCAAAGCCACGGTATTTCCCATCGTCTCCCCCTACCCCCATCGCCCTTCCCCCCTGGGAGCCTGCACAGATCATGCAGTGGACAGGGAGGGAATTCAGGTCCTGTGCAATACACGAACGCTGAAAATCTACAGTACTGTTTTGCTCAACTCATTGCCGCTGTGTAGTTGCATTTAGCGTAAAGAATCGCTCCTGCAGATGTACTCTGATTTATATGTAACTTTTGTGCACCCTTCCATTGACTGTCTTACAATGAAAATAACATAATACAGTATATTATTACAATAAACAAAACAAAAAACATCCGGTCTCGAACCCTGGACCCCCAGCGTGGGAGGTGGGAGCCTTCATCGCTAGCCCACGACGCCCGCTGAGGATTCCCAATTTCATGTGTGAAAGTACAGCAAGCAGCGCCCTGCCCCCTCCCCATTGGTGTTGTTTTATGCCTTAGGGGACACGGACGCTCGCATTTGTAAAGCACAGTCTTTCCCATCGTCTCCCACTAGCCCATACCCAGACGCTCATTTACTGTACATGTATTTTAAAAGCACGGTGTTTATACATTGTATTGTGTGTTTATACTTTGTATTGTACATTCTTCCTTTTACACAATTACTGTAGTTTCGTCTCCATACAGTACAGTAGGTCACCATCTTTTTCCACCGCCTCCCGTTACAGTATTGACATTACAGTCGTCACTGACCAATTGCCAGAGCTGTAGATCAATCCGCCGCTATACTGTACGATCGAAAGTACTGGATTAGTGGAGCATTAGCCACCCAGTGGTGGAGATGTGTAATGCATGCTGAGTATCTAGACCGCCTCAACGCGTCTGCCTGCGATTAAACTCAGCTATCGCCCTAGCGTGTCTAGACGGCCGTATAGCTGGAGAATCGGTCAAGATGAAGGTGGCTACATCTATATGTCCCCAGGAGCACGACAGCAGCAATGTGTATTTCTAACATCAGTAGAGCATACCTCCCAACATGACCCTCTCCAGGAGGGACAAAATGCTCTGCTCCTGGACTTCCCTCTTGATTTATGATTGCCGTCACCTGTGCTGAAACACCTTTCATATCTATTAACCTGTTCAAAACAGGTGTCGGCAATCATAAATTAGGAGAAAAGTCCAGATGCAGAGCATTTTGTCCCTCCTGGAGAGGGTCATGTTGGGAGGTAGGGTGGTCTTCAGTTTGCTGGCTGTCGGGATCCCGGCGCACAGTATACCGCGCCGGAATCCCGACAGCAGGCATACCGACACTTTTACTCCCTCTTGGGGGTCCACGACCCCACTGGAGGGAGAATAGATAGCGTGGCGCCACCGTGCCCGCAGGGGCTCATTTGCGCTCGCCCAGCTGTCGATATGTCGGCGGTCGGGATTCTGGCTCCGGTATGCCGGGAGCCCGGCTGCCGGCATACACTACTACATCCGGGAGGTATGGTAGAGATTCAAAATAAATCAGATCCCAAACTCTCAAGGTTTTAAAAGATATCAATGCTTGAGGACAGGTGACATTAATACCTCAGTGGATTTGATTCAACTGTCTGGAGCAAGGTATGGATATCCTTAAATCCTGGACTGTAATGACAGAGTTTTAGGGCCTAATTCAGACCTGATCGTAGCAGCAAATTTGATAGCAAATGGGCAAAACCATGTGCACTGCAGGGGGGGCAGATGTAACATGTGCAGAGAGAGTTAGATTTGGGTGAGGTGTGTTCAAACTGAAATCTAAATTGCAGTGTAAAAGTAAAGCAGCCAGTATTTACCCTGCACAGAAACAAAATAACCCACCCACATATATCTTTCTCTGCACGTTATATCATATAACGTGCAGAGAGAGTTAGATGTGGGTGGGTTATTTTGTTTCTGTGCAGGGTAAATACTGGCTGTTTTATTTTGGGTATGGGTCGTTGGGTCGACACAACTTAGGTCGACATGCATTAGGTCGACAGGGTCACTAGGTCGACATGGTCATTAGGTCGACATGTACTAGGTTGACAGGTCAAAAGGTCGACATGAGTTTTTTACTTTATTTGGGTGTCGTTTTCTTCGTAAAGTGACGGGGAACCCCAATTAGTGCACCGTGTCCCCTCGCATGACTCGCTTCACTCGCCATGCTTCGGGCAAGGATGCCGTTCCCAACTGTAGTCCATGTGGATCGTAAGGTATGAAAAAGTTCAAAAATATTAACAAAAATTTGAAAAACTCATGTCGACCTTTTGAACTGTCGAGCTAGTACATGTCGACCTAATGACCATGGCGACCTAGTGCCCCTGTCAACCTAATGCATGTCGACCAATAGTGGTCGACCTAATAACTGTTGACCTAATGACCGTATCCCTTTATTTTTACACTGCAATTTAGATTTCAGTTTCAACACACCTCATCTAAATCTAAATCTCTCTGCACATGTTATATCTGCCCCCCCTGCAGTGCACATGGTTTTGCCCATTTGCTAACAAATTTGCTGCTGCGATAAGGTCTGAATTAGGCCCTTAATCCGATGGCTAGCAGCACTACTTGATGATGGCCCTCATTCCGAGTTATTCGCTCGCAAGCGGATTTTAGCAGATTTGCTCATGCTAAGCCGCCGCCTACTGGGAGTGAATCTTAGCATCTTAAAATTGCGAACGATGTATTCGCAATATTGCGATTACACACCTCGTAGCAGTTTCTGAGTAGCTCCAGACTTACTCGGCATCTGCGATCAGTTCAGTGCTTGTCGTTCCTGGTTTGACGTCACAAACACACCCAGCGTTCGGCCAGACACTCCTCCGTTTCTCCGGCCACTCCTGCGTTTTTTCCGGAAACGGTAGCGTTTTTTCCCACACGCCCATAAAACGGCCTGTTTCCGCCCAGTAACACCCATTTCCTGTCAATCACATTACGATCGCCAGAACGATGAAAAAGCCGTGAGTAAAATTCCTAACTACATAGCAAATTTACTTGGCGCAGTTGCAGTGCGGACATTGCGCATGCGTATTAAGCGGAAAATCGCTGCGATGCGAAGATTTTTACCGAGCGAACAACTCGGAATGAGGGCCCATGTCCGAAGCCCTGCAATCATTTAATGCCAGCTTATAATGTACATCCCTACATCACGGTTCCCCATAGCCCAGTTTCGCAGTTTCGCAGACAACCGAGGAGGCGTGTCTTAGTGAAAAGTGGGTGTGGTCTCATGGGAATGGTCTGCTGAATTAACAAGCAAAGCAATTCGCTTTTATCTGTCTAGTCTAGTGCAGTGACTAAACTCGGTCCTCAAGGACCCCCAACAGTTTTCCAGGTCTCCTCACAGAATCGTAAGTGAAATAATTATCTCCACCTGTGGATCTTTTAAGTAATGAATACACTTGTGCACCTGCTAGGTGACCTGGAAAACATGAACTGCTGGGGGTCCTTGGGGACAGCGTTTGAGAACTACTGCTGGTCTAGTCCACATTATATAATGTATATACCTATTTACATTGTTAGTGAACAAACATGATCAATTGGTGAAATATTCATCCCTCAAGTATAAGCAGCAAATCATGGGAGGAACAGGAAAAAGTCTCCTCTTCTGGGAATACACCCATTATATCATGGTCATATACACTAAGATATCTCACAGTGGCCCCCATTTATCAACGAGTTTCCTTGCTGGAAACTCGTTTCTGGTGGTTAATGGGACCAATTGCTACTTAACAAGGCTAATAGCGCTGTTATCTAGCAGCACTATTAGCCTTTCATATTCCCTATACTGCGGCACGCTAAACTGTATTTAAGAACGAGCGCTATTTCTGAAATAGCGCTCGCTTACCTATAATGGGCTCGCCTGCTCCGAGCAGACGTTATGACACCGCTGCAGCGGAGTCCGTCCTGCGCTCCGGCTCCCCCCTCCCGCAGCAATCCCGGCATGCATCACGCCTGCCTGGTTGCTATAGAAACAGCCTGAGGAGTTCTCTCACTGATGGCCGCCCCGTCCGGAAATCACTACCGCGCATGTGCCAGGAATTAGCATAAACCGGCGCATGCGCGGTAGGAGGCCAATCCGGGGACACAGTTCATTCGTCAGCGCTGATGTAAGGTAAACTTCAGCGCTGATGCGGCAAATACCGCATTCGCTCGCCGTGGCATAAGCTCTTCTTAAATAGAAGAGCGCAAAGCCACTATACCATGAGTGAAAACGGTATTTAGAACTTCACTTTTAGCCGTTTGATAAATGGGGGCCAGTATATGACCACGAGATCTGCTTGGTGTCAGTCTGACAGGAATTCTATCTGACGTTGTATGCCCAGCCTAAGCGGTGGTGCTAATTCCTGCACCTTGTTGTGTGCAATTGGATTGAATTGTATTTATCTTATTACGCAATTTAAACAATGACACAGATTTCAGTAAAAACACTAACAATATAAAAGGATAGAAGACGTGTGGGAAAGATGTTGTGTAATGCGCGGCCACGTGAGTGTAAGCCTCTGAGGTAACTGCTATAAATGGAGGGAAGGTTCGGCAGTCATTTCTGAGATGCATTCTGTTCTCATACAGCAATGCCTTATATCCGGGCACAACGCATGACATTAGACACCATGGGTTTACGTATGTTGCTGTAGTAACGGCATGTATTAGGTCACCTGTAGCAATGAGGCCTACAGGCAGACACACATAAACAAGTTTCCAGAATCATGTGAGGGGCAGACAATGGAAGTGACAGGACAGGACAGGACAGGACGGGTGTATCACCCATTGTATCACCCTGTGATCTTGGGTTACTCTCAGGCAACACGCTGTAAAACATAAAGGGGGATATTTAATTGTTTGAAAAGTGAGTTGGGTGTCTGTTTTTTCCTATCTAATAGACAGGGGAAAAAACAGACACCCAACCGACTTTTCAAACATTTGAATTCCCCCCAAAGAATCACGTGCGTATCTGTAGTTGTGTGAGAGGTGCGGCTGCGGTGCGTGTGGTGCCTGCTGCCTTGCAGGTGTAGACTCGGTACTCACCAGGCGCCGCTCTCTCTCACCTTCAGGTACCGGAACCTTCAACGGACCTGGCAACTCTTCCGTCGGACCCGGACACGACGACCTAGGAGGAAGGAGATTTCTGAGTACTGTCCTCCGGACTGTGGACCGAAACGCCCTCCGACCTAAAGAAAAATAGTGCTTTCGGGCTAGGTGAGGGTCATCCCAGGCGTCCGCCTCAGAGCCCGAATTTCACCTATTGGCACTCTCGCGCCAGGTGGAAATTCTACCTTGCACCGGCGTGCAAGGCTCACCGTTGCCCTGAAGGAAGGGAGATAGATAGGGACACACAGAAGGAACACACAGACAGATGTTACTCACCGTCCTACGTCTTGTACTCCGATCTTCTCCACTTACAGGTCCCTGTAAGGAGGCAAGGAGAGAAACAGCCGTGCAGGGCCTCACTCTAATCTAGTGTGCGTCCGCTACACTAACTGCATAACAAAGCCCTCAAACTGGCCTAAGTGTAAGTGGTGCAACACAACTATGCACAAACTCTATAACAACATTTTGCCCTGCACGGTAACAACACACACATCGGAAATACAACATAAAACGGTGCTGTCCCTTTTTAATCCCTACCTGCCGTTGGAAGGGGGTGGGCATCGCACGGCCTACCCACCTCCTGTGCCTTCCCTTATGTGGGCCTCAGGCCTGACTGCCTAAATACCTCAGGGTGGCCCGAGCCTAGTGCCCAGTGCCACCTTTATTCACCTTGGGGGGGGGGGGTACTTACTCGCTGGGCCTAGCGCCCCCTGACTGCGCCCAGGCCGGAGGCCTGACTTCACCCACGGGCCTAGCGCCCGCCTAACTTATTGCCCGTTGAGTGACCTGGGCCTTGTGCCCAGGGTCACCTTAATATTCCCTAATTGCCAAAAATACACTAGGGCCTAACGCCCTCTAATGCCCACAGGCCTATTGCCTGATTTGCCCCCGGGCCTAGTGCCCGCCTAACTGGTGCCACAGGGGTAGGGTGGCTTGGGCCTAATGCCCAAACCACCTAATCAAATAATGGCCCCCAATCTCCTACCTGTGCAACAGGCCGAGTGCCTGAATTGTGCCCTCGGGCCTAATGCCCGTCCCTGGTGGTCGAGGGAGGAAAAGGGGAGGGGGAAGGATAGCCTCACTGAGGCCTCACCTAATCCGGGGGCCTCCGGCACCGTCTTCTGCCGCTGACACGTCCTGGCCAGCGGCGTCGCCACCGTTGCTCCGCGTCCAGCCGCCGCTGCCGTTGGCGCCAAGCGGCGCCAAGTTTAAAGCGCCGCCGCGCCGCTCCCCGCCGCCGACAGCCTGGTGCAGGGAAACATCCGATCCCTGCACCAGATACCCGCCGCCGCACACTCAGCGCTGGGGACAGACAAGCTGCCCCAGCGCTGCCCCCAGCTAGGGACAGCAACACGGATGTGCCCACAGGGCACATCTTTACATTTCCCCCCCCTTTTTCCTTTGAGTCCCTACAAAGTTCCTCACGATGTCCCTTGTCCGCGGGTCAGGGGATTCCGAGGTCCCTCCGGCGAGGTTGTGTTCGAGGGCCCAGCCCGGACGGGCTGTGACCCCACCTCCAGCTTCGGGTTCCTCTTCTTACCTCCCGACCTCCATCGGCGGATCCTCTGGGGGAGTGGCATCTCCTCACGGTCGCTCGACGTTGGCCACCATGGGGAATCTTCTTCCACGGGGACAACAGTCACCCACTCCTGACCTTCGATATCATCTGTGGCTTCGTCCCTGTCTTCCGGGTGTGGTATCGACCACCACCCAACAGCGGAATCCTCCGGGGCATCCGTTTCCTCCCGGGCAACAACCACCATCTGTCGCATTTCCTCGTGGGGCATCTCCAAAGGTCCTGTGTCTTCCTCTGGAACGGGTCCTCCCACGGCATCGCGATCCTCTCCCCGTACGTCCGTCCATTTCGGCACTCCCGGCAGGTATTCTTGCTCCACGACTATCTCCTCCTCTTCACGGAGGGCATTCAACTGGGAGCATGACTCCACCCGATCCTGCCAGTCACTCTCGTCGGCGCTTCCGATGCCAGAGTCGTCCTCCATCTGTTCTGGGAGGGATTCGTCGGCGGACAGCTCACCGTAGTCCGAGTCTTCCTCCGATATCTGGACTGGGGTATTATTTTCCTCCTCAGCGTACTTAGTCCTTTCCGCTGGCACCTCTGTTTCCTCAGCGTACTCCTTCGCTTCCGCTGGCATCTCTTGGTACCCAGGACACTCCTGTTCCGCACGTCCTGGTCGTGGACGGTTCCATCGCGGGGAGATTCCGGACGTCTCAGTCACTGGGTCTTCACGCTTTTCTTCACAGCGTGGTCTCTTCACCTCCCAGTCGTCCACCTCCGCCTCATGCGGGAAAGGATTCTGCCTTACTGGGGTCACTTTCTTGGGACAGAGTAGGTCCGCGGCATCTTCCCAGGGGCACTCACTGGCCGCATGTCCTGGTCGCCGACACTTCCAACAAGGGAGGGCCACTGCCACCTTCTCCAAGACGGGTTCCTGGTCCACCTCCTTCACTGGGGAATCTTCACCCGTTGGTTCCGGCTCAGAGGAATTGGGCACCTGCGAATTAACTTCAAGCAAGGCCTTCCGCTCCATTTCCCTGGTTTCCTCCTCCCATCTCTGGGCGTGACCATCCGCAATCATCCGGTCTTCATCCCACGGACAATCGGGAAGCGCATGTCCTCTCGCCTCGCAGAGCGCACACACAGGCTCTGCAGCCACCCGGTCCCAAAGCTGCTGACGAGACTCCGTCATCTGCTTCACCGTGGCCTCGTAGTCCGTCCTGTCTTCCGTCCATGGACATTCCAGGAGCCGATGTCGGGGATCTCCACAGTTTTCACACCAGGAATCAACCTCGTCTTGGCTCAACTCTTCGTCCCAGGAACAACTGTTGTGCTCATGCCCGTAGTTTCCGCAGAGCAAACACCAGGACTCCTTCTTCGCTTGGCCCTTCTGACGTCTTCGGTCCGCTTCCTGGACCACCTTCTTTGGGGACGTCTCTCGCCAAGTACACTCGCTGGCAAAGTGCCCTGTTTGCCGACATTTCTTGCAGGGCGTCACAGCGGCCTTCTTGCGCCCCTTCTCCCGGCGCTCTTCTTTTCCACGCTGGATCGACCGCTGCACCATCTTCAGGATGTCTGCCCCAGACACCGTCACCCAGTCGCTCTGGTCCGCACACATCCGGGGGTGAGTCTTCTCCGGAGCCGTCCGCAGGGAGGTCTTCTTGGTGGCGTTCCACATCGTGTCCGTGATCCGGTCTCTTTGATCCTGCCGACTACGCCAAGTGTGAGAGGTGCGGCTGCGGTGCGTGTGGTGCCTGCTGCCGTGCAGGTGTAGACTCGGTACTCACCAGGCGCCGCTCTCTCTCACCTTCAGGTACCGGAACCTTCAACGGACCTGGCAACTCTTCCGTCGGACCCGGACACGACGACCTAGGAGGAAGGAGATTTCTGAGTACTGTCCTCCGGACTGTGGACCGAAACGCCCTCCGACCTAAAGAAAAATAGTGCTTTCGGGCTAGGTGAGGGTCATCCCAGGCGTCCGCCTCAGAGCCCGAATTTCACCTATTGGCACTCTCGCGCCAGGTGGAAATTCTACCTTGCACCGGCGTGCAAGGCTCACCGTTGCCCTGAAGGAAGGGAGATAGATAGGGACACACAGAAGGAACACACAGACAGATGTTACTCACCGTCCTACGTCTTGTACTCCGATCTTCTCCACTTACAGGTCCCTGTAAGGAGGCAAGGAGAGAAACAGCCGTGCAGGGCCTAACTCTAATCTAGTGTGCGTTCGCTACACTAACTGCATAACAAAGCCCTCAAACTGGCCTAAGTGTAAGTGGTGCAACACAACTATGCACAAACTCTATAACAACATTTTGCCCTGCACGGTAACAACACACACATCGGAAATACAACATAAAACGGTGCTGTCCCTTTTTAATCCCTACCTGCCGTTGGAAGGGGGTGGGCACCGCACGGCCTACCCACCTCCTGTGCCTTCCCTTATGTGGGCCTCAGGCCTGACTGCCTAAATACCTCAGGGTGGCCCGAGCCTAGTGCCCAGTGCCACCTTTATTCACCTTGGGGGGGGGGGGTACTTAGTCGCTGGGCCTAGCGCCCCCTGACTGCGCCCAGGCCGGAGGCCTGACTTCACCCACGGGCCTAGCGCCCGCCTAACTTATTGCCCGTTGGGAGACCTGGGCCTTGTGCCCAGGGTCACCTTAATATTCCCTAATTGCCAAAAATACACTAGGGCCTAACGCCCTCTAATGCCCACAGGCCTATTGCCTGATTTGCCCCCGGGCCTAGTGCCCGCCTAACTGGTGCCACAGGGGTAGGGTGGCTTGGGCCTAATGCCCAAACCACCTAATCAAAGAATGGCCCCCAATCTCCTACCTGTGCAACAGGCCGAGTGCCTGAATTGTGCCCTCGGGCCTAATGCCCGTCCCTGGTGGTCGAGGGAGGAAAAGGGGAGGGGGAAGGATAGCCTCACTGAGGCCTCACCTAATCCGGGGGCCTCCGGCACCGTCTTCTGCCGCTGACCCGTCCTGGCCAGCGGCGTCGCCTCCGTTGCTCCGCGTCCAGCCGCCGCTGGACATCTTCTTCCCGGAGCCCGACCGCTGGCCTTCTCCTCGCGCTCTTCCGCGCGCGCGCTGACCTCCGCTCCCGCCTGTCTTCTTCGCCGCTCTTCGGCGCGGCCTTTTCTTCAGGCTCCCGCCCGGCGTCTTCTTCTGCCTTCGCGCCCCCGCGCGCGGCCTTTTCTTCAGGCTCCCGCCCGGCGTCTGACGTCAGACGCCGGGGGCGGGGCCTATGACGCGGCGAGCACCGATTGGCTCGCCGCGCCCCTCTGTGATTGGCCGGCGCCCCGCGAGCCGCGATTGGCTCGCTGGAGGCGCCGGATTCAAAAAGCCGCGGGCGGCGCTTCTGATTGGCGGCCCGAGCGGCGCCAAGTTTAAAGCGCCGCCGCGCCGCTCCCCGCCGCCGACAGCCTGGTGCAGGGAAACATCCGATCCCTGCACCAGATACCCGCCGCTGCACACTCAGCGCTGGGGACAGACAAGCTGCCCCAGCGCTGCCCCCAGCTAGGGACAGCAACACGGATGTGCCCACAGGGCACATCTTTACATTTGCACAATAGTGAGACTTAATGGTATGAGGCAGAACCTCATTCCTCGGATAAAGCTACTCCACAAACTCGTTCCATCATCGTCAGGTCAGATACTCTAGTACCTGGAGCACAGGTAACAGGACCTCACTCACCCAGCCCATTACTGGTCACACATAACCTCGGCTGTTACTTGCTGGATGCCCAGAAATAAAAAGTGAGGGGAGAGAGGGCATCTCGTTAGGAATAGTTTTACACTTCATATGCCGCAGAGAACACAACACAGTCCCATGCGGGGAGCTCAAGGATTCCACAGTTCAAATCATTTGTTATTTAGAAGAAACCATAAGCGTGGTAATAACATACACAGGTGTTCAGAGGCAGCTGTGGCAGGAGAGGCTGTTACATACGGTCACGTGGCGAGAGAGGGAAGCGCTGGACGGATTGTTGCACTGGACTGATTAATGAAATAAACTGATCAATGTTACCCCAAAAATTCCACTAAAGCCAACCTACCACAGATGACAGACCCTATATCAGTTTAACACCGTACCTTACTGGGATCTTATTTAGCAAAAATGAAGATGCAGGGTGGCACTACCTGCTCCGCCCACTAACAGTGTGTGACAGGCTGAAGTGGTACATAAGTGGTACTGTGCAGCTGTCAGTGACATATACTGAGACTTACATGCCTTATAAAGGATTACACTAGTGGTACTGTGCAGCTGTCAGTGACATATACTGAGACCTACATGCTTTATAAAGGATTACACCAGTGGTACTGTGCAGCTGTCAGTGACATAATCAATCTTCTATAGTGCCCATGGCTCCGAGTGGACCCGTCTATACCCCATGGTACTAAATGGATTCCCAGTATCCCCTAGGACATAAGAGAAAGTAAAATAAACTGATCAATGTTACCTCAAAATTCCACTAAAGCTCCCCTAACACAGATAACAGACCCTCTTTCAGCCTAACACCCTTCCCTACTGTGATCTCATTTAACAAAGATTAAGATGCAGGGTGGCATTACCTGCTCCGCCCATTAACAGTGTGTGCCAGGCTGCAGTGGTACATAAGTGGTACTGTGCAGCTGTCAGTGACATATACTGAGACCTACATGCTTTATAAAGGATTACACCAGTGGTACTGTGCAGCTGTCAGTGACATATAAGGCGCTCATAACTTTATTGTGATTACATAAACCTTTTCTTTAAGCTAGCTTATCACTAAATTAAACAACACCACACACTGAAATAAAGACACGGACACAGTAGCTGGAGTTAAAGGTCAGACGATGTTTATTAATCGCTGACCAACTCTTTAAACTATAATTGTGATCGAATTAGAATTGATTTTGAATATAGACTTAAATTTAGTTTGGAGGATGGCAAACAGAAAGTCGCTGCCAAACACCAGCACCAGTCACCTAGATGAAAACCACCAAACCAAGGAGGGGAGTACACATACCCCGCCTCCTTCCCGCATAACCCGCATTGTGCTGGCCTTACCCCTCTTTCTCTGGCAAACGTTCGGTTCCCGCAGGGGAACGTCTAAATGTCCAACCGCAAGAAAAGGACACACCTGCCGTCCTTCTAAAGAGGGAGCCCCACAATGACCACTTATGCCTGTGTGACAGCTGGTTGGTAGCGACTTCCCGCCAATCTGGCTTTCAATAGCCAACTGCAAAATCAACAAACCGTAGCTGAAATCCGGGAGGGCGGGCGGGCATAAAATGAATGGCAAGAGGAAGTCTAGGAAAATGGCCCCCACCTATATACTATCCTAAAACCCTCCTATTAAGCTTGAAGCACAACCTTCTAATCCAATAGGAAAAAACCAACAGGGAAAACTGATCTGCTTAGCAACTGCTTAGTCATTTAAACAACCAATCACAAAAAGTTGATCTCTTATATGGCCTCAGGCTTATGCAGCCTTCAGCTTATCTAAGGCGCTCATAACTTTATTGTGATTACATAAACCTTTTCTTTAAGCTAGCTTATCACTAAATTAAACAACACCACACACTGAAATAAAGACACGGACACAGTAGCTGGAGTTAAAGGTCAGACGATGTTTATTAATCGCTGACCAACTCTTTAAACTATAATTGTGATCGAATTAGAATTGATTTTGAATATAGACTTAAATTTAGTTTGGAGGATGGCAAACAGAAAGTCGCTGCCAAACACCAGCACCAGTCACCTAGATGAAAACCACCAAACCAAGGAGGGGAGTACACATACCCCGCCTCCTTCCCGCATAACCCGCATTGTGCTGGCCTTACCCCTCTTTCTCTGGCAAACGTTCGGTTCCCGCAGGGGAACGTCTAAATGTCCAACCGCAAGAAAAGGACACACCTGCCGTCCTTCTAAAGAGGGAGCCCCACAATGACCACTTATGCCTGTGTGACAGCTGGTTGGTAGCGACTTCCCGCCACCAAGGTTTACCAAACCGCCACCGCCATCCGCAACCACAACAATAACCAACTAAGAAAAATAAATATCCCTACCGAAAAAGACCAAAAATATCCTCCAGGAAAAAACTGCACTCCTTCCGGAGAAAGATGAACCCCATCCTCCTTGTAGAACTGCCTGTTCCTAAGCACCAGCAGAGGATGCCTGATCGCCACTCCACCTATGGCCCTGACAAAAAGAGACACCACCGATTTCACCTTCTTGCGTGCCTTCTCCAATGCCGAGAAACGCACCGCACCACGCCAATGGAAACGTGGCACCATCTCCGACCAAACAATGCAGACTCCCGGCCAGTGACCACGGATCGCCACCAAATCCGCCTTAACGGACAAAATCAAGTCTATGCCTTTAACTCGACCTAGATCATTACCACCTAAATGAATGATGATACAACTAGGGCGACCCCAGCGGCGCTCTCGAGAAAAAAGGAGCCGCAACAAATCGCCCCATAACATACCTCGAACACCTAACCATCGTAATTGCCTAGACCCAAAAACCGCACCTGCCCTAAGTGCCATGGGATGCTTTGCCGCCCAAAAAATATAGGAATGGCCAACCAGCCATACATGGTCCCCAAAATTGATGATAGCTGCAAAAGAAAATATCCTAACATCAGCTTGTGAACATAATAATACATAATCACACGCAACACAAAAAACCCAAGTGAAGGAGAAAAATCAAAAAACCTCCCGTGGACCTTGATAGAACAGCCAATTGAAATTAGGCCCCCTCGGAGGAAAAATTTTAAAAATTCACTTCACACCCTCGATTCCTGAACGATAAGCGTTCAGAAACCGACGAGTAAACACGTTTTTGGGTTAGCGCAACAGGCGCACTTATAACTTATCTAAACGGACATAGGACCTATAGGAGGCCGACTTCCAACGGCCCAGCTCCCGAATAGCCGCAGGTGATGAACCTGTAGCCGCTGCATGAGTAGCCGCCCCAATCCGAAAGGAATGGGTACCGAAGTCCGCCCCCTGCAAGCCCAATGCCGCCAAACATTTTTTGAACACAGCAGCAAATTGAAATTTTGTCAGAGGGTCAACCTGCGCGTGCACCAGCAGCTGGTCGCCCCCCGGAGGCCTCAACCGTACATACTCCTGCGTCAAACGCAGCGGGCAAACCCCCGTTTCCTCCTGAGCCTCCAAAGACAACCAGCGGCCCCGACCTGTTTGATCTGTCTTGGATCGCACAATCCTACAGAGCAACAGGCCTTCCTGCAAGCGCACATTTCCGTAAAGTAAACCCGACTCCCGAGACGCCTTGCTGCATGCCACCAACTCGCTCACTCTAAAAGCCCCAAAAAAGGCCAGGGCATACGCACAACGAAACAGCGCCACCTCGAAATCCGAGGACGCAATTTGGGGCAGCACACGCATCAACTCTGCTAGAAGCTGCAACGTCATGGGTCTACGTGAGTCCGCAGGCGCCGGGCGCAACCTAGCCCAACCTTTCAGCGCTCTGGAAAGGATAAAAGACCCCGTGGGGTCCGTCATCCCGTGGAGCCGCGAGTGAAAAGAAATGCCCGCAAGGGCAGATGCCATGGCCGCTTTTGACCTACCGTTTTGGTAATGTTCCCAAACAAAGGTCATCAGGGCGTCGGCCGAGGACTCACCTGCTACCCCGTACCTACGCTGAAAAACCGACCAATCCCGCCAGGCCGCATCGTATGCTCTGAGAGTGGAGGGAGCCAGAGCACACCTTGCTAAAGCAGCTAACCCGACTCGACAATCTGCCAGACAGAAGGCGGGCACTGTAACCCCTCTGCCGCCGCTCCCGGAACCAACGCCCTGAATTTGTCAAATTGGAACCGAGACAATGCATCCGCAATTCCATTGTCAATTCCGGGAACGTGGCGGGCACCGAAATTAATATTGCGCTGCAAGCAAACTAACACTAGATGCCGTAGCAGCCTCAGAGCCTGCGGCGAAGATGAACGCTGATTGTTAATCGCATGTACCACCCCCAAGTTGTCGCAACGAAACGAGATGTGCCTATTTGCGAACTGGCAGGCCCATAATTCAAGCGCCACTATGATCGGGAACAATTCCAGCAAAAGGAGGTTCTTGGTAAACCCACGCGTTACCCAAGAGGCCGGTCAAGCAGCCGCGCACCATGCCCCAGCAAAAAACGCGCCAAAACCCTGACTGCCTGAGGCATCCGTGAACAATTGCAGCTGCTTACTGGAACAACAAGGCGCCGGCCACAAAACCTCCTTGTTGAAGGACACCAGGAAAGAAGCCCAAATCCGCAAATCATCTCTGATCTCGCGGGAAAGGTACACGGTGTGATTCTGCCAGACCGTCCCCGCCGTGGCCCGTTCAAGTTTGCGACAGAAAATCCTACCCATGGGGATGATCCGGCACGCAAAATTGAAAGAACCCAGCAAAGACTGCACCTGCTTAAGCCGAACCCTGCGTTTGCCTAAACAGTCAGTAATTAAACCCAAAAGCTTACGCACTTTATCCTCGGGTAGGCGACAGCAACCCCCCACCGTGTCAATTTCGATACCTAGATAGCTAAGACAAGTGCAAGGGCCCTCACACTTGTCCTGCGCGACCGGCACCCCTAACTTGTCGAATAATGATCTAGCCACCGACAGAATATCCCCACAGATCGAACTGTCCCCCGGCCCTACGAAGAGAAAGTCGTCCAGGTAGTGAGCCACCCCCGGTTGGCCGGAGGCGGTCTGGACGCACCAGTGCAAAAATGTGCTAAAACACTCAAAGTAGGCGCAGGAGACAGAACAACCCATGGGGAGACACCGATCCACGTAAAATTCGCTCCCTAGTTTGAAACCCAGAAACCGCAGGGAATCCGGGTGCAGCGGGAGTAGCCGAAAGGCCGACTCCACGTCCAATTTTGCCAACAGCCCACCCGGACCACAATCTCGCACCAAGCGCAGCGCGTCATCAAAAGACTGATAACGTACCCTGCACTGTGCCTCCGGAATAGCGTCGTTGACCGACAAACCCGGAGGGTGCGACAAGTGCTGTATCAAGCGAAACTTGCCCGCGGCCTTCTTGGGCACCACCCCTACTGGGGAAATGCACAAGGAGGGCAGCGGGGGAAAGGCGTAGGGCCCTGCCATGCGCCCCAGGCCAATCTCCCCGTCCACTTTCCGCCGGACCTCCTGTGGGAATTCGCGAGCCGATCTCAAATTCTGGCGCGCCACCACGTGCACCGAATCCGAAATGGGCAAACGAAAACCGTTACGAAAACCCTCCAAGAGAAACAACGCAGCCGACTCGTCGGGGTAAAGGCTAAGCCAGCGCCGCAACTCGGGAACTAGAATCGGGGAGAAAGCCTTACTTGCCAACTCCCCCGGCCTCGGCGGGAGCGGAGGGCTTACCGCTTGCTGCTGAGGAGCAATCCTTGGCCGGGTGACTTGCCCCGCACAATTTACACGAGTGGCGAAAACGACAACTCGCCCCTTTAACGCATTTGCCGTCGTTGTAGGCAAAGCCTTTCCCTATCAAGCGGGAACCCGTAGCCCCGGCCGCCCCGGGCTTCTTGACCGTGACGTCCGGGGTGGGCTTAACCTGCTGTGTAACTTCCAACCACACCTCAACATCTTTAAAACCCGCGGGCAGGATGGGGTTGCCATCCTGATTGCGACGGAACTTCTCGTCGTAATCCCGCCAAGCGGAACCCTTGGATTTTAAGTACATGTCATGTACCAAAAACAAATACTTAACTAAGTTGGAATACTCCGAGGGCCGCGATTCCGTGTAGCAAGCGGTAAAAACCAAAAACCCTCGCAACCACTGGTGAAAATTGCGAAACGCATTTTCCCCAATGCCACCCGGCTTCTTGGCAGCGTCAAAACCCTGTCGCATTTCCTCCATAAGGGTGAATATGTCTACGTACTTCCCCTTCCGGATTTTATCTCGCATGCGCTTACGAACCCCCCGCGTAACTGCCGTGTTGGCGCAATGTACCATCTCCCCATAACAGGGGGGGTCAAGCGGGACCGCCGGCGCAGGCGTGGCCACCTTCTGCGCCTCCTTCGCCATACGCCGCGCGATGAGTCTAGCTAATTTACGCGGGCGCCGCGGAGAACCTGACGAAACACTGCTAGATGATGAGGAACTACAGGTCGAAATGTGTAAAGGAAGGGTTAGCTCACCTGTGTTAGAAGGACCCGGAACCGCGTTGTCCGTCGCGCCCGCCTCCGTTGGTGGCCGCACTTCCCCCGTCGATGTTGCGGCCGTCCGCGACCGTCGCCTCCCACCGGACGTAGCCCCGGCACCAGCCAGTACCTGTGCGGGAGAAACAGAGGGGACAACAGGCGCGGAGGAGACCAACGCTTCATTAGCAATGGGGTGAGCCTGAGGGGGAGGAGGCCCCGCCCCGCCGCTCCACGGCGGAGGGCCCGCGGGAAGCTGCAGGTGAGGACTCCCAACCGAGGTGTACCCGACGGGGTGTGTGAAAGCAGCCCCGCCCCCAGCACTGAAACCCACGGGGTAAGCAGGCCGCCATGCAGTATGCGGCGTGTAGCCGCTCGCCCCCGTGAATCCGGATGACACTGGGAGGAACCGAGGGGGTGCCGGGAGGGGTGGCCAACGTCGGGCTAAATGATTCCCACCGACCAGGGACTGCCCCGGCTGTGAGCCCGCAAAGGTAGGGAGGGGCACCGTGACCCGGGGGCCGATGACCGACCATGTGGTCTGGACGCCTGCGCCCGAGCCGGCAAAGTACGGGTAAAATTGTGAAGCGGGCGCCAGCGGTATGCCCACGGAGGGCGCTCCTGTAGCTGTAGGGAAAGCCGGCGCGAGAGATCCCGCAAGGCCACCGGGGAAAAATTGGCCTGCAGCAAAGCCTTGCGGTGCCGCAAACGAGTGAGCAGGGCCGGGCAGCTGGTAAGCCGCCGCTATGGATGCCTGAGTCGCCACCAGCTGAAATGCCCCCGGCGGGCAGGGGGACACGGTCTGCAGCCCGACGTACGGGGACCCCGCTATGGGTAGCGTAGCCATGGGTGACCGTGGGCCTAACCCAAAATCCCCTGATCCGGCATTCCCATCCGGGAACCCCAGCCATGAGACTAATGACGGGGCGGGCGTTGCGGCGGTCCCCACCACGCCCCCAGCCCCATGTACACTGAGCCCCGATACTATCCCTCCATCCCCACTTCTATATGTGGGTGCCGCAGGCCCCTCTGCAGGGAGGGGTACATGCGCAGTGAGGCCAGAGCTGGGGACCACGGGCAACCCACCCAGCAGTCCCCTATCCAAGTTCCCCCCTGATGGACTCATCCCCACCCCGCCCTCCGCCGCCCCGTCACGGCCGCCCGGCACCACGTGGGCGCTCGAGCCGCCGCTGGGAGCCGCTTGCGGGGAAGGCGGGGGAGGCCTGGCGCTGACCAGCGCACCCATCGAGGGAGCCGACGCTGGAGACTGCGCTGCCGTGGACGCCGATGACCGCGGCCCGGCAGGGCCGCGTGTCCCGGCACCACGCGCCGCGCGGCCGCTGGCCGCCTGTCTCCGACTGGCAGGACAGCGGGCCGTCGCGGCCCGACCCCGCCGCATGGCCGCCGCCGTCATAGGCAGCCTGCGGGGAGCAGCACTAGGGGAGCGGGAGCGGGGGGTGCCCACAGCCTCCATGAGGCGGCGGGGTGGAGGGGCAGAGCGGCATGGGCGCGGCATCATAGGGGGGGGTGGTGAGCAGCGGATAAAATTAAAATCTTGCAGCAGTGGGAACAACTTATGCAGCAGTGGAAACAAATGAGAGGGGAGAGGGTATAGAAACAGCAAGGAGAATATAACAGGAATCAAAGCAAGTGCTGTAACAGGTACTTATCCTTCCTGGGCCATAAAATGAATGGCAAGAGGAAGTCTAGGAAAATGGCCCCCACCTATATACTATCCTAAGACCCTCCTATTAAGCTTGAAGCACAACCTTCTAATCCAATAGGAAAAAACCAACAGGGAAAACTGATCTGCTTAGCAACTGCTTAGTCATTTAAACAACCAATCACAAAAAGTTGATCTCTTATATGGCCTCAGGCTTATGCAGCCTTCAGCTTATCTACTGAGAATTACATGCTTTATAAAGGATTACACCAGTGGTACTGTGCAGCTGTCAGTGACATATACTGAGACCTACATGCTTTATAAAGGATTACACTAGTGGTACTGTGCAGCTGTCAGTGACATATACTGAGACCTACATGCTTTATAAAGGATTACACCAGTGGTATTGTACAGTTGTCAGTGATATATACTGAAACTTACATACTTTACAAAGGATTACACAAGCAGTGTCGGACTGGCCCACAGGGGTACAGGGGAAACCACCGGTGGGCCCAACTGCCTGGGGGCCCTCCTCCTCCTCTAGTGATCAGGTTCCAGACTGTGTTCTTGAATTATACATTATACATATGTTACCTTATACTGCACAGGACTATGATGTATTCTCTACAGTGCATTGCCAATATTTTTTTGGTATATTACCATGCATGTACTAGCAGTATTTATATATTTGTAAAGGGGCCCAGCCCATGCACTCACTAATGATTAGGCAATCCAATGTAGTGGCTGGTCACACCCCCTCTGAAGACTGACCACACCCCTAAATATGGGCCCTACCACTGCATTCCCCGGTGGACCCTTCATGCCCCAGTCCGACACTCTACACAAGTGGTACTGTGCAGCTGTCAGTGACATATACTGAGAATTACATGCTTTACAAAGGATTACACAAGTGGTACTTTGCAGCTGTCAGTGACATATACTGAGACTTACATGCTTTACAAAGGATTACACAAGTGGTACTGTGCAGCTTTCAGTGACATATACTGAGAATTACATGCTTTACAAAGGATTACACAAGTGGTACTTTGCAGCTGTCAGTGACATATACTGAGACTTACATGCTTTACAAAGGATTACACAAGTGGTACTGTGCAGCTGTCAGTGACATATACTGAGAATTACATGCTTTACAAAGGATTACACAAGTGGTACTTTGCAGCTGTCAGTGACATATACTGAGAATTACATGCTTTACAAAGGATTACACAAGTAGTACTGTGCAGCTGTCAGTGACATATACTAAGAATTACATCCACTATACCAGAATATAGTGTAATTTTTGCAGCTGGTCTGTGGGTTACAGCTCCTAGCTCTGCAAAAATAAAAGAGCAACAATGTAATGTGTGTGACAAGATGCAGAGATTAACCCTTTCTGTGACTGCTGCACAGGGATCACACAACCTCTATTCATAGGGCTGAATTCAATAAGGGAAGACGTTCTCACCCTACGAACAAGTGCAGGTATATACCGCAGTTACCGTATAAGTTTCCGGATTCATGTGAGCGGCAGACAATGGATGTGACAGGACAGGAAGGGTGTATCACCCATTGTGCCCTGTGATCTTGGGTTACTCATAGGCAACACGTAAGACATTTAGGGGTACATTCACTAAGATGGGAGTTCTATTTAAGATGGGATGTTGCCCTTAGCAACCAAACAGATTCTACTTCACATTTAACTAGCACCTTCTAGAAGATAATACATGGAATCTGATTGGTTGCTATGGGCAACATCCCATCTTTAATAGAACTCCCATCTTAGTAAATTTATGCAATAGAATCCTGTGTGCACCTGTAGTTACACAATAGTGATACTGAATGGGGTGAGGCAGAACCTCATACCTCGGATAAAGCTACCCCGCCCACTCTTACCGTCACTGTCAGATACTCTAGTACCTGGAGCACACCATCGGCCGGTAACAGGACCTCACTCACCCAGCCCATTACTGGTCACACATAACCTCGGCTGTTACTTGCTGGATGCCCATAAATAAAAAGTGAGGGGAGAGAGGGCATCTTGTTAGGAATAGTTTTACATTTCATATGCCGCAGAGAACACAACACGGTCCCAGGCGGGGAGCTTAAGGATTCCAAAGTTCAGGAGAGTCTACTACATACGGTCTCATGGAGAGAAAGGGAAGCGCTGGAGGGATTCTATGGGACTCATTGGGATGACTCCTCTCCGGCCCCAAGGACTACACACCCTGAATAACAATGTCATTGGGCAGGGCTGTCCTATAGTCGCTGCTGAGCAGTGAGGCCATGTGGTAGTTCCAGATATCTCCTTCCCAAGCTCTAATGTTACTAAGATCATTAGACCCATGTGACAGTATCCCATATGAATCAAAGTGAAATAAACTGATCAATGTTACCCCCAAATTCCAGTAAAGCTTCCCTACCCCAGATTACAGACAGCCAGAGCCACTCTCTAAGTCTAACATCGTACCCTACTGGGATCTCATTTGACAAAGATTAAGATGTAGGGTGGCATCACTCGCTCTGCTCATTAACAGTGTGTGACAGGCTGCAGACCTCTTACTCCTTAAAACCGTCAGAGAAAAGCATCTCCCTCCTTATAAGGTACAGAGATCCAGGTCTCAGAGTGGCTGCAACCATACGTTTAATCCCATCTCAACTGAGATTTTAGATGCGCAATTAGATATAATATTCAGAGGTGTAGCAAAGTGTCATGGTGCCTGGAGCAAGGTATGTTTTGGCACCCCCGCCCCCCCTGTACTGAATTGGGGGCGTGGCCACCAGGGCCGGTTCTAGACCTTGTGGCATCCAGGGCGAAAGTTTCCTTTGGCGCCCCTACCCCCCACCCACCCATAGGTGAAACATAGTGTGCACCTAAGGCGCGTGGCAAAAAATAGGAGCGTGGCTTCATTGGGAAGGGACATGGCCACAGTTATGCCCCCTGTAGCTGTGCCCCCTGTGGATTTGCCCCCAGTAGTTGTGCCACCAGTAGTTGTGCCCAGAGTAGTTGTGCCCCCTGTAGCTGTGCCCCCAGTAGGTGTGCCTCCTGTAGGTGTGCCCAGAGTAATTGTGCACCCTGGTTTGGGAGCCCTGTAGCTGTGCCACCCTGTAGATTTGCCCCCAGTAGATGTGTCCCCTGTAGCTGTGCCCGGAATAGTTGTGCCCCCTGTATATTTGCCCCCAGTAGATGTGCCCCCTGTAGCTGTGCCTGGAGTAGTTGTGCCCCCTGTAGCTGTGCCCCCAGTAGGTGTGCCTCCTGTAGCTGTGGCCGGAGTATTTGTGCCCCCTGTAGCTGTGCCCCCAGTAGGTGCGCCCCGAGTAATTGTGGCCCCTGGTTTGTGCCCCCTGGTAGCGCCGCAAACACAAAAGAAAAAACAAAACAAAAACAAAATCACCTGCCCCGCTTCTGCTTCCCGACTGCTGCTACTCCGTCTCTGCGGTCCCTCTGAGTCTGACCGCGTCTCCGCCTGCAGACGTCCGTGCGTGGATCGGAGGGGAGAGGAGGGGAGGAGGGAGGGGAGGGAAAGACTTGATCAGGTCGGTGATCAGCTGCGGTTACGAGCTGCTTGTGGCCAGGCGGAGGTTCCGGCGGAGTCGAGCTGCGGCGCCCTGTACTGTCTTGGGCGCCTGGAGCTCGAGCTCCACCAGAACCGCCCTCCCTATGCCCCTGATAATATTCACTATTCTATGGATGGGACAGAAATCCCAGTAATCACAAAGTGTGAAAATGAAATAAAGTGGGAATGTCTGCAGAAACAGGTAAATATTATATACAGAGCTATGGGGGTCATTCCGAGTTGTTCGCTCGTTATTTTTCTTCGCATCGCAGCGATTTTCCGCTAACTGCGCATGCGCAATGTTCGCACTGCGACTGCGCCAAGTAAATTTGCTATGCAGTTAGGTATTTTACTCACGGCATTACGAGGTTTTTTCTTTGTTCTGGTGATCGTAATGTGATTGACAGGAAGTGGGTGTTTCTGGGCGGAAACTGGCCATTTTACGGGAGTGTGTGAAAAAACGCTACCGTTTCTGGGAAAAACGCGGGAGTGGCTGGAGAAACGGAGGAGTGTCTGGGTGAACGCTGGGTGTGTTTATGACGTCAAACCAGGAACGACAAGCACTGAACTGATCGCAGATGCCGAGTAAGTTTGAAGCTACTCAGAAACTGCTAAGAAGTGTCTAATCGCAATTTTGCTAATCTTTCGTTCGCAATTTTGATAAGCTAAGATTCACTCCCAGTAGGCGGCGGCTTAGCGTGTGCAAAGCTGCTAAAAGCAGCTTGCGAGCGAACAACTCGGAATGACCCCCTATATTTCACACATAGGGGGTAATTCCAAGTTGATCGCAGCAGGAAATTTTTTAGCAGTTGGGCAAAACCATGTGCACTGCAGGGGAGGCAGATATAACATGTGCAGAGAGAGTTAGATTTGGGTGGGGTGTGTTCAATCTACAATCTAAATTGCAGTGTAAAAATAAAGCAGCCAGTATTTACCCTGCACAGAAACAAAATAACCCACCCAAATCTAACTCTCTCTGCAAATGTTATATCTGCCTCCCTTGCAGTGCACATGGGAGGTCATTCCGAGTCGTTCGCTCTGAAAATTTCTTCGCATCGCAGCGTTTTTCCGCTTAGTGCGCATGCGCAATGTCCGCACTGCGACTGCGCCAAGTAAATTTGCTATGAAGTTTGGATTTTTACTCACGGCTTTTTCTTCGCTCAGGCGATCGTAGTGTGATTGACAGGAAATGGGTGTTACTGGGCGGAAACAGGCCGTTTTATGGGCGTGTGGGAAAAAACTCTACCGTTTCCGGAAAAAACGCGGGAGTGTCTGGGCGAACGCTGGGTGTGTTTGTGACGTCAAACCAGGAACGATAAGCACTGAACTGATCGCAGATGCCGAGTAAGTCTGAAGCTACTCTGAAACTGCTACGAGATGTGTAATCGCAATATTGCGAATCTTTCGTTCGCAATTTTAAGAAGCTAAGATTCACTCCCAGTAGGCGGCGGCTTAGCGTGTGCAATACTGCTAAAATCGCCTTGCGAGCGAACAACTCGGAATGAGGGCCATGGTTTTGCCCAACTGCTAAAAAATTTCCTGCTGCGATCAACTTGGAATTACCCCCTATATAGAATAATCTAAAATGAGGATTTTAGCACAGACAATAGTCATATAGCTGAGCCTGCCATCTAGTGGTGGAATCTAAACATTGCAGGAGTGTAAAGCATTACGTCAGATGTTAAATATGGGTAGCAGTTGATTTACCGACGGACACAGTACCAACGGTCGTAATCCCGACAGCCATTGACCAACAGTCAAAATACTGAAATGGTCAAAATACTGATATTTATTATGCTGACACGTTCAAAATGTCGACAGTCAGAATACCGACATTTGAGACGCTGATATGTTGAAATGCCAACATGCGTTTTTAAGGATTTTTCACCCAAAAACAGACTTGTTCATACTTTACCATCCCAGTGGACCTGGAGGGGGAATATAATAGTAAACCGTGCCCGAAGCACGCTCGCCATGCGAGAGGATGCGGTACACTTAGACGGTGTCCATGCTGACCTATGTCGACAATGACACAAAAAACTCATGTAGGTAATTCGACATGTCGGCATTTCAAATCTCTGTATTCTGACTATGTCGGCATTTTGAACATGTCGGCATAATGAATGTTGGTATTTTGACTGTAGGTTAATGGCTGCCGGGATTTTGACCGTCGGTATTGTGTATGTCGGTAAATCATACTGATACCTGGCACCATCAGACCAGGACACCAGGATCATTAGACCCAAGTGACACTATCCCATATGAATTAAAATAGGATTTTAATTACCTACCGGTGAATCCTTTTCTCGTAGTCTGTAGGGGATACTGGGAATCCATTTAGTACCATGTTGTATAGATGGGTCCACTAGGAGCCATGGGCACTACAGAAGTTTGATTAGGTGTGCTGGCTCCTCCCTCTATGCCCCTCCTACCAGACTCAGTCTAGGAAACTGTGTCCGAGGAGACGGACATACTTTGAGAGAAGGATATAGAAAAAAGGAAAGTGGTGAGATTTCGAACCAGCACAACCATAACAAGAGGAAAGCCATGCTAACCAAAACTTGTAAACAGTAAAAGCAACAGCTGAACCAAACAATATTACTTAACCAAGTAACAGTGCAGGAAGAACGAAGCACCGGGCGGGCGCCCAGTATCCCCTACTGACTACGAGAAAAGGATTTACCGGTAGGTAATTAAAATCCTATTTTCTCTTACGTCCTAGGGGATACTGGGAATTCATTTATTACCATGGAGACGTACCAAAGCTCCCAAACCGGGTGGGAGAGTGCTGAGGTTCCTGCAGAACTGACAGACCAAACTGAAGGTCCTCAGAGGCCAAAGTATCGAACTTGTAAAGTAAAACTTAGCAGACGTGTTCGAACCAGACCAAGTAGCTGCTCAGCAGAGCTGTAAAGCCGAGACACCCCGGGCAGCCGCCCAAGAAGAGCCCACCGACCTAGTAGAGTGGGCCTGTACAGATTTAGGAACCGGCAAGCCTGCCGTAGAATAAGCATGCTGGATAGTGAGCCTGATCCAGCGTGCAATTGACTGCTTTGAATCAGGACACCCAATTTTATTGGGATCATAGAGAATGAACAGCGAGTCCGATTTCCTGTGACGACCTGTTCTCTTTACATACACATTCAAAGCCCTCACAACATCCAAAGACTTTGAAGTAGCAGAGGTGTCCGTAGCCACCGGAACCACAATAGGTTGGTTTATGGGAAACGCTGACACCACCATAGGAAGAAATTGCTGACGAGTCCTGAGTTCAGCTCTGTCCTCATGGAAAATTAGGTAGGGGTTCTTGTAAGACAACGACCCCAACTCCGACACATGTCTTGCCGAAGCCAAGGCCAACAGTGTGACGGTGTTCCACGTAAGGTACTTTATGTCAGCCTCCTGTAACGGTTCAAATCAGTCCGACTGGAGGAACTGCAGCACCAAATTGGGATCCCAAGGTGCCGTGGGGGGCACAAAGGGAGGTTGGAAGTGCAGAACACATTTCAGGAACGTTTGGATCTCAGGGAGAGAAGCCAATTGTTTCTGAAAGAAAATAGACAAGGTCGAATTCTGGACTTTTATGGAGCCTAGACGTAGGCCCACGTCAACTCCCGATGGCAGAAAAAGCAGGAAACGTCCCAGATGGAATTCTACCGCAGAGAATTGTCTGCTCTCACACCAAGAGACATATTTCTTCCAGATATGGTGGTAATGTTTAGACATTACCCCCTTCCTGGCTTGAATCATAGTCGGGATGACCTTGTCAGGAATCCCCCTCCTGGCTAGAATCAGCTGTTCAACTTCCATGCCGTCAAACGTAGCCACAGTAAGTCTTGATAGACAAACGGGCCCTGTTGCAGAAGATCCTCTTGAAGAGGTAGAGGCCACGGATCATCTAGCAACATCTCGAGAAGATCCGCATACCAGGCCCTTCGTGGCTAGTCTGGAGCAATGAGGATTAAACCTTTTCCCTTTTTATTCTTTTTAGAATTCTTGGGATCAGAGGAAGTGGAGGAAACACATACACCAGCTGGTAGAACCACTGAGTTGTCAGAGCGTCTACCGCCACCGCTTGTGGGTCTCTTGATCTTGAACAATACCGCTTGAGCTTCTTGTTGAGTCAAGAGGCCATTATGTCTATTTGTGGATATCCTCACCGACGTATCAACCACAGGAACACCTCCGGGTGAAGGCCCCATTCCCCCGGGTGCACGTCGTGTCTGCTGAGGAAGTCTGCTTCTCAGTTGTCCACTCCCGGAATGAAGATCGCCGACAACGCTACAGCGTGTTTTTCCGCCCAGAGGAGAATTCTTGACACCTCTGACATTGCAGCTCTGCTTTTTTTTCCGTCCTGTCGGTTTATGTACATAACTGCCGTCACATTGTCCGACTGGACCTGAATAGCCTGATTCAGAAGAAGAAAAGCGGCTTGTCGAAGAGCATTGTAGATAGCCCTGAGTTCCAGGATGTTTATTGGAAGGATGACTTCCCGACTTGACCATCTTCCCAGAAACTGCACCCCTTGGGTGACTGCGCCCCAACCTCTGAGGCTTGTGTCTGTGGTTAGCAGAATTCAATTCTGAATCCTGAACCTCCGACCCTCGACTAGGTGAGAAGTTTGTAGCCACCACAGGAGGGAGATCCTGGCTTTTGGCGACAGCCGAATCCTCTGGTGTATGTGAAGATGGAATCTGGACCATTTGTTTAATAGATCCAGCTGGAAGGGCCTTGCATGAAATCTTTCTGAATAGCCCCAGAAGGCGTATGCAGAGATGCACCGAGATCCGGGTTGGCTTCAGGACAGCCCAAACCATCGACTGGATTACCATTGCCTTTTCCAAGGGAAGGAATACTTTCTGAGACTCTGTGTCCAGTATCATTCCCAGGAAAGGAAGCCTCTGTGTTGGTTCTAGGTGAGATTTTGGTAGGTTCAGAATCCACCCGTGATCCAGGAGTAGTCTGGTTGAGAGGCCAATGTTCTCCAACAACTGTTGGATGGTGCCTGGATGGTGCCTTTATCAGAAGATCGTCCAGGCACGGAATAATGTTCACTCCTTGTTTGCGGAGTAAAAACATAATCTCTGCCATCACTTTGGTGAACACCCTCGGTGCCGTGGAGAGACCAAATGGCAGGGCCTAAAACTGGTAGTGACAGTCCTGCAGTGTGTTATGAGCCACGGCTGTGGCTCATTCCTGTTTTGCATTTTTGTTCTGTATTTTATGTTATACTTCTGTTTATGTTCCCCGTGGGTGTCATGGGGTGCTCGGAGCTCACCCTTAAGGAGGGGATACTGTTATGAACCACAGGTAGTGGTTCATTCCTATTTTATGTTTATAAAGTTGTCTTGCATGCCAGGATTTCCCGTTGCTCTGTTTTAGAATACTCTTGTCTGCTGCCGCTGGTGAGTCTGTGTAATTGCAGCTTGTTCCCATGTGTTCAGCCTCACCTGGCTGCTAATTGCATCTTGTCAGTTTAGAGTCATGCAACAAGGCAGCTGCATGGGATTATTAATTAGGCCTCTCTGTTATATGCTGGCTGTTTGCAATTCACAGATGCTGGTGATATTCCTTAGTTTGCAGTCTGCTTGAAGTGTGAGCTGGTTCCTGTCAGTCCCTGTGTTGATTCCTGTGTCAGTCCCTGTGTCGATTCCTGTGTCTGATCCCGTGTCCTGCGGTGAGGCGTTCCTGCCCTGAGGTCCAGTGGCTTTGCCTGTCCCTGGTCAAGTCTTCTGGCTTCCTGGTGTCCACCGGTCTGTCGTTTGGGATTCTGCCTGTCCTCCAGTTCTGAGAGTCGGTGTCGGCAGCATTAGAAGTTCCTGTCCGTTTGCCAGTATTTGTACCGGTTCCGTGAGTAGCGGCTCTCCCGCGTCCGTTGGCCTAGGCCGCTGTATTCCATTATTGTTTCTGTCCCTGGTGTTTTGCAGAGGGTTCTGCTTATGCTGTCACCGCCGGTACACAAAGGTATTGTGTCGGCGTGTGATCAGCATTTCCTTTGTTGTTCTTTTCCTTTGGCGGTTTCTCCGCACATACTTTAGGTTTTTAGTTAGCTTGTAGCCCCTGGCCTGTTTGCTTAGTTAGAGGTCCTCTTGTTATCATTCTGCCTCGGATTTCCCTTTGTCTCTCATTAAGACCGGGGGGCACCGGAGTTGGGCAGACATAATCCGCCCTTCAAACGTGGCTGCCAAGGGCTCAAGAAACCATAGTCTCGCAAGGGATTTCCGATAGCACGGGTGAGACAACAGAGTTAGGGCGCCAGGGGCTATTCCCTTTCCATTCCCCTTTCCCAGCGTTACGTCCTGGTGCTCTGGACTCACTTCATGAACATCTCCCTTGTTCTGAGCACCAGGAACCTAACATTATCACCAGCCATACCACAAAAAAGAAATAAAACTTTTTTTCTTTTTTGGCCCAGTCCAGTGTCTAGTCTAGAATCCAGTCCTGTCTAGATTTCAGTGTGTTAGAATCCAGTCCGGTGTTAGAATCCAGTCCGGTGTTAGAATCCAGTCCGGTGTTAGAATCCAGTCTTGTCTAGAATTCAGTGTTTAGAATCCAGTCCGGTGTTTAGAATCCAGTCCGGTGTTTAGAATCCAGTCCGGTGTTTAGAATCCAGTCCGGTGTTTAAAAAAAAAATAAATGTCTTGTTTTGTTTAGCAAAATTTAGTCTTGCCTTGCCTTGTCTTGTCTTGTCCTGTCTAGTTTTAAATCCTCCTATGTCTACCATGCAAGCCCTGCAGTCATCTCTCGCAGCCCTGAACTCTGTATTCAGTGCTTTGAGACCAGAGCGACTAGAAGTTTTGCAGCAATCCCTAAAGCAATTGCAAAACCTTCTGACTAAAATCTTGCTCATTTTGCCAGAAGTCGTTGAGAGTACATCTATCTCTAAAGAGACTCTTGTTCACAGTATGGTGACAAGAGAATCCTCTGGTTTAATTGAAGAGAAAAGGTTTAAAAGTTTTCTGCGGCCCAGGCTCTCAGAAGAGGAGCGTCTGCATCGCAGAAACTTAAACTTATGCCTATATTGTGGGGGTTTAGGCCATTATCTGCAGACCTGTGAGTTGCGCAAGCCAAAGTGTGGTGACGAGTCTTGCCCTCTGGCCAAGTTGAGTCATGATACAAGACCTACTCCTGTCTCTACTGTGGCAGAGGTACTTGTCACACAACCCACACAAAAAGGCTCTCTGTCCTATAATTGGGGTCCTTGGGCAAGGGAGCCCCATTATAGATTCAGGAATCAAAAGAGAATGTTTCTTTCCTCTCTTGAGGTTCCTGTGGAAGCGGAGTTGCTAGTCCCTGGAGTGGTGCCCGATGCCCAGGTTCCTGGAGTGGTGCCCGATGCCCAGGTTCCTGGAGTGGTGCCCGATGCCCAGGTTCCTGGAGTGGTGCCCGATGCCCAGGTTCCTGGAGTGGTGCCCGATGCCCAGGTTCCTGGAGTGGTGCCCGATGCCCAGGGTCCTGGAGTGGTGCCCGATGCCCAGGTTCCTGGAGTGGTGCCCGATGCCCAGGGTCCTGGAGTGGTGCCCGTAGCCCAGGGTCCTGGAGCAGTGCCCGATGCCCAGGGTCCTGGAGCGGTGCCCGATGCCCAGAGTGCTGGAGCGGTGCCCGATGCCCAGAGTGCTGGAGCGGTGCCCGATGCCCAGAGTGCTGGAGCGGTGCCCGATGCCCAGAGTGCTGGAGCGGTACCCGATGCCCAGAGTGCTGGAGCGGTACCCGATGCCCAGAGTGCTGGAGCGGTACCCGATGCCCTAGCTTATAGAGGGACATCGAATATTATAGTTCAGGTGTCCATACCGGAAGGGGTCTCAGAAGCTGTTACCCCAGGTAGGGACTTGAAAAGCGCAACCCTAGAAAGGGTCTCTAAAACCATAGTTCTTGAGGGGAACTCGAGAAGCAAAACCCCAGAAGGGATCTTTGAAGTAATATCCCCAAGTGGGGTCTCGAGAGACGCAGCCCCAAAGAAGGGTCTAGAAGTCGCTTCCCCAGGAAAGAACTTAAGAAGCATAGCATTAGTGGAGGATCTGAACGTTATTGCTTCAGCAAAAGTCCCGGAAGTCATAGTCCCGGGAGAACTTTAGATAATTATCGACTCAGAGAGGGAGGCCGATGGCCCGATCCCAGTCAGGGAGGCTAACGGCCCGGTCCCAGTAAAAGAATCCGAGGTGCTGGCCCCAGCGGGGTTCTCGGAGGCCACTGCCCCAGCGGGGTTCTCGGAGGCCACTGCCCCAGCGGGGTTCTCGGAGGCCACTGCCCCGGGTGGGGTTCAGAAAGTCACTGCCCCGGGTGGGGTTCAGAAAGTCACTGCCCCGGGTGGGGTTCAGAAAGTCACTGCCCCGGGTGGGGTTCAGAAAGTCATTGCCCCGGGTGGGGTTCAGAAAGTCTCAGCCCCGGGTGGGGTTCAGAGAGTCTCAGCCTCGAGTAAGGTCAATAGTGACCGGGTCCTAGCAAAGCACTCCAGTCAGTCAGATGAGAAGGAAACAGATCCTGACTCTGATATCTCAACATCCATAACCTTTGATGGGGACTTCGCCCAATTTCTGGCGCTTTTCAAACACTATTACACTATTATGTTGTCTAGACCATTTCTGGGCATCACTTCAGAAAACCTTGGGCTCTATCTGATTTATTCTTTTAGAGGAGAGCCTTCTGAGTGGACGACCAGCCTAATGAAAGCTGAAGATCCCATTCTTCAGGATCCCCTAGCATTCTGTGATGCAATTGTTAAAAGATACGGTTCCAAAGAAATTGGTTCAGGTTCCTCTAAGTCACCCGTCTTGTCTGCTGAGAGTCCACCAAATACTGTAAACTCGGCACAAGAGTCCCAGCCCGTTGTTTTGACTGCAGGATGTGCTTTTTTGACTTCTTCTTCTAATAATAGTACTTTACCAGAAAATTCAGCTCCCAAGGGTAAGAGACCTGTCTCTGATTTGAACGCAGCCTTGCTGGGTGGTACCATCAGTTCAGACAATGTTTGGGGAATTACCTTGGTCAGACCTAAAGAGCTTTGTAAAAAGAAGAAGAAGAAAAAGAAGTAATTTTTGACTCTTGCCTTGAGAAAAAAAAAAAAAAAAGAGAGATTTTTTTTTTTTCCTTGTCTTGTGTCCAGTGGCCACCATCAAGGGGAGGGCACTGTTACAAGTTCTTGCTACAGCTTGTTTTTTTGTTTTCTTGTCTGTTAGACCAGTGTGTCAGGTTTTTTTTTTTTTTTATCCCTTGTTCTGGATAGTCTGAATTTTGGGGTCTTTTGACCCCTCCTCAAGGGGGGGGTAATGTTATGAGCCACGGCTGTGGCTCATTCCTGTTTTGCATTTTTGTTCTGTATTTTATGTTATACTTCTGTTTATGTTCCCCGTGGGTGTCATGGGGTGCTCGGAGCTCACCCTTAAGGAGGGGATACTGTTATGAACCACAGGTAGTGGTTCATTCCTATTTTATGTTTATAAAGTTGTCTTGCATGCCAGGATTTCCCGTTGCTCTGTTTTAGAATACTCTTGTCTGCTGCCGCTGGTGAGTCTGTGTAATTGCAGCTTGTTCCCATGTGTTCAGCCTCACCTGGCTGCTAATTGCATCTTGTCAGTTTAGAGTCATGCAACAAGGCAGCTGCATGGGATTATTAATTAGGCCTCTCTGTTATATGCTGGCTGTTTGCAATTTACAGATGCTGGTGATATTCCTTAGTTTGCAGTCTGCTTGAAGTGTGAGCTGGTTCCTGTCAGTCCCTGTGTTGATTCCTGTGTCAGTCCCTGTGTTGATTCCTGTGTCAGTCCCTGTGTCGATTCCTGTGTCTGATCCCGTGTCCTGCGGTGAGGCGTTCCTGCCCTGAGGTCCAGTGGCTTTGCCTGTCCCTGGTCAAGTCTTCTGGCTTCCTGGTGTCCACCGGTCTGTCGTTTGGGATTCTGCCTGTCCTCCAGTTCTGAGAGTCGGTATCGGCAGCATTAGAAGTTCCTGTCCGTTTGCCAGTATTCGTACCGGTTCCGTGAGTAGCGGCTCTCCCGCGTCCGTTGGCCTAGGCCGCTGTATTCCATTATTGTTTCTGTCCCTGGTGTTTTGCAGAGGGTTCTGCTTATGCTGTCACCGCCGGTACACAAAGGTATTGTGTCGGCGTGTGATCAGCATTTCCTTTGTTGTTCTTTTCCTTTGGCGGTTTCTCCGCACATACTTTAGGTTTTTAGTTAGCTTGTAGCCCCTGGCCTGTTTGCTTAGTTAGAGGTCCTCTTGTTATCATTCTGCCTCGGATTTCCCTTTGTCTCTCATTAAGACCGGGGGGCACCGGAGTTGGGCAGACATAATCCGCCCTTCAAACGTGGCTGCCAAGGGCTCAAGAAACCATAGTCTCGCAAGGGATTTCCGATAGCACGGGTGAGACAACAGAGTTAGGGCGCCAGGGGCTATTCCCTTTCCATTCCCCTTTCCCAGCGTTACGTCCTGGTGCTCTGGACTCACTTCATGAACATCTCCCTTGTTCTGAGCACCAGGAACCTAACACAGTGCAAACTGTAGATAAGCCTGATGAGGTGGCCAGATCGGAATATGAAGGCACGCATCCTTGATATCCAGAGACACTAGGAATTCCCGCTCCTCCAGACCTGAGATCACCGCTCTCAGAGACTCCATCTTGAATTTGAACACTCGTAAGTACGGGTTCAATGATTTGAGGTTCAGAATCGGTCTTACCGAACTGTCCGGCTTCGTACTACAAACAAGCTGGAATAATAACCCTTGTTTTGTAGATGAAGTGGAACTGGAACAATGACCTGGGTCTGTAACAGTTTTTGAATGGCGTCCTGTAAGGTTATTCTTGCCTCTTGTGAAACTGGTAAGCCTGATTTGAAGAATCTGTGAGGTGGGAGCTCCTGGAACTCCAGTCTGTAGCCCTGGGAAAAAAGATCTATAACCCAGGGATCCTGGCACGATGTTGTCCAGATGTGACTGAAGAAGTTTAACCAGGCTCCCATTCGACAGTCTTTCAGGCATTGCGGCCCACTGTCATGCGGAAGGTTTTGAGGAAGCAGCGCCTGAACTCTGTTCCTGTGAACCAGCAGCCGCTGGTTTCCGTGGTTTACCTCTAGAACCTCTGGCGGCGGTAGAGGACCCTCTGGCCTTGCCCCTAAACTTGACCGTCCGAAAGGACTGTAAGTTGGATCCTGAATAGGCCTTCCTAGCTGGGGGAGCTGCAGAAGGTAGGTATGTGGACTTACCCGCAGTAGCATTTGTCTAGTTCATCTCCAAATAAGGCTTCACCTGTGAAAGGTAGGCTTTCCACGCCCTTCCTGAAGTCTGCATCAGCAGTCCACTGGCGTAGCCATAGACCCCTGCGTGCAGACACTGCCATAGCTGTAGCGCGTGCATTAAGCAAGCCTATCTCCTTTATGGCTTCCACCATAAAGTTTGCAGAGTCCTGTATATGTTGCAGGAGCAAAATAATCTCCCCTTGAGGCAAGGTATCTTAACCCCTCAATTAGGTTACCTGACCATTTAGCAATGGCTCGCGTAATTGGGTCTCTGTGCCACCCCCGCAGCTGTATACAAAGAGTTGAGCGTAGTCTCAATTTTGCGGTCAGCCGTGTCTTTTAGGGAGGCTGCACCTGGGAAAGGCAATACAATTTTCTGTAAGAGCCTGGAAACCGATACGTCCACTACCGGTGGATTCTCCCATTTTTTCCTATCCCCAGGAGGAAAAGGAAAAGATGATAACAACCGTTTAGGGATTTAAAATTTCTTATCTGGATTAACCCACAGTTCTTCAAACAGGGTATTTAGTTCCTTTGACACAGGAAAAGTGGCTGAGGATTTATTTTTTATATTAAAATAAGATTCCTCACTCCTCTGTCACCTTATCAGGGATATTCAGAACATCTTTGATAGCTTCTATGAGAGCTTCTATTCCCTGCGACAGAGTACCCTCCTCCACCTCACCTTCCTCAATTTATGACCCCTCATCATCAGAGTCAGACTGCAGGATAAGGGCCAAACTACGTTTTTGCGGACAAATGGCATGGGACTGAGACGCTGGTTTGGGTACTGAGTCCTTTTTCATAAACTCAGTCATAGACTGTCTTAAGTATTGCGTCTCTTTCTCATTCCAAGATAACTTAGTAGAAATGGAGGAAATCATTCCCCTAATGGAGTCCAGCCATGCTGGTTCAGCCCCACTAGCCTGGGAAGGGATACTACACTGAGAACACACTAGTGAACCCCCTAGAGAAGAGGAACACTGTGCTTTACATGAAACACACTCTTTCCCTGACATACTGTAAAACCACAATTAACCCACAAAGAGCCCTTCCGGGGAGACACAGAGATGATGGAACCAGCACACGGCGCCCTAATCACTAATGCCAAGCTTAGCTGGGTCGCAGACTAAGTACCTAGATTAGGGATTTAGTACACTAATAATCGCTCCCCCCCTTGCTATGACCCTCCGGTACCGCTGAGGTAATCTGGAGTCTCTCCGGAGGAGCTGCGCGTCCTGTCAGTCAGCGTCTGTGTCAGTTGCAGTAGGGAAAATGGCGCCTGTGAGCTGCTGGATCCGCTCATAGTGAAGCCCCGCCCCTTCAATGGTGCGCGGCCTTCCCGCTCTTCTTATACTGGCTGTATGTGTCTATTTACATAAAATAGAGACAGACTCCTTTTATGGCTTTGATGCCAGTCTGGGTACTGTGTCCGCTGTTCACTGTCTGTGTCCGTACACAGTCGGGAGACGCAGTCCGCCCTGTTTTGAAGCCATGCATCTCCATACCCTCATGCCGCCATAATGGCATGTGACCCGCTAACCAGGACGCCAGCTTAGTACTCACCACTCTTCATTCTTCTGGCTCTGTTAGGGGTGGCGGCATGCTGCGGGAATGTACGCTCGCCGTGGTGGGGCTTACGAATAGTTCCCTCAGGAGCTAACATCCTGTCAGCAGGGAGCGGGACCATTAACCTTGAGAGAGGTTGGGCCATTCCCCCCCTAAGTCCCGTGAAGCAGGCAGGCTGGTGCCATCCAGTCCTGCCTGAAAATAACAAACGTTGAAAATAAATGCAGAAAACTCTTCAGGAGCTTCCAGAAACGTGACCGGCTCCTCTGGGCACATTTTCTAAACTGAGTCTGGTAAGAGGGGGGCATAGAGGGAGGAGCCAGCACACCTAATCAAACTTCTATAGTGCCCATGGCTCCTAGTGGACCCGTCTATACCCCATGGTACTAAATGGATTCCCAGTATCCCCTAGGACATAAGAGAAAGTAAAATAAACTGATCAATGTTACCCCAAAATTCCACTAAAGCTCCCCTAACACAGATGACAGACCCTCTTTCAGCCTAACACCGTACCCTACTATGATCTCATTTAACAAAGATTAAGATGCAGGGTGGCATTACCTGCTCCGCCCATTAACAGTGTGTGACAGGCTGCAGTGGTACATAAGTGGTACTGTGCAGCTGTCAGTGACATATACGGAGAATTACATGCTTTACAAAGGATTACACCAGTGGTACTGTACAGCTGTCAGTGACATATACGGAGAATTACATGCTTTACAAAGGATTACACAAGTAGTAATGTGCAGCTGTCAGTGACATATACTGAGACTTACATGCTTTACAAAGAATCACACAAGTAGTACTGTGCATCTGTCAGTGACTTATACTGAGAATTACATGCTTTACAAAGGATTACACAAGAGGTACTGTGCAGCTGTCAGTGACTTATACTGAGAATTACATGCTTTACAAAGAATTACACAAGTGGTACTGTGCAGCTGTCAGTGACTTATACTGAGAATTACATGCTTTACAAAGAATTACAAAAGTAGTACTGTGCAGCTGTCAGTGACATATACTGAGAATTACATGCTTTACAAAGGATTACACAAGAGGTACTGTGCAGCTGTCAGTGACTTATACTGAGAATTACATGCTTTACAAAGGATTACACAAGAGGTACTGTGCAGCTGTCAGTGACATATACTGAGAATTACATGCTTTACAAAGGATTACACAAGAGGTACTGTGCAGCTGTCAGTGACTTATACTGAGAATTACATGCTTTACAAAGGATTACACAAGAGGTACTGTGCAGCTGTCAGTGACATATACGGAGAATTACATGCTTTACAAAGGATTACACCAGTGGTACTGTACAGCTGTCAGTGACTTATACTGAGAATTACATGCTTTACAAAGAATTACACAAGTGGTACTGTGCAGCTGTCAGTGACATATACTGAGAATTACATGCTTTACAAAGAATTACAAAAGTAGTACTGTGCAGCTGTCAGTGACTTATACTGAGAATTACATTGTATGCAGAGGATTACACAAGTGGTACTGTGCAGCTGTCAGTGACATATACTGAGAATTACATTGTATGCAGAGGATTACACAAGTGGTACTGTGCAGCTGTCAGTGACTTATACTGAGAATTACATGCTTTACAAAGGATTACACAAGTGGTACTGTGCAGCTGTCAGTGACATATACTGAGATATACATGCTTTACAAAGAATTACACAAGTGGTACTGTGTCGGTGTAAGTGATATATACTGAGAATTACATCCACTATACAGGAATATAGAAGTTTTGGCTGTGTTATCTATATTATTGCAGCTGGTTTGTGGATTGGGTGCATAGGCGAATCTGTGGGGTGGTCCGGGGGTGCACCAGACCACCCATTAGCCTCAAACCACCATTTATTAATTTCATTAGTGTCCTCCCGGTCAGGAATGCATTTGCTGACCGGGAGGACTACTACAGCCGCGCTGACGCTGTAGCTCCCGAACTCTGCCCATCCCCCCATGGTTGCAAGTAAGCGCGGCGTGACGCGATGACGTCACGCCGCATTCGCACCCACCAGAGCTCCGCCAGTTCTCCCTCTGCCCTCCATCATTGGCTGCCGTCCTCCCGCCCGCCACCAGATACTCTTGCTGCAGGGAGTGTGACCGCGATGTGTCATGCTCCCTGTTTGATCTGCCTGCTGCCCTCCGCCTCACCCTGCCAGCTCCTGCCGCCTCACCTCGCCGGCTCCCAGGATGTAAAAAGGGGAAGAGTGGTGGCCCTGTGAAATTATTAGAAGGGGGGTGCTAAAAAAGAGACACATTGAGAGACATGGGGGAGGGGAGAGAGAGACACACATTGAGAGACATGAGGGAGAGAGACACTGAGAGACAGAAGGGGGGGGACAATAAGAGACCTAGAAGTTGAAGGTGGGGGCGGAGACACTAAGAGACATAGAAAGAGGGAGACACTGAGAGACATAGAAGAGGGGAGAGGCACTGAGAGACATAGAAGGGGAGGGGGGAGACACACTAATAGACAAAGAAGGGGGAGAGGGAAAAACAGAGACACAGAAGGTGGGAACACACTGAGAGGCAAAGAAGGGAGAGAGAGAGAGAGAGAGAGACACTGAGACATGGAAGGGGTGCGGAGAGACACACTGAGAGACAAAGAAGGAGAGAGAGAGAGAGAGAGAAACATAGCAGGGAGGACACACTGAGAGACATAGAAGGGGGGACAGAGAGAAACTGAGAGACAAAGAAGGGGGATAGACACAGAGGCATAGAAGGGGGGAACGCTGAGAGACAAAGAAGGGGGAGAGAGACATTGAGACATATAAGTGGGAGAGAGAGACACTGAGACATAGAAGGGGAGAGACACAGAGACATAGGGGAGAGACACACTGAGAGACAAGGGGGGGACGAATGAAAAACAGAAGGGGGGACACACTGAGAGACATAGAAAGGGGAGAGACACCAAGAGACATACAAGGGGACACACACACTGAGCGACATAGAAGGGGAGAGACAGACACTTAGAGACATAGAATGGGAGGGAGACACACAGAGACACAGAAAGAAGGGGGCAGACACACTGAGATACAAAGAATGAAGGGGGGCACACACTGAAAGACACAGAATGAAGGCAGGGAGACACACTGAGAAACACAAATGAAGGGGAGAGACACACTGAGATAGAATGAAGGGGGGAGGGCACAGAGACATAGAATGTGATGGTGTGCTGAGAGACGACTCAAGGGGAGGTGATGGTGTGCTGAGAAATTACACGAGAGGGAGATAATGGTGTGGCTAAAAGACGATTTAGGGGGTGGGTGATTTGTGTGCTGAGAGACGACACACGGGGTAGGGAGTGGTGTGCTGAGAGACGTTGCAGGGGGTGATGATGGTGTGCTTAGGAGACACAGGGGTTAGATGATGGTGTGCTGAGAGACGACGCAGGGGGAGGTAATGGTGTGCTGAGAGACAACTGTGGGGTAAGGGAATGGTTTGCTGAGAGATGACACGAGGGGGAGATAATGGTGTGATGAGAGACGCAGGGGAGATGGTGTGGCTGAGAGACGCAGGGGGGAGATGGTGTGGCTGAGAGACGGAGGGGGGAGATGGTGTGGCTGAGAGACGGAGGGGGGAGATGGTGTGGCTGAGAGATGCAAGGGCGCGATGGTGTGGCTGAGAGATGCAAGGGCGAGGTGGTGTGCCTGAGAGACGCAGGTTGCAGGATGTGACACAGGGGAGCAGGATGTTAGTCTGGTTGAACCGCTGTCGTATCATGCTAACCTTGTTAATATTCATACACAAACAGGCATCTTCCAGATGATGTGATCTCCTACATGAATAGTGAATACCAACTGAAGACGCCGTCTGCCTTAGAAGATACAGTTCTTCAGAGGTTCCACATTGTGATCAACCATCATATAGGTAAGATGCATTTGGATTTGAAAATAATGTTTCAAGTGTGACAAGAAATAGGCAGCATGTCATGTTGACACGCCCCATTTTCAGTGACCACGCCCCTTCTGGTATGTGGCCATGCCCATTTTTTCGGCACGCGCACATTATTAGCTCTGCACTTCTTTTTGGGAGTGGGGGCCCAACTGGGACCACCCATTACCAAATGTCTAGTTTCACCTATGGTTGGGTGTGGTTCATAGGGTCGACCACACTTAGGTCGACAGTGTCTAGGTTGACCACTATTGTTCGACAGTAACTAAGTCAACACCCAAAATAGGTCGACACAAGCATTATGTCGACGTGAGCAAGGTCAACATGACAAAAGGTCGACATGAGGTTTTTAAAAAAAAATTGTGTTGTTTTCTTCATAGAGTGACCGGGAACCCCAATTACTGCACCGTTTCGCTCGCAATGCTTTGGGCAAGGTGCCTCGCTCCGCTACCGCTGCACTCGTTACCGTTCCCAATTGTAGTCCACGTAGATCGTAAAGTTTGAAAAAGTTAAAAAAAATTAAGAAAAACGTGAAAAACTCATGTCGACCTATTATCACATCGACCTACTGCATGTCGACAAATAGTGACTGTTGACCTTAGTGTGGTTGACCTAGAGATCGTATACCCTGTGGGTTATAGCTGCCAGCTGTGCAAAAATATAAGAGCAACAATGTAATTTGAGTGACAAACTGCAGAGATTAACCCTTTCTATAACTGCAGCACAGGGATCACACAACCTCTATTCATAGGGCTGAATTCAATTAGGGGAGATGTTCTCACCCTACGAGCAAGTGCAGGTATATACCGCAGTTACTGTACAAGTTTCTGGAATCATGTGAGGTGCAAACAATGGATGTGACAGGACAGGACGGGTGTATCTCCCATTGTATCCTGTGATCTTGGGTTACTCTCAGGCAACACGTTGTAAGACATGTGGGGTATTCAATTGTTTGAAAAGTCAGTTGGGTGTCTGTTTTTCCTATCTAATAGACAGGAAAAAACAGACTCCCAACCGACTTTTCAAACAATTGAATTCCCCCTATAGAATCCCGTGTGCACCTGTAGTTATACAATAGTGAGATTGAATGGGGTGAGGCAGAACCTCATTCCTCGGATAAAGGTACCCCACACACTCGTATCATCACTGTCAGATACTCTAGGACCTGGAGCACACCATCAGCCGGTAACAGGACCTCACTCACCCAGCCCATTACTGGTCACACATAACCTCGGCTGTTACTTGTTGGATGCCCAGAAATAAAAAGTGAGGGGAGAGAGGGAATCTTGTTAAGAATAGTTTTACATTTCAAATGCCGCAGAGAACACGGGTACCACTCCCCTTTTCCTATAGTTTTTTTTTTTAATGCAATATTTTTATTGAAGAGAAGTCGAATAAGCTGATACAAATCAAACAGGAGATGATGACTCCAAATAAATTCAAAATCACATGCATGATATCCCGTGGGAAATAACCAAACATAGCAAGAACAGGGGAGTACATCATCAATACAATATATATGTCGACAACAGTTCTTCCGTGTTTGAACGAAAAGTAAAGAGAGGGATAGGAAGAAAAGATCAGAGATGAAGAGAGTAAGAAAGAAAGAAAGAAAGGGGATGGGAGAGTGGGGGACCACCAAAGGAGCATACAAGGTAAAGTCATGTCGTGGGAGGTAGCCCCCACTATCTTCAATCTTTAAAACCATGGACAGTATAACACCACTTTTGCTTATTGGGACCTGTTTGACGCAGTGTATTATACCCCGGCAGTAGAGGGCATAGTATAGGTGAACCAAGGTTCCCAAGTCCTCCTATATTTCTCTGACCTGTCACGTAAGGAAGCTGTGATTTTCTCCATCATGGAAATATGCCATATTTTAGATATTAACATGCTCCTAGGGGGGGTAGTGGTCTTTTTCCAACTTTTAGCTATCACACATCTGGCGGCATGAAGGATTTGGAGTACCAGGCTGCCCGCATGGCTGCCCAGATTAGGCAAAGGTAGGCCCAGTAGAGCCGACCAGGGACCCAAAGTTATCTGCGAACAGAAAATAGATCCAATAAGAGTTTCCACCTGAGCCCAGAACGGGCGGATTTTGGGACATGACCACCAGATGTGTTTGAAATCTCCAATTTGGCCACACTCACGCCAACACAATGGGGAGGACCCGGGGAAAATCCTATGCAGTATTGCTGGGACCCGATACCATCTAGTATAGACCTTATAGGAGTTTTCCTTCACTAAGGAGGAAATTGAGGACTGGGCTACATTTTGCCAAATGATTTCCCATGAATCTTCTTCAGTGGGAGGGCCCAGGTCCTGTTCCCATTTACGTTCATGGGGAAGTATGTTCGCTGCCTTCAGAGAACGTAGTAAACCATAAAGTATAGAAATAATACCCTGTCGCATAGGAGAATAAATACAAAGACGTTCCAAAGGGGTGAGTTGGCGAATAACCTGGGGTTTAGGAAGGGAGCTTAAGAAGGAGCGGAGTTGTAAATATTCGTAAAATACAGGTTGGGAGATGTCATATTTATCACACAGAGATTTTAGGGAGCGCCAGGAGGAACCTTCTATAAAATCAAACACCAGTCCCGGACGTGGGTTCAGGTGAAGCCACGAATAGGACCGTAAGGTGGAACCAGGGGGGAAATCCTGATTATCCCAAATAGAAGTGATGGGAGATGGGAAAGTGGATAGACCATAATGCCGAATGCAGAAAAACCACAGGGAGCAGGTGAATTTTGTGGAGGGGGCACACGTTTGAATCGTCCGGTGTGGCTTGACCGGCGTGAGTAGGGAAACCAAAGTGGAGACCCCGGCCGACAAGCGCTCTATTCGAATCCAGGGTAGATGGGGCGCAGGAGAAAACCAGGCGAGAGCCTGACTCAGGTGAGTTGCATGATAGTATTTACGGATATCCGGCAAACCTCTGCCTCCAGCTAGTGGGTCACGTACCAGAGTGGAGGTCCTGATTCTAGGAGGTTTACCAGACCATACAAATTTTAGGAAGTCTCTGCATTCGACACAAAGCCTCAGCAGGGATGCATACAGGAATTGTTTGAATCAGATACAAAAGCCTGGGTAGGATGTTCATCTTTACTGAGACTATCCGTCCGAACCAGGCTATAATCTGTTTGTCCCAAGCACGTAGGTCCGACTCTATACACTTAAAAAGGGTTGGGAAATTTTCAGAATATAGAGAGTCATAGGAATTTGTGATGAACACACCTAAGTACCTAATTTTCTTGGAGCGCCAAGAAAAATTAAAGTTAGCAGCTAGGAGAGACCTGGTATCCTCACTAAGATGCAAGGGGAGGGCTTCTGATTTGGAATAATTAATGCGATATCCTGAATAATAAGAATATGATGATAGGGTTTTAAATAGGTTAGGGATAGATATATGGGGAGAGGAAAGAGTAAACAGAACATCGTCTGCAAATAATGACATTTTGAACTCCTCGTCACCAGCAGAGATACCCTTAATATCGGGGTTGGCCCTAACCATACACGCCAGAGGTTCGATAGTCATAGCAAAAATTAGTGGTGACAGGGGACACCCCTGACGTGTACCGTTGTTGATGTGGAAAAGGCGAGAATCCTTGCCATTAACCCGAACTCTAGCGGAGGGGTTGGAGTAGAGTGCCTGAATACCCTGAAGTAGGCTTCCTCCCAGGCCGAACCTACGTAGGGTGGCGAACATGAAGGGCCATAGTATTTTATCAAAAGCCTTCTCTGCATCGAGCGAAAGAAGGATAGAAGGTAATCTAGCTTTGTTAATAAGCTGGACTAAATTAATATTTCTGCGGGTGTTGTCTCTAGCTTGTCGGCCTGGGATGAAGCCCACCTGATCAGCGTGTATCAAATGCGGGAGAACTGAGTTTAATCTCAAGGCTAGGATTTTGGCAAAGAGTTTAATATCGTTATTTAGTAAAGAGATGGGGCGGTAACTAGCACAGGAGTTGGGGTCCTTCCCGGGTTTATGGATTAAGACAATTCGTGCCTCCAATGCACGGGGCGACAAAGGGTTACCTCTAAGGAATCCATTGAAGAGCCTACAGAGGTGGGGCAATAGAATCCCCTTGAATTTCTTGTAATACATGATTGACATCCCATCAGGTCCAGGGGCCTTTCCTGATTTCTGAGTTTTAAGTGCATTATCTATTTCCTCAATAGTTATCTCTGAGCCTAACTGAGACACTGTCAAGCCACTCAGTGATGGTAGGTTACATTTATCTAAGAGGGATTCAATCCCCTCATTAAATCTCGGTGATGATGAGGGAGCCGCTTCCGTATTATATAATAATTTATAAAATTCCTCAAATTCACCCAGAATGTGGTCAGGGTCATGAGTCAATATTCCCTGTTTAGTACGAATAGATAAGATATTTTTGGAAGAAATCTGAGCCCTCAACTTTCTAGCTAGAAGTTTATCTGCTTTATCCCCTTTTTCATAGTAAATCTGGTTAAGGCGTCTAAGGCATTGTTCAGTCTTGTGAGATAACAGCATATTAAGTTCACCCCTAACTTTAAGTAGCCTTTCTAAGTCAGCCGGGTTCAGAGAGGACTTATGAACTTCCTCCAGACGGTGGAGTTGGTCAGTTAACTCCAGGATCTTTTGGGAGCGCTGTTTATTGAGCCTGGCCGCGATCTGAATGAAGTGGCCCCGGAGGACCGCTTTATGCGCCTCCCACAGGGTCATGTCAGATATACCAGGCGTCTGATTTTCATTAAAATAATCAGTTAATACCTGAGTAGTTTGCGGCGGCACATCAGACTGTTGCAGAAGGGCATCATTAAGGGACCAGGAGGGGGGGGGGGAAGAGTGCGGGCCAACCCAGAAAGAGTCAAAGATATCGGGGCGTGGTCGGACCACGTAATTGGATGAATACAGCATTTCTGGATCCTAGAGGTCAGGTCCCTCCCAACCATAATCATATCGATTCTTGTATATAGATTGTGAACTGGGGAGAAAAACGTATAATCTTTAACTAAAGGGTCGACAACCCTCCAGGAATCAAATAGTAAGTGATTTTTGAGTAGTGACAGCAAGGCTCTGGAGTTGCGAGTACTTGTGTGGGACTGGGATAATGGGAGGGAGTGGGAGCGGTCGAGACTATGATGGAGTATAGTATTAAAATCTCCTGCCATTAAGATGTCGCCTTTCCTACATTGGGCGATTTTAGAGTCTAATGAGGCAAAAAACGAGGCCTGATTAACATTGGGGGCGTAGACGTTGACCATAGTGATGGGAACATTGTTAAGCTTGCCCACTATAATAAGGAATCTACCCCGTTTGTCCGTAATGATTTTTTCTGGTTCTAAGTGTAAATGGGCGGGAATCAATATGGCAACCCCTCGTTTCTTCTGGGCGTGATCACATGCGTGTATGGCGACAGGGTGGCGTCTAGAACGCAGTTCAGGGTGGGAAGTACCTCTAAAGTGCGTCTCTTGGAGGAATACCAGATCTCTCCCCACCTGTTTCAGAAAAAGAAATAATTTGATCCTCTTTTGGGGACTATTGAGACCCTTCACATTATAGGATATTACGTTAACAGACATAGCAGTATAAATAGAAGCAGAACATGAACGGCCCTAAGGGCCCATGGTTGGTCTCCCGAGGGAACGAGGGGAAGAGGGGGAATAGGAAGCAGAAAAAGAGGAGAAAAGAAACATCGAGAACAATGCAAAATAAACAAGTATAACATACCGAGCCAAAGACCCATTGTACGCTTCGTACGGGTCCGCATGTTTGAGCTCCCGTATGGGGCATTAAGGGATAGGAAATCTCCCCTATGCTCAAAACGGACTATAATGGCTCAGTGGAGGGCACGGCTCCGAACATCAAGGGGCCCACCGACTAACCAGGGGGGGCGACCATGGGGGTCGTAGCAACAAATAACCGTAATGAACCACATTAGAATCTAATGAACAGAAAGAACATATGCTCAATTATATAAGCTCAGTATGAAGAGGAACTTTAAACCTCTAAACTAGTATGAACAACCGTATGAAATGACATGCAGTAACCCATCAGTGCAGCTGTGAAGGAACGTTCACGAAGGGTCACGCCTTGCAGAGGTTTTCGCCGGGACTGTCGACCAGAGGCGTCGAGGCGCTCGCTGTGGGAGGGGTAAATTTTGGGGTGCGTTGGAGACCCGGTGCAACCTGCGGTGGGGAAGGTTTATCAGACTCTGGAGGAGGTAGGTTAAGTCTCAGAAGAAGCCGATGGGCCTCCTCCTTGGATCGTGCTAGTAGTCTCTTCCCATCAAGCTGCACAATTAGGGCAAAGGGATAACCCCATCTATTGCGGATTTGATTCTCCCTGAGAATTTGGGTGTACTCCCTCAGGTCGAAGCGCCTCTTAAGAGTAGTAGGGGATAAGTCCTGAAACACCAGTAGCCTATGCGTTTCAAACAGACACAAGTCCTTGTTCCGAGCAGCAGTCAGAATTCTGTCCTTAGTTTTGAAGTAGTGACAGCGTAAAACCACGTCTCTTGGAGGGGACGAAGGTGAAGGCTTTTGGCGCAGGGAGCGATGAGCCCTGTCCAGGAGGAGCTGCTCACGCGGGGCATCCGGCAGGAGGTGTTGAAAAAAGCGGAGGAGGAAATCTTCCAGTTGTGCTGGTTCCACCGACTCCGGAATATATATAATACGCAGGTTATTACGTCGTGCGCGGTTATCTGCATCCTCCTGTTGGTCTTGGAGTAGGTAGATATCTTCCTGCATAACGTGGACCGAATGTTCCAGCTCCTGCTGGAAGGTAATGACTTCATCAATTTTCTGTTCGACATCATTAGTGCGGGCCCCAAGATCAGATATCTCAGCCTTAAGACCGGAGATGGCTTTATGGATCTCCGAGTGGAAAGCCTGTTTCAACAATTTCATCTCAGTTAGGATGGAGGAAATGCAATCTTTCATGGAGGGGTCAGGAACAGGCGAGTCTTCCTCAGATTCCGAAACAGGGGCAGAAGGGGGGGCGGCTGGTAATTTAGGTGCACTAGTCTTCATCTTAGAAATAAAGGAAGACATTTCCGCAGAAGGTGTAGCTTTCTTGGACTTAGGCATGGTGTGTGACAGTCCCGGAAATAGAAAAGGTCAGAGGTCAAAACTGAGCAATAGCATAAATAGTCAGTGATCCATCACAGGACGAGTAATGAGAATAAGCCTAAGCACGAGACCCCCAGGGTTGCGCCCATAGGCAATCAGCAGCGCATTCCCCTGCTCAATAGTATCATAGAAGACTGGGGCATAATGCAGGCGTAGTCGTAGGCAATGGCCAGGAGATGGCGCCCCTGGATTGTAGATTGTAATACAGGAAAGCCCAGAGCAGTAGTGAAATATCAGGGAGCCCCAGCAATCTATATTATGATTCAATACTGAGGGGGGATCTGAGCAGCTAGAGCCCCTGCAGGGAGAGATGGGGGCACCTTAGTAAGCCCAGCTTAATGGAGTAGTCACAGAGGCAGGGGGGGAGAGAAGGTGCCAGCACTTGAAAGGGCCAAGATGGCCGCCGCCAGGGCCTGCAAAGGGTACCTTATCTTCCAGGGGCCGTGGAATGAGATCCCAAGCGTCCAGAAGGGGCCCGCAGGTCAGGGGTCACCCAGCAGGTCACAGTGGAGGAGGTCCGAGGGCCGCAGAGCGCCCCGAGCAGTCCCGTTGCAGCCGCGCCGGGCACGGAGCTCACGAGTGGGGCCGACGGTAAACTCAAGCCCCCGGCGCCGGACCGGAGTGAAGGCCGCAGCGGAAGAAGGTCACGAAAAGCCGCCCGGCCGCGCCGGACCGTCTTGTGGGGCTGCCACACCAGGTAATGATGCCCCCGGGAGGAGACAGGTGCCGGCAGGGCTGCGGGAAAGCACTCTGTAGATCCCCTCGTGCAGGAGCTCCGGCCCCGCACGTCCAGCCAGCTCAACGTCCAGGCCACGCCCCCCTTTTCCTATAGTTTTAATGGAAATTTGGTGAGTCAAAAATCGGTACAGACCATTAAAAAAAAGGTACAGTTGGGGGTATGTGTTACCCCAAAATTCCACTAAAGCCCACCTACGCAAGATTACAGACAGCCAGAGCCACTCTCTAAATTTAACATCGTACCCTACTGGGATCTCATTTGACAAAGTTGAAGATGTAGGGTGGCATTACTGGCTCTGCTCATTAACAGTGTGTGACAGGCTGCAGACCTCTTACTCCTAAAAACTGTCAGTGAAACGCATCTCCCTCCTTATAAGGCACAGAGATCCAGGTCTCAGAGTGGCTGCAACCATACGTTTAATCCCATCTCCAACTGAGATTTTAGATGCGCAATTAGATATAATATTCACTATTCTATGGATGGGACAGAAATCCCAGTAATCACAAAGTGTGAAAATGAAATAAAGCGGGAAAGTCTGCAGAAACAGGTAAATATAAATCTAAAATGAGGATTTTTAGCAGACAAGTCATATAGCTGAGCCTGCCATCTAGTGGCGGCACCTAAACATTACAGGAGTGTAAAGCATTACGTCAGATTATTATTATTATTACCAGTTATTTATGTAGCGCACACATATTCTGCAGCGCTTTACAGAGAATATTTGTCCATTCTCATCGGTCCCTGCCCCAGTGGAGCTTACAATCTATATTCCCTATCACATGTACACACACATATTCATGCTAGCGTTAATTTTGATGGGAGCCAATAAACCTACCAGTATATGTTTGGATTGCGGGAGGAAACCGGAGTACCCGGAGGAAACCCACGCAAGTACAGGGAGAATATACATGTTTAATATACAGTACCTGGCACCATCAGACCAGGACTCCAACATCACCAACATTTTGGTTGAACAGCGCCGCTGCTTCTGTAGGTATTACACCTGCATGTGCAACAGTGTTCAATAGCTTGTATCCCATGTTCTGCAATGTTTTGTTCTGTAAGTCTTCAGATTTTTTTAGTTGCCACTGTTTCCGCTTATGTAGTCTGTAAGGCGCTGTGCACACCTTGTGGCACTACATAATAGAGGATAATAATAATATGGCGGAAGACTGTTACAATGGTCATGATGATGATGATCCGTGGAGGGTGCGTCCACAGACGCAGCACTGAGATCATTAAGGGCGCAGCACTGAGATCCTCGTTAATGCAAATAGGAAGTGTCTATCGCCTACAGACGCCTCCTGCTGCATTACAATTGTAATGACATGGCATTTCAGAGCAGCTTCCTTGCGGCTGTGCAATTCCTTATAAACATGAATCAGACCTACAGGCAGGATGGAAAACAGGCTGTAGTGAGGCAGTATTGGGCGCTCTGTAGCTGAGCTCATCAGTCTGTACTGGCACATTGCTATCGCAATAAAGTGGAAAGTGCACACACTCAATGGGGGTCATTCCGACCCGCTCGCACGCAGCGGTTTGTCGCTGCGGTGCGAACGGGTCCGGAATGCGCATGTGCGGCAGACGCACTGCGCATGTGCGACATTGTCCGGCGACAGGGGTCGCCGGGTTACGTCCAGAAGAACGAAGAAAGCGGTCGCAGAGCCGACCACAAGAAGATTGACAGGAAGAAGGCGGACCTGGGCGTCACCGAAGTATTTCCAGCTATTTTCGGGGAGTGGAGAAGAAAATGCAGGCGTACAGAGGGCGAATGTCTGACGTCAAAGCCGGCCCCAACATCGCAGAGATCGTTGCACAGGGTAAGTATGTCCAGGGCTAGTCTTCTTTTGCTTGAAATTTTTTTAGCTTAGCAGGGCTGCACAAGCGATCGCAGCCCTGCAAAGCTAAACTACACTCCCCCCATAGGCGTGGACTAGTTGATCGCAGCAGCAGCAGCAAAAAGTTGCTGGCTGCGATCAACTCGGAATGACCACCAATGTTCTTGCACCATCCAGGCACTGACCCTAGTTAAGGCTCAAAGGCCTGCTCCATGTGGTCATTTTTTCCAGGTGTGGATCGTTGGGTCGACAATAACTAGGTCGACCACTATTGGTCAACAGTGACTATGTCGACAGATTTAATAAGTTGACATGGATATGGTCGGCATGAAAAAGGTCGACATGAGGTTTTTGGGGTTTTTTTGGTGTTTTCTTCGTAAAGTGACCGGGAACACCAATTAGTGCACCGTGTCCCCTCACATGGCTCGCTTCGCTCGGCACACAGGGTCGGACTGGCCCACAGGGGAACAGGGGAAACCACCGGTGGGCCCCACTGCCTGTGGGCCCTCCTCCTCCTCTAGGGATCAGGTCCCAGACTCTATCCTAGTGCACTTGAATTATGCATTATACATATGTTACATTATACTTCACAAGAATATGGATTATTATATATTTCCAAAGGGCACAGAACCTCTGTGGGGGCTGGCCATGCCCCCACTGGAGCCTTGCCACACCCTTAAGTATGGGCCCCTACAACAGCATTACCCCGGTGGGCCCTTCATGCCCCAGTCCGACACTGTCGGCACAGGTCACTATTCCCAATCGTAGTCCACGTGGATCGCAAAGTATGAAAACGTTAAAAAATTTAGAAAAACTCATGTCGACCTTTTCAGGTGTCGACATTTGCCATGTCGACATAGTGACCACGTCAACTAAACGACCATGTCGACCAATAGTGGCCAACTTAATGAGTGTCAACCTAAGTGTTGTCGACCTAAACACCGGATACCATTTTTTCCCTGTTCTCAGCAAATTAATTCTGTTCCCCACCTAAATGGCATTATGTGATTGGTCCTCTGCTCACAGCAGTATTTGGCTTGGGTTGTTATAACTGTTGGAGGAGCCCAAGAAAACCAAGAGGGCGAGGCCAGAAATGAATTGAAATGACCTGAAGTGAGATCTGTTTTATAGCATGTTTACCCTTATAGGGCATGCAGTTCTCTAAATTGATCCTGAGATAAAGGATGCCAGAATGGCAAGTGTATTCATCATTCTGTCCTTCCTGACTATGGGGTCTATTTACTAAGCCTTGGAGAGAGTTAAACTGGATGGAGATTCTGGCCCAGATTTTGTCAAGCCTTGGAAAGACATAAATAGCACAGTGATAAAGTATAACCAATCAGCTCCTAACTGTCATTTTTCAAACACAGCCTGTAACATGGCAGTTAGGAAGCTGATTTGTTAGTACTTTATCACCGTGCTATTTATCACTCTCCAAGGCTTGATAAATCTGGACAAAAGTACCAGAAAAAAGCCACAGGGCCCACACTTGAGAAAACATACTGTTGTGAATTTAAAGCAGAGAGATGGCAGGTAGGGTGGAGGTCTTCCAGTTACGGCCTTTGAGACTTTTAGCAGCGATGAGATCATGGGACAGAAGTCTGATGGAAGCTTTACGAAGATCAGGATGAGGGTAACTAATAAGAAAGATCCACAGATCTTTCTGTATGGAAGATTGAAGTAGAAGTGTATGAATCAAAGTCCAAACATATCAGTGGCAGGAACATGACGTTTATTCTGGAGACCTTATAATCTACAGCTATTAACATGAAAATAAATCCCCTTTGCAAGCTGAGACCAGGTGATTAAACTGGCTTCCTGCTCCATCCGGATGTACATTACGTAGGTCTTCCCCTAAGGATTTTTACTGTGATCCAGAACCTGGGAGAAGAGAAGTCTCATCAGCCGAAACCTCAGCAAGCTGACAATAACTAGATTAGTAACAATGAACCTTCTAAAAAGGGGTGTTCTTCAGTTTGCCGGCTGTCGGGATCCCGGCGCACAGTATACCGGCGCCGGAATCACGACAGCCGGCATACCGACACCTTTTCTCCCTCTTGGTGGTCCACGACCCCCATGGAGGGAGAACAGATAGCGTGGTGCGCTTAGCGCGCCACCGTGCCCGCAGCACGGTGCGGGCACCTGTCGGTATGCCAGCGGTCGGGATTTCGGCACCGGTATGCTTGCCGCCGGGAGCCCAGCCGTCGGCATACCCTACTACACCCTCTAAAAAGAACATAGAGGGTGCATAGAGGATTTGGTGTATTTCTATCTCATATGCGTTCTTCCTGAGGCTGCACAAACACACAATTACATCATTTAGTAAGTAAATAGAATCTTTCATATCCAAGTAGTTCCAAATACCGTGACTCTTGTGGTGCCCTAGTTCTGCACTACCCACCGCCCTACGAACCTCCTTCTATCCCCCACCCCCTCTGATGCTTCTTCCACTGTCCCACCTATCATTAAGGCTACCATCATATCCCTAAGGACCTCCTTCCTCCCTTCCCTACAGATTTCCATCCCTTGTACTACATCACTTTCCTTCCTATCCCAAAAGTCCTCCTTTCATTCTCCCTCATACCTCTACGGCTCTCCTTCTACCCTCCCTCCCATCCCTATGCCCCTACTTTCTCCCCTTATAAGTAGGGCCCTTTCTTCCACAAACCCTCCCATCCATATTAGCTTTTTCCATTCTCCTTGTCTCTATGGTTCTCCTATTGCGTAATATCCTACCAGCCCTTCGTCCAATCCCTAAAGCCCATCTTCCACACTCCTATCCCTCTGACCTCCCTTCCACTTTCCCTCCGACCCTCATTTTGATCACCTCTCCATCCCTACTTCAGCTCTCCCTCCTATCCATAGATATTTTATAATCTCCCTTCTATCCTTACAGCCCCCCCCCCCCTTCTACACTGCCACCCAACATGTCGCACTGGTCTTTTACAAATGCAGATTCCCCCAGCTACAATTCACCACAACCATATTTATAATAAACATATATATAATGCAAACCAATCGCCGGATGTAATGGCTTGTGAGACGGCCAGATCTCCAAGACTCCGTCTGAACTCGTACGTTTTTTTAAAGCAGCAAACATTTACAAGGCAAAACCAGGCTGTAAAGATTCAATAATGTCAGTGATAGAGATGAGCGGGTTCGGTTTCTCTGAATCCGAACCCGCCCGAACTTCATGTTTTTTTACACGGGTCCGAGCGACTCGGATCTTCCCGCCTTGCTCGGTTAACCCGAACGCGCCCGAACGTCATCATCACGCTGTCGGATTCTCGCGAGGCTCGGATTCTATCGCGAGACTCGGATTCTATATAAGGAGCCGCGCGTCGCGGCCATTTTCACACGTGCATTGAGATTGATAGGGAGAGGACGTGGCTGGCGTCCTCTCCGTTTAGAAATTAAAATAGATAGGAGAGTGAGAGTGAGACACTTCATTTACTTACTGGAGCTTAGGAGGAGTTATACTAGTGACTGATGACCAGTGACCTGACCACCAGTGCAGTTTTATAATTTATTATTATTTAATAATCCGTTCTGTTCTTGTTCTCTGCCTGAAAAAAACGATACACAGTGACTCAGTCACACTCACATACCATATCTGTGCTCAGCCCAGTGTGCTGCATCATCTATGTATAATATCTGACTGTGCTCACACAGCTTAATTGTGGGGGAGACTGGGGAGCAGTTATAGGTTATAGCAGGAGCCAGGAGTACATATTAAACAGTGCACACTTTTGCTGCCAGAGTGCCACTGCCAGTGTGACTGACCACTGACCACTGTGACCAGTGACCTGACCACACTGACCACCAGTATAGTATATTGTGATTGAATGTCTGCCTGAAAAAGTACACTCGTCGTGTGACTTGTGTGGTGTTTTTTTATTCTATAAAAATTAAAAAACTCATTCTGCTGACAGACAGTGTCCAGCAGGTCCGTCATTATATAATATATACCTGTCCGGCTGCAGTAGTGATATTTATATATTTTTATATCATTATTTATCATCCAGTCTATACTAGCAGCAGACACAGTACAGTAGTTCACGGCTGTAGCTACCTCTGTGTCGGCACTCGGCAGTCCATCCATAATTGTATACCACCTACCCGTGGGTTTTTTTTTCTTTCTTCTTTATACATACTACATCTCATTATCAACCAGTCTATATTAGCAGCAGACACAGTACAGTACGGTAGTCCACGGCTGTAGCTACCTCTGTGTCGGCACTCGGCAGTCCATCCATAATTGTATACCACCTACCCGTGGTTTTTTTTTTCTTTCTTCTTTATACATACTACATCTCATTATCAACCAGTCTATATTAGCAGCAGACACAGTACGGTAGTTCACGGCTGTAGCTACCTCTGTGTCGGCACTCGGCAGTCCATCCATAATTGTATACCACCTACCCGTGGTTTTTTTTTTCTTTCTTCTTTATACATACTACATCTCATTATCAACCAGTCTATATTAGCAGCAGACACAGTACAGTACGGTAGTCCACGGCTGTAGCTACCTCTGTGTCGGCACTCGGCAGTCCATCCATAATTGTATACTAGTATCCATCCATCTCCATTGTTTACCTGAGGTGCCTTTTAGTTGTGCCTATTAAAATATGGAGAACAAAAATGTTGAGGTTCCAAAATTAGGGAAAGATCAAGATCCACTTCCACCTCGTGCTGAAGCTGCTGCCACTAGTCATGGCCGAGACGATGAAATGCCAGCAACGTCGTCTGCCAAGGCCGATGCCCAATGTCATAGTACAGAGCATGTCAAATCCAAAACACCAAATATCAGTAAAAAAAGGACTCCAAAACCTAAAATAAAATTGTCGGAGGAGAAGCGTAAACTTGCCAATATGCCATTTACCACACGGAGTGGCAAGGAACGGCTGAGGCCCTGGCCTATGTTCATGGCTAGTGGTTCAGCTTCACATGAGGATGGAAGCACTCAGCCTCTCGCTAGAAAACTGAAAAGACTCAAGCTGGCAAAAGCACCGCAAAGAACTGTGCGTTCTTCGAAATCCCAAATCCACAAGGAGAGTCCAATTGTGTCGGTTGCGATGCCTGACCTTCCCAACACTGGACGTGAAGAGCATGCGCCTTCCACCATTTGCACGCCCCCTGCAAGTGCTGGAAGGAGCACCCGCAGTCCAGTTCCTGATAGTCAGATTGAAGATGTCAGTGTTGAAGTACACCAGGATGAGGAGGATATGGGTGTTGCTGGCGCTGGGGAGGAAATTGACCAGGAGGATTCTGATGGTGAGGTGGTTTGTTTAAGTCAGGCACCCGGGGAGACACCTGTTGTCCGTGGGAGGAATATGGCCACTGACATGCCTGGTGAAAATACCAAAAAAATCAGCTCTTCGGTGTGGAAGTATTTCAACAGAAATGCGGACAACAGGTGTCAAGCCGTGTGTTGCCTTTGTCAAGCTGTAATAAGTAGGGGTAAGGACGTTAACCACCTCGGAACATCCTCCCTTATACGTCACCTGCAGCGCATTCATAATAAGTCAGTGACAAGTTCAAAAACTTTGGGCGACAGCGGAAGCAGTCCACTGACCAGTAAATCCCTTCCTCTTGTAACCAAGCTCACGCAAACCACCCCACCAACTCCCTCAGTGTCAATTTCCTCCTTCCCCAGGAATGCCAATAGTCCTGCAGGCCATGTCACTGGCAATTCTGACGAGTCCTCTCCTGCCTGGGATTCCTCCGATGCATCCTTGCGTGTAACGCCTACTGCTGCTGGCGCTGCTGTTGTTGCTGCTGGGAGTCGATGGTCATCCCAGAGGGGAAGTCGTAAGCCCACTTGTACTACTTCCAGTAAGCAATTGACTGTTCAACAGTCCTTTGCGAGGAAGATGAAATATCACAGCAGTCATCCTGCTGCAAAGCGGATAACTGAGGCCTTGACAACTATGTTGGTGTTAGACGTGCGTCCGGTATCGGCCGTTAGTTCACAGGGAACTAGACAATTTATTGAGGCAGTGTGCCCCCGTTACCAAATACCATCTAGGTTCCACTTCTCTAGGCAGGCGATACCGAGAATGTACACGGACGTCAGAAAAAGACTCACCAGTGTCCTAAAAAATGCAGTTGTACCCAATGTCCACTTAACCACGGACATGTGGACAAGTGGAGCAGGGCAGGGTCAGGACTATATGACTGTGACAGCCCACTGGGTAGATGTATGGACTCCCGCCGCAAGAACAGCAGCGGCGGCACCAGTAGCAGCATCTCGCAAACGCCAACTCTTTCCTAGGCAGGCTACGCTTTGTATCACCGGTTTCCAGAATACGCACACAGCTGAAAACCTCTTACGGCAACTGAGGAAGATCATCGCGGAATGGCTTACCCCAATTGGACTCTCCTGTGGATTTGTGGCATCGGACAACGCCAGCAATATTGTGTGTGCATTAAATATGGGCAAATTCCAGCACGTCCCATGTTTTGCACATACCTTGAATTTGGTGGTGCAGAATTTTTTAAAAAACGACAGGGGCGTGCAAGAGATGCTGTCGGTGGCCAGAAGAATTGCGGGACACTTTCGGCGTACAGGCACCACGTACAGAAGACTGGAGCACCACCAAAAACTACTGAACCTGCCCTGCCATCATCTGAAGCAAGAAGTGGTAACGAGGTGGAATTCAACCCTCTATATGCTTCAGAGGTTGGAGGAGCAGCAAAAGGCCATTCAAGCCTATACAATTGAGCACGATATAGGAGGTGGAATGCACCTGTCTCAAGCGCAGTGGAGAATGATTTCAACGTTGTGCAAGGTTCTGATGCCCTTTGAACTTGCCACACGTGAAGTCAGTTCAGACACTGCCAGCCTGAGTCAGGTCATTCCCCTCATCAGGCTTTTGCAGAAGAAGCTGGAGACATTGAAGGAGGAGCTAACACGGAGCGATTCCGCTAGGCATGTGGGACTTGTGGATGGAGCCCTTAATTCGCTTAACAAGGATTCACGGGTGGTCAATCTGTTGAAATCAGAGCACTACATTTTGGCCACCGTGCTCGATCCTAGATTTAAAGCCTACCTTGGATCTCTCTTTCCGGCAGACACAAGTCTGCTGGGGTTGAAAGACCTGCTGGTGAGAAAATTGTCAAGTCAAGCGGAACGCGACCTGTCAACATCTCCTCCTTCACATTCTCCCGCAACTGGGGGTGCGAGGAAAAGGCTCAGAATTCCGAGCCCACCCGCTGGCGGTGATGCAGGGCAGTCTGGAGCGACTGCTGATGCTGACATCTGGTCCGGACTGAAGGACCTGACAACGATTACGGACATGTCGTCTACTGTCACTGCATATGATTCTCTCAACATTGAAAGAATGGTGGAGGATTATATAAGTGACCGCATCCAAGTAGGCACGTCACACAGTCCGTACTTATACTGGCAGGAAAAAGAGGCAATTTGGAGGCCCTTGCACAAACTGGCTTTATTCTACCTAAGTTGCCCTCCCACAAGTGTGTACTCCGAAAGAGTGTTTAGTGCCGCCGCTCACCTTGTCAGCAATCGGCGTACGAGGTTACATCCAGAAAATGTGGAGAAGATGATGTTCATTAAAATGAATTATAATCAATTCCTCCGCGGAGACATTGACCAGCAGCAATTGCCTCCACAAAGTACACAGGGAGCTGAGATGGTGGATTCCAGTGGGGACGAATTGATAATCTGTGAGGAGGGGGATGTACACGGTGATATATCGGAGGATGATGATGAGGTGGACATCTTGCCTCTGTAGGGCCAGTTTGTGCAAGGAGAGATTAATTGCTTCTTTTTTGGTGGGGGTCCAAACCAACCCGTCATATCAGTCACAGTCGTGTGGCAGACCCTGTCACTGAAATGATGGGTTGGTTAAAGTGTGCATGTCCTGTTTATACAACATAAGGGTGGGTGGGAGGGCCCAAGGACAATTCCATCTTGCACCTCTTTTTTCTTTAATTTTTCTTTGCGTCATGTGCTGTTTGGGGAGTGTTTTTTGGAAGGGACATCCTGCGTGACACTGCAGTGACACTCCTAGATGGGCCCGGTGTTTGTGTCGGCCACTAGGGTCGCTTATCTTACTCACACAGCTACCTCATTGCGCCTCTTTTTTTCTTTGCGTCATGTGCTGTTTGGGGAGGGTTTTTTGGAAGGGACATCCTGCGTGACACTGCAGTGCCACTCCTAGATGGGCCCGGTGTTTGTGTCGGCCACTAGGGTCGCTTATCTTACTCACGCAGCTACCTCATTGCGCCTCTTTTTTTCTTTGCGTCATGTGCTGTTTGGGGAGGGTTTTTTGGAAGGGACATCCTGCGTGACACTGCAGTGACACTCCTAGATGGGCCCGGTGTTTGTGTCGGCCACTAGGGTCGCTTATCTTACTCACACAGCTACCTCATTGCGCCTCTTTTTTTCTTTGCGTCATGTGCTGTTTGGGGAGGGTTTTTTGGAAGGGACATCCTGCGTGACACTGCAGTGCCACTCCTAGATGGGCCAGGTGTTTGTGTCGGCCACTAGGGTCGCTTAGCTTAGTCATCCAGCGACCTCGGTGCAAATTTTAGGACTAAAAATAATATTGTGAGGTGTGAGGTATTCAGAATAGACTGGAAATGAGTGGAAATGATGGTTTTTGAGGTTAATAATACTTTGGGATCAAAATGACCCCCAAATTCTATGATTTAAGCTGTTTTTTAGGTTTTTTGGAAAAAAACACCCGAATCCAAAACACACCCGAATCCGACAAAAAAAATTCGGTTAGGTTTTGCCAAAACGCGGTCGAACCCAAAACACGGCCGCGGAACCGAACCCAAAACCAAAACACAAAACCCGAAAAATTTCCGGCGCTCATCTCTAGTCAGTGAGTAGAAAGGTGTTCTTATTATGTATATCTGGAAAATGCACAGTATTGCTTCTGTAGGGTTGGGTTCCCAACCGCCGATCACCATACCGACGCCGGGATCCCGGCTTTTAGATGGACGGTGCGGGGGCGCAACGAAGCCCCTTGCGGGCTCGGTTGCTCGCTGTGCTCGCCACAGGTTCTATTCCCACTCTATGGGTGTTGTGGACAGCCACGAGTGGGAATAGTCCCTGTTGGTCGGCGTTCCAACTGGTGGGTCATTCAGCAATCGGGATCCCAGCATTGGTATTGTGACCGGCAGAACCACATCCCCTTCTGTATGTTTCCATCAAGTAGACAACTGTATAGCACCATTGTGCATAATCTGTATGTTGTACAAAATGAATTGGTCTCTTCCCAACACAGTTTCAGCATTTAATATCGGAGCCGTCCTAACAATAGTCCACAGAATCTACCTTGACGGTGAAGATGAGAATACGACCAAGAGCGACCATATTAAGGAAGAGGACTGTGGTTTAGGGACTAATTCAGTAAGGATTGCAAATTCTGCTAATTCGTAAAATTTGCAATCATTTACCTAGTATGCTGGGGGCCGCCCATTGCAAGGCAAGGCCGCCCAGCATGCTGACCGCCGCCTCCCCCCCTTGATGAAGCAGAAATTGCGATCGCCTAGTAATTTCTGCTTCATTGTACAAATTAGTGAAGCCTCCTGCCGGATGCAGCTCAGCTGCACCTACAGGAGGCCCACCACCATGTTCACGGCTGCTGCGTGTGACGTCACGCATGCGCCGTGATCACACCCCCATTTGGCCGCATCCATTCCCCTTTCTTGCCGCACCTCCCCCGCAACGCTCCATCTCCGCCCTGGACACAGAGCATTGCCGTCCCCCACCTCGCCCCGCGACCGCCTCTGCCTGATTGACAGGTAGAGGCGATCGCATTTTCTGCGGCTCCCCCGCAGAAAGTGCGGGCGCATGCACCCACGGGGCGATCGTAACAATTTCAGTTGGAACGCGTTTTGCGATCGAACCTGAATTGGCCCCTTAATCTTCATGGGGTGAATGCGTGTCAAACACTCTCTTTGCCATGACGTGACCCTGCACAAAGAAAATTCCCCCAATGTTATCCAACGTGCACTCATATCCCTCTCATATAGGGCCCGATTCAGACCAGAGTGCTGCTGTGCGTTTTTTGCACAGCGGGCGATTATCGATAGACTGCACATGCACCACAATGCGCACGCGCATCGCCAAGCAACAACAGGCATCGCCGGACAGCGACAGGCTTTTGCAAAACTTTCGATCGCACGGGCGTTCGCAAGGTGATTGACAGGAAGGGGTCGTTTGTGGGTAGTAACTGACCGTTTACTGGGTGTGTCTAGAAAAACGCAGGCGTTCCCAAGCGCTATCAGGGAGGGTGTGTGACGTCAGCTCCGGCCGCGATCAGCCCGTTCTCAGCGCACTGTAGGAGTGGTGAGAGTGGTGTGAATGGATTTGCAGCTGCCCGCTGACTGAGGGACATTTGTAGCTCGGCGTACACATGCGATCGCACACTTGCACAGGCGAATTTACACTCCCCCTGGGCGGCGACTATCTGAACGCCGGACAACAAAATTAGCAGCCCAGCGATCAGGTCTGAATTAGCCCTATGGTTATATCCCGTGTTGTACATGAGATGTGACTGCCAGGTCCAAGCCAGGCACCATCCATCATCACTATCTTACCATACTACAATTACCATGATAAAGTAACACCCACATCACATAACTCCAGCATCAGCCTGCATCTTACCGTCGCCTGATTCAGGACAGTGACGTGGATTCCTTTTCCCTGCTCTCTGGCCTCATCTTCCGCACCTGAAACATAGGACGTGTGATACAGGGGCAAACGCAGGATTTAGCTAGAGGGGTTTCTGTGGGTGTGTGTGTGTGTATGTATGCATATGCGCACGTATGTGTAATAAATAAATATATATATATATATATATATATATATATATATATATATACACACACACACACACACACAAACATACATACATACATATATATGTACGGAGGCAGGACGGCACTGATAGAGACTGGTAAACCATAGCAAATCAGCACAGGACGCTGAAGCTGTTTGTCAACTGTTTTGTTCATATATTTGTAAATCCAGTCATAAGGACACAGAGACATGTGAGTTCACTGCTGTGCTGTTTATTCCATCACCAACTCCAGGCACACTGCACACTGTACCACCCACTTCCCAGCATTCCCCTGGTCCTAGGGACCATCACTGAAGATTCAGGCTTACACAGATTAGTAAGGGAGTGTCTACAAATATTAAGCATTCTAATACACTAACATCACATCCTCTTTTCTTTAAAGATAAGCCCTATACGCTTCAATGCAACAATTAACAACGTCATATTAAGAACATCATCTAACACGTTTCAATGAGTCTCTCAGGTCTGCGTATTTCCCTTTTGGGTCTTTCATACACAGTCTGTGTTTCATCGACCATGTTGGACCTTTCTAGATTCGTGGTTGGTTCACCATTATCAGGATCATCATACATGTCAGATGAAGGGTATTCTTCAGTCATGTTGTCTACATTATGGTTAGGTTGAGATCTTAAATCCACCCCATTTCTTCTTACTTCCGTTCCACGCTCTGTACGTATAGTATAAGATCTTGGTGCTACTTGTGCTTGCACAATACCTTTCTGCACCCAAATACCTTTCTCGTGATCTCTGAGACGGACTTGGTCACCCGATTTTAGATCAGATAAGCTTTTTTGCTCGCCTGTCATGGAACAGTTTCTGTTTCGCCTATTGACGTTCCTTACTCAGTCTGACCAACGCTGAGTTATGTGTATTAAGCAGTTCATCATGTATCGGGAGATTTGCTCTAATCCTCCTTCCTATCAGCATTTGTGCAGGAGAAAGTCCATTCTGTAAAGGTGTACTGCGGTAGATTAAAAGACTTTTGTAGAAATCTTCTTTACCTTCTTGAGCTTTTTTCATGAGACTCTTTACAGTTTTTACTGAACTTTCCACCAACCCATTTGAGCGTGGATAGTGGGGACTTGACGTAGTATGGACAAATTCCCACTCATCAGCAAATTGTCTAAATTCAGCACTGGAAAACTGAGGACCATTGTCAGTGAACACTTCCATAGGAACACCATGCCTTGCAAAGATTGACTTCATGCAATTTATTACGGCTATACTAGTAGTTGTATGTAGTGTCTTCACCTCAGGGTAGTTCGAGTAATAATCAGTCACGACAATGTACGTTTTCCCATTACAATCAAACAAATCTGCGCCAACTTTCTGGTACGGTCTCTCTGGCACTGCGTGAGGACTAAGTGGCTCGACTTGTTGTTTCGGTCTATACATAAGACATAATTCACATGTAGCTGTAGTCTGTGCTATGTCTTGGTTCATTCTTGGCCAATACATAACTTCACGTGCTCTCCGCTTACATTTTCTTCTCCTAAGTGGCCTTCATGTATCTCACACAGCATAGTTTTTCTTAGTCGTGCAGGTATGACAAACCTATTGCCTTTGTAAATAATACCATCGACAACTGTAAGGTCACTGCGGTACATTCAATAATCATGGATAGACAGCGGGCACGCATGTTTTTCTGCTGGCCAACCTTTCAGAATGATATATTTCAACACTTTCATTGTGTCATCTGTCTCAGTTTCTTTCCTAATCTGTTCTTGTCTTGCAAGAGACACTGGTAGAGAAGCTACGATCAAATTAACATAGGCTTCTATCTCTTCATCCATCAGACTTTTGGAACCTTCACTTTTGTCCACAGCACGAGAAAGTTTATCAGCAATGTACATGTATTTACCGGGACAGTACAGCAAGTGTACATCATATTTCTGTAGTCTGATAAGCATTCGTTGAATTCTCATGGGACAGTCATGTAATGATTTAGTCATAATAGCTACCAATGGCTTGTGGTCAGTTTCCACTGTAAATGTTTGACCATACACAAACTGATGAAATCGCTCACATGCATATGTGATCGCTAGAAGTTCTTTTTCTATCTGAGCATACCTTGTTTCAGCACTTGTCAGTGCTCTTGATGCATAGATAACTGGTTGCCATGTATCCTCATGTTCTTGTAACAGCACTGAGCCTAGGCCAAATTGCGAAGCATCTGCTGAAATTCTTATTCTTTTCGCAGGATCAAAGAATTTTAGCACTGGTTGCTCTGTAATGATCTGTTTTACGTTTTGCCAACTTTCTTCTTGTTCATGTGACCAAATCCACTTATTATCTTTGTCCAACAACCATCTAAGAGAGGCTGTTCGTTCAGAGAGTTGAGAAATAAACTTTCCTAAGTAAGTAATCATTCCTAGGAATCTTCTGACGTCGTCTTTGTTGTTAGGACATTCCATGTTCACTATGGCTGATATTTTCCTTGGGTCTGGTTTTACACCTTGATCCGAGACCACGTCGGCCATAAAGGTAAGTGTATTCACGCCAAATTCACATTTGTCCTTGTTTAGCTTTAGATTCACTTTCTTGACAAGTTCCATTACTTGTCTCAATCTAGAATCATGTTCTTCCTTTGTAGATCCCCAGACAATAATGTCATCCATCATTGTTTCAACACCTGGAATATGTTCAAAAATCATGTGTATCTTTTTGTGATATACCTCTGGAGCAGACAATATTCCATATGGTAGTCGAAGAAATCTGTATCGACCTTCTGGTGTATTAAATGTACAAAGCTTTGAGCTGGCCTCATCTAGCTTCATTTGCCAGAATCCTGAAGATGCGTCCAATTTACTGAACCATTTTTCTCCCGCAAATTGTGACATGATTTCATCTCTGGTTGGTAGTTTCAAATGTTCTCGTTTAATAGCTTTGTTTAAATCTCTGGGGTCTAGACATATTCTGAGTTGTCCATTTTTCTTTTCAACAATTACTAAGGAGCTTACCCATTCAGTAGGCTCATCAACTTTCTGTATCACACCCAAGGCTTCCATGCAATTTAACTCTTGTTTCAGTTTTTCTCTCAGCGCAAACGGCACTTTTCTACAGGGGTGTCAGGAATCGACTTACCACAGCTGCATCTGTCCGTCGGTGCGGACTCCGTCCGGGGTTCCTACGTCTCGCTGTCGCTGGTCTCCCTGTCGCCGGATGCCATCCTGGGCCTGGGAGCGCTCCTGTTGTCGGTGGGCGTGCATGCACGCCGCGTTCCCGCCGGGCCGCGGCATGGGCGCCGCCATGACAGCTTTCCTCAGACTGCCGCATCAGCCAATCCGGAGCTTGGCCGCACCTCCTCGTTTCCCTTCCAGCCAATGCCTGCAGACCGGGGGGTATATCAGGAGCAGCAGGGTGAGTCAGTCCTTGTCCTGGACTTCGTGTCACTCCTATGACCTGTGTCTCTGGCTCCGTTCTCCAGTTCCTCCGTTTACCTGCTTTGCCTTCCAGTTTGTTCCTGTACTACCGTGGAACCACAAGCACCAGCAACCCTTGCACTTGAGTTCTAGCTTCACACCGTTACCAGCTGCAGTGTGCTCCAGCCCTCTGCAGTAGAGACTCTCCTCCAGGTGCATCTTGTCATCTACACCTGTTCATCAGCCTGCAAGCTGCCAGTGTTATTCAAACTGCACTGAGAACTTTAACACTTGTCTCCTGCAATTGCTACCAGGTTTGCTATTCCCACCAACATCTCTGCTGGCTCCACGGTCCAACAACTATCGGTTCCCATACCGACACATCGATCCCCTGATCGATTGAACTTACCGTACAGACTTTGCCATAGACTCTCAGCTTCCACGCTGTATATTCACAATTGCATTTGTTTCTGTTGTTATCAAATATTCCTGCTACCATATTGTTTAAAGCCTATTATTTAATAAACAACATTGCGCACATGCGCAGGAATCCAATCCGGCCTCCTCACTTCTTCTATCCTACCTCCACTGACCCACTTGCGCCCCCTCCGGGGACACAAACTAAACAGAACCTGACAAGGGGTGTATTACTGAAGAAACTTGTGTGTCTATATTTATTTTATGCTCTCCAGGCAAACAACCTAGACCATCAAACAAGTCTCTGTATTCTGTAAACATCGATTTGCAGTCATCTTCTACTTGTGATGTCCCCATAAAAACTTTCTTTAGCAAGCTTAGTTTCTCACAGGAACTTAATCCTAGAATCGGTTGCACATTTTTATCCACAATCAGTAGAGATGTTTTAAACTGTTGTCCCTTATATTTCAATGTCACTAAGCATGTACCTTTCACATGAATTTCCTCCCCAGTGTACCCTGTAACTTTCACTTTGGCTGGATGAATTTTAGGTTTTACTCTAAAAGTCTTATAGTCTTGAAACAATATTAAATTCACCTGCGCGCCAGTATCAAGCTTAAAGGGAATGACAATCTTGTTCACAGTTAAAGGGACAATCCATTCTTTCTTATCTGCACTGCAAAGTTCAATGCAATCCACAAAGAATTCCTGTTTGTTTAACAGCATGCACATTAGTTGTTTCCCTTTTCATTTTACAGCATTTGGCAAAGTGATTAAGTCTACCACATTTCATGCAGGTTTTACCATAAGCAGGGCACATTTTAGGATTGTGAGCATTTCCACATCTACTACACATTTCCTTATTAGACTGTGGCTTAGACTGCTTCATTCTTGAGAATTGAGGTTTGCTTGGCTCTGTTTTCTGCACTACATGGACAGCAGCATCAACTTCCTTGTGTAACTTTTTGGCTTGAAATCTAGTTATTTCTGCAGATCTGCACATAGTCACTGCCTTTTCTAGTGTTAGGTCTTGCTCTCTCAGCAGTCTCTCTCTGAGTCCATTATCAGGTATTCCACAGACAATACGATCTCTAATCTGCGAATCCTTTAAATCACCAAACTCACAGGTTTTACTGAGTGATTGCAGCTCTGTAACATACTGATCAAATCCATCTCCAGACTTCTGATCACATGTGAAAAACTTATATCTTTCATATGTCACATTTTTCCTTGGCACAAAGTAATCTTCAGACTTTTGCATTATAGAAGATAGCACCATATTCTGCCCCTCAGCAAACTGAAAACTATTATAAATGTCCAGCACATCCTCTCCTATCACATGGAGGAAAATGGATGCCTTCGTTTTGTCAGCCTCTGTATCAGCTCCACATGCTGCAAGATATATATTAAACCTTTGCTTAAATCTTTTCCAGTTTTCAGACAAGTTACCAGACATCAGAATGCCAGTTGGAGGAGCCAGTTTATCCATGGTTACTCACTGTTTGAAGAGAGGAGCACACGGCAGGCTTTGCAGACACTGAGTATCACAGCTTTACAGAATTCTGCAAGATTCTTTCACACTCTGAGAGCACTAGCAGTCCAAGTTAAACTTCTTCTGACACCATGTTTTGTTCATATGTTTGTAAATCCAGTCATAAGGACACAGAGACATGTGAGTTCACTGCTGTGCTGTTTATTCCATCACCAACTCCAGGCACACTGCACACTGTACCGCCCACATCCCAGCATCCCCCTGGTCCTAGGGACCATCACTGAAGATTTAGGTTTACACAGATTAATAAGGGAGTGTCTACAAATATTAAGCATTCTAATACACTAACATCACATCAACATTTCAGAGTTAGACCCCTTTAAAAGAGTCTAACTCTGAAACTGACATACAGCTACAGCGTTCTGTGCTGATTTTCTATGGTTTACCAGTCTCTATCAGTGCCGTCCTGCTTCCATACATATTTTCTGAATCTGACGGGCACCGGAGCATGTTGTGAGGTACTAGTAAGGAGTGCCATTCATCATTTGCAGATTTTTATTGTCGAGATTGTCTAATTTTTCTTGGAGTTCTCGAATCATTGTAATGGACGACTCCGCTGAGGACTCTACATTTTGGACCGTGTCTTCTAAATCACTAACTCTTTGCTGCACCTTTGATATTGTGGAAGTGTTGGAGGCTACTTCCCGTAAGGTGGATTGAAACAAATCTTTAAATTCGTTCAATGTTTTATCAATATGGGGCATAAGCACTGAGAGGATTTCTTTAGCAGTTTGAGACACTGGGGTGACAGCATCTAGTTGAGTGATAGGATCATAGTTCCCAGCCATAGTTGCGAATGGTTAGGAGAAGAACCACTAGCTTTTTGCGATTTTCTTCTGACCATATTGTCTGAGACAGTTTTGTTCAGAAATCTCTCCATCAATTACTAATTATCTAGAAGATTAGACCCAGAAGGATCAAATATGGCTCACCAGTAATTATAAGTATCAGATGAAGTACATTTTAAATCGTAATGTACAATGCCCCAAAGAGAAATCTAGAGTTTCACATTATAATTTTCAAATATTATAGCCAGCTACCAAAAGTTTCAATAAAACACAGTCAGGAGGCATTTCCTCTCTCTTTCTTCTAAAACATAAAACCTATCCGATAACAAGGTGAAGAGTAGTCGTATGGTATAACTGCGTATTATAGACCTATGGGTATCAATTATGTATATTTTGAGTGGAACTTATTTCGTACCGAAGTGTAAAATATTACAGTCAATGGACCAGCAAACGTTAATGAAGTGACCGTAATAAGAGAGAAGTATGATATAACAAAAATATTTGACAATGGGACCAGTTACCTACACTATTTCTAGTATACGTAACAATATATGTATAATGTTTAAACAAAATCAATAGTGCTTGTAGTGCAGATATATTATTATTAGATCAAACAATTAGAGCAGTTATATTGAATGGTCACAAGATGGCAGTGGCAACTAAAAGATATCAGTAAACTAGTATTGCAGGCATATGATAATAAAAGAAAGAAAAAAAAGGAGATCTGAGAAAAAAGACACAATGTACTGCTGGTCCCAAGTCGCAGGGTTATGGTCTACCGACAACCTTAGTCAACAGTATTCCTTCATCTAGCTACCCTCAAAGGTGATTGGTTGCAAATAATAGACTCACAGTACTACAATTATATTATGATCCAAACAGGCCATAACAGGGTTTGGTATGAGCAGGATCAGGGTTGAAACAGTGTGTCCAGCCTGATAATGTGAGTCCAAAATGCATTTAAGCTGTCCAGGTATTGGAGACAGTCCCAACCTATACAATATCAGTGTGGGGAAAAGGAAAGAAGAGGTGGTATTAAGGAAATGCGAGTAGAAGGGAAGGCAATGGGAGGGCGAGGACAACACAAGAGGAGGGTATGGATAAAAGTGAAAGGTAACACAAAAGTATGAAGAGATTTTAGTAAACAGAGGAACGAATAAACAACAATAGTACCGGGCAGACCCCTGCAGAAAGTAGTTCATCGGTGTCCGGGGTTCACAACAAAAGCCAGGACCTGCAGTAGCAGAAAGTCCCAGGAGTGCCTCTCCTGATTCACCGCTAATAGAAGTCGGGACTCAACCATGTAGTCAGTGCAGATGAAGTATCACCGGGCAGAAGCCGCAGGAGTCCCAACGAACCTCCACGAGTCCAAACCATGGCAGAAAGACAGGTTAGTAAGCGTGGGATGATCAGCGGCCTGCCGGGGCACCTGCAGCCACCAGAACCTCTTCCAGGACGCCGAAGAACAAGCAGCGTCAACCCCACACCGGAGGCTCAGCAGAGCGGCAGGTGACTAAGCAGCGGTAGCGGAACCTCAGGGATAGAAGGTAGGCGTCAGCGGTTGTAGACAAGGAGGAGCTTGTGTCCGCTAGTGCCGCAACTCCCCAGCAGCAAGCGTCTAGTAGGGCAGGGGATTCCCACTCAGGGGAGGCAGGGTCCCCACGGGAGGCACCTAAACAGCAAGCGGCGGTCAGTCTCTTAAGGGGGTCAGTGGCAAAGCAATCAGGAGCAGATCTTCTATGCAGGCGTCGGATCCCCAACTGCTCCGCTCCGATGAACACCACGGGAGGTACCGTGCATCCAAGAAGGCAGGGGACAACGGACAGGCACTTACATGCAGGGGGAGCAGTAGAGGAGGAAGCAGGATCGGTGGATCTCCACGGGAGGCGCCCAGGCAGCAATCGGCGGTCAGTCACTCACGGGCCTGACTCTGGGGAGAAGGGCTCTCATCCAGTCTATCCCTCCGAGAAAGGTATTGTCGGGTTCCTCTAGGTGTGAGGGAATTACTCCCGTATATAGAATTGAGAGAAACAGATAAAAATAGGACAGAGGGCAGTGGATGGAGCTTGAGTGAGCAGAGCTCAATTAAAACGTGGCCATCTTGGATGCGCCACCCACCGGAAGTCCTATGGTAAGACTGTTATTAAATAAATAATTACTTGTTGGACAACAATGTATTTGCCTTTATGTCCCTGTGTTGCTAATGAGGCTAACACTGTAATATTTCCACTAGGTCCTGCTGGCAGCCGACTCACATACCAACGAGTTGTTAGCTGTGAAGATCATGAACAAATAAAATATCTGCTACGTGTGGGTGAAAAAGTTGCCTTTGTGGAACGGAAAGTGCTAGAACTTGCATCGGAAAGCGCCTTCCTCATCCACGGCCACTTTGCTCACCAGACCAAATATTATGTATCCCCCAATGTAAGAAGGAGGAATCGCAAATCTGCTGCGATCCCTCTATTTCTGCCCGCAGCCGCATCCCCTTAGGTTTCTATGGGGGATACGATTCTGCCCGATGTATCAATATCCGTAATGCTTTTATGTTTTAGATGCGTCAATGACTATTAATGTTTGCATGTAGGACAATTTACTACCCGTTATAATAGTTTGGCATAAAAATAATCATTTTATTGCTGTGTTATTAACTTACTGTAAAACGATTATAGAACATGTTCCATAGACTGTGGTATAGTAAGATACTTCTTTGCCCTTTTTGTCCCTGTGCCCTCTCTCTGTTCTCCTTGTCCCCCCCCCCCCCCCCCCCCCCTACACCCCCCCATGACTGTCCATTATATTCCCATGAGGAGAAAAGAAGCGAAGGACATTTTTAAAAATGAAAAAAGTATATAATTTATCTTTACTTATTTTGGTCAGAAGACGACATTCCCTACGGCCCAACTCTTTCCCTCCTGACTTTCCTGACATGTATAATAACACTATTGCTTCTCCCATAAACAGAAGCACGTGCTCCTTGGTATGGAGTATGCGAGTGGTGGTGACTTGGAACATCTTCTGATGAGGAATGGGCCTCTTACCATCTCCAGTGCAAGGTGAGGACATAGAATGATATCTTGTTAGAGCCACATGATAGAGGAAGGACTTGATGAGAGATTATATATTTTAAAAAAACAAGCAAAAAGTACAAAATAGCGTGAGCCTAAGAAATAGCACTTTGGGGGACATGTACTTAGCAGTGATAACAGTAGAGAAGTGAGCCAGTGGTGAAGTTGCCCATGGCAACCAATCAGCTGCTTTGTATACTTTTCTAGTATGCAAATTATAAATGTTACATCAATGCTGATTGGTTGCCATGGGCAACTTTTCCACTGGCTCACTTCTCCACTTTTATCACTGCTCAGTACCTGTCCCCCTTAATCCTTCTATGTTATTAGAATTGTTTCTGTAAATTGTCTTCCATCCTGACAAATAAAGCAGCTGTTATTATATAAGGATACTTTGTGAGCGTCATCTTGAAGACATCCCAATACTCCTTTTACATAAACTCTAATAAGCCATATACAATATATAGTGACTTGCACCAATGCACAACACTAGAAACATTATATTAGGCAGTTGATAAATGTGAAACAAAATAAATGGGGACATTGTGGGAAAATGTGGGGGGTGTTGGCTGGAAATCCTCAGCCATTATGTACACATCCTAACAATGTAACATTAACTTATTTTCTATCCAACAGATTCTACAGTGCAGAAATTGTATGTGGGCTCCAATTCCTGCATTCCAAGGGCTTCGCCCATGGGTAAGTATATAGTTATAATATAACAAGAGTATAATAAAGTGATAATACTATGGATTCTTATACTGTACATGTTATACAGTCATTGGCCCATATCTTCCACTTACATGTTACACCTGCCTCCCTCCCAAAGTACAATCTTCATGTACAGCTCTCGGGGGACACCGGTGATCTCTCTGCACAAGTGTTCTATTCTTTCATGGAACTTCAGAGTTTTGAAAATATTGTACTAACATTCATCCCAGAAGCTTTTCAGTTCCATCACCTGGGGTCCTATTGGTTGTGCACCCTCACATCGGGCATTGCCATGGCAGCTCCATAGTGGTCCGCAAGCTGAGTTTCAGAGACCTTTGCTCTCTGCTTAGGGAAGTCCCTTTCTCCTGTAACATAGTGACCTCAGACTCTTCCTGCACTTGTCTAATGCTTACAGAGAGGACCCCTGAGGAAGAGGAGGGAAACGTTAATTTTAGAAACTTTTACATACATTTTTTTATTACTTTACCACACACCTGCCACCCAGCTCTGGAACTATATACACCCAGCAGGTCATGGGGGGCTGCACTGAGACCCCAGATCATGTACACCCAGAATGTGCCATCCCTGCCATCCAATCTAGGTCTCACATGCAGGGTGAGAAAGGGAAGAAGAGGTGTAGGGATGATAGAGGGAAGGAGGAAGTGAGAAGTGCAGAGGAAGGAGGGAGTGAGAAGAGGGATAAAGGGTATGAGAGGTACAGGCGGTAAGGGAAGGAGGAAGTAAGAGGAGAAGGGGTCATACAGATGGAGTCATGCTAGTCGTGGCTCCATCTGTGACTAGGCGCCCCCGCCCGGGCGCGTCTATCTCCGAGAGCGTCCCCGGATGGGCGTGCGCACCTGCGATGGAGACGCGTCCCATTTACTTGAATGGAGAGCTTCTCTGTCCGTGCGCCTAGACAGAGATGCTCAGAATGGGAGCATCTCTGTGCACTCCCGTCGTGGCTAGGCAGACGGATCGCCTAGTCACACCGGGAGTGCACGTTTGCGATGGAGCCGCCTCAATGGGCGCGGCTCCATCTCCTATGTAAGACATTAAAGGAATGTGCAATAAAACATATGGGGAATAGGTGGATGTACGCAGGGATGGTGGGGAACACAGGTTGGATAACATGCTTTGACAGCTGCGTGTGTTGGCTGGGTGGCGATGTGGCATTTCACGGGTGTTGCGGGCCAAACTGGGGCATGTTGGGAACATTTTTTAGGGCAGCTGTGTGACATCACACGATGCCACTTTGATACAAAAAAATGACGGTGGACCGCCTGATAGCGCAGGGGTCAACCTTAAACCGTGTGGTATCGTTAGTCGGTGCCACACATGCTGGACGGCCTTGCCCTGTACAGTAGGTACTGACTCTCTAGCCCTTGTTCCTAAACATACATTCAAACCTATTATTATTTAGAATGTACACATATAAAGTTCTTTATCAATGTATGTGTCAATAACTCATGTTTGTATGAAAGCACATTGCAATCAAAGATTTTATTGTCTTTACAGCGACCTCACGCCAGATAACATCTTAGTGGCTGCAACAGGCCACCTCAGGATCGCCGACTTTGGTCTCGCAACTAGATCACGCCTAGAGACCGGAGTGCCACTGGCTGTGCTGGAAGATGTGGCCACATCACTCCTGAGGTGAGGTGCAAAGGGTCTTACTCATGTAACTATATACACTGGGCCTGATTCTCAGGTACACATAACACCTTCTTCAAAGGTCTTGTGGAGTTCCTTCCTTGAGGGGAACCTACCCAATATTAGACAAGCGGTTTTAACGTAATGGCAGATCAGTCAAATTGTGTATATATATATATATATATATATATATATATACTACAGTGTGTGTGTGTGTGTGTGTGTGTGTGTGTGTGTGTGTGTGTGTGTGTGTGTGTGTGTATATATATATATATATATCTGCTAAAGTTCCGAATGATGCACATTTAGAACAGGCAAGGCACTACAGGACTTTTTCAATGAGATAATTTAATGAAAACATGAAAATCGGTACATCACCATGAGCACTTAATCATCAGAACGATGCTGCATTTCGGGCCCCGCAGGGTCCCTTCTTCAGGTAGGTGAAAGTGCTGTAAAAAGAGGACAAACATGTACAAACAACATAAAACACTTACCTAAATAGACTCACCCTGCTTGCATGTGCGGCTTCAGAACGGCGTGATACTTCCGGTGGGCGACGGGCGCAGACCCGGTGACATCATCCCAATGCGCGGTAACCATGGCAACCCGTGTACACCGCAGATTTCACAGCCGCTTGGAACGCATACCGCTTGCACTGGGAGGCTAGTTAGGAAGAATATATAAATGAAGAACCACATCACTGATAAAAAAGTACATTGTAGTGGCATATTGCAAAAATATAAATACCGCATGAATATAAAGTAATCTGATCAGGGGCAATATATCAACCCTGAATGAACATCCATATTATGTAACGGGGAATACATATACAGGAGGAATAAATGAGAAAACTGACAGGAAAAGACTATATGATATATAATGCAAAAGCTAGAAAAATGACTAGAGATAACTGGAAGTCTCCAAATTGGCCACAAACGCAGTAAGCTAGAAATAATAAGACTAATCAAAAAGAAATTACACAGTCAAAAGGTACGAAGGGCATTCCAATTAATCTTTTCATTTAAGCCAGATGGTTGTAAGGCATTAAGTTTTAAAATCCATCTTGCTTCTAATCTGTGTAGAGCCAGAATTCTATCGCCTCCCCTATGCAGGGGGGGAACATGATCAATAAGTTGATATTTTAAATCAGATAGAGCGTGGGCTTTAGCACAGAAATGCCTAGATACCGGCTGGTCATTAGACTTGCCGGCCAGTGCTTGATTAATATTAGAACGATGTAACGCCATTCTATCTCTCAAGGTGCGACTAGATAGACCTACGTAAATTAATGAACAGGGGCAAATGATGCAATAAATAATGAAGCGAGTAGTACATGTCATGACGTGTTGTAATTTAAATTTGTGTTTAGTTGAGGGGTGGACAAACTCAGATCCCGGTATCAAAGCAGCACAAGTAGTACAAGATAGGCAACGATAGCTGCCAGGTTTTTTGCTGGTGCCAAAGATACCCAATTTGGGTGAATAGTCAGTGATGTCAGTCTTGACTAGAAGATCCCGTAGATTCCGTCCTCGTCTATAGCTGGTCATGACTTGTGTGTCATGAAAACAGGCTAGTGATTTGTCTGTCTTGACAATGGGCCAAAGAGCTCTAGTGGCCCGAGGGATAATAGGACTAGCCGTTGAGTATTTAGTCGACCAGATAAATTTATGCTGAGCCGGATTTGACTGAGATCGTGAATGAAATAGGGTCTCTCTGTCCATGTCCATGATCTTAGATTTGGTCTCCTTTAGGTCTTTCATGTTATAGCCCCTTTTAGCAAATTTATCCACTACTATTTGTAGTGCGTCATCTAAAAGTGCATGATCACTCGTAATTCTTGCCACCCGGAGCATCTGTGAGCGAGGCAGCCCTCTCTTCAATGCAGGTGGATGGTGACTACTCGCATCTAATAACGAATTCCTATCAGTCGACTTATAAAAGACCGTGGTGGTCAATTTACCTTCTTTCAAATGGACTGTGACATCCAGATAGTCTATTTGACTGGTACTGTAAAGGTATGTAAACTTTATTGGGCCAGGTGCAGCATTGATGGTATTCATCATGGTTTCGAATGACGAACCGGTCCCATTCCATAGGATGAATAAATCATCTATGTATCTGATGAACCATACAATTTTCTGTGAAAAGGCAGGATTGTCAAAAAATAAATGTTGTTCTTGTTGGAACATAAAAACGTTGGCATACGCCGGGGCCACGCTACTCCCCATGGCACAGCCTGCCAACTGGAGATAGAAACTGCCATTGAACAAAAAATAATTCTTAGTGAGAATCAATCTGAGTAACTGTAAAAATAATGGTTTATCAAAATTAAAGTCTTCTTCCAAATTGTAGATAAACGACTCCATGGCCTCAATGCCAACTTCATGAGGAATCGATGTATATAAAGAAGAGACATCCATGGTACATAGTACCGTATCTGGAGGTAGATCTTCCAAAACCATAATTTTTCTCAAAAAGGTAGAGGTAACTATCTTTCAGATATGTCGCACGTTTGGTGATGTGTGGTTGTAGTATAGAGTCCAGAAGTTCAGCCACTGGTTGGTACAAGGATCCCCTCGCCGAAACGATGGGGCGACCTGGAGGGTTATCTAGGCTTTTGTGAACTTTAGGTAGTGTGTACAGGCAAGGAATGATAGGGTGTTTAGGAATCAGCGCCTCTTTAAGTTTCAAGTCGAGTTGTTTATTCAATACCGCCCGATCCAATACCTGTAATAGTTCTTTCTGAAAACTCTCCGTGGGGTCTCGATCTAATTTGGTGTAAGTGAGAGTGCAGGACAACTGTCGCAGCACTTCTTTGACATATTGAGATCGATCCTGTACAACCACACTACCACCTTTGTCTGCTGGTCGTATTACGATTGACGTGTCCTCGCTTAGTTCTTTAAGGGACCTTCTTTCTTGAAATGTCAAATTATGATGTACTTGGCCTGGTGTGGCTAAGAAGCGGTTCACAGAATCGTTTATCAGACGACTATATGTTTTCAGCGACGAATTGGATGAAACAGGATCAAATGTAGAAGTAGTATATTTCTGTGTGATGTGATGTCTCGGTTCTTGATCCTCATCCATGTGCTTATTCTGAAAGAACTCTTTTAATCTCATCTTGCGGTTCATCTGATGTAGGTCGGTTTGCCATTCAAAAGGGTCGTGGAAGTTAGTCGGGACAAAGGAGAGGCCTTTGTTAAGTACAGACATTTCGGTAGTGGTAAGAGGACGTGATGATAAGTTGAAGATCAAGTTGTCTTCTTTGCTTTGCTTACTTTTGTTGATCCTTTGGTTTTGTCGGCTCCTCCTTGTAGGCTTGGGCCAGCATCTGCTCTGGCCCTGGTGGTAGCCCCTAAAGGGGGGCGCTGTGCCGACACTGAATCATCTGAATCTGCCATGGCAAAGTCACTGTCACTATTTGAAAGTTGAGATCCCTTATCCGATCGTCCCCTGCGTGATCTCTGCGATGGTCTCCCATATGCTCTATTCTGAAACTTCATTGTGTCTGTACCCGTTAACCAGCGATACACTTGATGGTCTTCATAGTCATTGCGGACTGTTTGTAGCTTAGATTTTTTAAATTTCAACAGGTCACGTTTGTGATTCTCCACCTGTTGGGTTAATTTAGCCCATGTCGCGGCATATCCTGGGTCAGACAGTGTTTCCATTTGAGATGTATTAAGTGCATCAATCTTGGCTCTAGTGATTGAAAGCTCCCGACCTGACTCCTCTATAACGAGGAGCATCAGATCGAAGCTACATTTATTGAGCACGGCGATCCATCTGCGACAAAAGTCTGGATTCGTTCTCCCTATAGTAGGAGCATTCCGGACACGGAATCCGCGGGGGATCATTTTCTGTCTATAATAGTCGGACAGTGTGGAGCCATGTAGTAGATAGTCCGTCTCCCGCTTGCGTAGTCTGTATAACTGTTTGTACAAATCATCAATACTGTCTTCCAAAGCCTCAGGGACACAATCCTCTGCAAATAAAATTCTATCAGCCTGCGTTTTGTTAAAACTCAGAGTCTCCAGGGTTTGTGAACCCAGGTTGGCAAAAGCAGTCACATCATGTCTGTTTTCATTTGCATCCTCCATATTGCACTACTATGACTTTAAAGTGATGAGTTGAATGTCAATCAATCATATGCAAGTAGGTGCCCTGATACTTGTGGGAGTTAATCCCCACCAAATACAAATCCAAGAATAGATCCGGCACTCAAATAGTCAAAAAACAATCACCTGTGTGCCATTGCAAAAATCCACACATCTGCTAAAGTTCCGAATGATGCACATTTAGAACAGGCAAGGCACTACAGGACTTTTTCAATGAGATAATTTAATGAAAACATGAAAATCGGTACATCACCATGAGCACTTAATCATCAGAACGATGCTGCATTTCGGGCCCCGCAGGGTCCCTTCTTCAGGTAGGTGAAAGTGCTGTAAAAAGAGGACAAACATGTACAAACAACATAAAACACTTACCTAAATAGACTCACCCTGCTTGCATGTGCGGCTTCAGAACGGCGTGATACTTCCGGTGGGCGACGGGCGCAGACCCGGTGACATCATCCCAATGCGCGGTAACCATGGCAACCCGTGTACACCGCAGATTTCACAGCCGCTTGGAACGCATACCGCTTGCACTGGGAGGCTAGTTAGGAAGAATATATAAATGAAGAACCACATCACTGATAAAAAAGTACATTGTAGTGGCATATTGCAAAAATATAAATACCGCATGAATATGTGTGTGTGTGTGTGTGTGTATATATATATATATATATATATATATATATATTTATACATTGTATATATTTATATCCTCCATCCAGAAAATAGAAATCTTGTGTTTGCCCCTCTATGTAGAGCACTCAGTTTAAAAAAAAAGCAAAAATGAAAAAAGTGATTGATAAAAACTTGATAATGACTGTCTGTCTGTCTCTCTTCTGATAGGTGCATTTTCGCGAAGAAAGAGCGACCGGTAAAGACTGGTTTTGTCTTGGCATCATACTGAACAAAATGGTCAACGGAATATCTTTTGAACCAGGCACTGAAGTCAGGAACATCATTGATGAGGTAAATAAGGACGCAGCCTCTGGCTTCAGAATGCCCAGGAAATGGGGCAGTCACGCCCCTGTTTTCTGGAACAATATCCGTTGCCGACACCAAAACGCCAGCAGCATGTCAGTCATGCTGCAGCTTTTGTGGCATAGCGAGCAACATCGCAGGACCTGACCTGCACATACACAGATCAGTACAAATCAGCAAACTGGGGAAATATCACCCCAGTGTACAACTCTGAATCAGGCCCCTGTGTGTCAGAAAACTAGACATTTTAGGACCATGTGCAAGAGAGAGCACTGCCGCCCCCCACCCCCCAACCACAGGAGGAGGTGTGGACAAATTACTGTGTGCCTCTATAAGTGCTAGACTACCCTCCAACCCTATGCCACTCTCTCCTCCCTGTTCTAGGGTAAGGATTAAGTAATAGTTTCCTGCTAAACATTATGGCTGCTTCCTGTTGCTGTGTGATACGGTTAGTAAAGGCGCACTTTATACTGTCCCTGGGAGAACTATAAGATACTCTGCTCTAGCACACATGAAGGGTTCCGCTCTGACTTTCCAAAGGCGGCACTAAGTGTTCCAGGCTTTGGATTATACAATGTTAGGTCACTGTGTGTCTTGCAAACCAAAAGGAATGATGACTATGTGTTGTCTTGGGGCCATTTCACTTATACAGTAGTACTCAGCTACAGTAGGTATTCTACACATTACATTAACCCTTTAACTACATCATCCATTGCACCCTGCTGTCAGACCTGGCGGTGTACGGTGGGTGTCCCATCTACATGGGCAGCATGATGACCAAGGCAGCAGCCATACCACCCCCAGGGCATTACACCCTGGGTGACATCACTGGCTGCACCGCCCTCATTATGGGCCTGTGCTGTGTGACAGGATCCATCATAAACATATGAATTAGTATGACGCAGCATTTGGCATGAGCAACTATTACACTTTCCTACAACACTGCAGGCAGTATTAGTTACTTATGTGTCACATTACTAAACTTCATTGCTTTTATAGCACCTAGATGCAGCATACAATGCACCCATGTGATACCACCCTAAGGGGCAGATGTACGAAGCCTTGGAGAGTGATAAAAGTGGAGAGAGATAAAGTACCACCCAGCGCATAACTGTCCTTTTTCAAACACAGCCTGTAACGCTGCAGTTAGGAGCTAATTGGTTGGTACTTTATCTCTCTCCACTTTATAACTCTCTAAGGCTTAGTACATCTCCCCCTAAGAGAGACATTCCTGAACATGAAAAAAACAATGGGTTAATATAACTAGCAGTGAAGGGTGGAGAAGTTGCGCATAGCAACCAATCAGCTTTGAGGTAGCATTTGTCAAATACATTCTATAAAATGATAGGTAGAAGCTGGTTGCTATGGTCAACTTCTCCACTGGACTATTTCTCCGCTCTTCACTGCTCGATACATCAACCCCAAAGTCTCCTTATAAATGTGGCTCTGGACTTGCTGATCAGAGAAATTCCCCTCATACACAGTTGTAAAAAATAAAATAAAAATGTACAATTGCGCTTACACTGTTAAATGAATACAAGGGATGCTGATCGAGAACTTGAAAGGAGAAATGAACCATAAGAGAATTCAATCCCTTAGATTTTGAGCTACAAAAGAAAAGAAGCAATAGTGCAAAAACACCAAAATACTATGAAATGTTCTTTAATGGTCAGAATTTTGCACTCACAAATGTAGATATTTTTGAAGGCATATCACACAACACTGGTCCACGATGAAAAACAAAGGTTGATTTCCATGCTTCTTTCATAAAACAGAATTTGAAGATCTAAAAAATAGAGAAAATGCAATAGTGCAAACACCTGTGTAAAAGGTAGCTATTTAATCAGCACAAAATGCACTCACAAACATTAAAAAGTGAAAAGCTTACAGTAAAACACTGGTTGGTGGAGTCACATATACTGATTATACTCATCAAAAGATCAGTCTCTCATAGGTCCCATAGAGTTCCGGATACTCAAAGTTCCCATGGAGAGCTCCAATTCCAGTCAGTTTGAAGAATAGCCACAGCTGCTTAATGCATTTCGAACCTTCCTAGGTTCTTCCTCAGAAGCGTTTAGTGGCTAACAAATCGGAGAGCATATATATACCCCTTTCAATTAACATAGGAATGCTCCCAGGTGCATGTTAATGCACGTCCGTTCCCCGCTTCCGCCAGCGCCGGCACCAACGGACAGGAAGTGATGTCATGCGTTCCACAGCACAACGCGTCACTTCCCGTCCCCGCCGCCAGAGCAATAGAAAGTCAGTATTGATGCAGTTTATTCATAAAATATCCCCTGATCAGCTGAGTGATACTCAGACGCTTCTCACTACTGGGCAGGAGCTGTAAGGCCAAACTTACTTCTTCCCAGGGCCAGTCTCAGCGGTAAGCTGGGTGACACATGCACAATGGAACTGAATACCCAGCCTTGGCTTTTCAGGCTAACTTATAGGAAAAAATATAAGGACCATAAATAGCAAGAAAATAAAAAAAAAAGGAATTTTTTTTTTAATGCTATTTTAATGATACTGGTGACAAGAGAAGAAAGATTGTGGCTGTACCGTTATGTAAAATAGATGAATTTACAGACAGCAAGATCTGACCACCCATTATTGCACAGACAAATCAACATTAGGACAAATATGACAAGAAATGGCTCAGTGGTTAGATGTTCTTGGAATGGGGGATGATAATGTGAGACACACTACAGACCCCAGATAGAATCTCAGTAATAACATACTGTGGCCATGGAACAATCACTTTATATTCCTCTGTGCCAGGCAGCAGAAATGTTTGTAACATGATTTAATTTAATCATGTTACATGATTTAATACAAATGTATTTTTCAGCTCTTCAGTATCAACCCAGCCAAACGTCCAGGAGTGAATTATAACATCCGCCACCATAGTCTCTTCCAGCATATCGACTGGGTCGCCTTGGAGGCCCTTGAGATGGAGCCACCATACATTCCTGCACCAGTAAGTAAAAAACAGAACTTCCATGAGCTACTGAATGCTGGTCAGCAGATAACGCATACAGTAGATGTCAGACATATACATTTGGGTACGAAGGATAGGCACTGTATAAGTCATCATGCAATAGGTAGACAGGGTCACTAATTAGACAGACTCATTAGGTTGAATTGACAGCCAATAGGTAGATAATGTCTAAGGTAGACAGGGTCAAAAGGTGGACCGACAGATTGTCACCACTTTTTTAATTATTTTAGTCCTAACCCTCCCCCTAATGCCTAACCCAACTGCAGCCTAACCCTAACCCTGCCCAACCTTAATCCTAACCCTTGGTGTTGACCAATTGACTGTCTATCTAGAGTAGACCAGGCCTGGACAACATGTGGCTCCTCAGCTGTTGTGAAACTACACATCTCAGCATGCCCTTCCATAATTTTAGCATTTTCTAATTGCAAAATTGTGGCAGGGCATGCTGGGATTTGTAGTTTCACAACAGCTGGGGAGCCACAGGTTGGCCATGCCTGCTCTAGTCAGTGTCTATCCTATATCCGTATACCCATAGATCTAAGGACATGGGCACATGTGTATATATGTTCCACTTGTCACTCAACCAATTGACATTTATTATTATTTATACAGTGGCACTAACTATGGAGAACTATACAAAGAGCAGTTGTCATCACATCACTCCTTATTGGAGCTTATACTGTAAATTCCCTAACACACACACACTAGGGTGCATTTCAGTCACTAGTCACTAACTTAACAGTATGTTTTCAATGTATTGGAAGTAGCTGGAGTGAAACCCACACAAAAAAACTACTGTAACTAGTGTACAGTAAGTACTGTAAATAACCTATACAATAGGAAGTTTGGTAATTGCCTCTTTTTCTCTCTTACAAGTCATATGAAATATGTAATAATAACTGATACACTTTTACTTCTTATTTCTGTAGCCGACCTTTCCACCCTCTGCCTCCATAAATAACGAACTAGCAATAATGGAGGCAGAAGAGGCCAATAATCCACCTATAACAGCCCCCAAGCAGGACCGGTTTGCAGGGTTCTCATTCACCACCTCCACCTGAAGAACCCCCCCAAAGGCTCCGGGCCTACAACCATCTAGCTACGGCAGCAGCACTGCTGGATGCAACCGTTGGAGTTTCTGCAGGTATGTACATTATGGATTCATATTTCTTCTGATTTTTTAACCATGTTTAATTGAAGGTTTCAGCTTTAAACGGGTAAGGATGAAGTAAGAGAAAGGTAGATAGAGCTGGGTATAGCAGTATTGTAAGAAGCATGAATACATTTTCCTAATGGAAAGTTGTACAAAAAGCTTCTCTTCTCACACGAAGCAATGCAGAAACAATACCCGTCTGCAGATTATTACATAAACGGAGATATAGTTTAAGAGATATAACAATGGTAGAGGGAGGATTGTATCCTGTAAATGCAGCCACCCAACATTTAGCTACAAACACTCTGTACCATCCAACTTTTCCCATTGCGATGTTGCTCCACACCATAGAAATCGCCCCCCTTGATGTGCAGGTCCAGGTGCTTACTGTAAAAATAAGCGCATTAGTGCAAAAAGAATCCTCACAAAGCAGTTTATGCTCTGCAGAGCCGTAATGTTGCACTGTAGTAAATAATCCAAGTATTTTTCTGCATTGAAATAAAGATGTATATTATGTTATATTGTATCTTGTTCTAAATGTTACTAGATTGCACATGGGGGGTCATTCCGAGTCGTTCGCTCGGTAATTTTCTTCGCATCGCAGCGTTTTTCAGCTTAGTGCGCATGCGCAATGTTCGCACTGCGACTGCGCCAAGTAATTTTGCTATGAAGATAGTTTTTTTACTCACGGCTTTTTCTTCGCTCCGGCGATCGTAGTGTGATTGACAGGAAATGGGTGTTACTGGGCGGAAACACGGCGTTTTATGGGCGTGTGGATAAAAACGCTACCGTTTCCGGAAAAAACGCGGGAGTGGCTGGAGAAACGGAGGAGTGTCTGGGCGAACGCTGGGTGTGTTTATGACGTCAAACCAGGAACGACAAGCAGTGAACTGATCGCAGATGCCGAGTAAGTCTGAAGCTACTCTGAAACTGCTAAGTAGTTTGTAATCGCAATATTGCGAATACATCGTTCGCAATTTTAAGAAGCTAAGATTCACTCCCAGTAGGCGGCGGCTTAGCGTGTGTAACTCTGCTAAAATCGCCTTGCGAGCGAACAACTCGGAATGAGGGCCATGGTGTAATGAGTTCAATGTACTGATAACATTTTGTAATTATACAGAACGTTGAAGAAGATGGATTACACCTTGGAAGAGTGATAAGTATTTTATAGTTTTACTATTTTTACATTTTAGTGTTAAGTATTTTTACATTTACATTTTTACATTTAGTAGGGGGGTAGAAGTATTATATAATTTGCTTAAATTAGGGTTATGGGTAGAACCAATTTTTCGATTTTACTATTTTATTTTATTTTTACAACATTTTTTTATTGAAGCACAAGCATTAGTTACAGACTTTACAAATACTGTCGTAAGACAATTTATGTAACATTTTGGTGGGATTACCTTGATCTCAATATTATGGTACAGTATATGTGTTGTTACAGGTAGTTACAAAAAAAAAAAAGCCATAGATGGAAAACATGAAACATCCTGCTAGACACAATAAAGTAATCCCTTGAGAAACTTGTAGAATATACAAAATAATGACTTCACATAATGCTTCAGCTTCACCACTACTATTTCTAATTTTTCCAACCAAATGAAGTGGGAAATATCTACTGGTCGGCAGTCTATTTCCCAGAGAACTGTACACTAAATATTATAACATATAATAATGAAAATAAATTAGTATGAAACAATAATAGACACTCAGCTCAGCTGGTCTATGTAAATAATAGATTATATAAAAAGCAAGAATTTGAGCTGCAATTTGTTGCAATATACAAAATAACTTGAGAAAGTATGTATCATAATATAGTCAAAATGTATCAAAAGATAGTCAGGCACATATAAAGAGAGAATTCAAGTGAGAATAAGTGTTGGGGCATAATTGGACTGCATGTGTATAAGTACAGAGTCGGCCATAGGCATAGGCAAACTAGGCAATTGCCTAGGGCATTTGATATGCCATGGGGCATCAGCAGCTTCTGCTGATTAAAATGATATGCGGCATGCCTATATTCTTGTCAAAGTCAGAAAAATATCTCTATGCACACTACCATATTTGCACCTCACACAGGTCCGTGCTGCGCATGCGTACGCTCTCCCGTACGTGCGCATACTCACAGTCGCGGGCACCCGCAGGCGCACGGTATGCGTATTTACGGTAGAGTTTATGTGATCGTAGCGTGCGACTCAATCGTAACATATTTTCAGTAATAATGTACTTTGTAGATCATGGTCCCTTTGATAGATTCTGAAAGTTTGGTTAATATAGAATGTTCATGAACAGAGAAATCCCTCTTTGTTTGATACGAAGGGTCAGACAGGAGTAATACAGTGGTGTTTAGTATCCATCGGAAGAATATTTAATTAGAAATATTCCGGTGTTGGTTTGAAGCAGATCAATCGCTCGTGCGAATAGTTATGGACATAAGAAGTTTATGAACATTTACTTTATTTGCACTTTATTACCCATGCGGCGGGAAACCCAGTTTCCCTCCCACCTGAGCTGTTGGAAATAGTCACAGCCCACCTGTATGAATCAACCTATGACCTTTTGTTATAATGCGAAGCCGAATTCCTGTGTCCAATGAACAATGAGATTGTAGGGACCATTGAATTGCATTGTGTGTGGGGCATAAATAGAAAGGCCGATCACATCCAGCTCTTACTCTTCAACGGTTATCATTGCTGAAAATCGGGAGCTGGATGTCCAGAGGCGCATGCGATCGTTTCCTTTGTGCGTAAGTTTTTCTCCGTAATCATACTGTTTCTCTCTTGTTATTATGGGCCATATCTCTCTCTCTCTTCTCTTTCTCTCATTCTTCTCTTAAACTTAATTGTATTGTATTTACTGTGTAGTTACCTGGTTAGTTAGTCTATGTTATATTGTAGTGTATGATTTGTATTTGTATTAATTCTTTTGCAAGTATATCATTCAAAATATATATATATTAGGCGTTGGACCCTAAGCCTAGGTATCTGTGTATTTCTTATAGAGTTAAGTATTCTCAGAGCGTCGGTGACGCTCAAACTGCTTTTAAGCTAGTGAGGTTATACTGTGTTGCATTTACACCATATCACTACACAAAGGGTTTACTGCATAATACACTGTTTATGGTTTAGATATAAAGGTTTTACATTGTGAGCGTGTGTGCCGCTGGTGATCTCTTCGTGGTCTCGAGCGGTCGCATCGCTATAGCGAATCATTACGGTAGTCGGCAGCCAATAGAGTGCCTGCCAGTGATCTCTTGGCCGTGAGCGAACGTAACGCTTGAGCGTCTCGACCACGGCTAAGCGATTGTTACGCAACGTGCGTACCCTTACGGTACTTCATACGTAGTTAGCGTACAGTGTTCTTAGACCTCATAAAGGGTATTATATAAGATAAATATTTAGCTTTATCAATTGCGGGCTCGTCCTGTCCTTCACATATCTACACTAGGTAATTTCAGCAGACATTATCCAGCAGCAAAGGGCGGGAGATCATATTCCTCGTAGTGCTGTTTGGATAAGCGTCTGCTTCTCTTAGTAAAGGGTGCTGAAGGAATCCGGGAACCGGAGGTAAGAACAAAACAATAGTGTTTTTTTTAAAACTGTTTATTTTTTTCTGTCTTGCGTACGCACGCACATATATATCTGCATTTCTTTTTCATTTGTGTATTTTCGTATATCACTCTTCTGTTTGCCAGTTTTATAGTTGATAAACGTGCTAAGAAAGATTTGTCACTATTTTATAGTTTAAGAGTAAAGGTAATATAGTTAAAGTATAGACAAACACACAGCTGTGCCTGAGAGACAAGGCGAAGTCAGTGTGGTGCGTGGTAGATGATAAAGGATCATCTACATTGATAAACGTATAAATTGTGTTACGGTGGATCTTTGCTTTGCGTACACGTGTCTCTAACAAAAGACTGAGACTTGCGTACGCAATCCAAGGGCCGACGCACGCAGCGTATATTACGCAACGGAGCGTACGGGTACGCCCACGTAACTCAAATCACAAGTTTTTTTTTTTCCTCTCCTCTCAACGCGATAAGTAGCGCCACGCGGTAAATAACGCCAGGCGATAAATCGCGCAAATCTATTTTTTTAAAATTCGAAATTTAAATTAATAGATCCTTCTCCTAATTTGTAACACATCTGGTCTAAAGAGAAATTTCTGCGCAGAAATAGAAATAGAAACAAAAGTGTACATGTGGTGAGTGAGTGTGTTGTATACAATTTTACAGGTTGAACCACAAGAAAAGTCGAGTTCTCGTGAGGTACATGCGTGTAAGTGACGTACATGGTGGCTAGGGAGGCATCCCTGGTTAAAACATATAATTTGAGCATTAGAGTGTAGCAGACCAGGAGGTCATACTGTAACAGACCAGGAGGTCATAGCAGACCAACAGGTTCAGGTACAGCAGACAAGGAAGTCCGCTATACAGTCCACAGGCACAACACCAAGAAAGGGTTGGTGCAACACCCATATAGGCCATACAAGCTCTTGCTGAAGGAATTCGCAGCCGCAATTTTCGATTCCGCTGGTCGCTCCGTACATAAGATTAGTTGCTTATGTGCTGAACGACTGTACCGCACGTAATTGTGTACATTAGTAAACCTGACCGGTACTATTTGTGTACGAAGGTCATAAACGCTATTTGTACATTCTAACGTGATTTGTGTAATTTTTTTTATTTTAAGGGAAGTTCGCTGCTCACTCAGGAACTATCCAGCAACCAATAGTTACTGGAAAGAGTAAGTGTTCTTCGGATCACCCTCACAGGTTCCAGTAAATAGAGGTTCAGGTCGCAGGGGCCCTAGGTCGAGTACGCCAGCACCATATCGGTGTGATCAGGTCGTATTGGTCGGCGTGGGCGAGTGAGTGGGGTACTCGGTAAACCGCCACCGTCAGCCTATTTTGGACATTTGGTTTGCGTAAGGGTTGGTTGAATAAAGCAACACCTTCGAACTATGGGGGCCACTTGTTCAGGTAGGGGGCGATCAACCTCGGTTCGGGTTGATTCAGTGAACCGACCAATTGGGTCGGCAAGGTATGTAATGTGTGAGAAATACGGAAGTCACACAGAAGCTTTATGTGATGAATGGGAGAGAATGACAGTACATGACGGGGAGAAATTCCCAAGAGTAGGTAGCTTCAGCTCAGAAGTGTTAACGAATTTAAGGAGAAGGATATGTCTCATTAAATCAGCAAAGAGACGAATCAAGCATTATGATTATTTGCAGTTGTGGCAACAGGAGGGTGACATACAGAGAGGATTGGCTCAGGCGGCGGGATCTGGCTCAATCAGAAAACTGATAGCCACGGCCCCACCGCCACCATATATATCGGGAGAGAAATTGGTTGCGGAGAATGACGCACTAAGGTGTAACACACAAACACTTAGCAACTGTGTAAATGTTAAAGATAATGTTAACCAATTAACCAATGCAAGTATTAACCCGTGCAAGTTGTACCCTGTTTTGAACTTTCCTCAGGAGTGTGATCAAGAAGACGAATCGGCAACAATTTCAGCGCTCTCACTAGCAGCCACCATAGCAGAGACCACAGTAGGCACAGCTCCACCCACGAGATTAGTAACAAGGGCCCCTAGCGGAGGGATAGGTGAGGTCGTATCTACAGGTAAGTACGGCACCATACACTATGCTGAAGCCATTTCACCACAGGCTGTAGAACCCACACAGAGTGATGTTGTTAGAGTTACTCCTGTTAGGGTAATAGCTGTTCCAAATGGGAAAACTGACACATCAGGAGTCACCCCTGTGAGGAACATTGCCATGTATAGCCCATTTTCCAGAATGAAATTAAGGACCATAGTGTCTGAATTCCCTGACCCTAGAAAAGACTTAGTTGCCAGTCAAAAATACATCAGAGACTTAGGTAACACTGTAGAGCCCAACAATAAAGACTGGCAGATATTGCTGAGAGCATGTTTACCCTCCAATGTTGACGCAACTCAATTTTTAGCTGATTGCGGATTAGATCAGGATGTACCTCTTACAGATGTGTATAACAAAGATAATGTAAAAAGAATAAACTTACAGTTAAAAGAGTATTTCCCAGCGGTAGTCAGATGGAGCAAGATATTCTCCATTAAACAGAAGGAGTCAGAGACAGCTGCAGAGTATTTTCACAGAGCATTATCAGAAATGGCAAAATACACAGGCATAGAGGACATTAAAACAAACATAAACCATCGAGAAGTAGCAGTATCGGTACTGATGGATGGTTTAAAAGAATCATTAAAGACTAGGGTACAGACCACACAACCATGTTGGCGAGGTCTGTCTGTGGCTACTTTGAGAGAGGCTGCTATTGATCACGATAGGAACATCACCAGACACAGGGAACAACAAAGTGATAAGTTAATGGCAGTAAGTATACAGGCCCTGACCACAAAACAGCCTGTGTTAACATCACCAAACCCTGTGGGTAAGTCAAATGTGGTAACATGTTATTTTTGTCACAGACAGGGACACTTTGCACGAGACTGTAGATCGAGAAATGTACAAAAATCTTATCAACCCCCTAGACAACGACACGACACACGACATTGGGAGCAAGGTCCGCAGAAACGGAGTTATGAGCCACATGCAGGGGAAACAAAAAGATACCCCCCAAACAGAGATTGGCAAACCTCTGGTAGTTCCCAGCTAACTCCCTCACAAGTAGTTGCTGCCAGCGGGATTCAGGGAGGTCACCATACCCAATAGGGGTGTGGCCATACCTGTAATCTGCAGCCAGTAAAATTGATTGCAAGCCTTGGAAGTGAACCAGAAATTGCAATCAATGTAGCTGGTAAATCATTAAACTTTCTTGTAGACACAGGGGCGGCCAAATCAGTGATAAATTCGACAGTGGGCATGAGGACCACTGGTAGGACAATTCCAGCCGTGGGAGTAACAGGAGTAGTCCAGCATTACCCTGTTAGCAAACCAGCAGAGATTACAATAGGGCCTTTACATACCAAGCATTCCTTTTTGCTGGCTGCATCGGCACCGACCAATCTCCTGGGAAGAGACTTACTGTGTAAAATGGGGTGCGTCATTTATTGTACTCCTGAAGGTGTATTCTTGGACATACCTGAGAATCACGCTCAGGAAGTACGAGACATGTTAGACTCCCCGTCAAAATTAATGTCACATACCATTATGACAAATAGGACTCCCTCCCAAGTAGAAGAAATGACATCTCAGATACCAGAGTCACTTTGGACTAAAGATGGACAGGACACTGGATTAATGGCAAACGTAGCTCCGGTAGTTGTACAAGTAAAAGATGGTAGGATAGCTCCAAAAATCCCACAGTACCCTCTGAAGCCAGAGGTGGAGTTAGGAGTTTACCCAGTAATAGAGCGCTTGCTACAACAGGGCATTCTGGTAAGAACGTCCAGCACTGCTAATAGTCCCATCTTCCCTGTGAAAAAGAGTGGGGGGAGGGGTTACAGGCTAGTGCAGGATCTAAGGGGGATTAACAAAATAGTTGAGAGTCAATTCCCCGTAGTGCCAAATCCAGCTGTCATCCTAATGCAAATCCCTCCCACTGCGAAATTTTTCACTGTTATTGACCTCTGCTCCGCTTTCTTTTCGGTACCTCTGCACCCTGACAGTCAATATTTGTTTGCATTTACATACAGAGGAGTCCAATACACATGGACTCGATTACCACAAGGATTCATAGATAGCCCAAGTATATTTTCTCAGGCTTTGCATGATTGTTTACAGTCTTTCCAACCAGTGAGTGGATCAGTATTAATACAGTACGTGGATGATCTACTACTGTGTTCTGATTCATTGGAAGCATCCCTGAAGGATACGAAACAGCTCCTGTTTCATCTTTCAGACACAGGACACAAGGTTTCCAAAGACAAGTTGCAATTATGCCAAACTAAGGTAAAATATTTGGGACACTGTCTAACACAAGGACTGAGACACCTGACCGCTGATAGAATTCAAGCAATTAGAGACATGACTCTGCCACAAACCCAGCAACAGATCAGGACATTTTTAGGAATGTGTGGGTATTGCCGTAACTGGATCCCAGGGTTTTCCATCCTAGCGTTACCTTTGCAGGAGATGGTCTCCTCAAACAAACCTGATCGGATTTCGCATACAGACGTGTCTGAGGCAGCATTTGAGAGACTTAAACAGTGCCTAACGCAGGCACCAGCATTAGGTATGCCGGACTATGGTAAACCCTTTGAACTATACGGAACAGAAAGTGCTGGTTGCGCGGCAGGCGTACTAACCCAAAAGCACGGTGATGCCAGCAGGCCAGTAGCATATTACAGCGCTCAGCTAGACACGGTAGCGCGATCCCTCCCCACATGCTTGCGAAGCGTTGCTGCGATAGCATTGCTAGTAACGAAAAGCGAAGACGTCGTGCTAGGTCACAACCTCACAATTCATACACCACATGCAGTGTCAGCCTTGTTAAATTCTGCCCAAACCAGGCACGTCTCATCAGCGCGGTTTACAAGATGGGAATTGGCACTAATGGCCCCCGTAAACATCACCATAAGGAGATGCAGTGCATTAAATCCTGCAACATATCTCCCAGGTGTGTCTGGACAGACCCAAAGGGTGGAGGATGAGAGTACTGGGGAAGGAGGATTTAATACAAAGGAAGACACTCATGATTGTATGGAATATTTGACCCAAAATTTTACCGCAAGGCCTGACATCAGTGACAACCCACTGGAAGATGTAGAACTTACGTTCTACACGGACGGTAGTTGTCATAGACAGTCAGACTCGGGAGACTTGTGTACTGGATACGCAGTCGTAGATGACCAAGGCACCATAGAAGCGGAACCGCTAGGCCCACCTCACTCAGCCCAGGTTGCTGAACTGGTCGCCCTAACCAGAGCATGTGAATTGGCTAAGGGAAAATCAGCCAATATCTACACCGATTCTAGATACGCATTCGGGGTAGTCCATGATTTCGGAGCCCTATGGCGCCTCAGAAATTTCATGACGGCAGCTGGTACACCGGTAATGCATGCAGCTCACATAAAAAGGCTTCTAACAGCGATACAGGAACCCGACAGAGTGGCTGTTATCAAATGTAAAGCACATACATATAGCCAAGACCCAGTATCGCTTGGTAACAGCCGAGCAGACGAAGCTGCTAAATTAGCAGCTGCTACCCCCAGACAGACAGACACCACACAACTGATGGTATTTAATACCATCAACACACAGAAGTTGTGTGAGATGCAAAATTTGTGTTCCACACAGGAAAAGGCAGTCTGGAAGGCAAAGGGATATGGCCAGGAGTCCTCAGGACTCTGGACGGATGGACATGGTAAACCAGTGGCCCCCAGAGCATATCTTCCATGTTTGGCTGAAGCAGCTCACGGGCTGACTCATCTAGGCAAGGAAGGGATGTGCAAGTTGGTAAGAGCATATTGGTGCGCCCCAGGATTCTCCTCTCATGCGAGTAAAAGAGCCATGTCATGCCTTACCTGTTTGAGAAAGAATATTGGAAAGGCAATACCTACAGAACCATCCCATATCCCACCTGCCGGCGGCCCTTTCCAGGTAATACAGATTGACTTCATTCAATTACCCCCTTGTCGAAATTTGAAATATGTACTTGTTTGTATAGATGTTTTCTCAAATTGGGTCGAAGCATTTCCGGCGGCCACAAATACCGCTATGTTTACTGCTAAGAAAATTGTGCAGGAATTTGTATGTAGATATGGTATCCCCAGAATTATCGAAAGTGATAGGGGTACCCATTTTACAGGTGATGTCTTTCAAGGAATGTGTAAATTGATGGGAATTGATAGCAAGCTGCATACTCCATACCGTCCACAGGCGAGTGCGAAAGTGGAAAGAGTGAACAGCACTATTAAAAATAAACTGAGTAAAGTGATGGCAGAGACAGGATTGACATGGCCAGAAGCTTTACCCATTGTACTGTACAGCATCAGAACCACTCCCAGGTCCCCTCTTAATCTGTCTCCCTTTGAAATCTTGTTTGGTCGACAACCGCATGTCATGATTAACCCTCAGGATGATTTGAAGTGTAACAATGAAGTGACTGTAAAATACTTGATTAACATGAGTAAACAGTTAAGGAATCAAAATGATAATCTGAAGTTAGTGATTCCTGATTTACCAGATAGTAATTGTCATGACATTGAACCTGGGGATTATGTAATGATACGGAATTTTCTACGCTCAGGTTGCCTTATTGACAGATGGGAAGGACCATACCAGGTCTTATTGACTAGCACTACAGCATTGAAGGTTGCTGAGAGAGAGACTTGGGTTCATTCGTCCCACTGTAAGAAGGTCGTTGATCCAGAGAAGTCCTGTGATAAGGAACAGACGGTAGAGGTTGTATCACTAGAGTGTCTGTTCCAGGAGGACTAAGGCGGCACCTAAGAATCGAGAACCACAAGATCAAAAGCAGTTGTCGATCCCCTGTTCCCTTTTATTGTTTTTCTCCACTTCCCATCCCCTCTCCCTCAAATTATTTTTCCCCCCTTCTCATTCTTCTTCGTCTCCTCCTAAGATGGACTTGCCTCAAGAGACTGTGATCTGGATTTTCCTGTTGACCATGATGTTGACCAGAGCAGTCTGTTCCGGCGAGAGTACCATGGAGTTCGAGAGAGGTTCTGGAATGGGTTCTGATGACAGAAATGGAGGCGTAGTTTTCCGAGAACAACATAATCAACAAGCAAAGGCGAGTATCAGAAAACGATCCGATAGCATTGACCATAGAAGGAATTGTGAAGGATTGTTAGCTGAAGAAAACTGTATCTGTCGGCTCTGTAACAATGTCATTGAGGATGGGTGCATAAAGAAATGCCAATCCAGTTTTAATATCCATATGGACCGGCATCCATTGAGTGACTATCACTCCTTAGTGGGTAGTGTGTTAAATAAAACAGATTGTTGGGTATGCTCTCAAGTACCTCAAGGTCATAGCAAATCAGGGCTAGTACCATTTCCTTTAACGATAGGGGAGGTACTTGAGTTAAGTGGTGGGAGACCGGTGGACAGAAGGTTTAATATCTCCAGTCCTCCTAGTTTGAAGCTCCACCAATACCATGTGGATAGGTCCCTATTATGTTTCAACATCTCCAATCCCCGAATGCCGGGAAATTGGGAAGTGTCATGGAGTAACCAAACCATGACCTTTTCGCATAGAGCAGATAGAATGCCTACAGATACAGAGCTTGTACGCCACATAGCCAGTAGAGGAAAATCTTTCCGGTATAGGTATACCTTAGGAAATAGGATTACTAGAGTTGGAGAGGTATCACCAGGATACTGTGCACATATCGTACAACCTGATACGTGTATTAAGCAGATGGAAGAATTAGGGTTAGGAGATTTCACATGGAAGGTGTGTAATATGGTTATGTCCTACTCCGTCCCATATGTACTCCCCGATGATGCATATTTCATATGCGGGAGAAAGGCGTACAAGTGGCTTGCCCCAAACTCTGAAGGATTGTGTTATATTGGAAAAGTACTGCCTGAAGTAATGACTGTATCACATGACAAAATGAAAGACATACACCGTGGTGCCCAAGCTCCTTATACTCACACCCATTACGAGCACGTTGTTAAAAGGCACCTGATAGAGAAGACAGAGCATCCGGCCTCTGATCTGATAAGTGAATCCACCGGGATTCAATTCTTAATCGCGTTAGATTTCACCCGCACCGCTAGAGGAGTGCTGAATTATAAATACATTTCTGCGCTCGCAAATTTGTTAGATAATATCACTGAAATGTATGATGACACGTTTAGGTATACTGGAAGGGAACTTCAGGCTTATAAAACAGAACTGGTACAGCATAGAATGGTTCTTAATTACCTCACAGCAGTGACAGGCGGATATTGTGTCACACTGGCAACACAATACGGCGTGAAATGTTGCACATATATTACGAATAGCACCGAGGATCCGGTCGAGGTCATAGACCAAAAGATGGACGATATTCTCCAATTGAAGTGGGAATTTCGCAGGAGACACAATCTCACTCTTGCTGCTGTAGGTAATGAGCTGACTGGTTGGGTGTCATGGTTGAACCCGCGAAATTGGTTTTCTGGTTTAGGAGACTGGGCTCAAGGAGTCATAATGGATGTTGGGAAGTTTCTCCTATGTATCTTAGGTGTTGTCATATCGATTGGATTGATATTTAGATGCGGTCAGGCTTTAATGAAGTGCAAACATCGTACAAGGGTAATGAGTTTGAGGAGTGAGGAAACTGTAATTCCAATGGACTTGATTTATGACCCAAATGTAGAAACAATGGTGTGATGAAAATGCGATTTCTACGGTCCGTTTCTTTCACCTGTTTTTCCGTTTTCTCCAAGGTAACAAGACCCACTTGGACGAGGAATTTGATGAGCCGATATACAGACAACAGAGGGATTAAAGAAGAAGTTTTGACAACCTGATACACAGATTTTTGATGAACTATGCCATGGATCCCCAGTTTCCCTAGAAATTTTAAAATGACGCTAGCCCAACACTTTTGTAAATCTATGGACATTGACAGCTTTGCTCGCACCTTATGAGCAAAAGCACAAAGAAGACTGCATTCAACAGACACCAAACAAGACCTCAATCGACGAATGTACATTTACCTGACATAGAATACCACCGCATTTACCGTAATTATGTCTTTTCTTCATTTCTACAACCCTCAGGTAATGACACACATAGTCGATAGGGAATACAGGCACAGATAACAGCAATCACATATCTCCCCCATTCATGTATCATCAACTAAAATGTGCTCCCCCATTTTGTTACAACCAAAGCCGAAAAGAGCTCGGTAAAGTTTGACAGCCCATCCACAGACCCGTACCACGGGATAAGAAGGAATTCAAATGTATACTTCGCAATACCTCGAAGCTTGATTTAAAACACGTACGGCACGATGATACATGACCCCCAAGCACGGATTCATACACACATGCTTCTGCTATCTCACTAGGTCATACCCTTTTCCTACCATCTCCTCTCCTCCCTTACCCAACCATGTAAATGTATTAACCCCTAACATATATTTTTCTCTTTTTGAAATGTTTTCAGGAAGTGGCAGTTATTGTTGACTGCCAAAGGGTGGACTGTCAAAGTCAGAAAAATATCTCTATGCACACTACCATATTTGCACCTCACACAGGTCCGTGCTGCGCATGCGTACGCTCTCCCGTACGTGCGCATACTCACAGTCGCGGGCACCCGCAGGCGCACGGTATGCGTATTTACGGTAGAGTTTATGTGATCGTAGCGTGCGACTCAATCGTAACATATTTTCAGTAATAATGTATTTTGTAGATCATGGTCCCTTTGATAGATTCTGAAAGTTTGGTTAATATAGAATGTTCATGAACAGAGAAATCCCTCTTTGTTTGATACGAAGGGTCAGACAGGAGTAATACAGTGGTGTTTAGTATCCATCGGAAGAATATTTAATTAGAAATATTCCAGTGTTGGTTTGAAGCAGATCAATCGCTCGTGCGAATAGTTATGGACATAAGAAGTTTATGAACATTTACTTTATTTGCACTTTATTACCCATGCGGCGGGAAACCCAGTTTCCCTCCCACCTGAGCTGTTGGAAATAGTCACAGCCCACCTGTATGAATCAACCTATGACCTTTTGTTATAATGCGAAGCCGAATTCCTGTGTCCAATGAACAATGAGATTGTAGGGACCATTGAATTGCATTGTGTGTGGGGCATAAATAGAAAGGCCGATCACATCCAGCTCTTACTCTTCAACGGTTATCATTGCTGAAAATCGGGAGCTGGATGTCCAGAGGCGCATGCGATCGTTTCCTTTGTGCGTAAGTTTTTCTCCGTAATCATACTGTTTCTCTCTTGTTATTATGGGCCATATCTCTCTCTCTCTCTTCTCTTTCTCTCATTCTTCTCTTAAACTTAATTGTATTGTATTTACTGTGTAGTTACCTGGTTAGTTAGTCTATGTTATATTGTAGTGTATGATTTGTATTTGTATTAATTCTTTTGCAAGTATATCATTCAAAATATATATATATTAGGCGTTGGACCCTAAGCCTAGGTATCTGTGTATTTCTTATAGAGTTAAGTATTCTCAGAGCGTCGGTGACACTCAAACTGCTTTTAAGCTAGTGAGGTTATACTGTGTTGCATTTACACCATATCACTACACAAAGGGTTTACTGCATAATACACTGTTTATGGTTTAGATATAAAGGTTTTACATTGTGAGCGTGTGTGCCGCTGGTGATCTCTTCGTGGTCTCGAGCGGTCGCATCGCTATAGCGAATCATTACGGTAGTCGGCAGCCAATAGAGTGCCTGCCAGTGATCTCTTGGCCGTGAGCGAACGTAACGCTTGAGCGTCTCGACCACGGCTAAGCGATTGTTACGCAACGTGCGTACCTTTACGGTACTTCATACGTAGTTAGCGTACAGTGTTCTTAGACCTCATAAAGGGTATTATATAAGATAAATATTTAGCTTTATCATTCTATATGTAGCATTTCATATGCAGATACACCCACGGTCTCACACAGTATATAGGCATGCTGCATATCAGTTTAATCAACAGAAGCTGCTTGTGCATCCTAGCCACATAGCAATGCAAATAAGATGCATTTTCATAAAAAAAAAAAAAAAAGGTGCCCGATGTTAGCACTGATGCAAGATTTGTGAGGACACATCTGTATCCAAGCAGAGGCAGAGGTCACAGTGTTAGTGGAAGTGTGAGTGCTGTGTGCATGTGAGTGGGTTGGTTGTGCAGTAGTGTTCAGAATATGTGTAAGGAGCATTATGTGTGTCATGTAAAAATGCATTAATAATGTGCAATATATGTGTAAAGGGCCACTATGTGTGTCATTATGTGTATAGGGGCACTAATAATGTGCAGCAAATGTGTAGGAGGCACTGTGTGTGTCATTATGTGTATAAGGGCATTAATAATGTGCAGCATATGTGTAAGGGACATTATGTGTAAAAAGGGCATTAATAAAGGTTGTCATAATGTGTAAGGTGCATTATGTTTATAAGGACATTAATGTGTCTCATATGTGTAAGGGGCATTACTGTGTGGAATTGTGTATAAATGCATTACTAATGTGTGGGATTATGTGTATATGGTGCTCTACTATGTGGCGTTGCATATAGAAAGGGCACTACTGTGTCGTCTAATGTGAATAAAGAGCAATAGAGTGTGGTGTGGTGTAATGTGAATAAGGAGCAATTCAGTGTGATGTAATGTGAATAAGGGGTTCTACTGTGAGGAGTAACGTTTATAAGGTAAAGTGATACTACTGTGGGATGTAATATGAATTATGGACACTATCGCAAGATAAAATGTGAATAAAGTTGCAGTACTGTGTGACGTAATTGGAATTGGGGTTACTATTGTGTGGCCATGCCCCTTCCCAGCAAGAAGATGCCCCTTTTTGGGCTGTGCATCAAATGTGCGAACTGTTCCTATTTAAAATATAGGGGGTACAAGGGCTGCTATGGGTGAGGGGTGATGGTGCTGGGAAAGAGGTGCAAGGTCAGAGGCAGAACCAGCGGTGGTGCTAGGGGGCACCAGCCAAAATCTTGCCTAGGGCATCATATTGGTTAGGGCCGGCTCTGTATAAGTACAATCTTCAAATTAGCATTCTAACCGAATTTTAATGCAAACATGGAGCATCTATTATTAGTGTATTAAACGAGCTACAGAAATAAACACAAGCATACCCAGTATGGACATGACAGGTAAGTATAATATTCAAATGAGTGGTCCTATAAAATGTTTATGAAAATATAGAGAGCCTGTCAATAGGAACTATATTCAAGTGACTGTATCCCTACGAGCATTGTGAATATTCGACTTGCAACCAATAGGGAGTTAACGTTATACAGAGTCAAATTTCAAGCCATTAGTCAGTTTAAGGGGAAATTAAGCAACTATGTAGACATAACATAATATTTATGTCACAGAGCCAGAGAGGCCCCACAACATAGGCAGAGCAAACACTGTAGGGGGTATATTTCAAGTTGTTCAACTGAAACGGGGAGACTATGCCACCATAGAAAAATAAGAGGCCTTGAGACCCGTTGGGAAGTCAAAAATTGCTGAGGCGACCAGAATGGAGCCGCCATCAAAATCGACTCCGGGATGCTAAGTACAGACTGCATTGTGGTAAAAATAGGTATCCTGCTACAGTGAACCATAGAGATGTGGCAATTAGCCCAATTATTCGAAGAGTTTACCACTAAGGGACAAAGGATAGCATTAGTGTCAGATTCACTGGGGCGCCTCAGAATAACCCTCTCAAGTTGGGGGATTTGTCCAACCTCTGCTGTGCCAGGTACACCAGCTACAACCAACTGAGGAGACTGGGAAGACTGTAAATATACAGAGGAGTTCAGGATCTCTGTGTTAAAATAATCCTGAAGGTGCAGGCTATGGCAAATATCAACTTTAGCAGATACATGGGAAGAAACTTTGGTTTGCTGAGTTTCAGACTGCTTCTGTTGAATATTTAGTTGCCGAGAAGGAGTAGTCCAATTCTCTAATTTACAAGGACCAGCGGCCACTAACGACATGCTATCTATTGATGACTCTATTGCATGATCAGTGTTATTGAGTGTCACGATTTTACTATTTATACATTTTTTTATATTTACATTTTTACATTAATATTTGAATTAGTAGACTGTAAGTATGTTATCATTTTCTTACATTTGTATAAAAGGTAGATTTTTTTAAATGTTACTATTTTTACATTTTTATATTTACATTTATATTTGAATTAGTAGATTGTATAAGCATTTTATAATTTGCATAAATGTTTGTTACACTTATAAAAATATAAATTTGAAGTTTGACATTTTTTACATTTTAAGGGGGGAATTCAAATGTTTGAAAAGTCAGTTGAGTGTCTGTTTTTTCCTATCTAATAGACGGGTAAAAACAGACACCCAACCGACTTTTCAAACATTTGAATTCCCCTGTAAGATTTTTGGTCTGTTCGTATGTTTTAAGTTTTTTTGTAATTATTTTAATAATAACAACAACAACATCAAAACAGGTGTGTGATGGGCCGGCTAGAGGGGGTGGTTGGAGGTCGGCTTTTTTTTTTGCACATATACATCTTAATATTTAGAACCCCATTCAGCTTCAGATGCAGTTTTGCTAAATTAGCAAAACTGCAACTGGCTAGAATCGCATACTGGGGACACACACACAGTATAGGGCAAGGCCACCTAGGGTGCCAATGGCGGTGTCACAACTGAGGGCCTGAGCTGACGGGAGGCAGCCTCAGTTGTAGGGGCTGAGATGTACCGGAACCTGGGAGGTTGTATCAGACCCCTGGACATGTAAGTAACATGAATAATAACTGCCCGAAGGCGTGACCACGACAACTTGGATAAAAGTCAATGATGTTTATTATGACAACTCCGCAACACAGCAGCAGTAAAAGAAAACGTAAAAGTCAGCAAAGAATAAATACAGTTCCTGGGTACTACAGGATGGCAGGAGCCACAGGGCACTGGTAGTGTGAGATAGTTCTTATGATCTTCTAGATGGAAAGTCCTTACCAGGCCCGACTGTAGCAATGGAGATAACCCAGGATTGTGCCAGCTGGTGTTCCAGGAAAAGCTGGGTTGCTGAAGATAAAACAGCTGCTGTGGATACTGGCTGGAACCAGACTGTTGTTAGCACGGAGTGGATACTGGCTGGAACCAGTTAAATAATAAATGAACTTGGGAGCGATGAAATATGAACTGAAATGTAGAACTTGAGAGCGGAGAAATAATAATACCGGTGGAGAGTGGTAAAGTGTAGAAAGGACACCGGCCCTTTAAGGGAAGCTGTACTCTGCTGGAAGCTGAGCTGGAAGCAGGTAATGTTGTAGCTGGAAACAGATGAATCCACAATGGATTGGAGAGTCAGGCTACACCGCAGGTGGAATGCTGGTGCGGGTCTCTATGGTGGAAGTCTTGAGACAGGAGCTGGAACCTGGAAGACAATCACAGGAGAGAGACAAACAGGAACTAGGTTTGACAACCAAAGCACTGACGCCTTCCTTGCTCAGGCACAGTGTATTTATACCCGCAGCAAGGAAGGGATTGGCTAGGCAATTATGCAGATTATCAATACTGAGAACAGATTGGTGGAAATGATCAGCTGACAGAATCCAAGATGGCTGCGCCCATGCAGACACTTGGAGGGAAGTTTGGTTTGTAATCCATGTGGTAATGAAAACAGTAATGGCGGCGCCGGCCACCGGAGACAGGAGGCGCCAGGCTGACAGATGCACATCCAACCACGCAGACACAGCGGAGGCCGCGGCTGACGTAATCGCCACTCAGACACTCTGCATGCAGAAGTTCAGGGACGGCGGCGGAGGCCGCGGGAGACGCCATGCCAGGTGTAATGTGGCGTTTACTGTGACAGCGTCCCAGAGTGACAGGAGAGGATACAGGAATGTACACATCAGGATAACAGATGGGATCCGGTCCTGGAGCGCTGAGCCAGCCTTAGGAGGCATCAGATGGGTAAGAAATGGCGTCCAGATACCCGGATCGTGACAGCACCCCCCCCTTTAGGAGTGGCCCCAGGACACTTCTTTGGCTTTTGAGGAAACTTGGAATGGAATCTCCGGACCAAGGCAGGAGCATGGACATCAGAAGCATTGGTCCATGAACGTTCCTCAGGACCATAACCCTTCCAGTCAATAAGATATTGTAGTTGACCGTAACGGTGACGTGAGTCCAGGATCTTGGCCACTTCATACTCAACGCCTCGTTGAGTTTGGACTTTCGGAGTTGGAGGAAGTGAGGAATGAAACCGATTCAAGATCAGCGGTTTCAACAGGGAAACATGGAATGTCCTGGGTATTTTTAAGAAGGGAGGCAACTGGAGTCTGTAAGCAACAGGATTGATGACTTGTTCAATCTTGAAAGGACCGATATAGCGAGGTGCAAACTTCATACTGGGAACTCAACCTCAAATTCTTCGTGGATAACCATACCCGATCACCCACCTTGAGAGCAGGAACTGCTCGACGCTTCTTATCCGCAAACTTCTTGTACCTGAACGATGCCTTGAGCAGAGCTGATCGTACGCTCTTCCAGATATTGGCAAACTGATGCAAGGTGATATCCACTGCGGGAACAGAAGTTGCTGGAAGCGGTTGGAACTCAGGGACTTTAGGGTGGAATCCAAAGTTAGTGAAGAATGGTGTTGAAGCAGATGAAGAATGATACTGGTTGTTATGACAGAACTCGGCCCAGGGAAGTAATTGAACCCAGTCATCTTGAGAGGAGGACACATAGATGCGGAGGAAGGCCTCCAAGTGCTGATTCACCCTCTCGGTTTGACCATTGGTCTGAGGATGGTAAGCCGTGGAAAACTTTAGCTTGACTTGGAGGACTTGACATAAACTTCGCCAGAATTTGGCTGTGAATTGAACTCCTCGATCTGAGATAATTTCTTCAGGAAGACCGTGGAGTCGGAAGATCTCTTGTATGAATACTTGAGCCAACTTGGAAGCTGACGGAAGACCGGTGAGAGGAATGAAGTGTGCCATCTTGGTGAACCGGTCAACTACCACCCAGATGGTATTGAACTTGTTGCACATGGGTAAGTCTGTAATGAAATCCATCGACAAGTGGGTCCATGGTCGACGGGGAACGGATAGTGGAACCAGTTGCCCCGCAGGCGACTGGCGGGATACTTTATGTTGGGCACACTTTGGGCAAGATGCAATAAACTCCAAGACGTCCTTTTTCAGAGTTGGCCACCAAAAGGACCTAGAGATAAACTCCAGGGTTTTTTGGATACCTGTATGTCCGGCAAAACGGGAAGCATGGGCCCAATGCATGAGCTTCTTCCTTAGCATCGGCTTCACAAAACTTTTCCCTGATGGGGGCGTAGAGTCCATCCCTACCGTGGAGAATGCCAACGGATTTATAATAGGATGTTTGTCTGAAGACTCTGACTCATTTTCTTGCTCCCATGAGCGGGAAAGGGCATCGGCCTTGCGATTCTGAGAGCCCGGACAGAACTGGAGTTTAAAGTCGAACCTGGAAAAGAAAAGTGCCCATCTGGCCTGACGAGGGTTGAGACATTGTGCGCCCTTCAGGTATAAAAGGTTCTTGTGGTCTGTAAGTATGGTGATTGAATGAGAAGCTCCCTCCAACAGATACCTCCACTCTTCTAGAGCGAGCTTGATGGCTAGCAACTCCTGGTCGCCAATGGCATAGTTGCGCTCAGCTGGGGAGAACTTCCGGGAGAAGAAACTGCAAGGGTGTAAATGGCCATCTTTAGCCCTCTGAGATAACACCGCTCCTACTCCAACGGAGGAGGCATCCACCTCTAAGATGAAAGGAGAGTCGATGTCAGGCTGTTTCAGAACAGGCGCAGAGATGAACCTTTGTTTTAAAAGATGAAATGCTTGCATGGCTTCTTCAGACCACTTGGACGGGTTAGCACCCTTCTTAGTGAAAGCAGTAATAGGCGCCACAATGGTGGAAAAGTCTCGTATAAACTTTCGGTAATAGTTGGCGAACCCTAAGAACCTCTGGACCCCTTTGAGGGTTAAGGGTACCGGCCAATTTTGGATTGCTTGTAGTTTTTCAGGATCCATCTCTAGTCCGGAACCGGACACAATGTACCCTAGAAACGGAATGGACTTGACTTCAAAGACGCATTTTTCTAATTTGCAATAGAGATGATTGACACGGAGACGGGACAGAACCTCTTTAACCCAAAAACGATGTTCCTCTAAATCGTTGGCAAAAATGAGGATATCGTCTAGATAGACCACGACATGACGGTATAGAATGTCTCTGAAGATCTCATTGACAAAATGCTGGAAGACAGCTGGAGCATTGCTCAATCCGAAGGGCATGACGAGGTACTCATAATGTCCGTCACGGGTGTTGAAGGCGGTCTTCCACTCGTCACCCTCACGGATCCGGATGAGATTGTATGCACCTCGCAAGTCCAGCTTTGTAAAGATGGTAGCTCCGCTAACTCTGTCAAAGAGCTCAGTAATCAGGGGTAAAGGATAACGGTTCTTGATGGTAATGTCGTTCAAACCTCTGTAGTCGATGCACGGCCGCAGACCACCATCTTTCTTTTTTACATAAAAGAAGCCTGCGCCGGCTGGAGAAGAAGAAGGTCGAATGAACCCCTTTGCTAGGTTCTCTTTAATATATTCCTCCATAGAATGCGTCTCAGGCAGAGACAACGGATAAGTTCGGCCTCGAGGTGGAACCTTCCCTGGAACGAGATCAATCGGACAGTCCCATTCTCTATGAGGAGGAAGGATATCAGCAGAAGCTTTACTGAACACATCCGTGAAATCTTGATATGGAGGAGGTGGAACATCAGACGACCTGGGGGAGGAAGAACAGACAGGCAATACTTTAAACAAACATGTCTCAGCACAGGAGGAACCCCATGCCAGGATTTGCGTAGTCGTCCAATCAATTGTAGGATTGTGAAGACGGAGCCATGGAAGGCCCAGGACCACAGGATGTGTGGCTCTTGGAATCACTAAAAAAGAAATAAGTTCGGAATGAAGAACTCCCACTCTCAGACGAACTGGTAGAGTCCTTAAAGAAATAACTGCATCAAAAATTTTGCTGCCATCCACGGCAGTTAAAGAAATGGACGAAGGAAGTCTCTCGGTGGGTAGGGACCACCGTTTAACATAGGCTTCGGTAATAAAGTTCCCAGCTGCTCCGGAATCAAGGAGGGCAATGACGTTCCGATAACGTTGAGCAACTTGAAGCGAGACTGGGAGATTACAATCTTGAGGAGATGGAGAGGAGATCATTACTCCTAGCCGGCCCTCTCCTTGGCGAGCTAGGATTTGGGGTTTCCCGGACGTTTGGGACAGGCATTAATGGTGTGAGACGGAGCTGCACAATAGAGACAGAGAAACTCGGAGAGATGTCTTCGGCGCTCAGCAGGAGTTAAACGGGAACGGCCAAGTTGCATGGGCTCATCTTTAGATGGTGACAGTTGACGAGGAGGAGGAGCAGAAGATTTTGGAGCAGATGATCTTCCACGCTCAGTTGCTCTCTCTCTGAAACGTAAATCAACTTTCGTGCAGAGTGAGATTAGCTCATCTAACTTAGAAGGTAAGTCTCTGGTAGCTAACTCATCTTTAATACGCTCGGATAAACCATGCCAGAATGCAGCATACAGGGCCTCGTCGTTCCATGCCAGTTCGGATGCCAGGATCTGGAACTGTATCAGATATTGTCCTACAGTACGTGACCCCTGGCGTAAACGGAGAATCTCGGATGAAGCTGAGGTTACCCGGCCTGGCTCGTCGAAGATGCGCCTGAATGTTGACACGAAGGCAGTGTAGGAAGATAGCAGGGTGTCGGACCTCTCCCATAACGGTGATGCCCAATCAAGGGCTGAGCCACTGAGAAGAGAAATAATGTAGGCAATTTTTGTACGGTCACTGGGAAAATTGCCAGGTTGTAGCTCAAACTGAATCTCACACTGGTTGAGAAATCCCCTGCAGAATCTTGGAGATCCGTCAAATTTTGCTGGCGTTGGAAGATGAAGACGTGGAGCAGAAATGGGTAAGGTGGGTGGGGTTATAGCTGGAGTCACTGTGGTTGACGCACCAGACGCGCCTGATCCACGGAGAGTTGTCTAAATCCCATCCAGCCGAGTAGAGAGATCCTGGAGACAGCGGATGATGTGGCCCTGTGCAGCCTCCTGATGTTCTAGTCGGGCTGCCAGTTCTTGCATCGGCCTGGCCGCTTGATCCTGGTCTCCGGCTGGATTCATTAGGTCAGTGCTTACTGTCACAACTGAGGGCCTGAGCTGACGGGAGGCAGCCTCAGTTGTAGGGGCTGAGATGTACCGGAACCTGGGAGGTTGTATCAGACCCCTGGACATGTAAGTAACATGAATAATAACTGCCCGAAGGCGTGACCACGACAACTTGGATAAAAGTCAATGATGTTTATTATGACAACTCCGCAACACAGCAGCAGTAAAAGAAAACGTAAAAGTCAGCAAAGAATAAATACAGTTCCTGGGTACTACAGGATGGCAGGAGCCACAGGGCACTGGTAGTGTGAGATAGTTCTTATGATCTTCTAGATGGAAAGTCCTTACCAGGCCCGACTGTAGCAATGGAGATAACCCAGGATTGTGCCAGCTGGTGTTCCAGGAAAAGCTGGGTTGCTGAAGATAAAACAGCTGCTGTGGATACTGGCTGGAACCAGACTGTTGTTAGCACGGAGTGGATACTGGCTGGAACCAGTTAAATAATAAATGAACTTGGGAGCGATGAAATATGAACTGAAATGTAGAACTTGAGAGCGGAGAAATAATAATACCGGTGGAGAGTGGTAAAGTGTAGAAAGGACACCGGCCCTTTAAGGGAAGCTGTACTCTGCTGGAAGCTGAGCTGGAAGCAGGTAATGTTGTAGCTGGAAACAGATGAATCCACAATGGATTGGAGAGTCAGGCTACACCGCAGGTGGAATGCTGGTGCGGGTCTCTATGGTGGAAGTCTTGAGACAGGAGCTGGAACCTGGAAGACAATCACAGGAGAGAGACAAACAGGAACTAGGTTTGACAACCAAAGCACTGACGCCTTCCTTGCTCAGGCACAGTGTATTTATACCCGCAGCAAGGAAGGGATTGGCTAGGCAATTATGCAGATTATCAATACTGAGAACAGATTGGTGGAAATGATCAGCTGACAGAATCCAAGATGGCTGCGCCCATGCAGACACTTGGAGGGAAGTTTGGTTTGTAATCCATGTGGTAATGAAAACAGTAATGGCGGCGCCGGCCACCGGAGACAGGAGGCGCCAGGCTGACAGATGCACATCCAACCACGCGGACACAGCGGAGGCCGCGGCTGACGTAATCGCCACTCAGACACTCTGCATGCAGAAGTTCAGGGACGGCGGCGGAGGCCGCGGGAGACGCCATGCCAGGTGTAATGTGGCGTTTACTGTGACAGCGTCCCAGAGTGACAGGAGAGGATACAGGAATGTACACATCAGGATAACAGATGGGATCCGGTCCTGGAGCGCTGAGCCAGCCTTAGGAGGCATCTGATGGGTAAGAAATGGCGTCCAGATACCCGGATCGTGACAGGCGGCCAGCAATGCGGTCGCAATTCACTTGTGATCGCATTGCTGATTAAAGGAAGCACCCTGCTTCTGCAGCCTGGCTGTGAAGGCAGTCGACCCACCACAATTTTCTCTGTCGCTGCGGCCATGTGTGACATCATGCAGCTGCTCCCGTTTCTGTCACCACATCCCCGCAGGGATCCGGTCTGAAGATCGACAGTGTATAGGTCGACAATGTTTAGGTCGACCACTATAGGTCGCCAGTCACTAGGTCGACATGGATGGAAGGTCGACAGGGTTTCTAGGTCGACATGTGCTAGGTCGACAGGTCTAAAGGTCGACATGAGTTTTTCACATTTTTTTTTTTTTTTAAACTTAACAATCCACGTGGACTACGATTGGAACGGTAAAGTGTGCTGAGCGAAGCGGTAGCGGAGCGAAGGCACCATGCCCGAAGCATGGCGAGCGAAGCGAGCCATGCGAGGGGACGCGGTGCACTCATTTGGGATCCCGGTCACTTTATGAAGAAAACGACACCCAAAAAAAAAAAAATCCTCATGTCGACCTTTAGACCTGTCGACCTAGCACATGTCGACCTAGAAACCCTGTCGACCTTCCATCCATGTCGACCTAGTGACTGTCGACCTATAGTGGTCGACCTAAACATTGTCGACCTAGACACTGTCGATAAAACGAACCACACCCATCCCCGCAATACCAACTTGCCACCCCTACAATGTCACGTCGCTGCCCACAACCGCCCCGCGAACGCCTCTGCCTGTCAACCAGGTAGAAGCATTTGCATTTCTCAGGTATGTGTCCTGCACGTGTGCACTGCGTCGGCAAATGGAGATATGTAATCCACTTCAGTAGCATTGGCTACTGAATAACCCCCTTAATGTGCTAGTGCATTTTTCCAAAAGACAATAACACCACAAAATAAGGAGTGTGATGGGCCGGCTAGAAGGGGTGGTGGGAGGCCGGCTTTTTTTTTTTTTTTTTTGTACAGTTACATCTTAATATTTAGGACCTGATTCAGCTTCAGGTGCAGTTTTGCTAAATTAGCAAAACTGCAACTGGCTAGAATGATACACAGTACAGGGCAAGGCCACCTAGGGTGCCAATGGAGGCCAGCAAAGCAGTCGTAATTCACTTGCAATTGCATCACTGATTAAGGAAAGCCCCCTCTGCCTCCGCAGCCTGGCTGCGAAGGCGGTTGAGCCACCACTATTTTCTCCATCGCTGCGGCCGCGTGTGACGTCATGTAGCTGCTCCCATATCCATCACCACACCCCCACAATACCAACTCTCCACTCCCACAATACCGCGTCACCACCCCACGAACGCCTCTGCCTGTCAATCAGGAAGAGGCATTCGCATTACTAAGGTATGGGTCCTGTGCATGCGCACTGCATCAGCAAACGGGGATATGCGATCGCACCTCAGTAGTGTTGGCTTCTGAATAACCCCCTTAGTGTGCTAGTATATTTTTCCAAAAGACCATAACAAAACAAAATAAGGAGTGTGATGGGCTGGTTAGAAGGGGTGGTTGGAGGCCAGCTTTTATTTTATTTTTACTTATTTTTTTTTAATTATTATTATTATTACATTTACATCTTAATTTTTACGACCTGATTCAGCTTCAGGTGCAGTTTTGCTAAATTAGCAAAATTGCAGCTGGCTAGAATTGCATGCTGGGGGACACACAGTACAGGGCAAGGCCACCTAGGGTGCCAATGGAGGCCAGCAATGCAGTTGCAATTCACTTGCGATCACATCATTGATTAAAGGAAGCCCCCGTGCTTCTGCAGCCTGGCTGCAAAGGCAGTCGGGCGGCCACCATTTCGTTGTGGCCGTGTGTGACGTAATGCAGCTGCTCCCGTTTCTGTCATCACATCCCCGCAATTCCAACTCACCACCCCCACAATGCGGAGTCGCCACCCCAACCGTTCCGCGAACATCTCTGCCTGTCAACCAGGCAGAGGCATTCGCATTACTGAGATATGTTATCTGCACATGTGCACTGCGTCAGCAAATGGGATTATGCGAACACACCTCAGTAACAACTGAGGACCGTAACAACACAAAATAAGGTGTGTGATGGGCCGGCTATAAGGGGTGTTTGGAGACCGGCTTTTTTTTATTTTAATTTACATTTTAAAATTTAGTGTGCTTATATATTATATTACCACAGGGCAGAGTAGGCCTGTTGTGGGTTAAACCACAAGGCTATGTGGGTGGATTGTGTGAGACACATGGGTTATTTTTAGCCAGTTAGGTTTTAGGGGTGCGGTTAAAGGTTATGTATTTAATAGTGATGAGCGGATTCGGTTTTACTCGGTTTTACTCGGTTCTCAAAACCGAATCTTATTGGCTCACTGATGTCACGTGTTTTGGATAGCCAATAAGATTCGGTTTTGAGAACCGAGTAAAACCGAATCCGCTCATCACTAGTATTTAAGTTTTGTCACATGGTATTAGCATCTGTGTAAAGACTTAGCTGTACCAGTGGTGACGCTATCTGTGTAGTCGCATTGCTTATTTCTTGTATTTTTATTTTCTATCCTTCCTTTATTTTTCTCACTGTCTCTACTTTTATTGTTTGGATAAAGTTGGTGTTTAGATGGTTTTGCTGTCAATTGCCTTTCTTTACAGGCCTTTATTTCTCTCTCTCTCTCTCTCTCTCTCTCTCTCTCTCTCTCTAGCTTTTGTTCTTTAGCGCTGCTCCCTATACTCCTTATCTATCCTTCAGATTCTCTATCTCCTCCTTCTGTTGGTGAACCAACATACAGTGCCCCCACTGCCAGATTGCAGCCACCGCCCATCTGAGTCACTTCTCGGTCACCCGGTTGCTCCCAGGAGGTCTGGCTCTTCTAGCTGGGTTCTACCAGTCAGCACTTCTGCCTTGATTCGTGGCAGGCATGCGCCCACAGCAGCCACCAAGATATTGTGGCCAGGAATAGAGTTCAGGGGTGGTTGTAGGACCTGTCACCAGGGATTTTCCGGCTGCCGGTGGGGCATTAAGTTTAAACACGTTGCTAGTCACCCACAATGTGGCCAGCAGGGAGTGCTGTCATGGCTGACATTTTGCTTCCTGCAGGAGGGCTAGGGGAAAGGGGTGCCAGTGGCCATTTTCCTCTGAGGGCGGTGCCAGCTACTGCTGTGCCTTCCCGCCTGACTGCAGCTGCTGTATTACAGCCTGTTTTAGACACTGTGGCTGCTCTCAACCAGGCTCTATCCTCCCTGGTAACTTCTCAGCAGGCAGGGATTCTAATAGTCTGTCGGCTGGTAACCCCTTAGGGCTGTGGTCAGTTACTACATCACCGATTGCATCCGAGAATTGGTCTTTTTCTCCTTTATCACTTTTAGCTGATTAATTGGCCCTGATAGTTGCCCAGGTTTTGCAGGCTTTAAGGGGCGAAGGTAGCCAAAGATGGCCCCCGAAGCTAGATAAGGGGGAGGGGCGCAGGGCAGCTCATGGGGGCAATGGAGGGAGCCCCCCAGGCAGGGGGGGGGAGGGGTAGCAGCCAGCACACCGGTCCCCCTTTTAGCACCTGGCTGATCATAACACCCAGTGAGGGTTAGAGGATTTAATTGCAGGGGAGTGGGCAGCAGGAGGTTTATATGCTGGGATCCGGGGGGGCTGAGTGCATTCACCCCCCAGCAAGGACAAGACGCAGAACAACAGCAGCAACAGCTACCTCCAGCCAGAACAAAGGGACAAGCCAGATTCCAGGCAGCAAGGGTGTTTTGGTCTGCATCCACATCTAATCAACAGCAGAGGCATCGGATTACATCCAGGCAGGAAAGCAGGGACACACTATACAGTGAGAGGGCATGGAGGTTAATCACACAGCCCCAGCAGTCCATGGCATCAATCAGGCAGCACGGAATGCAGGAGGTCGGCCTGAGCGGAGGAGAAATCAACCCACTCGGTACATAGAGCACATGGGCAGCATACACAGAGGCACTTCCCGTCCAAGGAGCATACAGCCCAGCAAGAGGAAAGGGAGCAGAGGGGCGCCACCTGGTGGTCGGAGAGCGGAAGGACGGACACAGGCACGGCATCCGAGCAAGAGAGCGGTGTGCAGAGGGGTAAGCAGTGCCAGGGACAAGAATGCAGCTGCAGAACCGGAGAGCCAGCGCATGCTGGTGGACGTGTTGACAGAGGGCACGGAGTCGGACGGGTATGAATCAGGGTAGAAGGAGCGGGGCAGCAGCATGGTGCTGCAGGAGAAAAAACAGCCATCCACAGGATCGTATCGTGCCAGGAGAAAAAACAGCCATCCACAGGATCGTATCGTGCCAGGAGAAAAAACAGCCATCCACAGGATCGTATCGTCAGCAGCGCTCGCCTACATCATGGGCAGCCAGCCACCACGTATCGAGGCACAGGGGAGGTAGCGGAAGCAGCAGAGGCAGCCGAGCAAGGTCACCAGAGATGAGGGGGAAGTGGGTCTTTCTTGCGGAAACCCAGAAATACAACAGCCCCGCACGGCAGCGAGGATTCACCCCCCAGCCGCCAGGGATATATGGAGCATCACCGGGCGACATCAGAGGACAACAGATCCCGGGAGGGTAGGCAGGGGTTCTTCACCCATTCCCCCCGGTTGATCTCCCCCCCCAGGAGAGGTTACCACGACCTTACTACCCCCTCCAGCGGACAACAGGCGATGCAAGATTTTCTGATGGAAGCCAGAGGAGGGGTGACGGCGAACCAAAGCGTGCCCAAGAGCATCGCAGCACTGGCCTCTTCCAGCCGGGAAGCAACACAGTCGGGCACCGCGGCAAGCGCAGCAGAGGGGCTGAGGACAGAGGCCGTCGCCCAGGCAAGCGCGGCGCTGGGAAGCAACGGATCGCCATCACACAGGAACGGTGAGTTAACTATTGCGTGTAATGCTTATGCTGTAAATGACATGTTAGTGCAGGGTAATAGCGCACAAAGTTTTGCAGTTTCCAATTTAGCGCAGGGCGGTTTGCATAGCATTGTGCAGAGCTCAGGGGCATTGGGGGCTAATGTTAGCGAGCAGACCGAAGAGGGAGAAAGTGAGTCTGGGTCAGAGGATGATGAGAAGGGTAAAGAGCTAAAGGAGCGGCTACGCTTGGCACGTGAGAATATAAAGAAAAAGAAGTTGGCAGCCCCAGGGGCTGACGCGGTATTGAGCAGAATAGGGCAAGCTGATACGGTTAAGTCGGGTTTCTTGCAGCAGGGAGGAGCGATAGACCATGAAATAGAAGCTCTAGACTCGCACCTACCCATGCGGATCAGGAAGGAGATTGTGAAGGGAGACTTTATCGATATATGTTCCCTTACTGAGGAGGGCTGGATGGAGAATGAAAGATGTAGCGAAAAAGGGAGTTGGCAGAAAGAGTCCTATAAAACTATTGAGCACTGGGTAACTGGCATGTTGGCGTACTCAGGCTGTTATGTGGCCGCGTACCCCGACATGGCGATGAATATGTTGAAGTACATTAACCCAGGGCCGGTGCAAGGCTTCTCAACATCCTAGGCAAAATTTCAGACTGCGCCCCCCCCCCCCCCCTTCCCCCAAACCACACATCGAGTCTTAATACATACAGGAAATGCGTTAAAACCCAGAAAACAGGTTTTATCGCACTTTACTGTTAGTACATCCCATCCAGCTGACTCTTAGTGGGAACTTCAGGACAGTTTGCTGCTGTAATGCTGTAGGCGTTCTATCCAGGGTGCGTGAGAACTGCTAGACCAGGGCTGGATTAAGCCTTCAGGGGGCCTATATACATATCTATGCAGTGGTCGAAGTGGAAATTTTGAAGTGGGTGTATAGAAAAGTAAAGGTTGCAATTATGTGCGTGCCTATGGTGCGCTCACTCAGGAAAAGGGGGAGAGGCCACTCAAAAGGGGGCATGTCCTTCAGTGTAGTATCCCTTATACTATCTAGTATTGGTGCCCCTTTCACATTATAACACAATATGAGCCGAAATTCACATTATAGCACACGGTATGAGCCGAAATTCACATTATAGCACACGGTATGAGCTGAAATTCACATTATAGCACACGGTATGAGCCGAAATTTACATTATAGCACACGGAATGAGCCGAAATTCACATTACACCACACAGAATGAGCCGAAATTCACATTATAGCACACAGAATGAGCTGAAATTCACATTATAGCACACGGTATGAGCCGAAATTCACATTATAAAACACAGAATGAGCCAAAATTCACATTATAGCACACAGAATGAGCTGAAATTTACATTATAGCACATGGAATGAGCCGAAATTCACATTACACCACACAGAATGAGCCGAAATTCATATTATAGCACACAGAATGAGCTGAAATTCACATTATAGCACACAGAATGAGCTGAAATTCACATTATAGCACACGGTATGAGCCGAAATTCACATTATAGCACACAGAATGAGCCAAAATTCACATTATAGCACACAGTATGAGCCGAAACATGGGGGACAGGGTGTCACACGCAGGGGGTGTACAAAGCACCATACATGGGCCGGAGGGTCATCACACAGGGCAACAGGGGTAGGGGAGCACTGGGTGACACACAAAGGCAGTGGGGGGGGCAGGGGGGCACAAGGTGTCACGCACACAGAGGGAGGGTCCACACACATGGGGAATGGGGGGGTAGGAGGGCACAGGGCTCTCCAGCAGACACTCACCGCTGCCATGTCCAGTCAACCTTAGCTTGAGCTGCAGGGTGTCACTGTCAACAAGGGAGTCCCACAGCACGGACCCAGGCACAGTCCGAAGAAGAGGCCGGCAGCAGGAGGATCCGAGCGCCAGCGTCTATGCAGCCCCATGGTGACGTGGCCGCCCGGTTGAGTAATTGGAGGCGCCCGGTGAGTAATTGGAGGAATCGAGGCACTGTGCACGGGCGGCTGCTGGAGGAAGGAGGGGGAGTGTGTGTCCGCCGTAACTGCTGGGGAGTAGTGTGGTTCAGAGCTCCGGCACCGACCGCCGTGACTGGGAGCAGCGGTGGGGGGAACATGAATACGCTAGGCCATTTAAAAAAAACACGACCAATATATATATATATATATATATATATATATATATATACTGTATGTATATATATATATATATATACATATATATATATATATATATATATAAAATGTCATTCCTTTCTGCCTTTTATATATTTAAATATACACCCTCACCCCCGCCCTTTACTGTATAGATATAATGATCCCCACCCCCTAAGTATTTCCCCCCTCCCACCCTGACCCTTTATATAAGAAATCGAGCTCTTACAATCGCACTGGGAGTTTGTGGCAGCTTCTTCTCGTGGTGCGGGGTGGGAGTATGACGGCCGTTACCGCGGCGAGGAGCGGAAGACAGTTGCTATAGCAACTGTAACAATATCCGGCAGCACGCTGCTTACTCTATGTGCATAGAGTATTAGAGCCGCTGCCGATGGGTTACACTGACATTGTCCGTGCGGGCGGCCAGCTGATAACAGTTGGGCGGCCGCGTCATCCCTTCAGCGCGGTCAGTGTAACCCATCGGCAGCGGCTCTAATACTCTATGCACATAGAGTAAGCAGCGTGCTGCCGGATATTGTTACAGTTGCTATAGCAACTGTCTTCCGCTCCTCGCCGCGGTATCGGCCGTAACATTCCTCTTAAAGAAGAGGAGAATCGCTCATCGGCAGTGTGAGCTGCCGCCTTCACGTGGCCGGCGCCCATAGGCAGCTGCCTAAAGCTGCCTAGTGGTGGCGCCGGCCCTGCATTAACCTCATCTACTCCATGTATAAGGATCAAGGGGGACAAGCTTGGCGCAAATATGACGAGGCGTTCAGGCTCAGAGCGCAGGGACAGAAGCCAATTAAGTTTGGCGCGAGAGACATTGGGCTATGGTTTAAAGCGCAGGCTAGGAGCGCAGTCGAGAAGGGTAGCGCGACGCAAAAGCTAGCAGGGAGGCCTGGCACGGCCAAGCAAGACAAGCTTAAATGCTATGCCTTTAATGATGCGCGTTGTACCAGACCCTCCTGTAGATTAAACACGCTTGCACCCTCTGTAACGGGAGTCACCCAGCAAAAGAGTGCTTTAAGCAGAAAGGACAGCAAGGTGAGAAGGTATCCGGAGCGACTGTCTCTGGCAAAAGCAACTAGCCCAGTGAGGCTAGGGGGAATCTGGGAGTGGCTGTCCATATACCCCATGCGGGCAGAAGCCAAGCTGCTACAGGAGGGCTTCCTGGGGGGTTTTAGGATCCCCATAAGGAAGCCCGTCGCCCCACGCGCATGCACCATGAACCTGCACTCCATCTGCGCGCAGCCAGAGGCGGCACGCGAAAAAATTGTTAAGGAATTGGCCCTAGATAGCATGGCGGGTCCGTTCAAGGCCCCACCGCTGCCAGGCTTAGTAATTTCCCCTTTGGGCCTAGTACCGAAGAAAGCAGTAGGGAGGTTCAGGCTCATTCAGCACCTATCTTTCCCGGAAGGGGAGTCAGTAAATGACGCCCTAGACGAGGAGCAATGTTCGGTACAATACCAGTCATTTGATCAAGCGATTGCTATGGTTAAAGGGCACAGGAAAGGAGCATTGTTAGCAAAGCTAGACATTGAATCAGCATTTAGATTGCTCCCCCTGCACCCAGACAGTTTCCATCTCATGGGGTTTTGCTTTGACGGTTATTATTTCATAGACAAGTGCCTGCCCATGGGCTGCGCCATATCCTGCGCATTGTTCGAAACATTCAGCTCATTCCTGCAGTGGTGCCTGGAGGTGCGCACAGGGCGCAAGGCGGTGGTACATTACTTAGATGATTTTCTCCTGGCAGGTCCAGCGCAATCAGATCAATGCGGGCAGTTGCTGCAGGAGCTAGAGCGTATGCTAGGCGAATTCGGGGTTCCAATTGCCACGGAAAAGACGGAAGGCCCAAAAACAGTCATTTCTTACCTGGGCATAGAGATAGACACGGTGAGAATGGAGTGCCGGCTTCCAGCAGAGAAGGTGCAGAAGCTAAGCTACTAAGTAGGGGCATGCGCCAGGGCTAACAAAGTCACCCTAGAGAGGATGCAATCGTTGCTAGGCCTCCTCAATTTTGCCTGCCGGGTAATCCCCATGGGTAGAATTTTCAAAAGACGATTAGAGAGGGCCACTGCTGGCGTGAAGAGAAGACACCACCTCATACGCATCAGCAGGGACCTGAAAGATGATTTGTTAGTATGGGAGGGGTTTTTGCAGCACTTCAATGGGGTGCGCATTTGGCCTAAGGCTGCGCAGTCAAGCCGCGCGTTGGAGTTGTTCACGGACGCGGCGGGGGCCACAGGTTTTGGGGCATATTGGCAAGGCGAATGGTGTGCAGAGTCATGTCCAGACAGGTGGAAGGAGAAAGGCCTCACAAAGAACCTGGCAGCCTTAGAGTTATTTCCCATAGTGGTAGCGGTAGGCATCTGGGGCCAGAGGCTCGCGAACAGACGTATTCAGTTTTGGTGCGACAACATGGGAGTGGTGCAAGCAATAAACAATCAGTCTGCTTCGTCACCCCCGGTAGTAAAATTACTGCCAGGTTTTGTGACGGCATGCCTCCGCCACAACATCACGTTCAGGGCAAAGCATGTGCCCAGCGAGCAGAATGTGATCGCAGATGCGCTGTCACGTCAAAAATGGGAGCTATTTAGGGCAGCAGCACCGCTTGCGCAGGAAGAAGGCTTAACATGCCCCTCTCATCTTTGGCAGATAGTCGAGCCTGTCTAGGCGAGCTGGTGGAAAGGTCCCTGGCACCCAAGACGTGGAAAGCCTACAGGGCAGCTTGGGGGAAGTGGCAGCAATTTCAGGGGAGAGGAGCCTCACAAGGGCAAGACCCCTTGCGCCAGTTACTGTCCTTTCTGGGTAAGATGAGGCAAGAAGGGGTGTCGAAAGCCTCGGCCAGCACCACACTAGCAGGTATTTCCTTCTTTTCTCTTACGTCCTAGAGGATGCTGGGGACTCCGTAAGGACCATGGGGTATAGACGGGCTCCGCAGGAGATAGGGCACCTAAAAAGAACTTTGACTATGGGTGTGCACTGGCTTCTCCCTCTATGCCCCTCCTCTAGACCTCAGTTAGATCTTGTGCCCAGAGGAGAATGGGTGCACTGCAGGGAGCTCTCCAGAGATTTCTGTGGAAAAAGAATTTTGTTAGGTTTTTTATTTTCAGGGAGTCCTGTTGGCAACAGGCTCCCTGCATCGTGGGACTGAGGAGAGAGAAGCAGAGCTGGCTTGTCAAGTTGGGCACTGCTTCTAAGGCTACTGGACACCATTAGCTCCAGAGGGAGTCGGAACACAGGTCTCACCTGGAGTTCGTCCCGGAGCCGCGCCGCCGTCCTCCTCACAGATGCCGAAGATAGAAGCCAGATGAGAAGACAGAAGACATCTTAGGCGGCAGAAGACATCAGATCTTCATGAGGTAAGGCACGCAGCGGTAAGCTGCGCGCCATTGCTCCCAGTCACACACACACTGAGCAGCACTGAAGGGTGCAGGGCGCAGGGGGGGGCGCCCTGGGCAGCAATAAGCCTCACATTTTGGCCAAATACAGTTTGATTAGGCTGCGGAGGCAGTAAATCTATGATCCCCGCCATTTTATTGAAAAATCACTGGGACCGAAGCCCGCCGTCGGGTGGGCGGGGCTTGATCCTCAGCACTAACCAGCGCCATTTTCTCCTCAGAAGCTGCATGAGGAAAACGCTGGCTCCCTGGTCTCTCCCCTGCTGAACTTCACAGGCTGGAAAAAAGAGGAGGGGGGCACATTAGCGACGCAGTGAGTGGGAATTGGCTTATTATATATAAAAAAGCGCTATCTGGACATATTTTTTCCAGTGTTTTTAAGCGCTGGTGTGTGCTGGCATACTCTCTCTCTGTCTCTCCTTAGGACCTGCTTGGGGTTTTGTCCCCTTATAGGTTAATCCCTGTGTGTGTGGGGTGTCGGTACGTGTGTGTCGACATGTCTGAGGCGGAAGGCTTCTCCAAGGAGGAGGTGGAGCAAATGAGTGGTGTGTCCCCGTCGGTTGTGCCGACTCCAGATTGGATGGTCATGTGGCATATGTTGAATGCAAGTGTGGCATCTTTACATAAAAGGCTTGATAAGGCTGATTTAGGGGGGACATCAGGGGGTCAATCCTCGGATTGGACCGACTCACAGGGCCCTTCGGGGTCTCAAAAGCGTCCCTTAACACAAGACACTACTACCGACACGGATTCTGATTCCTGTGTCGACTATGACGAAGTAAAATTGCACCCTAGGGTGACTAAAACCATTCAGTGTATGATTGTGGCAATAAGGGATGTGTTGCATATTGTGGATGAACCCTCGGTCCCCGACACAAGGGTACACATGTTTAAGGAAAATAAAACAGATTATTAACTTTCCCACATCTCATGAATTAAATGAATTCTTTGGAAAAGCTTGGGAGACTCCGGATAAGAGACAGCAGATCCCCAAAAGAATTTATATGGCATACCCTTTCCCTAAGCAGGACAGGGAGATTTGGGAATCACCCCCCACTGTGGACAAGGCCCTGACGCGCTTGTCCAAGAAAGTGGCGCTACCGTCTCCTGACACAGCGGCCCTTAAGGACCCTGCAGATCGCAGGCAAGAAACTACCTTAAAGTGTATTTATTCTCATACGGGTGCTGTGCTAAGACCGACAATTGCGTCGGCATGGGTGTGTAGCGCAATTGCAGCTTGGACAGATGAGCTGACAGATCAATTTGATAATATGGATAAGGATACTATATTCCTAACTCTAGCCCATATTAAAGACGCAGTCTTATTTATGAGGGATGCTCAAAGGGACATTGGATTGCTAGCTTCTAGGGCCAATGCCATGTCTGTCTCAGCGAGAAGATCCTTATGGACTCGCCAATGGACGGGTGATGCGGATTCCAAAAAACATATGGAAGTACTACCCTATAAGGGTGATGTATTGTTTGGGGGTGGGCTGACGGACCTGGTTTCCACAGCTACAGCAGGTAAATCAAATTTTTTACCATATATTCCCCAACAGCAAAAGAAAGTAACACCCTATCAGATGCAGTCCTTTCGGTCGCACAAGTCCAAAAGAGATCCTCTTTCCTCGCCAGAGGTAAGGGCAGAGGCAAGAGAGCACCTGCTTCGGCAGGTGCCCAGGAACAAAAGTCCTCCCTGGCTGCTCCAAAACTCACAGCATGACGCTGGGGCTCCCCTGAGGGAGTCCGCACCGGTGGGGGCACGTCTTCGACTTTTCAGTCAGGCCTGGGTCAGTTCGGACCTGAATCCCTGGGTGTTGGAAATAGTTTTCCAGGGTTACAAATTGGAATTCGAGGAGGTGCCCCCGCGCCGATTTTTCAAATCGGCCCTACCAGCTTCCACATCGGAAAGGGATATAGTGTTAGCTGCAATTCAAACGCTGTGTATACAGCAAGTGATAATCAAGGTTCCCCTGCACCAGCAGGGAAGAGGTTACTACTCAACCCTATTTGTGGTCCCGAAACCGGACGGTTCGGTCAGACCTATTTTGAATCTGAAATCCCTAAACCTGTACATAAAAAGATTCAAATTCAAAATGGAATCTCTCAGAGCGATAATAGCCAACATGGAGGAGGGGGAGTTTATGGTGTCTCTGGACATAAAGGATGCGTACCTTCATGTCCCCACATATGCCCCCCATCAGGAATACCTGAGATTCGCAGTACAGGATTGTCATTACCAATTTCAGACGTTGCCGTTTGGACTCTCCACAGCCCCGAGGATTTTCACCAAGATAATGGCAGAAATTATGGTGGTCCTGCGCAAGTATGGAGTCACAATTATCCCATACTTGGACGATCTCCTGATAAAAGCGAGATCAAGGGAGAAATTGCTGAGCAGTGTGGCGCGCTCGCTGAGAGTGCTCCAGCAACACGGTTGGATTCTTAATCTACCAAAGTCACAGTTGATTTCGACAACTCGACTACCGTTCCTAGGTATGATACTGGATACGGAACAAATGAAGGTCTTCCTCCCAATAGAGAAAGCCCAGAACATCCAGAACATGGTCAGAGACCTGCTAAAACCGAAAAGGGTGTCAGTTCACCAATGCACTCGAGTTCTGGGGGAAATGGTGGCGGCCTACGAGGCCATTCCCTTCGGAAGGTTCCATGCAAGGACTTTTCAATGGGACCTTCTGGACAAGTGGTCCGGGTCCCATCTGCACTTACATCGGAAAATAACTCTGTCCCCAGGGACCAGAGTGTCCCTCCTGTGGTGGTTGCAAAGTGCTCACCTCCAGGAGGGTCGCAGGTTCGGAATTCAGGATTGGATCCTGGTTACCACGGACGCGAGCCTCCGAGGATGGGGAGCAGTCACACAGGGAAAAAAATTTCAGGGTCTTTGGTCAGACCAGGAGTCCTGTCTACACATCAATGTGTTGGAACTCAGAGCCATTTACAACGGTCTTCGACAAGCGGAGAGTTTTCTTCGAAACCTACCGGTTCTGATTCAGTCAGACAATGTCACAGCAGTGGCTCATGTGAACCGCCAAGGCGGGACAAAAAGCCGAGTCGCGATGGCGGAAGCCACAAGGATCCTTCGCTGGGCGGAAAATCATGTAAACGCTCTGTCAGCTGTCTTCATTCCGGGAGTGGACAACTGGGAAGCAGACTTCCTCAGCAGACACGATCTCCATCCAGGAGAGTGGGGACTTCATCAAGAAGTCTTTGCAGAAGTAACACGTCTTTGGGGAACTCCTCAAATAGACATGATGGCGTCACGCCTCAACAAAAAACTTCGGAGGTACTGCGCCAGGTCTCGGGGCCCGTCTATACCCCATGGTCCTTACGGAGTCCCCAGCATCCTCTACGGACTAGGAGAAATAGATTTACCGGTAGGTTTAAAATCTTATTTTCCAAGTTGCACAGCAAAGGGGACGATACTAAAGTCTTTTTGGTGCGCACCGTGATGAGGGGATGGGCCAGGGCAGAGCCAAGGAGGCCGGATAAGCGCGAGCCAGTAACTGAGGAAAGGCTCAGGAGCATTACCCGCGTCATACAGGGCGTGTGCCCTGATAAGTATGAGGCAAAGCTGTTCAGGGCAGCTTTTACTGTGGCGTTTGGTGGAGCATTTAGAGTGGGGGTGTTGGTAGCGCAATCAAGCAAGACAGCAGGAACCGGCCTGCTATTCAAAAACGTGGTGGTGAACGAAGACATGGTCTTGTGCAGGATCCACAGGTCAAAGACGGACCAAGGGGGAAAAGGGAGATGGATCCGGCACCGGGACTCAGCAATTTGCCCGGTTGTGGCAGCGCTAAAGTTCCTGGGGGTCAGGCCAGCAGGAGGGAAAAAATTTCTGATTCACGTAGATAGGGCGGCCCTCACCAGGTACCAGTTTGCAGCAGTTTTCAAGAGATGCGTGGCAGCATTGGGCTGAAACGCAAGAAAGTATGGGACGCATTCCTTCAGGATTGGCGCGGCTACGTCTGCAGCCAGTCAAGGGCGCACTGCGGAGGAGATAAAGGGGCTGGGGAGGTGGAGGTCAGACAGTTATAAGAAGTTTGTTAGGCCAGTGGTAGCGACAATTTCGCAAGAGCTATCATTGTAACCTGCTGACACCTCCCTCTCCCCCCCGCGTGCTTCACAGGGATCGGGGCAAAAAGGAAGATTTGGATCGTGGTCCATTCGTACGTGCATTGGGCAGCGCAGCGTGCTGCAGTAAGGCCATACGGGTGGCAGCTGGGGCTGCAGGAATCAAGGAAGGTATTTTGGTACGGCAACAGGGGCATGGCATGGGCACAGGCCAGAGAGACACTGTGCAAGGCAGAGAGGTTGGCAGGGCGGCCGGACGTAATAGTGTTGCACCTTGGCGGCAATGATCTGGGAAAGGTCAAGTCGCTAAACATTATTAGGATGGCCCAGGAGGACATTGCGTGGATAAAAGGGCAGTGGAGCAACGTTCACATAATATGGTCAAAAATCATCCCAAGGCTAGCATGGAGGGGGGACAGTTTATGGGCAGGAATTGACAGGGCCCGTAAGAGGGTAAATGCAGCCATCAGCAAGTTGGTCACAGCCAGCGGTGGTAGTGTCATTCAGCACAACGAGCTGGCCGGTAAATGCAAAGGTTTGTACAGGAGCGATGGGGTGCACCTGTCCAAGATAGGCCTGGACATTTTCAACAATTCCTTGCAGGACGCCCTGGAGCGAGTAAGGTGGTAGCGCAGGGTGGGGGCTTCGGTCCCCGCCCTGCGGGGACCTCGTGTGGCGGGGAGGGAGCGGTGCACAAGGCATGAAAGTAGGGGATTTACAGAATGCCTCGCATATTCACCAATAGGTGGCCGCACGCCTGGTTCCAGCATTAATATGGCAGGGGCCATACGGGTTGCGCACCAAGGTATGGTGCTGTGCGGATGGTAGCTGGTCCCAAAATGGTAGGGGGCATGGTCCCGTAACCACATGGTGGGGTCGGGCACGCCCCGGGTAGTACCAAATTGTAGGAGGCGGGGGCGCATACCCACGATGGCGGGGCGGCCACGCCTCAGGTGGTACAACGTTGCGTGAGCATGGCGCACTGCTCCCCTTGTTTTTTCGTGCCCTGCAGTTTGTTTTGGTTGTGATTATGTATTTAATCAATAAAGCTGTGACCTTTTGATTTGCCCAAGAAACAAAGTTGTCTTGTCTCAGTTATTGGTTGACCAATGAGAGGTGCCGGCATGTCGCCCTCTCCCTCCTTAAAGGGGTGAAGGTAGCCAAAGATGGCCCCCGAAGCCAGATAAGGGGGAGGGGCGCAAGGCAGCTCATGGGGGCAATGGAGGGAGCCCCCCAGGCAGGGGGGATGGGGAGGAGGTAGCAGCCAGCACACCGTTCCCCCTTTTAGCACCTGGCTGGTCATAACGCCCAGTGAGGGTTAGAGGATTTAATTGCAGGGGAGTGGGCAGCATGAGGTTTATATGCTGGGAGCCGGGGGGCTGAGTGCATTCACCCCCCAGCAAGGACAAGACGCCCGCCCGCCCACCCAGCCCGGTGAGTTAAAAAGGTAGAGGTGTCTAAGCGGTCATAGGCGGCAGCCAGGAGGTGTGAAGAATGTTGTAACAATGTTGGATATTGCATGTCATTGTTTTATATATAATTATAACAAAAAAAGTTCATGTTCTTACATTGCTGTATAGGTTGTTGAGAAGGATGTTATTGTTACAGTTGGTCGGCGGGGAGGGAGCGGTGCACAAGGCATGAAAGTAGGGGATTTACAGAATGCCTCGCATATTCACCAATAGGTGGCCGCACGCCTGGTTCCAGCATTAATACGGCAGGGGCCATACGGGTTGCGCGCCAAGGTATGGTGCTGTGCGAATGGTAGCTGGTCCCAAAATGGTAGGGGGCGTGGTCCCGTAACCACATGGTGGGGTCGGGCACGCCCCGGGTAGTACCAAATTGTAGGAGGCGGGGCCGCATCCCCACGAAGGCGGGGCGGCCACGCCTCAGGTGGTACAACGTTGCGTGAGCATGGCGCACGCTCCCCTTTTTCGTGCCCTGCAGTTTGTTTTGTTTGTGATTATGTATTTAATCAATAAAGCTGTGACCTTTTGATTTGCCCAAGAAACAAAGTTGTCTTGTCTCAGTTATTGGTTGACCAAAGAGAGGTGCCGGCATGTCGCCCTCTCCCTCCTTAAGCAACAGCTGGTTTGCCTTCTGCTGCACTTTTGGCTTCTCCTTTCCCTGCGCCTCTCCCTGCTGTCTCTACCACTAATCCTGTTGCAGGGCCGTCCTCTTCGTTGGCCTGCGATGGGTCTTTTCCTTTATTTGCAGGGACTGAGGAAGAGCTATCAGATGATCTGGATGCTCCAGTGGATGTGGCGTCTGCCATGATGTCGGTGTTTGATCGCTCTGGGACTTTCGGTGAGTCTTGTTCCAGCGTATTTGTAGTATCCAGAGACCATTTTAGTTCTTTCTCTGAGTAATCAGTGTCAGATAGCGATCGCAGGGCCAGGAAGAGAGCTGAAAAGTTTGCGCAGTGTGGGGCAGTCAGTTGCCATAGGTGTGCTAGCCAGCGTCGTAGGAAATTGCGCACTGCATCCTTGGAACGCACCAAATTATGCCCTGGGGTGGCTCACTGTGACAATACAGCTATATTACGCTGTTTACTCCCCAGGATGCGTAACAGAATTATGCTTTCCATTATGTTTGTCTGTGAAGGCGAGGCTGGGATGGCAGGTCAGTATATGAGTTAGCAGGTCAGGTGAAAGCTGTAGCTTCTACTGCTGGAAGAAGCTTTACACTGAGAGGCTCTTCACTGCCAAATGGCTGATGCTTATGTAGTAATGTTTTAATGTGTTCTAGTTTCTTTTTATTGCTTATATAGCATTATTAATTTTGTGGGATTCCCCATACCTGAAATCTACCCTATACTAAGGACATTACATCACCCCTCACCAATACAATGATATACATAACAGCTGTTCCAACAAAGTCCCCTCTAAATACTGTCATAAGTAAAGGCAGTATTACCAGCTGCAGATAGAGCTCAGGTCACATACAGGGCTGTCTGAGCATTGTAGCTTAATATAACGGGTTTCTAAAAAGAGACACCTAAACCCACCAATAATTTTACCACCACCTGCACAAATATATGCCCCTACATATCCCAGTGGTCCTGATTCTGAGTCGCAGGCACTGCTGATGTCAGGCACAGTGTATGTGTATAAATCCATCACTCAGTAATTGGCTAGTGTGTACCCAACTCACTTATAATAGGTGAGAGTGAAAGATTATAAGGGTTTCTTTATATCCTTCACTCTTAATACAGTGGTTTATTGTAGCACTTCTGTATTGTAGGCTTCCCCTGATAATTGAGGATAGGGTGGAAAGTTCAAATTAAAAACTGTCAGTCCAACTGGACTTAGGGCCCAATTGAACCTGATCATAGATGTGCATAAAAACGCACATCTACGTTCAAAGACTCTGACATGCGGGGGGATGCCCAGCACAGGGCTAGTCCGTCCTGCATGCCAGGCCCTACCTCCCCCCGCACATATCCCCCCGCACCCGGCGAGTAGCTCCTTGCCTACACAGGCCTAGCTGCAGAGGCAGGCGGCTACCCATCATGTTTTGGGTAGCAGAGGCTGCGTGACATCCCGCAGCTGCCGCGGCCCGCCCTACCAACTGTCAGGAAATGCGACTGGCACATCCCCTCTCCCCCCGCGCGACCGGCAGAGGTGATTGCACCGGTGAGACGCTTTCGCATCTCATTGTTTGCGCACATGCAGCACGGCCGCTGTGTGTGCGCATACCACCTGGGGCTTCAGGGTGCAGAAATCGGCTTTGAAGTAGTCCCTTAACCAGGATTTTAAACTTAAGTGTTTTTTTTTAACCCTGTGTACCTATACCTGATACCGTGCTTCAATTTTCATCATATTTGCAGTAATCCTCTGTGCCAACTCTATATACCCTGCTCTAGATTCTCACCACCTTTTAAAAGTACACAGTAAACAATCCGGGATGCATGTTTATATAATTTATATGCTTCTTACTTCATTATTACTTTTTTTTATTAATTGTTTTTTCTTCCACAGAATTACCCCTCCCTTTTAGCACCTGAGTGAAATTACAATCTGATTGAGCAGCTCACCATCATATGTGCATTGTATTTAGAGAGGCATGGATGGGTCAGCATTAGGAGGGATTGCTGACTCCAGAGTGCCATTGGAGAAGTCTGGGGTGTCTCCAGGTAAGCTGGCTCTCAGATACTGTAGGAGCCATTATCATGTGGCCTTACACTGGGAATTTAGACCCAGACATTTGTGTAATTATTTATGGGGTGGGTGTGGGGTGCGGTGGCCCCTGTGTCGGTATGGCTGGGCGGCTTCAGGTCGGCACACCCTAACACTTTATTAACACTTATGATTTTCCCTATCACTTTGTATATATTTTTGTATTATTTTAATCACACCACTTACATTGCACTTCTGTGCTTCTTATTAACCCTTATTAATTTTCACCTGTGTGCTGACCTGGGGTAGCCGACCTGAGCCGACGTGATGGGGTCCTGCACCCCTGACCCATACCTAGTATTAGGGACCCCCAGTGACGGAGAAGCCTTTTCGATTGGCCTGGGGGCTTAACACTATATCTGCAGATATACGCAACTAAGATCTCCGTATTATCTGATTATTATGTAGTATTATTATTATTTTTCACTCAGTGTGCATTAGGGAACACAAATAGTTTTTTCTTCCACAGAATTACCCCTCCCTTTTAGCACCTGAGTGAAATTACAATCTGATTGAGCAGTTCACCATCATATGTGTACTTCATTATTACCTAAGAACCTGACAGTTCACAAGATTTATTACATTTTTAAAGTGCTGATATAACTTATTTTATGTTCAAAGAAATCGAAAAACCATAATTTTATGTCTGTATAATACCTCGTTTTATATAATCTTCAGGTCACCCTGGATGTTATGCACATAATATTGAATAATGTGATTCCCACAAGTCTTTTTGAAGGGATGGAAACTACTGCTATGATCACCGCTCCAAGAAACACCATACATTACAACTATCATTGCGCTGTGCCAACTTCCAGTCCCGGCATCACGAGAAACTACAAATCCCATGTACTTTACTTCTATTTGACTAGAGCAGAGAGGACAAGTGAATGGACAGTCATACTCAGTTCTGTACCTTATTCATTTCTGAGGCCAGGACCCAGTCAGTTTTGGACACTGGCATCTTCAGTGCAGAAACATTGCTGTAACTGAAATAAACCTGCAAAAACAAGTCCATCAAAGAAGTTATCCACCGTTATACAAAATGTCATATGACCATGCAAAGTATAAAATAAAATGGTGAAATGGCAGCATGCGTTACAGTATACTGAGCGGAAATACATCTGTAGGTTGTCAGAATGGATCTACTTATTCCAGAGAATGGAATACTGCAATGTTCCGGAGTCTCACTGAAGTCACTAAGCGTCATTTACTAATCGCTGAAATATTCAGATGTGCAGTGATTTCTGTTGTGCACCCTGTTATTCTCAGTCTTCTACACAGCTGCCACATTCTGCTCATGAGAACCGGTCCCATTAAATAGGGATATTCCTAATGTCAAGTATATTAAAAAAAGACTACCCCCGTCACTGCCCCCCGCCGCCGGGTCGCCTGTCGGCCATATCCGCCGTCGGGCAGCTCGGCGGCAGATCGCAAAGTGTGTAGGGCCCATTAGTTGGGTGCCCTCTTGTTTAATTCTAAAACTTAGCTTTAATAAGAAAGTATCAAAAAACCCTTGTAAATGTAATTACATACATAAAATCTTATTAAATATTGGAAAACAGATCCATTCTGACATAGCTATACATAGCTCAATGCAATATTCAGTGTATACTGCTCAAGACGGGGATATCTGTCGAATTAAAAGACACTACAGTGTTCAGTCTAATCCGAAATCTTGATTGCACAGTGCTTGTTCTATACACATCATGGAAACTAAGGGCGGTATTCAATTTTTTTCACCCCCTTCTACAACCGTTCTGTTTCTGCTGATGGGCGTGGTATAATCATTTCAGCTCGCTACGCTACCCCGGAGTAGCGAGGGTGCCTAACCCTTTACGCAGCTAAACCTAATTACTATGGGCGCGATATGCGCGATAACGGGGATCACTTTAGAAAGGAGATTAGATAAATCATTTGAATACCGCCCTAAGAGACTTCTTTTTTCTTGTCAATATACATGACACTTTTGTAACTCTAGGGGAGCACCCCCGTGCAAATACATTCAATCTGGTTGTTTTTTTTTTCTGTGAAATTATCATTGCAAAAAACATAGATACTATCAGACGGGTGTGGTATGCGTAACCGGCGGCTGACCACCGGTCAGCATACCGACACCGGGATCCCGGCAGTGGGGGGGCGAGTGCAGAAAGTCCCTTGCTGGCTCGGTGGCGACTTGCGGTTGCCACGGGTACTATTCCCACCCTATGGGTGTCGTGGACACCCACAAATGGGCAAAGTCTCTGTTGGTGGGCATGCTGACCGTCAGGATTGTGAGAGGGCGGAATGAAAGGGGGAAGTTATGTGACCGTCAGTCACATGACTACATCCCCTATCACGCATGGCCTGTGCACAATCTGATAGCTGCCTACAATTTTTGCAGTTATACCTGTGCACCAGCCTACCACTAAAACACCCTGTTAATATATTCTTAATGTTGCCAGGCTGCTAACACACATACAATTATGAATGGCAGAAAGTAGACAAAAAGTCACTGTAAAGTCTGGAGTATTTTCACGTTAAAGCAGGATGTCCTAAACTTACATACATGACACTTACTTAGGAAGGCTCCAATCCGGACAGCTCCACCTATCAAGAACCCTAGACCTTTATGCACTTCGTAAGCTCCGCCCCCTTGATGAGCATCTACAGAAGCGTGTGTGCACAAAAATGGTTCATGACACAAAAGGGCATAGGACAAATTCTTAAATGTTCATAAAGTGACCCTTAAAGTTCATAAAGTGACTTTCAATAGTGCAAACCCCGTACTGTCAGAGGCTTCAGTACAACCAGCAGTTGTTCTTCCAATCAGATGTTTCATTTAGAGATGTGCACCGGAAATTTTTCGGGTTTTGTGTTTTGGTTTTGGATTCGGTTCCGCGGCCGTGTTTTGGATTCGGACGCGTTTTGCCAAAACCTCCCTGAAATTTTTTTGTCGGATTCGGGTGTTTTTTTTACAAAAAACCCTCAAAAACACCTTAAATCATATAATTTGGGGGTCATTTTGATCCCATAGTATTATTAACCTCAATAACCATAATTTCCACTCATTTTCAGTCTATTCTGAACCCCTCACACCTCACAATATTATTTTTAGTCCTAAAATTTGCACCGAGGTCGCTGGATGGCTAAGCTAAGCGACACAAACACCTGGCCCATCTAGGAGTGGCACTGCAGTGTCACGCAGGATGGCACTTCAAAAAAATTGTCCCCAAACAGCACATGATGCAAAGAAAAATGAAAGAAAAAAGAGGTGCAAGATGGAATTGTCCTTGGGCCCTCCCACCCACCCTTATGTTGTATAAACAGGACATGCACACTTTAACGAACCCATCATTTCAGCGACAGGGTCTGCCACACGACTGTGACTGAAATGACTGGTTGGTTTGGGCCCCCACCAAAAAAGAAGCAATCAATCTCTCCTTGCACAAACTGGCTCTACAGAGGCAAGATGTCCACCTCATCATCATCCTCCGATTCCTCACCCCTTTCACTGTGTACATCCCCCTCCTCACAGATTATTAATTCGTCCCCACTGGAATCCACCATCTCAGATCCCTGTGTACTTTCTGGAGGCAATTGCTGCTGGTGAATGTCTCCACGGAGGAATTGATTATAATTCATTTTGATGAACATCATCTTCTCCACATTTTTTGGAAGAAACCTCGTACGCCGATTGCTGACAAGGTGAGCGGCTGCACTAAACACTCTTTCGGAGTACACACTGGAGGGAGGGTAACTTAGGTAGAATAAAGCCAGTTTGTGCAAGGGCCTCCAAATTGCCTCTTTTTCCTGCCAGTATACGTACGGACTGTCTGACGTGCCTACTTGGATGCGGTCACTCATATAATCCTCCACCATTCTTTCAATGGTGACAGAATCATATGCAGTGACAGTAGACGACATGTCAGTAATCGTTGGCAGGTCCTTCAGTCCGGACCAGATGTCAGCACTCGCTCCAGACTGCTCTGCATCACCGCCAGCGGGTGGGCTCGAAATTCTTAGCCTTTTCCTCGCACCCCCAGTTGCGGGAGAATGTGAAGGAGGAGCTGTTGACGGGTCACGTTCCGCTTGACTTGACAATTTTCTCACCAGCAGGTCTTTGAACCTCTGCAGACTTGTGTCTGCTGGAAAGAGAGATACAACGTAGGTTTTAAATCTAGGATCGAGCACGGTGGCCAAAATGTAGTGCTCTGATTTCAACAGATTGACCACCCGTGAATCCTGGTTAAGCGAATTAAGGGCTCCATCCACAAGTCCCACATGCCTAGCGGAATCGCTCTGTTTTAGCTCCTCCTTCAATGTCTCCAGCTTCTTCTGCAAAAGCCTGATGAGGGGAATGATCTGACTCAGGCTGGCAGTGTCTGAACTGACTTCACGTGTGGCAAGTTCAAAGGGTTGCAGAACCTTGCACAACGTTGAAATCATTCTCCACTGCGCTTGAGTCAGGTGCATTCCCCCTCCTTTGCCTATATCATGGCCAGATGTATAGGCTTGAATGGCCTTTTGCTGCTCCTCCATCCTCTGAAGCATATAGAGGGTTGAATTCCACCTCGTTACCACCTCTTGCTTCAGATGATGGCAGGGCAGGTTCAGGGCTGTTTGCTGGTGCTCCAGTCTTCGGCACGCGGTGGCTGAATGCCGAAAGTGGCCCGCAATTCTTCGGGCCACCGACAGCATCTCTTGCTCGCCCCTGTCGTTTTTTAAATAATTCTGCACCACCAAATTCAATGTATGTGCAAAACATGGGACGTGCTGGAATTTGCCCACATGTAATGCACGCACAATATTGCTGGCGTTGTCCGATGTCACAAATCCCCAGGAGAGTCCAATTGAGGTAAGCCATTCTGCGATGATGTTCCTCAGTTTCCATAAGAGGTTGTCAGCTGTGTGCCTCTTATGGAAAGCGGTGATACAAAGCGTAGCCTGCCTAGGAACGAGTTGGCGTTTGCGAGATGCTGCTACTGGTGCCGCCGCTGCTGTTCTTGCTGCGGGAGGCAATACATCTACCCAGTGGGCTGTCACAGTCATCTTCCTCGCAAACGACTGTTGGACAGTCAATTTCTTACTGGAAGTAGTACAAGTGGTCTTCCGACTTCCCCTCTGGGATGACAATCGACTCCCAGCAGCAACAACAGCAGCGCCAGCAGCAGTAGGCGTTACATTCAAGGATGCATCAGAGGAATCCCAGGCAGGAGAGGACTCGTCATACTTGCCAGTGACATGGCCTGCAGGACTATTGGCTTTCCTGCGTAAGGTGGAAATTGACACTGAGGGAGTTGGTGGTGTGGTTTGCAGGAGCTTGGTTACAAGAGGAAGGGATTTAGTGGTCAGTGGACTGCTTCCGCTGTCATCCAAAGTTCTTGAACTTGTCACTGACTTCTGATGAATGCGGTCCAGGTGACGTATAAGGGAGGATGTTCCTAGGTGGTTAACGTCCTTACCCCTACTTATTACAGCTTGACAAAGGCAACACACGGCTTGACACCTGTTGTCCGCATTTGTGTTGAAATAATTCCACACCGAAGGGGTGATTTTTTTTGTATTTTGACCAGGCATGTCAATGGCCATATTCGTCCCACGGACAACAGGTGTCTCCCCGGGTGCCTGACTTAAACAAACCACCTCACCATCAGAATCCTCCTTCTCAATTTCCTCCCCAGCGCCAGCAACACCCATATCCTCATCCTGATGTACTTCAACAGTGACATCTTCAATTTGACTATCAGGAACTGGACTGCGGGTGCTCCTTCCAGCACTTGCAGGGGGCGTGCAAATGGTGGAAGGCGCAAGCTCTTCCCGTCCAGTGTTGGGAAGGTCAGGCATCGCAACCGACACAATTGGACTCTCCCTGGGGATTTGTGATTTAGAAGAACGCACAGTTCTTTGCTGTGCTTTTGCCAGCTTAAGTCTTTTCATTTTTCTAGCGAGAGGATGAGTGCTTCCATCCTTATGTGAAGCTGAACCACTAGCCATGAACATAGGCCAGGGCCTCAGCCGTTCCTTGCCACTCCGTGTCGTAAATGGCATATTGGCATGTTTACGCTTCTCCTCAGACGCTTTTAATTTAGATTTTTGGGTCATTTTACTGAACTTTTTTTTTTTGGATTTTACATGCTCTCTACTATGACATTGGGCATCGGCCTTGGCAGACGACGTTGATGGCATTTCATCTTCTCGGCCATGACTAGTGGCAGCAGCTTCAGCACGAGGTGGAAGTGGATCTTGATCTTTCCCTATTTTAACCTCCACATTTTTGTTCTCCATTTTTTAATGTGTGGAATTATATGCCAGTATCAATAGCAATGGCGTACTACTATACTAGTGATGTGCACCGGACATTTTTCGGGTTTTGTGTTTTGGTTTTGGATTCGGTTCCGCGGCCGTGTTTTGGATTCGGACGCGTTTTGGCAAAACCTCACCGAAAATTTTTTGTCGGATTCGGGTGTGTTTTGGATTCGGGTGTTTTTTACAAAAGACCGTAAAAAACAGCTTAAATCATAGAATTTGGGGGTCATTTTGATCCCATAGTTTTATTAACCTCAATAACCATAATTTCCACTCATTTCCAGTCTATTCTGAACACCTCACAATATTATTTTTAGTCCTAAAATTTGCACCGAGGTCGCTGGATGGCTAAGCTAAGCGACACAAGTGGCCGACACAAACACCTGGCCCATCTAGGAGTGGCACTGCAGTGTCAGGCAGGATGGGACTTCAAATAAATAATCCCCAAACAGCACATGATGAAAAGAAAAAAAGAGGCGCACCAAGGTCGCTGTGTGACTAAGCTAAGCGACACAAGTGGCCGACACAAACACCTGGCCCATCTAGGAGTGGCACTGCAGTGTCAGGCAGGATGGCACTTAAAAAAAATTGTCCCCAAACAGCACATGATGCAAAGAAAAATGAAAGAAAAAAGAGGTGCAAGATGGAATTGTCCTTGGGCCCTCCCACCCACCCTTATGTTGTATAAACAGGACATGCACACTTTAACGAACCCATCATTTCAGCGACAGGGTCTGCCACACGACTGTGACTGAAATGACTGGTTGGTTTGGGCCCCCACCAAAAAAAGAAGCAATCAATCTCTCCTTGCACAAACTGGCTCTACAGAGGCAAGATGTCCACCTCATCATCATCCTACGATTCCTCACCCCTTTCACTGTGTACATCCCCCTCCTCACAGATTATTAATTTGTCCCCTCTGGAATCCACCATCTCAGGTCCCTGTGTACTTTGTGGAGGCAATTGCTGCTGGTGAATGTCTCCACGGAGGAATTGATTATAATTCATTTTGATGAACATCATCTTCTCCACATTTTCTGGAAGTAACCTCGTACGCCGATTGCTGACAAGGTGAGCGGCTGCACTAAACACTCTTTCAGAGTACACACTGGAGGGAGGGCAACTTAGGTAGAATAAAGCCAGTTTGTGCAAGGGCCTCCAAATTGCCTCTTTTTCCTGCCAGTATACGTACGGACTGTCTGACGTGCCTACTTGGATGCGGTCACTCATATAATCCTCCACCATTCTTTCAATGGTGAGAGAATTATATGAAGTGACAGTAGACGACATGTCAGTAATCGTTGGCAGGTCCTTCAGTCCGGACCAGATGTCAGCACTCGCTCCAGACTGCTCTGCATCACCGCCAGCGGGTGGGCTCGGAATTCTTAGCCTTTTCCTCGCACCCCCAGTTGCGGGAGAATGTGAAGGAGGAGATGTTGACGGGTCACGTTCCGCTTGACTTGACAATTTTCTCACCAGCAGGTCTTTGAACCTCTGCAGACTTGTGTCTGCCTGGAAAGAGAGATACAACGTAGGTTTTAAATCTAGGATCGAGCACGGTGGCCAAAATGTAGTGCTCTGATTTCAACAGATTGACCACCCGTGAATCCTGGTTAAGCGAATTAAGGGCTCCATCCACAAGTCCCACATGCCTAGCGGAATCGCTCTGTTTTAGCTCCTCCTTTAATGTCTCCAGCTTCTTCTGCAAAAGCCTGATGAGGGGAATGACCTGACTCAGGCTGGCAGTGTCTGAACTGACTTCACGTGTGGCAAGTTCAAAGGGTTGCAGAACCTTGCACAACGTTGAAATCATTCTCCACTGCGCTTGAGTCAGGTGCATTCCCCCTCCTTTGCCTATATCGTGGCCAGATGTATAGGCTTGAATGGCCTTTTGCTGCTCCTCCATCCTCTGAAGCATATAGAGGGTTGAATTCCACCTCGTTACCACCTCTTGCTTCAGATGATGGCAGGGCAGGTTCAGGATTGTTTGGTGGTGCTCCAGTCTTCTGTACGCGGTGGCTGAATGCCGAAAGTGGCCCGCAATTCTTCGGGCCACCGACAGCATCTCTTGCACGCCCCTGTCGTATTTTAAATAATTCTGCACCACCAAATTCAATGTATGTGCAAAACATGGGACGTGCTGAAATTTGCCCAGATGTAATGCACGCACAATATTGCTGGCGTTGTCCGATGTCACAAATCCCCAGGAGAGTCCAATTGGGGTAAGCCATTCTGCGATGATCTTCCTCAGTTTCCATAAGAGGTTGTCAGCTGTGTGCCTCTTCTGGAAAGCGGTGATACAAAGCGTAGCCTGCCTAGGAACGAGTTGGCGTTTGCGAGATGCTGCTACTGGTGCCGCCGCTGCTGTTCTTGCTGCGGGAGGCAATACATCTACCCAGTGGGCTGTCACAGTCATAAAGTCCTGAGTCTGCCCTGCTCCACTTGTCCACATGTCCGTGGTTAAGTGGACATTGGGTACAACTGCATTTTTTAGGACACTGGTGAGTCTTTTTCTGAGGTCTGTGTACATTTTCGGTATCGCCTGCCTAGAGAAATGGAACCTAGATGGTATTTGGTACCGGGGACACAGTACCTCAATCAAGTCTCTAGTTGCCTCTGAATAAACGGTGGATACCGGAACCACGTTTCTCACCGCCCAGGCTGCCAAGGCCTGAGTTATCTGCTTTGCAGCAGGATGACTGCTGTGATATTTCATCTTCCTCGCAAAGGACTGTTGGACAGTCCATTGCTTACTGGAAGTAGTACAAGTGGTCTTCCGACTTCCCCTCTGGGATGACGATCGACTCCCAGCAGCTACAACAGCAGCACCAGCAGCAGTAGGCGTTACACTCAAGGATGCATCGGAGGAATCCCAGGCAGGAGAGGACTCGTCAGACTTGCCAGTGACATGGCCTGCAGGACTATTGGCTTTCCTGGGTAAGGAGGAAATTGACACTGAGGGAGTTGGTGGTGTGGTTTGCAGGAGCTTGGTTACAAGAGGAAGGGATTTAGTGGTCAGTGGACTGCTTCCGCTGTCGCCCAAAGTTTTTGAACTTGTCACTGACTTATGATGAATGCGCTGCAGGTGACGTATAAGGGAGGATGTTCCGAGGTGGTTAACGTCCTTACCCCTACTTATTACAGCTTGACAAAGGCAACACACGGCTTGACACCTGTTGTCCGCATTTGTGTTGAAATAATTCCACACCGAAGAGCTGATTTTTTTTGTATTTTGACCAGGCATGTCAATGGCCATATTCGTCCCACGGACAACAGGTGTCTCCCCGGGTGCCTGACTTAAACAAACCACCTCACCATCAGAATCCTCCTTGTCAATTTCCTCCCCAGCGCCAGCAACACCCATATCCTCATCCTGGTGTACTTCAACAGTGACATCTTCAATTTGACTATCAGGAATTGGACTGCGGGTGCTCGTTCCAGCACTTGCAGGGGGCGTGCAAATGGTGGAAGGCGCAAGCTCTTCCCGTCCAGTGTTGGGAAGGTCAGGCATCGCAACCGACACAATTGGACTCTCCTTGGGTATTTGTGATTTAGAAGAACGCACAGTTCTTTGCTGTGCTTTTGCCAGCTTAAGTCTTTTCATTTTTCTAGCGAGAGGATGAGTGCTTCTATCCTCATGTGAAGCTGAACCACTAGCCATGAACATAGGCCAGGGCCTCAGCCGTTCCTTGCCACTCCGTGTCGTAAATGGCATATTGGCAAGTTTACGCTTCTCCTCACACGCTTTTAATTTTGATTTTTCGGTCATTTTACTGAACTTTTGTTTTTTTGGATTTTACATGCTCTCTACTATGACATTGGGCATCGGCCTTGGCAGACGACGTTGATGGCATTTCATCGTCTCGGCCATGACTAGTGGCAGCAGCTTCAGCATGAGGTGGAAGTGGATCTTGATCTTTCCCTATTTTAACCTCCACATTTTTGTTCTCCATTTTTTAATGTGTGGAATTATATGCCAGTAACTATCAATAGCAATGGCCTACTACTATATATACTGCGCACAACTGAAATGCACCACAGGTATGGATAGATAGTATACTTGACGACACAGAGGTAGGTAGAGCAGTGGCCTTCCGTACCGTACTGCTATATATACTGGTGGTCACTGTCAGCAATCTGCAAAACTAAAATGCACCACAGGTATAGAATGTAGATGGATAGTATACTTAATGACGACACAGAGGTAGGTACAGCAGTGGCTTTCCGTACCGTACTGCTATATATAGTATACTGGTGGTCACTGTGTCAGCAAACTGCAAAATTAAAATGCACCACAGGTATAGAATGTAGATGGATAGTATACTTAATGACTACACAGAGGTAGGTACAGCAGTGGCCTTCCGTACTGCTATATATAGTATACTGGTGGTCACTGTGTCAGCAAACTGCAAAACTAAAATGCACCACAGGTATAGAATGTAGATGGATAGTATACTTAATGACGACACAGAGGTAGGTACAGCAGTGGCCTTCCGTACCGTACTGCTATATATAGTATACTGGTGGTCACTGTGTCAGCAAACTGCAAAACTAAAATGCACCACAGGTATAGAATGTAGATGGATAGTATACTTAATGACGACACAGAGGTAGGTACAGCAGTGGCCTTCCGTACTGCTATATATAGTATACTGGTGGTCACTGTGTCAGCAAACTGCAAAACTAAAATGCACCACAGGTATAGAATGTAGATGGATAGTATACTTAATGACGACACAGAGGTAGGTACAGCAGTGGACTACTGTACCGTAATGCTATATATTATATACTGGTGGTCACTGGTCAGCAAAACTCTGCACTGTACTCCTCCTATATAATATTATACTGGTGGTCCCCAGTCCCCACAATAAAGCAGCACACTGAGCACAGATATGGAGTGTTTTTCAGGCAGACAACGTATACTGGTGGTCACTGTCAGCAAAACTCTGCACTGTACTCCTGCTATATAATACAGCTGCTCCCCAGTCCCCACAATTAAGCAGTGTGAGCACAGATATATGCAGCACACTGAGCACAGATATGGAGCGTTTTTTTCAGGCAGAGAACGGATAACTGGTAGTCACTGATCAGCAAAACTCTGCACTGTACTCCTCCTATATTATACAGCTGCTCCCCAGCCCTCCCCACAATTAAGCAATAGTGCACAATCAAGTTCAACAATAACGGAGAGGACGCCAGCCACGTCCTCTCCCTAACATTTCCAATGCACGAGTGAAAATGGCGGCGACGTGCGGCTGCTTATATTGAATCCGAATCTCGTGAGAATCCGACAGCGGGATGATGACGTTCGGGCGCGCTCGGGTTACCCCAGCCATACGGGAGAATCCTAGTATGCCTCGGACCCGTGTAAAATGGGTGAAGTTCGGGGGGGTTCGGTTTCCGAGGAACCGAACCCGCTCATCACTAATATATACTGCGCACAACTGAAATGCACCACAGGTATGGATGGATAGTATACTTGACGACACAGAGGTAGGTAGAGCAGTGGCCTTCCGTACCGCACTGCTATATATACTGGTGGTCACTGTCAGCAAACTGCAAAACTAAAATGCACCACAGGTATAGAATCTAGATGGATAGTATACTTGACGACACAGAGGTAGGTAGAGCAGTGGCCTTCCGTACCGTACTGCTATATATACTGGTGGTCACTGTCAGCAAACTGCAAAACTAAAATGCACCACAGGTATAGAATCTAGATGGATAGTATACTTGACGACACAGAGGTAGGTAGAGCAGTGGCCTTCCGTACCGTACTGCTATATATACTGGTGGTCACTGTCAGCAAACTGCAAAACTAAAATGCACCACAGGTATAGAATCTAGATGGATAGTATACTTGACGACACAGAGGTAGGTAGAGCAGTGGCCTTCCGTACCGTACTGCTATATATACTGGTGGTCACTGTCAGCAAACTGCAAAACTAAAATGCACCACAGGTATAGAATCTAGATGGATAGTATACTTGACGACACAGAGGTAGGTAGAGAAGTGGCCTTCCGTACCGTACTGCTATATATACTGGTGGTCACTGTCAGCAAACTGCAAAACTAAAATGCACCACAGGTATAGAATCTAGATGGATAGTATACTTGACGACACAGAGGTAGGTAGAGCAGTGGCCTTCCGTACCGTACTGCTATATATACTGGTGGTCACTGTCAGCAAACTGCAAAACTAAAATGCACCACAGGTATAGAATCTAGATGGATAGTATACTTGACGACACAGAGGTAGGTAGAGCAGTGGCCTTCCGTACCGTACTGCTATATATACTGGTGGTCACTGGTCAGCAAAACTCTGCACTGTACTCCTCCTATATAATATACTGGTGGTCCCCAGTACCCACAAGAAAGCAGTGTGAGCACAGATATATGCAGCACACTGAGCTCAGATATGGAGCGTTTTTCAGGCAGACAACGTATACTGGTGGTCACTGGTCAGCAAAACTCTGCACTGTACTCCTCCTATATAATCAGAGCCGTCTTAACAGCAGTGTAGGCCCCTGGGCACAGCAATGCACTGGGGCCCCTACCCACCCATCAGCGGTAGGGGTTGCTATCAGCGGCAGCTATGATGTCCTGCGGGCGGTAGGGGGTGATCTATCTTTCGCTCAGCATGTAGGACCTGGAGCAGTAATTTCTGCTAGTTACTCCTTTACTGCACAAATGGGACGGGAGGGAGAACACTAAACTGTAGAAGGGGACATTGTGCTGAATGAAGGGGCCCTGGTACATGACTTCCAGGGTGGCAAGGGGTGTTTAATACACAGGGGAGGGGTGGATAGTGGAGTGGGCTTAATATTCATAATTTTCCGGGGGTCAGGGCAGCTTGCTTTACTGCAGATATCTCCAGTTCCTGGAAATAGATTTTTTTAGCTTTAATGGGATAAAAAAAACTAGAGAATCCCACCTTTCACGAGGTACTGGGGACTTGAGGATCAGAGTTCAGGAGCCAGAGCAATCCACCAACAAAAATATAAAACTGCATATTAAACATGTGGAGCTGGAGCAGGGACCAGCTGCTTGAAGGCTGATATCTCTGGTTTTGGGCATAGTAGAGACAAGCTGCCAGTGTCCACTGAAAGGGTAGAGTGCCAGCTTTTGGAGTATACCCTCAGAAAAACTCTAAGTCAGACAGACCCTGAGATATCAGGCTGGGAAGAGCAATTAACAGGCTTGGATGGGGACCACTGCTTTGAAGTCGGATATCTCTGGTTCCCCAGGGCCGATTTTCAAACATATGGTACCCCTGGAAAGAGGTGACCCTCAGCTATTAGCCTAGGGCCCTTATACTCCTGGGGCCCTTGGGCAAGAGCCCATTGAGCCCATACGAAAAGACGGCCCTGTATATAATACTGCTGGTCCCCAGTCAACACAATAAAGTAGTGTGAGCACAGATATATGCAGCACACTGAGCACAGATATGGAGCGTTTTTCAGGCAGAGTATGGATAAAACTGGTGGTCACTGATCAGCAAAACTCTGCACTGTACTCCTCCTATATAATACAGCTGCTCCCCAGTCCCCACAATTAAGCAATAAGCACAAACGGAGAGGACGCCAGCCACGTCCTCTCCCTAACATTTCCAATGCACGAGTGAAAATGGCGGCGACGCGCGTCTCCTTATATAGAATCCGAATCTCGCGAGAATCCGACAGCGGGATGATGACGTTCGGGCGCGCTCGGATTAACCGAGCCATACGGGAGAATCCGAGTATGCCTCGGACCCGTGTAAAATGGGTGAAGTTCGGGGGGGTTCGGTTTCCGAGGAACTGAACCCGCTCATCACTAGTTTTATTGTATGCCACTACACAGTATATACAGCACCTTACAGTATACAATACAAAATACTGGGTATAAGAGGATACCCCTGTCCTTCACAGCTTACAATGCAGCTGAATAGTTGGTGCACCTGTGTCTGCTTCCTGTAGGTCACAGTAGTATAGTCAGACAGTGACCTCCCTCTGTTATACTCAGTTATAGTCTTCACAGGTGGCCAATAACAGATATTAGGGACTGGTCTTTTCTGGCCCATTCATTCTTGCTGCAATCTGCTGTCAGTTGGAACTAAAACAACCTTGACTGCTAGATCTACAGCGCTGCTAGTGATAGGCAGAGGATTTCAGATTAGATTTGACGACTGATAATGGCAGAGTTTAATCACGTCATGGAAATATAACATATATTTTTATAACAAAAAACCTCCAACATCCGTAAATTCAAGTAAAAAAGTTGGTACAGTGACAGAAAACATGTACACCCCCCGGAGTGAAGAAAAGACCAGCGAGGCCAAGCCCCTTTTAATTAGGCCATGCCCCCTTTTCGTTCAGCCGCGGCTCCGGCGGGGTGAGTGTGGGAAGGGGTGTGTGTGGGGGGGGGGGGGGGGGTAGTAATGCAGAGTGCGCACCGGGTGTACCCTCACCTGGTGACTCCTCTGGTCTCTAGTATAGGCTGTATCAAACAAAGTGGTCAGAAAAAGCATAAACATACTGTACCATAATAAATTAATTAATTAATACACAAATATAATAGAACCAGTACTGCACACATTTTCCCACCTCGTGGCAAGGTTCCTGTCTCTTTTTCCTGGTAGCTACTGTCTGATCCAGTGCAGTGATTGAGGACTCAGATCCACACACGCAGCAAACTTGGTAGAAGAATCTGCTGCCACTGGGCATGTGCAACAGACCTGCTCTGTCCCTTAAACTGCATGATTTGCTAGCAGTTCTAGTAATAATCATATTATATACCATTGATATTGTTGTCATAATGTGAGCCACTTGCCAAGAGGAGGGGGGGTTTCGTGCAACCGGAAACTCCCCCTGCGTTTGCCTATGCCCTCCACCCCTACCGCTGGAGGATGGGTAGGGGGCCCAGTGCATTGCTGTGCCCAGGTGACTACACTGCTGTTAAGACAGCCCTGCCCATTCTTGCTGCAATCTGCTGTCAGTTGGAACTAAAACAACCTTGACTGCTAGATCTACAGCGCTGCTAGTGATAGGCAGAGGATTTCAGATTAGATTTGACGACTGATAATGGCAGAGTTTAATCACGTCATGGAAATATAACATACATGTTTATAAAAAAAAACCTCCAACATCCGTAAATTCAAGTAAAAAAGTTGGTACAGTGACAGAAAACATGTTGACTTTTAAGAGACATCATTAAGGCAGCATCCAGTCAACTATAATTATTCATCTAGGACTAATTCATACACACAAACAGCTTCTGCAACAGATATTAGTGTGTGTGTGTGTGTGTGTGTGTGTGTGTGTGTGTGTGTGTGTGTGTGTGTGTGTGTGTGTGTGTGTGTGTGCGTGCACTTGTTTATATATCCTAACGGGGACAAGGGCCAGACAGCACACCAACACTGGCGGGACCTCCGACATGGTGGGGACCTAAAATGAGGTCCCCATGAGTCTGACCCTGGGAGGTGATGGGGGAGTCATGTCTCAACTACCCAGCATACAATTCTCGCAAGTCCCAGAGAATCACGTTTACCAGACTGGAATGGGTTTCGGTGTGTATGCAATGCAGAGTGTGTTTAAAGCAAACACTTCCCCAGCAGCGCTGTGGAGCATTCCCCGAATAATCTCCGGTGCTGCGGTGCCACCGGGGGGGGTTAGGGCGGCCTGCTCGCTCCGCTCCGGTCGGGGGACTTGGCCCGGGGCGGGGGACGGGCGCGGGACGGGCGCGGGACGGGCGAGGCCCTAACCCTCGCCCTCCCTCGCTCGCCAGCCAGCCAAGTCCCGGCCGGGGACTTGGCCGGAGGCACCCCGTCCGCCCGGCGCGTCAGCGCCTCCGAGCACGGCGGAGCGCGGAAGGGGGGTCCTTCCCTGGTCCGCCCGGGGGCCGACGTGGACTCCCTGGCCGGGCTTAATAGTCGGGGGCGGGTCCACCGGGAGGGGAGGAGGGGCCTCGGGCCGTCTGGACGGGAGCGAGTCCGGGCCTCGCCTCCTGCCCGTCCCCGGCCGGGTCAACCCCCGGTCCGTGCGGCGGCTCCACGGCCTGGGCTTCCCGTCCAGCGGAGGACACCCCTACTCTCGCCTGATCTTCACCCGGCGAGAGCCCGGGCCGCGGAAGCCGGAGAGAGCCCGGGCCGCGGAAGCCGGAGGGAGCCCGGGCTGCGGAGGCCGGCTGGAGCCCGGGTTGCGGAAGCCGGCGAGATCCCTGGCTGTTCTTCTCTTCCATCCATCCGTCCGTTATTTCATTTGCTGTCTGTATGTACGGAGCCCGGGCCGCGGAAGCCGGAGGGAGCCCGGGCTGCGGAAGCCGGCGGGTGCCCGGGCTGCGGTAGCCGGCGAGAGCCCGGGCTGTTCTCCTCTTCCATCCTTCCATTTTTTCATTTTCTGTCTGTATGTACGGAGCCTGTGCCGCGGATGCCGGAGGGAGCCCGGGCCGCGGAAGCCGGACGGAGCCCGGGCCGCGGAAGCCGGAGAGAGCCCGGGCCGCGGAAGCCAGAGGGAGCCCGGGCTGCGGAAGCCGGCTGGAGCCCGGGTTGCGGAAGCCGGCGAGATCCCTGGCTGTTCTTCTCTTCCATCCATCCGTCCGTTATTTCATTTGCTGTCTGTATGTACGGAGCCCGGGCCGCGGAAGCCGGAGGGAGCCCGGGCTGCGGAAGCCGGCGGGTGCCCGGGCTGCGGTAGCCGGCGAGAGCCCGGGCTGTTCTCCTCTTCCATCCATCCGTCCGTTATTTCATTTTCTGTCTGTATGTACGGAGCCCGGGCCGCGGAAGCCGGAGGGAGCCCGGGCTGCGGAAGCCGGCTGGAGCCCGGGCTGCGGAAGCCGGCGAGATCCCTGGCTGTTCTTCTCTTCCATCCATCCGTCCGTTATTTCATTTGCTGTCTGTATGTACGGAGCCCGGGCCGCGGAAGCCGGAGGGAGCCCGGGCTGCGGAAGCCGGCGAGAGCCCGGGCTGTTCTTTTTTTTTTTTCCTTTCATTTATTTCCCCCCACCAGGGTGCGCCGACGAGGGGAGACGCCTCCCCGCCGCCGCCGTACCGGACACATCGCAAATTCACAACGGTGGATTATTATTATTATTTTTTTTTTTTACGCGGCCAGCAGGGGGCGCCGCGCGCGCGGACTGGCGCTCGTGAACACTGCATTTAAATCGGTGGTGTGTTTTTGTCTTTTGCCTGTTTTTTTTTAATCTCAATCGTGTATTCCCTCGGCTGGCCAGCGGGGGGCGCCGCGGCGGGGACACGGGCGGACCGGGTACATTTCATCTGTTTGGGGCAAGTGCTTTTTTGAATTTTTTTTATCTTTTAGTCTCGTTCCGTTCTTCCCTTCAACTGGCCTGCGGGGGGCGCCGTGCGCGCGGACCGGCGTCCACCCCTGGCCGCTCCGGGGCTTTGCATTCAAATGGGTGGGGTGTTTTTCATTTTTTGCCCTTTTTTTTCACTTCCCCCCTCTCAATCGTGTATTACCTCGGCTGGCCAGCGGGGGGCGCCGCGGCGGGGACACGGGCGTACCGGGTACATTTCATCTGTTTGGGGCGAGTGCTTTTTTGAATTTTTTTTATCTTTTAGTCTCGTTCCGTTCTTCCCTTCAACTGGCCTGCGGGGGGCGCCGTGCGCGCGGACCGGCGTCCACCCCTGGCCGCTCCGGGGCTTTGCATTCAAATGGGTGGGGTGTTTTTCATTTTTTGCCCTTTTTTTTCACTTCCCCCCTCTCAATCGTGTATTACCTCGGCTGGCCAGCGGGGGGCGCCGCGGCGGGGACACGGGCGGACCGGGTACATTTCATCTGTTTGGGGCGAGTGCTTTTTTGAAATTTTTTTATCTTTTAGTCTCGTTCCATTCTTCCCTTCAACTGGCCTGCGGGGGGCGCCGTGCGCGCGGACCGGCGTCCACCCCTGGCCGCTCCGGGACTTTGCATTCAAATGGGTGGGGTGTTTTTCATTTTTTGCCCTTTTTTTTCACTCCCCCCCTCTCAATCGTGTATTACCTCGGCTGGCCAGCGGGGGGCGCCGCGGCGGGGACACGGGGGAGGGTTCATCCGGGCGGACCGGGTACCTTTCGTCTGTTTGGGGCGAGTGCTTTTTTGAAAATTTTTTCATTTTATTTTTGTCATCCCTTCGACCGGCCAGCGGGGGGCGCCGCGCGCGCGGACCGGCGGGGCCCGGGGCCCTGCGTCCCACTTACTTTCGCCCGACGGGAATCGTTTCTTTTGTTTTTATCCGAGAGGACACACGGAATCTGCACCCCCCGCAGTGGCGTCAGGCGGCCACCGGGGGGCGCCGCGGCGGGGATCGGGGGGTCGCCCGGGAGCCGCCTGCCCGTCCGCTGGGCCAAGGGGGCCGGGGCGGGTCACGCGCCGCCGTTCCCCCCCGATCGTCTCGCTCCGAGCCGCCTCTGGCCACCGGGGGGCGCCGTTGGGTGGCGCGGGGGCGCCCCCGCCGCCCGCCGCCTCCCCCCGCACGCGTCGGGCCTCCCCCCGGGCCCCCGCGGGCCGGGGGACGCGGCCGGCGAGCGTCGGACTCCAGCGCGGAAGTGTCGCGGATGAGTGCGGACCGGGCGCCCGCGGCCCAGCGGCACTTCCAGGGGCTCGGGGAGGAGATGGTTGAAGCCTGGGTGAAGCGCGCCCTCGGCCGTCCGTGTCGCTACCCGCCGGAGAACACCTCCGCCGGATCAGTAGGTACCAACGAGGCGAGCGAGAGAGCCAGGACTCTGTCCGGGGCCGAAAAGGCTGTTTCCCTGGAGCTTTTGCGAAAGGACCCGTGACAGAAGATGCGCGGAGCTCAGAGATCAGCATGGGCAGGGCCTTCTTGCATCCGATTTTGCCCAGGCAGGGCTCCAGGAACCGGGTTACAAAAAGCAAAAAGCCCTGGAGCTCAAATAAAAGGTTTAGTGACAAGATAGCCGTGGAGCTCCGATAACAGCATGGCAGGACCAGGATGGGGCCTATAAAGGGACCACGGCGGGCATCCGTTGGAGCCCGACGTACGGGCCGGGCACGTCTCCTTCTCCCCCGGAGGCAGCGCCCCCCAGCGGGCCAAATCGGGTACTGCAATTTGTGGAAGTTTCGCCGATGAGTGCGGACCGGTGTGCCTCAGGCTGGGAGGCACTTCCAAGGCCTCGGAGAAAAATTGCAGGGCGCACCGCAAAAGTGTCGCGCGCGCCTCCCGTCCCACTACGTCCGAGAGGACTCCCTGAGCGAGATTTACAGGTGGCGGATGGATTACGGTATGGAAACAGTGAACCAAATGATTTTTGGAGCTCCGGCGAATGGGTTTGTGAGAGGATAGCTGTGGAGCTCCGATATCAGCATGGGCAGGACCATCTCCCCGATGGGGCCTATAAAGGGTCAAGATGGGTGTCCGTTGGAGCCCGACGTACGGCCTGGGCACGTCTCCTTCTCCCCCGGAGGCAGCGCCCCCCAGCGGGCCAAATCGGGTACTGCAATTTGTGGAAGTTTCGCCGATGAGTGCGGACTGGTGTTCCTCAGGCTGGGAGGCACTTCCAAGGCCTCGGAGAAAAATTGCAGGGCGCACCGCGAAAGTGTCGCGCGCGCCTCCCGTCCCACTACGTCCGAGAGGACCCCCTGAGCGAGATTTACAGGTGGCGGATGGATTACGGTATGGAAACAGTGAACCGAATGAAAATTACTCTTTTCTTTCAGCAACCCGATCGATGTGGCACCCCGCGCCCCGGCGGGGAGGGACGATCGCTCGGCCGGAACCCAGGGGTCTCGGCCGGCTGCAGGCGAACCCGACCCTCCCTCTGCCCACGGCGCGCCCGGAACCTCTCGGCCCGGAGAGGGCGTCCGGTCCCCAGGCGTCCGCCCGATCGCTCCGGTTTCCGGAGCCAGGCGGGCCCCGCACCCGTACCCCGTGCGGCGCGGTCTGCTCCGTCCGCCGGCACCGGCAGGCGTCTGATGCCGCCAGGGGTGCCGGGGAAGCGTCCCCCTCGCCCAGCGAAGGGCGCTCGCCCCCGGACCCACGATTTCCCAGGAACCGAATGAGCGTCGCATCGAGATCCGAGGACGCGGCCAGCCCCGATGGCCGCTCCTTGCAGCCCCAGGAGAGGGCCCTGCGCGCCGCCCCCGCTCCGGCGAGGCGGTCGCACGGAAGGGTTTTCCTGCCGGACCTCCCCCGCCGTGGACGGGAGGGCCGGACGGGGCGGAGGTCAGAGCGCGAGAGAGCGCGGGAGCGGAGCCGAGTCTGGCGGCAGGGCGAGAGAGAAGCGCAGACTCGGAGCGAGACCGTCCAGGAGACGCAGGGAGAGCGGGAGGTGCTTTTCGGAGGGAGCCGGCGGAAGCCGCGTTCGCCCGTGCGCCAGACGGTGGCACCCCGGAAGGGCGATGGAGCCTCGCGAGGTGGAACTTCTTTACACCCTTTCACCCCCCCGGGACCAGATGAAACCCGTCAGGTGTAGATCGGGATGAGGTGGGGCTGTGGGCAGTTGCTGGCGTCCCAGCGAAAAAAACCATCCCCCAGGACGGCTTGCACAGGTTTCCTATCGAACGGGTTGTCGGGTGAGGAGAAAACAGGCGAAATCTAGCGTGGTGATGTTGCCCCTCCCCGGGGTGTCCGCCCGACGGTGCGGTGGCGGCCGGGCCCCGCCGTCCACTCTGACTCTGAGCTTCCCAATCGGCCCTGACCGGGGACGGCCGTCCTCCTCCTCCCGTCCCCATATTTTCCGAGTGCCCGCTCGGCTCGAGACCCGCCCCGGTCCGCCCTGCCGTGCGTCGGTGGACGGAGCCCGGTCCGGCGGACCCTCCGCTTTCGAGACGGTGCGCGCCGCGGCCCCCGATGTTCGGGCGCGCGCCGGCCGATACCGAGAGCTACCTGGTTGATCCTGCCAGTAGCATATGCTTGTCTCAAAGATTAAGCCATGCACGTATAAGTACACACGGCCGGTACAGTGAAACTGCGAATGGCTCATTAAATCAGTTATGGTTCCTTTGATCGCTCGACCCCGTTACTTGGATAACTGTGGTAATTCTAGAGCTAATACATGCCGACGAGCGCTGACCCCCAGGGATGCGTGCATTTATCAGTCCAAGACCAATCCGGGGGTTCCCGGCGGGTCGGCCCCGGCCTCCCGCCGCCCCCGGCCTCTCTGGCGACTCTAGATAACCTCGGGCCGATCGCACGTCCCCGTGACGGCGACGACGCATTCGGATGTCTGCCCTATCAACTTTCGATGGTACTTTCTGCGCCTACCATGGTGACCACGGGTAACGGGGAATCAGGGTTCGATTCCGGAGAGGGAGCCTGAGAAACGGCTACCACATCCAAGGAAGGCAGCAGGCGCGCAAATTACCCACTCCCGACTCGGGGAGGTAGTGACGAAAAATAACAATACAGGACTCTTTCGAGGCCCTGTAATTGGAATGAGTACACTTTAAATCCTTTAACGAGGACCCATTGGAGGGCAAGTCTGGTGCCTGCAGCTGCGGTGAGGTGTGAGAGGAGCTCTTCAAATCAGTGTGGAAAAGCCTGTTTGGAGCATTTTTTGGGGTGCCACCCCAGTGGAAATGGACTCCCCAGGGGGAGAGGAGTTGGAGGAGCCCCTGGATATGTCCTTAAATCCAGGGAAAAGTGTGGAAAAGCAGGATAAAGTCTGCAACAAGCCTGTGCCTGATGCTGCTGCAGTGTGTCCCAAAATGGCAGCCGTGGATTTAACAGATATGAAACTGTGTTTGGAGGAGTCTATCTCCGTGGGCCAAGGGACTATCGGGCTGAAAATTCACACGAGTGAAGTTCCAACACATATAAACAAGCCTGCCAAGTTTCATGCAATTCTGCCTAGTGGAAGGCAGTTAATTCCCCCGTGCAAGTTGCCCCCCCCCCCCTGGCGTCGTCTGTGCAGCTTAAGGAGGATTTGCAGCCTGAGACCAGTGCTGGTTCCCAGCCCCCCCTGACGGCCGTGGGTGACGTGAGTACCATGTTTGGGACTGTGGGGGGACAGGACTGTGAGGGGCAAGCTGTTCATGTGTCTATTTCATCGACACCCGCGGGTCCCGCTTCTAAAATGGCGGCCGCAGGTGTGTCTGGGGGGGGTCTGGAGTGTGTTACTGGGGACTTGGTCGATAGTGCTGCCCCTGACATAGTGGACCCTGTGTTAAGGATGATGGCTGCAGGTGCTCTGCCAGGTGCTACTGGCATCTCTGTTCTAGCCCCCTCTGTGGCTGCAATTGTTCTGCCATCTGTGGCTGAAGGTGGTGGGGGTCCTGGCGATTTGGATCCGAATGCTGAAAGTACAGTGATGGATGTCTCTATGTCCCCAGTTGTTCAGATGGTGGATGTTGCTGGAGCTGATATATGTAGTGCTGCCTGCATTGAAGAAATATCTGCTGAGTCTATGTGTGTGGAGCTTGCTGCATATGGGGACATTCCGCAAGAGAAGGTGGGGGTGACCCTTGGGGGGGATCTGCAGTCCTCTGGATCTGACGGGGTGCCAAGCAGGGACCCTGGCGCGGCTGAGTTTGCGGTGCAGGATTTAGCGCTGCAGTGTCAAGAGGAGCCTGACATGCTTGTGGAAGTTTCTGCGCCTGCTGTGGATGGTGATGTCAGTCCGTCGGGTGAGACCTCGGAGTGTTGTCCTTCACCGCCAATGCAGTCAGGGATGGCCATGTCACATGTGCCTGATGCGTCGCAAGGTGTGGCGGACCCATCGAGCGCAGAGGCTTCGGTAGCCGAGCTTGAGGCGGAAATTGCAAGACTTACGAGGGTAGTTGCGGCGAAGAGAAAGAAGCGTAATACTTCCTACAGTAGGGACAGGCCTGCCATTACCAAAGACTTGGAGGAGATTGAGGAGAAGTTGCGGAGTAAGCAGTGTCTCCTTGAGTCTGTGGTAGCTGCTATTAAAGCAAAGTCAACGGAGGTGGCTCTGAGTGTGGACTTGCCGCCTAACATGGTGGCTCAGGACATTGAGGTGGTGGAGGTGGTGGAGGGGGAGCACCCCTTCTACGCTCAGATTCGGGTGTTGGAGGAAGAGTTACCTGAGAAAGAACTATTGTGTGAGACTGTTGCTTTAAGGCCTTGCAGCGTTGTGATGACCCCTCTGGAGTTAGAGAGGGTCTCTGATATTTCTGCTGGTAAAGGGAAGGAGGTGCCGCCGTCGAAGCCATCTGCGGTGGGTACTGAGGATGTTCCCCCAGCAGCTGATGGAATTTTGTCCAATGGTGTACCTAAGAATGTTTGCAGTGTGGTCAGTGATAGGTTGGCCCAAGGTCTGCCAGCTCTGAATAAGGAGGTGCTGGGTGTTCAGGAGATGGCTGTAGTGGACTCAATATATGGGAGTCTGGAGATTCCGCTTAGAGCCAGACCAGCTCTGGCACTGTTGGCGGAGCAACAGAAGAAAGTGGTTGCGCAGGGGCAAGCCTTAGGTCGGTCTGTTGTTGGTGGTGGTGTTCTTGCTTCCTCTAGTGGTGCTGGTGGTGGTATACCGATGCAAGGTGGTGGTGGTAAATCGGTGCAAGGTGCGGTGGTGGCTCGGGTGGTGGTCTCAGGATCAGATAACTCCTATGCCAAGGTGGTGACGGATGTGCCTGGTGGCGGGTCTAGGATTGCACCGGTCTCTAGTGGTGGTGGGCAGCCTGTGAAGCGCCGCAATGCGGTGCAGCTCAAGTGGATGGGTGAAGGTACCCCCCCGTCTCGTACTGACTTTCTAATAGAATTCTTCAAGATGGGCTTTAAGGCGGATGATCTTTTCGCTTGCATTCATCCGGTGGGAACACCGGATTTTGATCTCAGTTTCATGACCTATAACGGTCTACAGATGTTCTGGTCCTACTGGCCAGTCTATAAAAATTTGACGTATTGGTGCAAGTTCAAGGCATTTGCAATCACGCGTCAGGACACAGTAAAGGTAACAATTTTGGTCAGAAACGAGTCAATAAGTGTGGTTGATCTAACTTTTTGGTTATTGCGATATGTTGACTCCTTGCAGACCCCCCTGGTCAAGGCCCCTGGGTCGTTGGAGGTGTGGGGCGGTGCTTGGGAGGCCAAGGTTCGGTTGAGACATGCGGTCCATGTCCCGTCGGCTGCCTACATTGGCAGGGACCGGATTCAGTGTTTTTACCCGGGTCAGCCTCGCATGTGTCACAGATGTGGTGATTTTCGCCACATTAGCAAGGACTGCCCCGCGCAAAAATGCTCCAAGTGCAATGGTGTGGGTCATTTGGCGAGGGACTGCGAGGGCATTATTTGCAATTTGTGTGGTGTGGAGGGTCACCCATTCAGCCGTTGCCCCTCGGCTTTCCATAATACAGCGCAGGATGAGGAGCTGGTGGAGGTGACCAGGAGAGCGGAAGTGGAGGTTGGTCGGGTTGGTGTCCTTCCCCCCCTTCCTGTGGTGGTACCAATAGAGGTGGCTGAGGTCGCAAAGGTTAGCGGTATGGATTCAGTGCAGACTCCCGGTGGCAGTGTTGAAATGGAACCTCTGGGCCAGGGTGTTCCAAAGGTGCAGGTGGTGGTGGAGGAGCCTTTCCAGTTGGTGGTGAAGGGGAAAGGTGGTGCTAAAAAGCACAAGGGGTCGGAGGGTCTCGTCCTATCGAACAGGTTCAATGCTTTGACCTCTGAGGATGAGGCGGATGGTGAGATAGTGAGAACCGAGAATGGTGACCTGGTCCTGCAGCAGAGAGTTATGCGTAGGCGCAGGGTCAAAGTGAGAGGATCATCCCCTTACCGTGATGATATGGTGCAGGGTGGTAAGGGCAAGGGGAAAGGGAAGGGGAAGAAGGACGTAGATGGCCCAGGTATTTCACGTGAGGATTTCCTGGTGGGTGGCAGAAGGGCTCAGTCAGCAAACCTAACAGTGGAGAGCATGGCTCCGACTTTAGGGCAAAGCTCTTTGGGGGTAGCGGTCCCTTCCCCTGTGCCTGTCGTGCGGGGCAGGATCCCGGAGGCTCCGGTGGCTCAGAGTATGGTCTCTCATGCATTGGTGGTTGGAGGTGCATCCTCTGTGGTTGCTTTTCCTGACCCCTTGGTTTTGCCTGCACCTGATCCTCCTGATCCGCAACCCCTTCAGGTGCTTAAGGTTGCCTCTGGTCAAACAGGGGTGTCAGATGTTAGTGTGGTGCCCTGTTCGCTTGGCTCCTTTCTTCCGGGCAGTGCCTCCTCTGAGGAAGAGGTGGTCGTGGTGGAGGGGGAGTGCCTGCCGACGGGAATCCGTGCTAAGAGATGGGGTTCCTCAGATGAGGATTCCGAAAGACAGGTAAAGAAGAAGTAAGTTGGGTCCTACTTGCAATAACCCTGAAGGATGGCTCCCCAGCCTATACAGTTTGCTACCATTAATGTAGCTTCTATCTTGTCCGAACGTGCTCGTTATATGGCCTATGATTTTTTCGGCACGGTTGAGGCTGATTTTTTGTTTTTGCAGGAGACAAGGATAGGCGGGCTGGCGGACCTCCACAAGGCAAAGAGTGAGTGGAGGCACGGCCCGTCCTACTGGTCTCTTGCGGCCGAGCCGTACGGTGGGTTGGCGGTGCTTTTTACTGGCATGGTAACCATCAAGCGGGTTATTGAGCTCCAAGTAGGCAGATGTATGATTTTGGATGTTAACTTGAAGGGACATGACCTAAGGCTAATAAATGTCTATGGTCCGCAGTCTAAATGGGATAGGAAATGTCTCTTCAGGGAGATAAAGCCATATCTTTTTACGGCCCAGCAAGTGGTTTTTGGCGGTGACTTTAACACTGTCATTAGGCCTAAGGACAGGGGAGGCTCAAAAACTACTCTGGGCTATGATTCCATTTTTCTAGCAAGTATGGTTAGTCAGGCAGGTTTGGTGGATGTACACGTTCGTCATTCACCAGATCTCACGGGTTTCACCTACTTTAGAGGTAGATGCAAGAGTAGGATAGATAGGTTTTTTGTTAAGGAAAGCTCGAAAACTTCGGCACCTGTGCTAAAGGCAGTAGAGTTCTCCGATCACGTTTTCCTGTCTACATCTTTGAACGCTTCAGAAACTCCTCAAAAGGGGCGGGGCCTGTGGCGCCTGAACTCTGAGCTCCTGCTGGAGGATGAGGTCAGACAGTCCTTCAGGGACTTCTTTGAAGCCCAGGAGTCTTTATTGGAGGCTGGTTGGAGTAGGTCTGAGTGGTGGGAGGTATGTAAGAAAAGGACTCGCAGTTTTTTTCGTAGCCTCGTAGCCAAACGGAACTTGGTACGTCAGAATACCTATCAGGCTTTGAGAAAGAGATTAGATTTCCTGATCTCTGAGCAGGGAGATGGTGGGGAGATCTCCCGGGTGAAAGCCCAGATGAAGGAGTATCAGTACGACCGGTATGCTTCTTTGGTTCTGGAGAGGGATTACGGGAAATACCACTCGCCGGATCCCTTTCAGAGCTGTAGGAACTCGGTCAGTGCAAAGGAGGTGAGGGGGTTGCGCGATGCTCAGGGTGTCCTTCAGAAAGAGCGGGAGGGCATTCTGGGTGTGGTGCGCTCCTTCTACTCTGACCTTTTGTCTGGGGGGTCGCTTGACAGAGAGAGGATGGATCGATTTCTGAGGGGGACTCCGGGGCTTGAGAGTCACGGCAGTGCGCTTGATGGTTTGGGGAGTGACATAACGGTGGATGAGGTGAGAGTGGCCATTGGTTCTTTGGCAGTTAAAAAATCCCCAGGTCCGGATGGGTTAACCTCCGAGTTTTTTAAAGCTTTTAGCGATTTTT